>NC_143015.1:86618763-87302929 GCF_055824585.1 Amblyomma mixtum | reverse complement strand
GTCTCCATGCCTCTGAATGGCAGCCGCGCTTATTCCTCTCCACCTGACTGCTTCCGCTGACTCTGATTGGCTATTCTCCTCTAAACTCCTCTCCACCCTGCTCTCCACATTCCATTCCGCTGCCTCATGCTGACAACAATGGCGGTGTCCTGAGAGAATATTTAATGTTCTCCTTTGTAATTTAAATCCTTTCGGAGCTGATTAACAATACCAACCGAATATAACCTTCGTCTTTGCTTACAGAATTTGGACAAGAAGCATGAGAGCTTTAAACGGGGCTATTTGCCACAAAGCAGCTTGTTTACATAGCCCTATCTTCAGGTTACACAATCCGCCACAAAAAACCAGAGCTGCCTTGCAAGGATTGACCCCCCAGAGCATTAAGAAAGCAGTGAGACTTGTTCTCAACCCGCCCTTTTGCAGCGGTTGTGAGATGAAGCAAAATCAAATGTCACTTTTCTGCAATATTTATTTTTCATGTCAACGCACCTTGAATATTTGAAAAACATGCCGATGCTTTGTCCTAGAGTAGGAGACATAGCTCTAGTCTATTCTTATGATTAAAGGGGCGAAGGTCATCCCGCCATGTCACACTGCTCCACACGAGACGAGTAAGATGCAGTGTGTATATATCCATGAGCGGTTCAACTGCTCTTAACAAATGTAGAAAAAAAACAGTAGACAAATATCGGTAAATTAGGAAAACAAAACGAGAGTACTAAGTGCGTTATCAAGCATGCGTAAAGTACAAAGGCATGAGCGTACTAAAAGAAAGAACTTAGTAAAGGCATCCACAGCCAGTAAAAAACCCATGGGCTATCCGTCTACACCACGTTTTATGGTTGGCTATGCATCGGCAGCGTTCAAAATCTAACGAAGGAAAGTATAGCTCCCTACCTCCTTGCTCCACAATGTTAGACTTTCTAAGGGTTCCACTGTATGTCTGAGACTAAAACCCTTGAAGCTCTTAATATTTTAGCACTTTTGTACGTAGAAAAGTAGAAGCGCGACAACTCGATAGATCACCGTAAAATGCGCAAAGAAAGGAGGAACGAAAGAGGCACTTAAGACCCGAGCTGTTGGAGCAAAAGTGCTTTGTGAGGGTAATGATAGACTGTGGGCAAACAAGTGCAATGAAAATGTGAACAGGTGCGAACATCACCGTAACGACCACCAATTTCTATAAAGAGCTGAACTGCACGAGGCTTTAAAAAAGTTATTTTTTGGTTATGCTACTCGAGAAAATGGCCGCCTTACGAGTTTTCATTCCCAGGGCAGCGGGAACCAGCAGAGCCAAAACGAAGATAACGGGAGACATGGCAGAGGATGGTGGTGTCAGGCTGCGATTTCTTTCAGAGGCGCAGAAGAGTGCTGTGTCTTCGGCGGCTGATGTTACGTGCATTTATCTGGATCAAACAACCTTCACGTTTTCAAATTTTTTTACCACGTGCGCTCTCGAGTTCAGAAAACAATATAAAACCAAACAGGACAAAAGGACAAATGCGCAACACCTACATCGGTTCAAAACATCCATATCTGAGCTTTGAGTAACCAGCTCTACTCGGGTGCTGAACATGACCTCGGTGTTTCCTCTTTGGTTACTACTGTAGTCGCCTTGGAGAGTCCTGGAAGTCAGTAGCAAGTTTTCCCTCAAGGACACCAGCGGAAACCAGGCTACAGCAATGACGGCGCCTGCGTCCTTAAATTTCTGACAAATGCCCATTTCATGATGTACTATATGCATTTGAATGACACACGTGTTTTGAGCATACACGTGCCTCGAAGTACGACTGAGCGGTTTTTCCTTTTATCAACTCGGTGAAGGACTGCAATCGCTCATGTTAATCAGGCCAAGGTCTTCAGTAGCTGCCGTCAGTAACGCCCATGACGATCATGGCGCCCACTTTTTCGTTGTTTTTACAGAATATTTTTCTTGCAGTGAGGAAGTGAAGGACGAATATGGAGATAAGAAGGGGCCATGTGCCGGCCTTCCTTTTTGCACCTGTTACTTTTACGCCACAGTTGGCCGTTAGTGCCGTTCGTTAAAACCGGACGAGAATAGCATATTCATATAACCCCACGTATAACAAAGGCGTACGAGAAGGAAGGCGGAAAAGCGTGCATCATCGTCGTGCATTTGCATGCTGCATGTGCTGGATTTGGCATCGCTCGGTTCTAATAACACACAGAACACGCGTGTCCACGTATCGCGTGAGCAAGTGCCCCTGAGAAACGTGCACGGCAGCCATACTCCGTTACAGTAGAGCGAGTTCGCACCATCGATAGCTTCGTGAAGTACGAAAATAATAAACAAATTGAGGGAAAATTAGATGAAGAAAAGGTAAACTTAGCTAAGGAAAGATCGCCGAGGAAGTTGATGCTCTGGTCCTCACAAATGGGAAGGCTGGCAATCTTTGTACACTTTCTCATAACTTGCCGTCGGCTTACTGTGGCTCGTGACGGTAAAAGATAAATCCGTTGCACTAAAATTTCTCAAGATTCTTCGAGAGCCTGCTCGGCAAAATTCAACTTCGAAGTGTAGCTGTCAGTCTACGATGAGTCAAGATGTTTTGCTTGATTGTCTATCTTCCATCTGCGTAAGTTAAGTAGTGGGCACCGAACGGCCTTCTCACAACAAAGGAGCAAGCGTACGCCGCTTACAGAATAAAATATTTAGCCTACCGTAGGTATTACTAGTGACAGCTGTCAGATCCAGAGTGGATTAGGCAGCGACACACTGAATAAGGGGACATTGAGGATAAACTAAGTTGGTACGCATCCATGAATTTCTGCGTTTTAATTACAAATAAGCGGATTTCACTAAAACACGCTCACGCACACTGACTCGATCCTCGACATGAACGGTATCTCTGCCGGAGAACGCAACGAGACCTCTAGGCCACGAAATAACGAAGGTTGGGGTGGCGGATGCCGGCGCAGCGTCACCGTTGTTCGGAATGGGAGCAGTTCGGTGTTCGATTCGTACAGCGGGAACGGGAATGTCTGTAATATTTCATCCATTGTTTTCTTCGGACAAACGTTTTCAGTGCAAGAGACAATTGATAGTAGGACCAGTGATTAATCACCTCTCCATTTAGTCACAAGAAGCGACAATGTCAGGCCAGTTAGTATGCGAAAGGACCAACTCCCATGCCCCTTTATCGAAGTGGCTCACGGCTGAGCATATCTCCCGACGAATAATTATAAATCACAGACAGACAAGCATGGAGCGTCTAAGAGGCGTTTCCAAGCAACCGGCATCGTATTCCGACGACTAATTTTCATATTGACATCTTACTTTGAATTAAGAATATCGATGTTCATGCTTTGCCGTGTTTTGAAACCATTTTTTAGGGTTATAACTTTTAGTACGTCAAATGGGCATTTCTCTAAGTTTGTACGTTTTGTCAAATAAAAACTTCGAAGGGATTTGTAGTTAGCGTGGTGACTATTGTACTGAATGCTCAATAGAATTAATAGTATTACGGCTGACATGGACTGCACTAAAAAGTTTTATAATGTTTAACAGGTCGCAGTCAAAGAAGCTGTGGATTAGATGTTAAAACACTTGTTGTCGTATTCGTCGCGAAACATGCGGTTCGCATATGTTTGAATACTTTGCAAAGACCTTTACTGCAGGGGTGACATCCACATTTGCAGATGTTGTGTGCCTTGCAGTTTACTCTACGTATTAAGAATACCAACAGTCACCCAAACCAAGAAAAACATAAATGCTTCCTTTATTTTTAATTTCTGGTGATGATAAATGAAAAACTAAGCGTAAATATTCAATTCGATAAATATAACTGATTATAAAGGCGGCTGAAATCTCATGGTCGATTTACGTAGTCAGGCCAAATGCGAATTAGGTGCGCTAGCAGTTCGGGTTTGACTTCGGCTACGGTGTTCACGTCCAATGTTCACGAATAGTAGTTGTTAGGATAGCGATAATGGGTTAAAGTCCATATATGCACAAATGCACGCACGCATACCTGGCAGGTTGCCCACCATCTGGTGGGCAGATCAGCAGCGTGCCACAGAACAGGCTTCAGACAAACCGACAACGGCTAAATGCAGGAATGGCAACTATAAGTTTTAGCGCCCTAAAATAACCGCATGCCGCTATTGGAATGGGATCCCATCCCATGACCTCCGCATATCACTACGGTGCGCTAGAAAATGAGCTATGACGTCTCTCCAATCTTTATCTTGGCGGTATTTCTGTTGCGTGTAAACAGGCGTTCGCTGAAGTCGCAACCTATCGTGCAGGCCAGAAGTCCGCAAGAAGGTTAGCAGTGCCTTGGAGGCTTTAACCGCCGACGATCGCCGCGGCCAGTGGCCGAAAATCTTCATTTCATTTCATTTTTAGAGTGTCGTCAATTTTCTGTTACTCCCCTTTCTCTTTCATTTTTTATCCCCTCACCCCCTTCCCCCCGTTTAGGGTAGCAAACCGATTATTCTTAAGGTCAACCTCCCTGCCTTTCCTCTTCTACCTCCTCCTCCTCCTGTAAACAGGCCTTGAGAATGTTCACCAGCGCCACCCTCGTCCATAGCGTCGGACATGACACCTTCGGAATTACCGTGGCTGTCACGTGAAATGCAATACTCGCTAAGCAGGAAAAGTTGAGGAACAATTAGTTAAACAATTACAGTGTCCGTAATTACATATGCGGCCACACCCGCATGTAAGCGCTTTACAAATGAAAGAATTATGAAGCCCATAGTTGTGATGAGTGGTTTGCTAGGTTTCATAGTGGAGTATGATCAAAACGGTAAGGAGAATTTTTCGTCGCACAATATTTTTTGACTTGTGCTTAATGCAACGACAAAGATTAACTACACAGCGAAATTTATTGCTGCTTGAGCGAAAGTAAAAAGTGCCGTTTCCAAGCTGATAATGTCGCGGCTTAAGATATCACTTTTAATTCACATATAGCGTACAAGAATTACAGTATAAAATCTGTTCAATGGCTGTCATTGCAGATACGGGAGCAGGCTAGTGTGATAGCGTTGCAACTTTCATGTTCCTCACAGTACATGAGCTTTGCTTCTAAGGCCCAAGCGCTGTTTATTTGCAGAAAACAAAAAAATTGGCTGGGGCTTAGCTAAGGTTAAGCCTGGCTATCTCGAAGCGAAAAGCTGCGGCGAGACGGAGGAGGAGTAGCGCGTGTAGTGAATACGGTGCTGTCTTAGAAGGTTGCTTTAGAGACATGCACTGCGGTGTGCATTCCTTTCGGGTGTACACCAAAATATTAGAGACAGGCATTTGCTTTCCTTAAAAGGAATTTTCATTTCATTTCATTTCCCTTAAGGCCCTTACGGCGCGGTTCAGGTATCCACCGAGATATGAGAGAGACAGGTGGTTCTGGTTCTTTTCTGGTTCTGGTTCTGGTTTCTTTTTTGTTTTATGTTTCCTTTTATAAGCGTGTTTCCAGTGAATAAACTTTAGTTGAGAGTCAGCGCTTGTTCCTGTGTGTTCTTCCTTTCGTCCCCGTTTGTTCGCGCTGTTTTTTGCATAATGTATCACCAACTCACCCGCTTAGCTATCCTGCGGGAATATTCCAGGTTTTCTTTCTGCCATATGTTATTGTTTGAAAACACCATTCCGAGTTTTTCTACAAAAGACTGCCTTTCCATGGGAATTTCCCATTGTTGAATACCCTCGTGGTATTCATCGTACATGCACAGCGCATACAAGTATTAACTTTCAACAAACCTGGCTCAGTTTTCGTTGTTTCCACCAGAAGAGGAGTGCTCTTCATTGAGACGCAAGAAATACCGAGGTCGGGCGAGTGTTGGGCCACATGTACTACACTTTGTGGCTTTGTCGTGACACGCCTGAAAACTGAGGAATAGCTAAGTGTGCTGCAGCTATTGATTTATTGGGGTTTAACGTCCCAAAGCAACTCAGGCTATGAGGGACGCCGTAGTGAAGGGCTTCTGAATAATTTCGACCACCTGGGGTTCTTCAACGTGCACTGACATCGCACAGTTCACGGGCCTCTATAATTTCGCGGCTTAAGATATCACTTTTAATTCACATATAGCGTACAAGAATTACAGTATAAAATCTGTTCAATGGCTGTCATTGCAGATACGGGAGCAGGCTAGTGTGATAGCGTTGCAACTTTCATGTTCCTCACAGTACATGAGCTTGAGACTAGTCTCCTATGTCTCATGTCTCCTATGTCTCCTATGTCGACATGTCCGGCAGATTGGCGCCCTATCACCCTGCTAAATTCAGATTACAAAGTATTAGCAAAATTACTCGTTCGTCGTCTACGAGCTCTCCTCCCGTCACTTATTTCCTGCCACCAGGTTTGCTCCATCCCAGGCCGTGAAATACACAGTTTATCTTCTGTAACGCGAGACATCCTAGCGTATACTTTACGACGGCGCGCACAGGGTCTTCTTGTTTCCCTTGATCAGGAAAAGGCGTTCGACTTCTTAGAGCACGAGTACATTTACGGGATGCTGGATGCTTTCGGCTTCCCACCTTCTTTCGTGCTTCTCATTAAAGAGATGTACAGAGATATTTCAAGCACTCTGTTCCTCGATGGCCGGGAAAGTACCGCATTTGATGTTCGCCGCGGCGTCCGTCAAGGTTGTCCGCTCTCCCCCCTTTTGTTTGTCTTAGCATTAGAGCCTTTCCTCTTGGCAGTCAATCGCCACTCCTTTATTAGAGGTCTGGCTTTGCCAGGCAGCGAAGCGGTACGCGTCACTGCTTATGCAGACGACATCACTCTGTACTTAGCTGATGAACGCAGCCTGCTTGAAACTTTAAATGTTTTCCGTGAGTACGCCTCCTTGTCTGGGGCTGCTCTTAATTACTCGAAGAGTTGTTACTTTATTGTGGGGTCTACCCAGACTCGTATTACATCTTCAATAGCTTTGCAGTGGTGCGCGCAGATGCGCATTTTAGGTGTGACCTACGACTGTGCTGGAATATGGAATGGTGTGTGGTCTTCGGTCGTCGAAGACAGTACAGCTCGTGTGCGAAGGGCGCAGACATTCGATTTGCCTCTGCTTGAGAGGCGCTACCTGGTTCAGTCCGTCATGCTCGGTGCCTTCTGGTACCTCTGCTACACTGTTAAACCACCCCTCCGTGTCATAAGGCGAGTGCAGACTACAGTTTTTTCGTTCTTTTGGTCAGGCGGAACCGAACTTGTGGCCCGTGCTGTTCTTGGACAACCACGGGAGAGAGGAGGGTTTGCCTTTCCAAATTTGTCCGTCACGTCCTCGCTGTTAGCGTTGAAGAGTATTTTGCGTATCCTGCTAGGAAACGCGTCTCCGGCGCGAATCCTGGCTCGGTACTTTTTGGGCCCTTCTTTACGCTTTTTGGATCCGGCGGCCCCTGTTAATCATGGACCCCAGTCAGAGCAACCTACAGCTTTCTACGCTTCATCAGTGGCCTTTTACAGGCATGTTAGAGCAGTAGCACCTGCTGTCAACATCGTTGCAGGCCGTGTGGTGGACATTATGGGCACGCTATTGTTACCTGTTGTGCCGGCGTCTCGCCGCTCACCTATGCGCCTGGTTCAGTGGGCGCGTTTAGCGTCGACACCTCTCCCAGATCATCTACGTGACTTTGTCTGGAAACTTGGCTGGGCAGTGCTCCCTACTTGTGATCGGTTAGAACGGTGGGGTGTGTTACGCTCCAGTACCTGTCCGAATTGCCCGCTCCCGGAATCTAATCGCCACGCTAAAGTCACCTGTGTTGTAGCGCGTGTCTTTTGGCGCGCGGTTCATGCGGGATTTCGTGGGCAGGGCATTTCGTGCTTCGTCTCCCGCGGCCGCTTCCCCAGCGGCCGTTTTGCTCGCCTGTTAATAGTTGGAGGTCTTTTTAGTTTATGGCGCAGTCGATGCGCCGCGGTCGCTAGTGGCTTTCGACGCCGCGCTGTGTGGCCAATTCTCGGCCGTCTCCGACGGGAGCTGATCAGTTTTTTGTCCGAGGAACTCTTTTTCTTGGGTGAGGAAGAGTTTCTCCGACAGTGGTCATGCCCATTTATTTCTGTAAATAACGGTCGTATTGTCTTGGTTTTTAGGCCAAACTGGCGCTAAAGTATCCTTTTCAATGTTTCAATGTCCAGTTATTGCCTTTTCGCTCTTCTGACAATAAGTATATATGCATTCCTATTTTACATCGCCCAATCCTGTTAGTTACTTAGAAATGTTTATAGTACCTCTTTAATTGTCTCGCCTTACATGTGTCATGTGTTCTTGTAAATGTGAATGTATCTAGTAACCTTGGCATGTGTACATATGTAAATAAAATTTTTTCTAAACAGAATTTCGCCTTCATCCAAATGCGGCCGCCGCGGCCGGGATCGAACCCGTGTCCTTCGGGCCAGCAGCCGAGCACAATAACCACTGAGCCACCGCGGCGGGGCTATGTGCTGCAGTTATGATACAATTCGCGTGGTTTTAATTCTGATAGACATTAAGGCTTTCTAAAACTCTTTTTCCAAAGGCGCTTTTGCTGCTAAAACGTTGCAGCTCGCGGTTCGTTTCGCAGGTACCCTACACAGGGGAACCTCGTGAGTATTACAAAGGCAAGAGCTAAAAGCTCGGTACGTCTGTCGTAGTGCTCAGAAAGCATCATGGCAGGTAATGTCTCATCTATAAACAGCCAAATTACATAAAAAATATGAAATCAGGTTCCGGCCCCGAAGCGGTGGCTCAGTGGTTACGGTGCTCGGCTGCTGACCCGAAAGACGCGGGTTCGACCCGGCTGCGTCGGTTGAATTTCGATGAAGGCGAAATTCTAGAGGCCCGTGTACTGTGCGATGTCAGTGCACGTTAAAGAACCCCAGGCGGTCGAAATTTCCGGAGCCCTTCACTACTGCGTCTCTTATAGCCTGAGTCGCTTTGGGACGTTAAATCCCAATAAACCAAACCAAACCGAAATCAGGTTCAAAAATTAAATCATTCACAATTGCTCTTCTGACAATACCCGACACACAAGCAAGTAAAAGGAACAAGAAGGCATAAAAGGTTATAATATTTATAGTTAAAAAGTTATAATATATATAAAAACTTATAATATTTCTAAAGTTTGAATTTATTAACCACTCAACAACTCATTAAACATTGTGTCTGGAGCAGGATGGCCTTGGTTACCTATGCGCTATAGAACTAATGTCAATTCAACTTAACGAGTCCCATTTCACACAACGCTGCTCTTAGGTGATAATGCAATTGTTGGTATGCCTTATATTCGCAGCTTTTTAAGAGAGGCCTATTTTCTTCAGAAGCTGTGAATTCTGATTCAGTGCTTTGCTTGATTTTGTGAAACACTTCAGCCACTTTATTATTCCTGAGTAGTCCGGGGTCATTATTTGTTTGCTTGGGAGCCTCTAGACCCTTGCGCAGCCAAGTTTGGTGGCTGAAGTTTCCGAGCTACTTTAAAAGTCTTACTATTATTCATTTCGAAAATTCCGTTCTTTGACATCCCTAGGTAACGTTAACTTTTAGGCCCTCTACACAACCCTTGGTTTTTGCATATTCTTAATATTCTGCAGGAAAAGTTTTTCCAAATAGCTAGAGCTTGGCGCATGATAGCCTTAGATGCCTATGCGCCTCTAAACCAAACAGAACCAAGCACAAACACTTACTGTTAGCAACGACAATTTAATATTTCACTGTGTTAGAAACCCAACTCTGGAGTTTCTGATTTTGAAGGCACGTGTACGCCCAAAATACGTGTTATCTAAATTCTTTTAGTGTTTTAGGAAATGGCTGTATGTCAGAACCTAAAAGACGCACGCGCTTATCGCAGAAGCACTGTGTCCACTTGACCCCTAATGAAAAATAGCCTCCTCATATCCGGGACACTTTGATGCTAAGCGCTACTAAGGCAGGAAGCCCTGACGCTCGTGTTTTCCAATCGCGTAGGTATGGTTTCCATACCCAATGTACAGGTAGCTGATTCATCTTCCCGGAAGCCACGGGGCACGCGCGTAAAATGCTCTTGTCAAGGAGAGCAAGTCAATATTCTCGCACGCAGCGGCTACAAATGTAGCACGCAATAAACTAATTGAGTTCATTCCACTACAGTCGGACTCATGGCATGTTTTATCGCTTGAAGCAATCGATAGATACATTAAGGTTTAAATATGCGCGTCCTGTGCACTCTTCCTTCCGTCCCTTTTATGTTTTAATTCAGCTCAGGAACTCTGGACAGCACATGTTATGGGAAGAAAAAGCAAATGTCCATTCTCCCAAGCCTGATAAATACTCGTCGCGATAGTCTGAAGTTACTGCACTCATCTGAGTCCATCAGAGTGATTTCGCATCCCAAGTGCACGATCCTTCACCATGGCTCCCGTAATCCTGGTCCTGGCCCTGCTGATGCCTGCTGCTCTGGCAACGACCACCACTCGTAAGGAGACTCCTCTTTGAAGATAACGTAATAAGGGCTTGTCTTTCTAGTCCCGGGAAATTAGGCTCTTGCGATGCTTGCCTTCTTTGAATGTTCTGCCTCTCGTCCGACCAGAAATGATGCGCAGAGTTGTGTCCGACGCTAATTTTCCTATTCTCGTGAATACTACTCTGAACCAGAAGGGACTTCATCGGTAACCAGGGCTGCTTTGGAGCGGACTCACAGAGTTACTTCAACCATTAGTCTCTAAAAGAGCAATTATTAAGCAACCATTGTACTTAAAGTGAGGCAGATTGGCGGGCTGCGATCCCCAGTGCCGGAGGGTGCCGAAAGCTTTTCCAAACGGTATAGGTTTTCCCCCTGTTTGATTGATTCGGCTTCTCTGGGGTATACGCCTGGGAAGAATGCACCTCTTCTGCAGGCCAACCATGGTAACCATGGCGCCTTTTGAACCAAGCTAGTCCAGGGCAATAAGTGTTAATGCCTCATGATACATTCGCTGTGAGCGATCACAGAACCACAAGAAGGATATGAGCTTACAATTTATCCACCAGAGGCTGTTCATCGCCGGGACTCTGTGTTCCAGTTAGCGCTATTTCAGATGTGTTTGGCTCGCAGTGTGTTCCTCAAGTTTATTTCACTCTAATTTGTGCAGGAAACGCGTGTGTTCCCATTCTCAAGCTTAGTGTCGCCACATTTTTTGTTTTTATTTGTATTGCTTCATTATCGGTTAGTTGCTTCATTATTGATTTGGAGGCCTTTTCTCTTAAAGCCATTCAGGTGGTCACGTCGGCCTATATTGACTAAACCATTTATCGCTGACGTAATTTGCGTTCTTGGTATATTTGATTCTATTTTGGTGACAACGGTAGCGAACTATCCTCCTATCCCCTTTCTATTCACTGCTCCAGTTTTTTCATAGCGCAGCCGAGGCAGTGGGATTGAGCAGGTGATGCTAAACTATGCACAATTTGCGTAACTTTAGTGGAGCAAGATGCAAGTTTGAAGACCACGCTTGCAGCTAGCCACATTGGTGGCTCAGTGGTTAGACAGCTCGGCAGCTGATGCGAACGAGGCGGGTTCGATCCCGACCAAGGCGGTCGCAATTCGATGGAGGCGAAATGCTAGAGGCGCGTGTGCTGTGCGAAGTAAGTGCACGTTAAAGAACCCTAGGTGGTCGAAATTGTCCAGAGCCCTCCACTACGGCACTGCCCATAACATAAGTAGCTTTGGGACGTTAAACTCCATAAAACCAAAACCAAAACACTTGCCGCTGCACTAATCAGGAAAGGCCACACCTTTCTCTCTTTAGGGCGGAGCAAATGGCGCTCATTAAAGGCACTTTACCATAAGAATTACCGCGGAAGGCTGAGATTATATTACCACCCACCTTCCACCTAAAGCAAAAAATAATCAGATTAGAACAATGTCCACAAAGCCCTAAAATGTACATGCAGGAAAATCACCGCAAAGTTATTTTCTTTTGAGGGTCAGTTGTCAAAACTCAACGTAAGGTTATCGAACATTTACGGCTGTGCCCAAGCTGGCTGTTGAAAAGAATGTCATAGAGCATGCAAACACTTTTCTCTGCACGTCCTATTCGTATAGAATGCGACCACGCAACTCTAAAACATGCGCAAAATTGAAAAGCACTCTTCTCACATTTATGACATCTCGATATGTATCTGCAGCAGCTTGCCCTTGGCTGTGAAAGCGTCTCCGGATTCTACATTCATTTGGGCATAGCACCGATGTGCACTGGCTATCTGACGTGTGCCCTGGAAAATTAGGGACACATGATAAAGGTAGAATGTATTAGGCACACCTAAAAATTAAAGAAATAATATTGATGCTGCAGCAAAACTCGGGAATTAACATCAGCTTCAGGGTGTTTTGGGAAGGTCGTAAATTAGCGCTGGCCGCTACTTCAATCAAATATCAAATAAAGACAGGAACCTTTTTTAAACTTTCACCCAGCTTTGGTTTCTTGCGAACCGATAGGTATATAAATGAAGGGTAGCACTAGCAAGAAAAATGATGTGTGTTTTGTTTTTATTTCTATTTTTTTCATTATCGATTAGCTGCTTCAGAAATTAGGCATAACAGCCATAGCTCAAATTTAGAGTTTGGTTTGGTTTGGTTTATGGAGTTTAACGTCCCAAAGCGACTAAGGCTATGAGAGACGCCATAGTGAAGGGCTCCGGAAATTTCGACCACCTGGGGTTTTTTAACGTGCTCTGACACCACAGAGTACACCGGCCTCTAGAATTTTGCCTCCATCAAAATTCAACCGCCGCGGCCGGGATCGAACCCACGTCTTTCGGGTCAGCAGCCGAGCGCCGTAACCACTGAGCCACCGCGGCGGGCCAAATTTAGAGTTTCCTGTAATTCAATACACAAATCTGCGTCAATAAGAACCTCATACATAATCATGACAAAGTTGATGACGCTTCCAAGATTGCAAAGGCTGCATGCTCTCCTTCTCCACCTTTCCAGCTCTGCATCAATGTTCCGTTTTCTCTGGCATGCTTGTCAAGAAAATGTACACGATTTGATAATATCCGTGCCTCAATATAATCTAAAAAAGCTTCTCTGCACGAACAGAGTAATGCTATGTTAGAAAGTGAATTACAGATTCAAACAAAACTCATCTTACAGGCATTCACATTCTTGATTCTCTCATGTTGAGTATAGTGCCCGCAATCTTAAGAAATTTCACGAGATCCTATCCTCGCATATGTCGCCGAAGCCTCACAATGCCAGGGTCAGCGAAGATTCCTTACGCTAAGGATACGGTCACGTGGGAGGTGTAATGCTGCTTATAATGTGCGACGAAAAGTTATGAATATAGCAATGTATTATTCGATGGTGCCGGCGAACAGAACGCCCGTGACAGCCAGTAATTTAGAACGATACCTAATGAGGTCTGATTTCGCAATAAAAGGCTGCAAACTAACCGGACACATCGTTCCAATTGTATATAAAAAATATGCCGTACGAGAATCTCTAAGGCTCTTAAGAGAGGTTGTAATTATCCAAGTCTCATTTCCTGCCCATTCAAACCATGAAGTAGAGGGCAGTCTGCTAGCTGCCGAAGATTCCTTATCGATTATTTCGGGTCGGTTCCTCGCTTAAAGTCCTTATATTCTATGAGGCCTCTCATTTCATTCATTGATGCGCTGCAAAAAATAAAAATAAAAAAGCAACTTCAAGCACTGCAAAAGCAGTAATAACTTTCAGTTTCAGTTTCGATTTCAGGCTGTCAAACAAGTGTACGACGTGACAAGTGAATATGAGTGGACGTGACGCATACAAATGCTGCAATATAATCGCTGTGTTGTTAGGTTAACTCCCGGCAACCTTTACGATAACCCGCATCAGTAGTAGGAGTTACAGCAACTGGACAAAGCGCTACTAACGCGGTCGCGTTAGGGGCCCCCTGTCGCAGAAAAGCAGGTGTCGTCGTCGGCGGCGTTGGCCGTGAGCGAAAAATCCCAGAGGCATTACCAAATAAAAGTCTTCCGGGTCGTAGCTGAGATTAGTCTACAAGGTTTTAACTGATCTACTGTATTGACTATCAGGACTTCTTATCGTATGCAAAATTTGTCATGCAGGCTTTCATCGGTACGGAAATGCAGCTTCTGGGTTCGCCGGGTGCCTCTGCAAGTTTCTAAGCATAAAGGGGGGGGGGGGGGGGGAAGCAGTGCAAGCACACAGCTGAACGAACTTGACACACTGCTGCTTCAACCAGTTGCTTTCAAACACACGCGCCTCTGCGCCATGAGTGCCCCGGCCGTGTTTTAATTTCTGCTTCCACTGCTCATCTGCATCCTTGCGACCGAAGGCTAGCACTCCACGCTCGCATGTGATGCTTCACAGCCCGCATATCTCTTACTCTGGGGTTAAAGTTAAAAAAATAACAAATGACTTGACGGTCGCCACGTGGCAATGCGACATTCAGCGACAGCGACGGATATGTTGTGGTTGAGAATAAGAGCGCGACCTGTTATCTGTGTAGTTCTGTGGCGCTCTTTTCAGTATCCCACACACAGACGTTTACGCACCATCGTATACAGCTCGTTCGGTGGAAAAGCCGTCAGCGTAGTAGTTGTAGTTGCCGGCACCATGGATGATGATGATGATGATGAAAACTTTTATTAAAGCCTTAGTTGAAGGGAAGGCTGATTGGGTTGGAAAAAAATGGCAGTGGTTTAGCTCTGGTTAAACCGGGTAATGTGCGCGCGTTCTTCTGCCGATTCTTCGGCGCGTTGCTTTCGCCTGGTAGCATTGCGGCGTTCCTGAGTGGTCAGGTGTTGAGAGTGACCGATGACGTGGAACCACTCTGCGCGGTAGAACGTTGTCGCCGAGCTGCATCCGATGACGTGACCGAGGTGACCGATGACGTGGAACCACTCTGCGCGGTAGAACGTTGTCGCCGAGCTGCATCCTTAGCACGACGCTTTGCAAGACGCTCTTCACGTTGTTCTGGCGTCTCTTGTGCACGTTGTCGCTTTCTCGCTTCTTCCTGTCGCCGTCATATTTGGTCACGTGACCATTCCGGCACGCTGCCAGGGAGTCCACAGTACGCCATCGCCCGTTCGGCTGTAGTAAATTGGTTTTTGAGGAAAGGATATGTATCTGTCTCGCATATCTCGGCGGGCACCTGAACCTCGCCGTAACGGGAAGGGAGAAAGATGGGAGCGAACAAAGACACCGTATTCACTAAACGCGCCTTTGTTCATTCCAAACCATCGAGGTGGCATGGCGGATATTGTTTCCGGCTTTCTGCAAATTAAACAACGTGTTTTTACACTGTTGGGAAAAGGTTTATTTTGGGGATGTATTGCAGCGAATCCTAAAGAAAAAATTACCACTTGACCCGTATGGCATCCGGTACGTATCTGTAGAAAATGAGGATGGGGTACCGTTTGACTTAATAATGCTGATAGGCCTCCATTGTATATGGCGCTCCAGAATGAGAAGCTATCATTATGACAAAGACGCAAGATCTGCCCGAACTTACTTCCGGGAAAGCATGGACTGGTTTCTGGCCATCCAGAGAGCCGCTGCGGAGCCTCCGAAGTGGCTTTCAAGACTACAGCCGCTGTGCAATTTGCGTGAATTTTAATCTGACGAAGCCAGATACATGCTGGCTAACCACGACAGTGCCGTGTATAAGTACATAGCGGTTAGTGTGCTTTGTTGATTGTTTGTTTTGTTGAATGTTATGTGTCAAAGCCAGGCAATAAATAAAAAGAAAGCTGGCATGGCGGAGTGGTTAGCGTGCTGGTCTCGCACTCTGGAGACCCAGGTTCGATTCCCAAACTCGACCAATTTAGTACTCGGTGTTCTTTATATATGTGGTCTGACTAGAAATTAGGATAATTGCTTAACCGATATAATTCGAATGCCATCGATGCACTGCGCGCCAATGCTGCTAACGCCGGCTTCGAAGGCGAGAAGTGGCGGATCTCCTAGTGGCGCCATCTGTCGTAGACAGAGCAATCTGCTCGGCGCCGCTGCCGTGCGGCGCGCCGACGGCGCTGCCATCTGGCGGAGCGCGACTGAAGCAACGCTGTTCAAGGTCATCTGCCCTTACCGACCCGGGCTACGCGACGAGGCGAAACCTACGGTAGTATTGCTAACGCAATAAAAAAATCTATCATGTCAACCGTTTGCCGCAGAATATTCCAGATGGTGTAATAGCATTCAGCGTTTCGAGAAGCATAGACGCACTAGTTAAGTTTGAGAGCTTGCTGCAGGAATTAGAGCTTGCGGCAGGAACCTGTAATCGGGGCTGCGGGTGTCCGCCGAGATGTATGAGACAGTCACTGCAACTTCCTTTCCTCAAATCCAATTTTCGTTCCCCTCATTACGGCACCTATTTCTCTCTCTCTCTTCTTTCGCTCCCACCTACCTCCCTTTCCTCGCGGCTGGGTTCAGGTGTCCACCGAGATGTGAGACAAGGAGGAGGAGGAAGAACATTTATTTCCGCCGAATATGGCGCGGTAGCCACCTCGGGTCCGCAAGCAGGCGTCCGCGGAAGCAGTCTGCCGCACCGCGGCCGGAGGACATCTGATCCCGTCTAGGAGAAGAGGTCTTCAGCCTCGGCCGCCAGGCGGACGGCGAAGCGCGGAGTTTTTTTGTCGGAGCTTCTCAGCGTGGTCTCTCATTCATCGCTAGTTTTAATCGCGTTGCGCCCTGAGGCACGAACGCATCTCCAAATTATGTGATCTAATGTTGCCACGTGTCCACAAAATTTACAAATTTCGGTTTCTGCACCGTCCCTCTTCCACCCTCTGGCACCGGTCCTACTCCTCCACAGTGGCGAGAAGAAATTTCGAGCTTGGAGTCTTCTCCAGTCGTACGACTCCTTTTTACTCAGGGATCTATCCGGTGGCGGATATATCCTCCGGTCTTTCTTCAGATTTTCGGTAAAATCCATAAATGTACCAATACTTTCTGTGCTTTTATATGATGATGTGGACGCGTCCGCAGCACCCGAGGTGGCGAGGAACGGGCGAGCATGTGGGCAGCCTCGTTGCCAGCGAGACCGGCGTGTGCTGGAGTCGAGATTATAGTCACGCTTTCGGCGAGATAAAACTCGTTCAGAATTTTGGCAGCACGATTGCCGACTCCACCCTTGCTAAAATTCCTAACCGCCGCTTTGCTATCGCTGACGACGTGTTTCACGCCTGGTCGTGCAATGGCAATGGCTTTTGCAATCTCCTCCGCCTCTACCGGCGGTAGATCTCGGTTTCTTTCGATTCCTATGGCGACCCCGGTGTCTAATAGGGCGACTGAGGTTACGTCACCTTCTTTCCCGATCGCTGCATCGGTGTAGGCGACCGATCTTGGCGGCAGTTTGTCCAATTTGTTATCGAGGTGCTTAGCTCTGCTTTTCCTCCTCCCCTCGTCGTGTACGGGGTGCATGTTCTTCGGTATGGGCGAGATGTATAGATGCTTTCTGATTTCTCGATCTATGCTTTCCCTGAAACTTTTGCCTTCCCCGGGCGCTAGTAGGTTTACCCAGTCGAGGATTTGTCTACCTGCCGTCGTTCCTGCGAGTCGCTCTCTCTGGGATATCCGACTGCCTCAGCCAGCTCTTTCCACTCATTATGCAGCCCTATTTTCTCTAGAATGTCGTTAGAAGTAGTTATAGGAGCCCTAGAGCGCACTTCGTGCATCTCTTAATTATGGTGCTTATTTCCCGTTCTTCGGTCTTGTTGATATTTAGGAATGGATTCGCTTAGCAGAATCTGCTCGTGACAAAAGCTTGTACGAGTCTGAGTCTACTTGCCATCGTGAGGCCACTCCTTCTGTTGGACGTCTTCTTAAAAACTCTTTAATCAGGCTTTTGTTACTACCCCTGCGGTTGTTAATCATATATAATATTCTAATTTAATCTACTTTCGGGACCTCGTTCCCGTTGACTTTAATTTTGATATCTGGAAATAGTAATTGTCTCACATATAACCAGGTGTGAGACAATTACTATTTCCTCTACTCAGAAATGCGTTGCGTTCAAAGCGGTTTCCAACGGCCAAGGCGTCACACTGAACGGACGATGGCGTTCCACTCCATGGCAGCGCTGCAACACGCTGTCGCGTTTCACTCCTAAAGGCGAAGCTTAAGCGTCTTCCAATTTTTTTAGTGCAGTATCTCTCTGCCTCGCGTGATGTGATACACAACGGGCCCGTCGCTAGTGTTGCTCGGCTAATGAAAGCGTAACCCGAACTCTGCGGGGAAAGAAATTCACTTATCAATTTTTTTACTGAGCGCAGGGGAATCTCCCGCGGAAATCGATGTTTCGTAATATCTTACGCACAGCTCCAGAGAAGCAAGAGAAAAGAATGAATTTAGGATCTGTACCTCTCTAAAAACGGTTTTATGCATAACTCATCGTTTTCGATCAAAATTTACCAAAAGCCCAATTTCTGGACACACGCCTCGTCGTTCAGTGCAAATAAACAGGCACTAAATGAAAATGATGAAGCAGACAGGCTCATTTATCGCCACTAAGTATCGCGCCGCTTGGTAAAGAAATGACCTCGAGTACTAAAAGAAGGAAAGACAAACACCAAACGAAATGGGTTAGTCTCGCACATGTGCTAGCAAACGCAGTAAATATTTATTTCACTATTCAATTAATTTACAACCTCATCCAGAAAATCCACTGGAGAGGGGAATATGTGATTCAATAAAACAGAATTGACAGATAATCGGTGTGAATGCAGAACAAAAAAATCCACGTATGTTTAAATGCAGGTTCATAAAGAGAAAATATAAGGCAGCATGACTTTATTCCGCAGAAACAGCCGTAGTTAAATTGAACCGAGAGATACAAAGAGAAACGGAGTTTGAGCTCGGCGAATTACGAAATGACAGGGTACGGGCACATGTAAAAGCTCGGCTTCCCTTTTTATACATGACTGAGCCAACAAAGCCTCAGTAGGTTCCACTCTTAAGTAACTGGAAAGTGACTTGCAAAAAAAGAGCATCCTCAGAATGCAACTTTGTGACGGCAAAGGACATTGTCTTCACCAAGGAGATTAAAGCGGCTTTCGAGTGACGCTGATTTGCGCGCTTTTCTTCGTGTTTCACCTGCATTTCTTGTAACGGATTAGCTATAGCAGTAGTAGTTATCTTAAGACGTTTCAGGTAACAAGCACAATTTTTTCTTTTCCAGCCCCCAAATGCCTAAATGCCACGCTGCCGAACATCTTGGACATTGGAAAGGTGAATGCAACTACATCATTGTCGTTGGTACCATTTTAGAGCACAGCTGAGTGCCATGAATGTGAGGCTGTAAACGGTCCATTGAAAGCAAGGTTTTTTTTTCTCCAGTAAATGCCCTAAAGGAAAACGTGGTCATCGCTTATAGTAGAAATTTCATCAGTCAAAAATGCCTCCTGGTCTCCAGATATACGTTCGAGCAGAAGTTTTGAACTTCCGACTGTGCGCATGGCCTCCGTCTTTGCTTATAATTACGCCGCCAATGCAGCAGAAATTAGCCAAACATGTGTGTGCTACAAAACGTCTATTCGCGAAAATGCATAGTAAAAACGTCTTGGAAACAAAGTTGGTTGTGTAAATGTTTGAAATAGAACGCGCATCTAAATGCCTGATTGATATATGAAGATATGAAGGACTGCAAAGTTCACAATCTCCTGAATAAGGAACTTGAAATTTCGTCAAAGCTTAAATATACAAGTGGTGGCGGAACAAAAACTTGCAATATTTTGACTCTTGAGACCAGGCAGAACAGAATCTAAAAGATATAATGCAATTACAATAATCCTTTAAAAAATGTCACACTAATTAGCGAATGTCTTTTTTTCAGTGCCTTGGGACCTCTCTGGATCTTTGCACAGCAACCGTGGTAAGTCGCGTTTATTATACGTTTGGAACAACAACTAGAAGAAAGAGTCAAATACAATGCACAAAAAGTTTCGGCGGAGTGGCAATGGGTCGCCATCTGTGCTAAAGGAAAAGAGCAAAGCTGGGAAAGCGAATATATATAGCAGAAAAACAAAAATGTATGAGCACGGCATATGAACGAACTTCAGTTCTGGAAACACTGAAGTGTTTTAGGACTGTTTAGGGAAGTCGGTCACCGGTGCTCCTCCGAGAATATTTTATGCCCCCCCCCCCCCCCCACCCCAGAAAAAAAATAGGAAAATTTGGCTGTAAAACTGCGGCATGTGTGTCGGAGAAGATTTTTTTTTTATCCGAGCTGTTTGCCATCAGGCATAATGAAAATCGAAAGAAAGTTATAAAAAGGAGTGCAAACAAGCCTCGCTTAAAAAGCGGCAAAAGTTCGCGATATAGCGATTATCTAGAGTCCACTTGGTATGGTCGTCTGCAACGTCCCATCGCAGGCCAACCTAATGCGGATGTAGACGCTAAAGAGATCTGCCGCGAGATATTAAATACTAACATCCGCTCCGCTGCTGGTCGCATTTTTTGACGCACTGCCGTTCATTTACTCGTCGGCAATCCAAGTTCTTCGTTTGTGTATTAGTTTATTCGAAGTTTTGCTTAGCTTCGAATTTTTATTTTCTGTCCCCAATGCTGCAGTGCTTTTGTTGTCTGGAAGGCATAACATAACGAACATGTAAAACAATCTACCATATTCCAGCGAGGGTTTGTAATATTTGTTCATGCTGAGAGCCACCCATGTGGGGCTTTATCCCTTCGCTGCAGACCCTTGTTGCCAGCAGGTTTTCCTCCAATGTTGTTAGAGTATTTTAGAGTTACTCTTGGCGGCGCATCTCGAAGACACTAGTCAAATTTAAACTTAAAAGCCTTAAGCTTAAAAGCCTTAAACTTAAAAGCCTTAAGCTCAGCCATTCTGATTTTGAGAACAGCTGAGCATGTTTTGCTGCTGTTGCAGCGGCCATCGAATGTTGAATTCTTTGTGGGCGCAACTCGACCCAATAACATCTTTTAAGCTGGTGTACTGTGCTAGCAGACACGGACAACTGAAGAGGAAGTTGACGGGAGGCGCAGAAGAAGTGGATTTTGATGCTGAGAAGGTTTTAAAAGAATCTGCGAGAGGCCTTAACAGCACTTTTTAACTGCCTAAGGATAACCAGCTACTGTTTTTTTGACATTCTTCTAAGCTTTAAAGCGGCCAGAAAATGTCAGATTTTTCGTCGTACAACCATAAAAACTCCCTCGTATTTTGGTTCCGAATAATCATGAACAGTAAAGAATGATGCTGTTCTATCAAGCACTGGCGGCGGAGAGCGTCCATAGCCAAGTGACTAAATTGACAGCAGCTGGTTTCGCGAGCGGTGTGATTTCAATAAGAGGTGGAAAGGTGGGTACAAGATAAAACGAAATGAAATCGTTTCTACGTAAGTTCACTGCCAGGAACGCAAGATATTCTCTTTGATACGTAAGCAGCACGAAATTTACCATCGTTTGAAGAACGTCGCGCAAAAAAAGAAATGTTCATATGAGATCTAGTTCATGTGAGATCTAGCAACCTATATATATATATATATATATATATATATATATATATATATATATATATATATATATATATATAGTTTGCGAAATCATAAAGTACTTGACTACTTACAAGAGTATATAGCGAAGTATACGCTTCATTAAAGGAAACATATTTACCTGTACTGTGCCCACGCCAATAAAAGGGGATGCATTAACAAAGTAAAATTACTCCTGAAGAAGATCGGTCTGCCGATCGAAACGTCGAGTCAAATAAATATGTTTCCTTTAATGAAGCGTATACTTCGCTATATACTCTTGTAAGTAGTCAAGTACTTTATGATTTCGCAACCTATATATATATATATATATATATCAGGTGGTTCTTTTTGTATTTCGCGGGCTTTCTTTTAAGCGAATAAAAGGAGCTGTCTCAGTGGTACTTGGTTGGAAACACGGCAAACGGTTATTTTTCTATGCGATCTACAACTCCTGCATTGACACTTTCTTCCTGAAGGCAATAATTAAAAAGATAGCTAATTAGTCTCTGCTAATTAATTACTTTTGCATAATGAAAAACTACCGCACACTAGGACACGCGACTGTCAACAACCCTCAGTTGGTCTCACTGGGCTAGGGAACATCCTCTTTTTTACAAGCTTGGTTACATTTAGCTGGGACACCCTGTATATATTGTTAGATGACTGCAAGCGATGAAGATAGGACTACACGACCGATGGCGGTGATTTGATGTAATGTCTGCGAGCCTAGCCCGAGCACTCCTGCCCATGCCACTGCCCGCTCCGTCGTCTTCTAGTCCGTCACAATATATATATATATATATATATATATATACAAAGACAGAGAGAGAGAATGCAGTAGGAAAGGTGAGGAGGTTAACAATAACGAGGCGCTGGTTTCATATCCAGCTATTGCGGCAAGGGGCATAAAGAAAGAGGACAAAAAGCTGAGCGAAAATGATTACTGTCACGTAAATAACTACGAACTTCCCCTGTAGCAAAGCATATGCCGACTGCGCTGATTCGACAGCCTCATGGGAAGGAGCAGTGTCAGGCAGGTCTCCCGAAGAAATTAAATAACGAATGCAAAAAAGGATTGTTGGAAAAACGATATAACACCAAGATCTTAATGCGCATACAATTTTTTTTCATCTTGCTTTGCGACTCAGGAGGACATTGTGGCAGCCCTGTGCAAGCTTGTTCAGGTGAGTACTATAATCATTAGCGCATGTCGACATTCGTGCGGTGGAATTTACTTTGTTCAGCACTGGGAGTGTTTCGCGATTGGGCGCTGCTGGAAAAAAGCTTTTCTCAGTGCCCGTTAGGAAACCGCAGAAAATTGAGTTCCGAATCCAGACCACTGTCCCGAACAGTTATGAAAGAGAATTATTTGTTATACTTTGAGGGCGTTGCAAAATCAACACTAAAAAGCGTACTGTATGCTCGAGTTAGTACAAACCTATTGTGCTTACACTCGAATGCATGCGACCGATATCGAGGCACACATTTCGGTTGTGCTTTTTCATTGCCTGCAACAAGCTCAAGGCGCTGAAATATTTTTCGAGGTTGGTACTGCGTTAGTGCTAAGGCGACAAACAGGAAAAAGTGAGTACTTATACGGCGCGCAAATAATTAAGGGTGACGATAGACCTTCCTGACAGTCGTACGTCACGCTGGAGTCATCCGGTAAGGACCTCCAAAGATGCGGTACGCATGACAGCGTCCGAGAACACTTGAAAATTAAAATGTCAAAAATTGCACCTGCCGGTGGCTTAAAAAGTGATGACTGTCAAGTACAAGATGTCCTGCCCTGGCGCATGACTTTTTCTGGCAGGCGCCGGACGTGTTGGCCTTCGCTGACTGCACGTCGCGAGAACGATTGTGTCCGCCTGAGCTACTGCGAAACACAAAGTCCACTTGTGCTTTTAGCATGTCAGCAGTGGCACACAAAGCTACAAACAATTTGCAGTGAATCGCGAGCTTTGGTACCCATGCTAGAATGTTATCAGCAATAAATAGCGAATTTCGATCGGCTGCCCTTCTGCCTTGTGGTTATTAATACGCCTTTTTAAGTCTGCAGCCACTGCTGATAGCGCAGTAGAGAAAGTTTGTAATTTGTCTTTTTTGGGTTCTTTAGATAACAGATAGAGCTCAAGTTAGCAGCCGCTTCTGCATTTCGTATAGCTCGAAATCGGAACACAATGGCCGGGTATTGAGCTTACCGTCAGGCGAATTTCTCCTGTTATTGCTTTCGCAGGGACACCTATTAAAGGAAGCGAGATATCTAAACGTTTAGTGAGCTCTGTCGTCGTTTATATCGCCCTAATATTTTCTGCTCGACGCGGCAGGTTGTTCTGCCAGTGCTGCTAAGTATAGCGGCTTCTTTGCAAATTTGTCTTACTGTTGCAACTGATCAGGCCCTGAGAGCTGGCGTTTCAATGCACATTTCTGTCTGTAGTACGATTGAGGCGCTGGCGCGGCGCTAGCAACGCTTCTCTCTACCAGTTAATAACAGTACCCGTGTTCAGCGGAATCGTCTTTCCGTTAATTGAAGCTTTGAAGGAAAGCCCAGATCTTTAAGTTTGAAATGAAACCGTCTTCGCCGCTTTAGCCTACGACGGAACCTTAGCGACGGCGGCGATATTTCGAAATAGAAGGATGTGTGGCTAGGTCGACTCTGCAGATGCGCTCAACTTTCAGCATTGGGTCGGAAAGCGCCTTTTAGCCTGCGACTTCGAAGCGCTAGAATGCAGCCGATTCACAGCGAGGTGCGCGATTTGTTACGACTTTTTCCGCATTTAAGCTGAGAGAAAAGGAAAGGTCAAATTAACGAATAAACCGGAAGAGATACTGGCTGCAGTGTAAGCAGAGCTTCTTTCTGTTACCCAGCCAACATTTTTTGGGGCTACGAGGCTCCTCTGTTATGCCTTCGAATCGCTAGCAGTTGGAAGTCACTAGAGTCGGATGTAAAGCTGGACATGACGCTCACAAAAACCCTCCACACATCTGCTTCTGTGTACTCTTACCAGAGCTATTGCGAAAGAAGCGTACTTATTGCTTCCCGATACACTACTTTTGTGGCGGAGGCGGTTATCGACCGAGCACCAAGGTGAGCGATTGGATAACAGCCATGGCACCCGTACTGGGGCTTAAAATTATCACCGCGCTTTTCTTTATTGGTGAAGGTAAAGAATATATCTGGCCTCTGAAATTGACTCTAAATGCTCTCTGACTGGTTTTGTAGTTTTTACTTGCGGTCGAGTTGACAAGAGGTGGCCAGAATCGTTACTGCCCAAGGTTGCAGCTATTATTTCTGCGGGAAGATTATTTCGTACCAGCGACAATGCAAACATGTCGTATACGATGTAAAGCGAGTATTAGTTTTTCTGTGGCCTCATGTACGATGACGTGATCAAGTTACATTGGCTGACTCGTTTTAACGCAGTACGGTGATTTGCGGTCATGAGATGAGAGTCAGAAAAATCGGTGCTGCTGTAACGACTGTATGATAATGAAGAATTTGTTCTTTACATAACCATGTCACAAACTCCCCATTAGTTATCGGTAATTGGAGAATTTTCGTTTCCGGAAGTGCTGATTGTAATCAGAGCCGTGAGGGAAGCGTGTAGTGCGCACTGGATAATGTGTGCATAATTTTAGCAACTAGCATTACGACCGAATAGCATAAGTGAGACGATAAAGAATGATGAAATCGAAGTAAAGATAGCATTATTCCTTAAATACAGAATTTGGTGCATTTTACGTTAACAAGTTGAAAGACATAAAATACATATCTATTTCATTATAAAGTGGAGTTGCCCATAACATAACACTTCTGTGAAGTCGTTCGGCTAGTCACATAAAAAAGAGTTTTTACAAAGGCTGTGCAGACATTTTTGAAATATCAAAGCATCTCAAGTAGGTAGCCCTTTTAAACGAATCTCAGCGTAGTGATAATTTCGCGAATAATATGAACAATGTACTTAAAGTGGTTTGGCCCGGTTTAAAGAACCGAGAAAAAACTCTGTTTTTTTTTTTTCAATATGCGGGGAGGAGATGCAACCAGGCCGGGAATATTTGTGCGAACACAGGGAGGTCAGTAGAAGACAAGAAAAATCATGCAGCGAAATAGGCAAGCTTTCTTATTCACTTTTGCAGAACACGAAATGCCAAAGAAGTTCCAGTTTGGACAACAACGACAAACGACCTTACTGTCGGATAACATAACATGCCGTACTCTCAGAACCTAACAATTCTTCTCCCCACCTTTGAGCTGATGCATGCAATGCAGGCCTATCCTCTATTGAAAGAAGGAGCAAGCTTACACAGCAGCGATGTACATATGCGGTTGTTTCTCTTCTAAAGTCCGTAATTTCTAATGGCTAATATTCTTCCGGACAGAAATGAGAGAAAATTATGCTTCCCGGTGATACTACTAGTCGCTTCTTAATTTCATGATGTCTTTTTTTTCATGAACACATTGACTGCTAATGAGAAATTGTTGCTTCGCAGTGCCTCATATCAGCGCTACTGGAAATCAATGCTGTGGGTGCTGTGGCTGCCTTGCTCGATATTATCGAACTCGTCCTCAGCCTCTTAGGCCTGGGTGAGTCTATTACGTCTCACACTAGCTGAGATTTTAACAGCTCTTAAGGGGCGTGCCCTTTTTTTATAGAAATAATATCTCCCTCCCTGTTTTATTATTAACTGCTCTATGGCCGTAATGAACATAAACATGACGGCGCATAAGTGCTAAGTAACTTTGCATTATTGCGTACGAAAACGTATTATCTAGATTACCTTAAAGTAATTATTTTAGAAAATTTAAGTTATGATTCAAGAAAAAGAAGAAAATTTTCGCCCATGGCTCGTTCCTAGCAATTATCGGAATTGCCTTATCAGGTAATATGTGCCTTTTTAAAATGTTACTCAATGTTTGGTGGCACGTTTTTCGGTGCAAGTAGTCCTTATCCTGAATATGTTACTGAGCTACCGTTCAATTATGCTTTGTTAATGAGCTCAAATGATATATTCATAAAATCACGGCATGAGTTAGCAGCGATGGCAATGTAAAGCCAGGCAGCTGACTGGTGTAACTCTTCGCAATACTCAATGCCTTTTTCATCTTCAACGTCGTCTTTCTCAGCCGGTAAGCTGTCAGATGTTCGAACTACCAAGGTTTCACAATACGTTTTCACTTAGCAATTAAAAGCATGCACAAATGCTTTGAAAAGCTTAGCGTTTAGGATAGCAGTTCGCTTTAGTTCTTAAGCGCTGTGATTGGGAGCATGGTTGACTCATTTTGCTATGTTGCTATGTCACTGTAGATGTGGTGAACCTCTCGGCCATACTCAAGCCACTGTGCTGCGTTTCTAACGTGCAAGGATGCTATAAGATCTTTAAGGGGACTGAAACCTGCAAGAAACCGATCACCATTACTCTTCCCGGAAACCTCAACCTGGAACAGGTAACTCCGGCCGTCTTCGATGCCACAAATTTTATTTTCATCACTAGACGCCAGGGGACAGATCGCATAATTACGTCACTCGTCTTAATGAGGTGGAGAATAATTTATTGCAGTGCGCCCTTCTGTTGAGATGATGCGCTATAGACTAACTAGTAAACACGGATCGCCACATGCAATTTGTCTGGCCAAGTAAATAATCTAAAGTATGCCATTGAGTTTTATTTTTTTTTCCCGGCAGCCAAACAGCGGTACTGACGTAAAAAGCAGAGCTCATGTCATGCGATTAATATAAGAAGTGCACTCTATTATTTGCATGGTAGTTTTAATTGGGTTCATATCTCACACCAGTCCGTCCCTAGATTCGCAGTGACAGCAAGTGAACGATTTGTGCTGTGTTGCTATTTTGGTATGCTTTCCGGAACTTCAACTTTAATTGTGAAGTTATACTCCTAGTGATGGCCAATTTTAAAGATGATTGGAATGAGAATGCCCTTTATTTACATTTTCTGCCAGAATAGTGAGTCGACGCAGTAGTTGTATGTAAAAGTCCCGTACACAAATGTAAAAGAAAAATCTGGGCGCGAAAATACATCTTTAACCCTTAAGAAACTGTTCTCGCTTGACCCGAGGCTCCTGAGAAAGTGACTGCATTGTCTCCGCGCGGACATCGCTCATCACAGTTTTTGGGATCAAGTCTTTGAAGTGAAAACCGCTTACATGGGAGCGTAGACACAGTTTTGCTTACGAAAAAGAGGTTATTTATCTAATCACTCTTTAACACTTCATCTGAATGTAATTGTACTTTCAACATGAAGCAACCAAGTTCATTGATATCATGACTGACATCTTGAAAAAATTAACGATTTAGAGCACAGTTTTTTCTGCTTTACGACTAAGTTTCACTGCATGTGTAATATATAAAGGTATTTTTGGCTTTAGTAGAGAAATAAGCAAAAATTAGACTTTTTTCCCGTTTGGTTGTTTACTTTGAGTTGGAGAAACCTTTAAGGTGAAACCCGGATTCACAGCCAAGCCTTATGTTCTTCTCCGGTTGCCTTATGTTTTTGCATTGCGCGAATATAGGGAGAGCATAAGCTTGTTGTGGTCCTAAACAATACGTTCATCAGCATAGGACACCATAAAAACACCTGTGTGTAATTGTGTGCGCAGAAAAGATGTAGTTGGGTCTCCTTACTTGGCATCTCTCGGTACTTCATTGTTGAAACAGATTAGCCAGCTATGTACCTCTGCAAAGTACATATATAATTTCTTGCCGCTTTCTTTAACTCGAGCGTGAAATCAGAACTCTAATGGACGATAACACAACCTGGTTAACCAGCAGAACAATCTTTCTAAAAAAGCCGGCAGTTCTCCTCATTCAATTTTATTGCATGTCTGATGGGTCCTCCCTGCAGCCGATGGCGCAGATAGAAAATTGCATTTCATCGCAATTGAAGTTATTTCGTTTTTAGGCCACTTTTTCTCAAGTTGTTACTTTTAGAGACATGACTAACTTAATAATGAAATTTCCATAGATACCCAAAACAGGCAGAAACGTCATTTATCACAAAAAATAGTCTCAGAAACTATAATCAAATAATATTATCGATGACTACTGGCATAGCACTTCAATAAAAATACAAATTGAAAGTTCCTGGTCGATATTTTTGTTTTCAAAAGGAGATCCGAAATTCAACAGTACGAAGTCATCTTTATTGCCACATAAAATAGAAGTTTACTACAAAAGTTGAAAGGTTTCATTTGCGTCATTTGACCCATTTACAGTTTTAAATAAGATACATCAGTCACCATAAAACACCACTTTTGAGGTTGGTTTATCCGGTCAGACACACCGGTTGCAGAAGGACGTCAGGAAGAAAACATTCAGAAATACATAACTAGCATGTCCTCGTTCCTTTAAAGTGTTTGAAATGTCTTTACTGAATGCAGTAAAAGAGCACCACTTTCTCCAGTTCTATTTAGCTTACATGCATAAGACAAGGCGTTAAAAGAAGCTTAAGACGAGCTTAAGACGAAGCTTAAATATTATTTTTCCCCTTCATCCCACCTGACACTGCCTCAGCTGCCAGCCAGCTGACGAACTTCGAATAGCGCCTCCGCGAGCAGCTCTTCAAGACGCGCGTAGTAATCTTCAAGAAAAGTAAAATTTTCATTTAGTACTCCACATATTAGACAAACAGTTTAGACAGGCTCATGAATGCTTGAAAAATAGACCCGTCTGATACACTACACATCCGGAAATCGCTAATCTACTCCTCGCATAAATATACCCACATCTCCAGAACATGCATCCACACGTCATAACATGGCAAAGATGCTTGTCTTCCCTCTCAAGCTGCGAAGTAAAGTTTTTAAGTCTTTGAACATCGCCTGGCTGCGATTAGCTCCGATTAGCTCAGCTCCATTTAGCACAGCGCAGTTCACTCCCGTTGTGTAAGTGGCTTATGGATTTGCGTTCAGCTAGCTGACGCATTTATGTTCAGAGAGAAATTCCTCACCGGGACATCCACACGGTTCACACTGGCTAAAATTAAATTTCATAGCGAGCAGTATAAAGCTTCTGATTGCTACTGGACGAATGCGACATGTAACGCACAAGTGATACAGGTATACCACGGTCAAAAGGCACATGTAGGGCTTAGTGCTGGCACTCTCAAATATATTTCACCTTGGTAACCGAGGTTAAGTGCGGCCTTTTAAAAGAATGGCTGACGGCTATGAGCGCAAAAAAAAGTTTAAGTGGGTGGATTATTAGGCAAAGAAATGCTCGATTATCAGCCAAAGAATGCACGCTCTGGCATGGACATAAGAAGGAAATAGAAAAACAAGGACCAGTGCTAAAGTCACTGTTCTGTCTGCACTTCTTTCCAAATCTGACTTCGCAGTCTTTTTACAGACGCTGCAAGGGCCGTGACAAGCATACACAGCGGTGTACTGCGTGAAAACACGTGTAGACTTCCACTGCTTGGTTCCACTGCTTCGGTTGCTGTAAACAGCGCGTGAAATAGGCGCCCGCCTTAACCCAACACCAAGCAGGGTATATTCCCTACAGTAGCCTCTTGCAGACCGTCTGCAAAAAATTCTTACCTCAATGTCATGATGCTGATGAGCTTTTCAGTTAAGAGGCCCAATGTGCCTCTAGCGCCGTCAAAAAAAATCAGTGAAATGAAAGTAGAACTTTCAAATACTAATTACGTATTACATTTGTAAACCTCTGCTCAGATATTCGCTACAGTCAGGACGATTGGTGACATGAGTTACTGAAATCTAATGGCCTGCCTTTATGCTTGAAAATCATTCCCTTTCAGTGCTTCACCGACTCTCTCCTCCTCTGCAATGAAGGCGGTCCTTGCACGGTAAGCCAGTGCATTCAAGTTCTTATTTTGCGCATGTCCTTGTGACATAGTAACTAACGTTTTATGTAGAGTCCACACTGTAATCTCTACAATAACCCGTCTTAACATAAACAAAAGGCATCAGTAACCAGACGAAAATCAAATAGCTGGAAACTGGCCTGCGTATATATTATCATTATTTCTTGAAGAAAATAAAACGTTACAGTGGTCCTGCCATCGGAGGGCAGCAGTTTCTTCCTTACGGTCAGTGACATATCATTTAAGTGTGTTCAGAATTCAAACGCCTTTAAATATCGCGAAAGGTTTCTATAGACAAATCTTTAGCAATCTAAAACTACATTCTTCTCCGTAACATCCTGAAAGAGTGGCTGTGTGTTGTAAATTGTTCCATCTTTATACTCTGAACTGCGGGCTATAGCACATTCATTTTCTTTGTGGTTTTTCAAACCATCTTTTTCATTGCTTTCTGCCACCTGGTATGCACAGCCTTAAAACCCTTTTTATTCCTTGAGCGGACCAGGAATTGTAGCCCCTTCCTTGAATGCAAGAAATATTTCTCCGTATTAAGTACGTTAAAACGCGCTCATCAAAACTACCGCGTTCTCAAGTGCCTACCAACGCCTCAAGAATAACGGCAAACAGATCATTTTGTTTTTTACAGTGTTATGTTTCATTCACACCTGCTTCGTAGCGGTGCTTTCTGTGACCTCGCCATTTCTTTCCCGTTTCAGGACAACGTTCTCGTCAGCCTTATAAATGCTTTGCTGGTAAGACTTATGCAATGATACCGAGATTTTTAAGCTTCTTTTGCTGGCAGCCGAAAATATTGTGGAATCACGAAGTATTTATTCTCGTTAGGAATGCTAGGGCTCTATTTAAACCGGAGCACCGCGCTCTGACAAGCAATATGCGACAACATATGAAATGCTGAACTGCTGCATGTTCTAGGATTTTTCCTTAAATAACCTTCATAAACATATGACCAGCCAAGCAGCAAAATTTCGCGTCTATGCTGCTGCTGCCGCACAAATAAATCATTTGTTTGAATTATTTAGCTTAGTGCTGGCATGTACCCACATCGTATACCGGTTCCTCTAGCCACCAACAGCGTATGCGCACACAATTACCATGAGCAGACCTGCAACTGCTCTTGCGGCGTCACCTGCGCATGCATTTCTGGTGGCTTTCGGAAGATATATACGGCGGCTACACGTGATAGCCCTAAACGTAAACATGGAATTCTGGTATTACTGCGCAAACGTTACAGTTACAACGCCTGCTTTAATTTTGCACGTACACGCAGCGTGCAGACTGATAGCACGCTACCTGACTTTAATGAGCATAGATCAAAGCGCGTCAGGTCCTCAATACAATATAACTCCTTATAAGAAGTGGAACTACAAATGCCGCGAATTGTTCCTACATTGACAAGTAACAATCCTGGATCTCTGCAGTGCCTGCTGAAAAAGCTTCTTGGTTCGAATCCTGGCAGCCTTCTGTACGGGCTGGCCTGCGCCTGTGCAGGCTTGTTGGAGAGCGCTGTTGTGACTGCCACCCTTTTAATAAAGGTTGCGTGTCTGGCAGTGGCTGCTGCCATCAGACTCTCCGTCACATGTAAGTTGCAGCCTGGCGTTGTAAAACTCCCCACATCGGCGCCCACAAAGACTTTCACTGGAGCGACGATTAATATGATTTTGGGACCTTTACAGCCTTCCTTAATTAGCTTTGTACCTCATGAGGGACCAGACATATTATTTTATTTTCCTCTTCTTAATCAATATTAAAGTGCAACTGAGGTTAGCCTTCACTGAGTACATTACTGCGTTCTACTGGGAAGAGATTACTTTCATCGAAAGTAGGGCTTTCATAAGGCAGTAATTAAGAACAAATATGTGAATTATAGGTTGCCATGTGGACGAACATTTTGCCACTCAAAATATGGCAACATGTAAAATTGAAACGCGGATCATTGGGGCTAGGCTGCATTCCTATTCAGGTCTCTCGGGGATCACGGAGTGGTAACCAGTCTTGAACACGAATAGCGAGTGCGAGTAGAGTAGTTGGGCTAAAAATGTGAAGATTTTTCAATTATAATATTCTTATCGAGGAATGCCTCTTTCGCTACAGAAAACGTCAAAAAAGCAAGAAAGATGGATTGAATGTTTCTTTATCTAAACATCGAAATTAAAAGTTGCTATCAACAAAGTGTCCTTGAAGATTCAACAACAATTTAGGTTCTGCATGTCATACATGCACAAGGGCACATGCACAAGTGTTCGCGGCACTGACGGGAAATTGCCGACATTTTACAGCCTGGCTCCTTATGATGCTTTACTTCCAGTTAGCCTTCGCGCCGTTAAAATCTGCCAGTCCTCCAAAATATTGAAATTCTCAGATCATGAATGGTAGTTTACAAAAATCTCTCAAGAGAAAAGTATACAACAGCTGTATCTTACCGGTACTCACCTATGGGGAAGAAACGTGGGGGCTAACAAAGAGGGTTCACCTTAAGTTAAGGACAACGCAGCAAGCTATGGAAAGAAAAATGATAGTTGTAACGTTAAGAGATCAAAAGAGGGTGGAGTGGGTGAGGGAACAAATGCAGGTTAATGACATTCTATTTGAAATCAAGAGGAAGAAATGGGCTTGGGCAGGGCATGTAATGCGAAGGCAAGATAACCGCTGGTTCTTAAGGATAATGGAGTGGATTCCAAGAGAAGGCAAATGTAGCAGGGGGCGGCAGAAAGTTAGGTGGGCGGATGAGATTAAGAAGTTTGCGGGGATACAATGGCCGCAACTGGCGAATGACATAGTTAATTGGAGTGACATGGGAGAGGCCTTCGCCCTGCAGTAAATGTAGCCATGCTGCTGCTGATGATGATAAAGACTTACAGAATTACAGCACATAAGGTGACCCTATACTGAAGTTCCCATCGGCAACCATCGCAGGGAGCCAGTAATGCGGCGTTTTTTAGATATAATTATGAGGATGCTGATGGAATTTTGTTCCTATAATCGATCGCTAACGTCGGGCAAATTATTTATCCTGTTATTTGTTTCGCTTTCTCAGCCTTGCAAATCAAGCGCACTTAACTGTTTTACACGGAGTGCCATGGATTGTTTTCATAAAGACAATATAAATATCTCGAATTGTTTGCCTATATTGAAATGATGAATCGAGGATGGGTTTTGAATTACATCATTTTTTCGCATATTCGTAAGTTCCCTTGGAAAGTGGGAACCAAATATAGAAAGGAAATATACAGAAAACCTCACCCTGAATATATATCTGGTTTGCTTCCCTTTACTATGTAACGTAATATTGAAAAGAAAATGTGCGCCCGCACAAGCCGCTCATTTTAGCCAAAGTAGTTCGGGCAGGGAAGCTAAGGGCGACAAATGGAACAGCGCCATCGAAAAACATTGCGGCAATCAGAAATAGGCTTGTTGTTAAGCGTCTAAGAAACGTGCACAAAATCTGCAGCTTTCACTTTCTGGTTGCAGTGTCTTTCTTGGTCCTTGGTACGTTTTATACTTTAGAAATTGTGAATCTGAAATAACACTTTCCTTTGCAGGTGTCTAACAACACTGGCCTAAGTGAAACGACTACGACAAGCAAGAATGTTTTGTATCGTCCAAGATGTACGAGTTATTCTGCCTCTTGCGCACTTCACAAACAAGAAGATAAAGATGTCGTACTCGTTATACACATAATTCTCGAGGTAATCAAGCGAATCAGTAGCGTCAGCAATAAACGCGCTCTGTTCAAAGTTCACCTTGTCCTGTGTCTTGTTCTCAACTAAGCGGCTCGTTTAGAGTTCAAGTACGTATTGAACTGTACAGATGCCGCAGACTTGTCCTACAAAGAATGAAAGTATGCTCGGTGGAGCTTTGCCACTTTCATTATTGAACAGCTGTCCACTACAACGTCTCTTAGCTTTCTGATCAATTACCTTTTAGAGACAAAGTTATCGCATGTCTTCTTTCAAATTTATCATCCCAACAAATAAATTAAACATAAATTTCCCATTCCTTCCTTCGGTTCAATAAATGTTGACGTCTTTGAAATATACGGTATGTGAGGTGTTGGAGGGAAAGACGCTACTGATTTTTGAAATTAAAGTCATTGATGTAGATGGAAGCGCTTTGCGGCATACTAGTGCCAGTTTTGGTGGACGCGAAAAAACAGGCGAATTAAGTTACCTAGTAAAGTAATTAAATGAGTTCCAATATTTAACGTTTGAATTACCACCGACATCGCCGCCCAAATTATGCCGAGGTCCTTTCTTCTCGATTCGTAGGGAAAAGTTTCACACTGCAGCGGTCTGGTCATTCTGAAAGAACGCCTTTTGCTTTGGAAACATACCAAGCAGCACAGAGAATGCACTATGAAAAGCAGGTAGACGCTGACCGCTGCAGCCAAAGATGCCAGTTGGTTATCTACGAGCCAGGCGAGTATACGTATACGACGGAATCCCGTTCGTCGCTGGAAACTCTGAAAACTTACTGCGCCTACACTCAGGCCTGTAACGTGTTACCCGCCAAATTAGGAACATGGCGCACGAAGTTTCACCTACAATCCACGCCTGCTTACCGCACAGAACAAGGCGTACACAAGTTGTGCACTTTGATCGTACGAAGTTGTACCAACACCTAGCAACCGGTCGCGCTTCCTCCTGGTTACAGAGAACCTTTATCTTCTAAAATTGATGTTTTCCCTTAATATGCCTTTACTATAGCCTCTTAAATCTGGCGGAGACAGGTAGCATTGAGGGAATACTGCAGAGCAAGGGAGCCATGACCAGATATGGGCAGATGCCCTCGGATTTCTGCCCACAGTTTTCTCACTAACCGGTTTTCAGGTTGTGATGACGCTGCAAGGACATGTGACCTAGGTGCCTCCTTGGCTGCTCTCTTGGGACCACCTGTCAGAGTGATTCACGTAATTTTTCGCAGACAACGCCGACGCCGACAAAGCCGACACTGGATTTTCACGAGAACAGAGGCTCTAACTCTATCGCGCTAATAGCCATTGAGAAGAGACTGCAGGATCATCCATGCTTACCTACCGGCAAAGGACAAAGCCTCCTGTTCCCCAGCCGCAACAACTTTCCAGCCCTTCGAATCCTCGCGGGCGACTGCTCGGTCATTATTGGGCTGGCTTCGATTGTCTGAGGCAGAACACGGTCAGCAAATCTCCGAAGCCCGAACAACGGATATAGTGACACAGATCCAGGTAGGCCGCACCTTCGGGATGCCGTAGTTGCATATAAGCACGGCCAAAAGCGTGTGCCGGCCACATACGTCACTAGCCTCACGAGCGATGTTCGCGCCGACTGCCCACACGTGACCTTCCCAGCTCCCATTACTCTTAGTGCCACATTCTAGTAAGTATTGAAGGGTGATGAAAAGGACCCACGCGCAAAAGATAAAGCTAGATCACGAAAGGAACGCGATGACATGCATAGCGGTAGGGACTGGACACGGAGCACCGCTGACTTTCAATTGAGAATTTATTTTGTAGAGCGAGGCGCAAAGCTGAGAGGGCGACAAAGAAAATAGCTGCAAAACGGGTGAGCAGAAACAAGACCGGGAAAAAATCTTGAGGGGACACTGCAGTTCCACTTTAGGTGTTTGATGTGATAGCAAATGTATAAGTTCCTCCAGTTGCCTGGGGTCCTCTCTCCGTGTTTGTTCGCAAACGTGGTCATTATCCTCTTTACAATCATAGATCGTGGGGAGAAATCATGCCAGTTTTGGCTGAGTGGTGCCGCTGTTAAGCGATGCGCCCCTGGCCCAGCAGGAGGCTGTTTAGAGCACAGTTGAAAGCAGGTAACTAAACAGGTGGGCCCCCCTTTTTTCGCTCACAACGCCGAAGCTTTATTTTCTACAGAACTGGAGTGTGAACGCTGTCTCGTTAAAACACTGGAAAAGCCAGTCACCTTAAGAATGGAATGTAATAGCAATAAAGTTAGCATTTGTAGCAAGCTCTGTTGCTGTGTATTCCTTCAATGTATTTTGTTCCAACTTCTGCGCCTGTTTGCGTCGGTGTCTGCAATGTTCATTCCGTAAACCGCAACATTCGGACTGCTAGCTGCAGTAGAGTTTATCCCCTATGCTGTGAAGGTACACACATTTGAGTTCAATTACCTGTCTAGATTGCTGTCTGTGAGGTAGGTTGCTCACAAACCAGTCGGCAGGTATGAATGACGTTACAAAGTCACGTGAGCTGTTTCGACTATGTTACCTTGTGATGACGTCACAAGGTAACGTGACTTCCATCTACCAATCATCGAATTTCTTTACGGGCATGGGCGGAGATTTCAACTTTTGACGACTCAATTCTTTCGCATATTGAACAACAAAGTCGCAGTGCGAAATCTCACGCCAGTGGCGCATCTCCCCAAAGGCCTGCCAACTGAATCCGTCATGAGAGACGGTGAGAAGGACCTCATGAGGGCCTGCCGCCGTCAAGGTGCCCACATCTAGTGATGGCACATGCATTGGGGGACGAGGAAAAACTTCGTTATACCGGGTTTTGTGGGGGCAGTCTCGTTTTTATGGTTCAATGTGAACATTGGAACGAATGAGCCCATGCCGTGGAATGAATGTTCGTACGTTAGATCCGGAACTTCGTGTAATCGCGATTCAATACATCGAGTTTGAACTCTGGTGAAATGACGAATTGCTGAAAGAAAATTGATTAGAAAGTGCAACATACAACGCTGCCAACAGCAGCAACACAGGCAGCTGCATGGTGGCGATCGATTCAAAGAACAGGATGCTTGGGATCGAGTCGAAACCAGACACACTCTGCTGAGTCGCTGCGCATTAAGAAGGCCCGGGCTTTGTCTCGCCTTTCTTCCCCAAGAGTGGATGGGCCATGACTGGGACTTGGGGCTCCCATTTCTTGAATGTTTATTTTTGTTGATGAGAAAGTATTTCTTGTCTCTTGAGTGGCTTGTACAGGACCTGTCGGCAGACCATGTCGACAGAGCGTGTCATCGGAGCCTGTCCGCACGAACCGTCAATCATCCATGATAGGGGTAATGAAGAGAACAGTTTATTAAATAAACATGCAATTAGCATGGAATAAAGATAATTAAATAACTTGGAGGAGTAATTAGTTTAAATTAGCAAATTACTTCTCTAATTAGTTGGTGTTTCAATCTAATTGACGAATTATTTAATTACTGATTTCGAAATAAAAGATTTATCTACATACAATTAAGTCACCAAGGCGATTAATTAATTAGGATATTAATTATTCTAAAATAATCATTTATTTCAATTACTTAATGAAAACACATTCATTGGTTATTTAATCGAATCAAGGAATCAATGTCTGAACTAGTTATTTATTCACTTTAATGAGTAGTTAACTAACTAGTACTTTTTTGTGCTTACTAGACGCTCCAGCAACGGGACCCACGTCTTCGGATGTGGTAGAACCGAAAATAGAGCGAAAATACGATTCAGAAGCAGCGAAGGCATAAAGAAACGAACAGGGAGCAGCATAATCGGCAGCAGTAAGTGAAATGGTTTCGCATCACTGCACCTGTGCAGACTTAAGTGCCCCCCTGGAATTTTGTGTTAATCAAGCAGAGTATAAAGAAGACATACCGTGAGTAACAGCGAATACTCAAGGTTTAAAATACAAGCCATCAAATCAAAAGCGCACCTTCGATGGCCGCCAGTGAAAAAGAAAAAGCGTACAGCCGGCCAAATCTTTAGCTGACGTGCGTGACAGCCGCGCTTTCCATGCCGCTGCAGCTTATCAAGGAGCAAACTTGCGAAAATATCAAATCTAAGCACAGGCTCATTAAGCCCGTGCTTAATAGTGAGCTTTGCGCAAGTTTCCTTCATCCTAAAGCGCAAGAGCGCTGAGGAACCAGCCGTCACACACGCTAGCTAAAGATTTGGCCGGCTGTACCTTTCCGCTGACAGCCATGGTAATTTAACATAGGTTCTTCTATTCGCGTCTCAGTTGTTGGTACGACTACTGCTTGGAGGCAGGGGGGGTGTTCTTCGGGAGTGTTCTTTCCCCCGTTGCTGATTCATTTTTTTAACAATAGCTTTTTCCTGCCTCATCCACCACCCTTCCCTGCTTTTCGACGATCGAACTACAACAAAACTGTCTCAACCTCGATTTTATCGCGGCGTTTGGTCTTCTTCCTCCGCTCTGCTTGGTATGGCTTCGTTTTTGGCCTCGCTCCTCTGCGCTCACTTTTCGTCCCCTGCGCGATTCATATTGACCGAGGAAGCACTGCTGAGGCGACTTTTCTCGTGCGAGGCCCTTGAGAAGATGTGCCACTGGCGCAAGATTCCGCCCAGCGCGGCTGTTGTTTTCAATGCGAAAACATGAAAGTGTGCGCGAGACGAAATCTCCGCTCATGTAAGAGACGGAAGTCACTGATTGGTAGAGAGAAGTCAAGTGATCTTTTGACGTCATCACAACGTGCTCACCGTGGGAGGTTCTAATAAAATTACTGCATAGACGAGGTAGCGTCTCGGGCCTTCATGACGCCATTACAAGCTGCCCAACAGGTTCTGAGCAGCCTAGTTCCCAGACAGCAAGGTACATAGAGAATCGACATTAGAAATCGGAAAACATGAAATATGTGCAAATTTCGGCACCGTCACAGCATAACTGATACCTTCTTCTCGAGCAGTTGGCATTATTTCTCGTTACAGAGCTTTTCGTCCGTATCAAGTAAAGATTCTGCTTCATAATTACCTGTTTTACTCTCATCTTAATTACTGTTTTTTAATCTGGGGCACAACCACGTATACAAATTTGCAAAAGATCTTCATACTTCAAAAAAATTATCAGAATACTTTTCAATCAATCATACAACAGTCACTCGCATGGTCTTTTCCCAAAAGCAAACATAATACCAGTATTCAATCTATACAATTATAAGCTAACACTTGCATTCCAGCGCGAATTAAAAAATCATCTTGAATCTTTGCATGAGTTGTCTTTACTGGAAAAAAGAACTGTTTGTTACCCTACCCGTCATAAAGAGGAGTGCATTGTACCAACTCCTAGAACCAACTGCGCAATGGAAAAATTATCCTTCACCCTTCCAACACTATTAAACAACTATAAAAAATCCGGGACTGACCTGTTTAATATATCTAAACGCGAATTACGACAGCTTCATTGCATACACTCCTAAAAATTGTACCTGTGTTCCTGTGATATGTATATTTAATCTTTTGTTTATTGTACTTCTTTGTGCCCTCTGTATTTATTGCATTGTTGTTGTTTTTTCTTCTTTTTTTTTCTACTGTACTTTATTTTGGCTCTGCTAAATCGCGAATGAGTTTAGATGTGTATATTTGTGTTGTTCCATGCCTTGCTGCTGTTGCCCTGTAGAGGGGGGCTGTGGGCCTTTGGCAAGCTGCCATTTACGAGCAGCTTTTACCCGCAACCTTCTCCATCATACCGATGGAAATAAAGATTATTATTATTATTATTATTATTATTCTGAAGGTAGCGGTGCGAATGTTGCCGTTGATGCGCTGAAAATTGCCAAGAAACAGACGTATTTGTCGCAACGGGAGTTGCGACCTACAAATGCGAAATCTAATGCCATTGGATTCCACTCTTAAGCCGACAGGGATCCCAGAGTATTAGCTAGATAGCATTAAGGTTTCCGTTCTGTAAAAAAAACGGGCGTCGGCGTTCTAAGCGAGAAAGCAGAGGCCGCCTGCCACCTACTCCCCGTTTCCTTGTGACGTCATCAAAACACATCAATCGTGGCAGGTGGCAACCTGCTCATCGTATCGTGAGTAAACTATCCACGGTGGCACGTGGCAGCTGAATGAGGGACAGGTCGCCAGCCGATGCTCGCGGAGAGCAACCTGCGTCTGAGAAACTACAACGGTGGCTGTGTTTTTTGAGCAGCCACCATCTCGGGGCAGTGGTGCATCGCTTAACCGCTGCACCACTGCGCCAGGGGGGGTGTCAGCTCTCTCCCGGCATATGATTGTAAAGAGGAGAATTAAAGCGTCTGCGAACTAATGCGCAAAGAGGACCCCAGGAGGCTGAAGGCATCCATTAACGCTTTCGCTTAAAACACTTAAGGCCGAGCTTCAGTGTTCCCTGAAGCTTTGTTTGTTGCTCTTCATTTTCACGACGGCCCGCCGCGGTGGTTCAGTGGTTACAGCGCTCGGCTGCTGACCCGAAAGACGCGGGTTCGATCCCTGCCGCGGCGGCCGAATTTCGATGAAGGCGAAATTCTAGAGGCCCCTGTACTGTGCGATGTCAGTGCACGTTAAAGAACACCAGGTTGTCGAAATTTCCGGAGCCCTTCCCTGCGGCGTCCCTCATAGCCTGTGTTGCTTTGGGACGTTAAACCCCAATAAACCAAACCAAACCAAACCATTTTCACGACGATTTTTAGTGTTTTTCCCTAGGTCGTACTCTCCGCTTTGCCCTTGGCTCAACGTAACAAACGCTTAATTGAAAGACAGCGCTACACCCTGTGCGGTAGTTCCTGTGATTCATGTCATCGCGTTACTTTCTAGAGCTAGCTTTAGCCATCTGCTCGCAAGTCCTTCAAATCGCCTTTCATTACTTACGGGAACACGGCAGCAGGAAAAAGCCGAGCTGGTAAGATTACGTGTAGTTGGTGGACCTGTGCAACGCATGTGGGGTTAGCGACGCATGTTGCCGGCACGCTTTTCTGGCAACGGTATCATAAAAAAGAGCGGTGAAGGCGCCCTAAAGGTGTCCGCCTCAAGCCCACCCTCATTCGTGTTACCATATCGGTTGTTGTGATTATTAATGCAGAAGGCTTAGAAGCCTCATCGCCGAAAAAGACCGCAGTGTTGTTCTTAGTGGTTCTGGTGCTCGGTTGCTGACCCAAACGAGGCTGGTTCGGTCTAGCCCGCGGCGGTCGCATTTCCATAGAGACAAATTGTCCGAGGCCAGTGTACTGTGCGATGTCAGTGCACGTTAAAGAACCCCACGTGGTCGAAATTTCCGGAGCCCTTCACTACGGCGTCTCTCATAGCCTGAGTTTCCTCGGGACGTTAAACTCCCCTTTAACCAAACCTACATTCATAGACCTCTGTGAGTCCTCATACTTCTCCAGGTGCAGTGGTGCTGTGGTTAAGCGATGCGTTACTGCCCTGTGATGACAGGTGCTCTCATTGGTGAGCCTTGTTCAACCCAGGTTGCTCTTCCCGAGCGACCAGTCATGATTTTGACTGCCGCCTCCCACTGCGATCAGTTTGCTCACTATGCGTTGGACAGGTTTTGACGACACCACATGGTCACGTGACCTAGGTGTCCTACCTGCCTCCTAGGTTCCTCTCTGGGCACCACCTGCCAGAGTCACGCTTGTGATTTTCCGCTCACAACGCCGACACCGGATTCTCTGCTTCTCTGACCAACGGAGCCTTTAAGGCTATCACGCTAAAATTCAGCGTTATGATAAATTGGCAAATTAGTTTTTGAGGAAAGTAAATGGCGCAGTAACTGTCTCACATATTTCGGAGGACACCTGAACCGCGCCGAAATTCTAGAGGCCCGTGTACAGTGCAATGTCAGTGCACGTTAAAAGAACCGTAGGTGGTCGAAATTTCCAGAGCCCTCCACTACGGCGTCTCTCATAGCCTGAGTCGGTTTGGGACGTTAAACCCCATAAACTTAAACCTAAACCTGAACTGTTCAGAGCGTCGTGAGAAATACTCAGAAATTTGAATGTTGCTAGAAGGAATACCAGTGTGGCCCTGCTCTTGCAATCAATTGGCTACTCTATTGTTTCATGCAGCAGTTCTTGGCTACTGATAATTTATGATTGCTCCCGTAGCTTAAAAGGACCACATGGCTGAACAAAGATGGAACAAGGCTCAATAAACCATAGGTTGCGCCTATAGAGCGACTTCGTAACATCGGCACATATCGGCAAAAAGAAAAATAACTAGAATGTTAAAACTGCTGGTTGTGACGGTGAGGTGACCAAAGTTTACGAAGTGTGGGTCAGGCTCAGGAGAGCCATGGAAATTTAAGTATTAGGGTGATGGTTAGGGAGGGCCAATGACTTTTTTTGTGAGTGTGAGGGAAGAAAGGCGAAACTGAGGGCATTTTCCCATATCTGGTCTTCGCTCCCTTAAAATGCAGCACCACATCGATTTCACCTGCATCCGTCGGATCTAAAGATAAAAAGAAGTCGCATGAGGGGAAACAAATTTCTGAACAGAAAAGTTCATTGTAGCCAGCCGGAAGGTTGCGAGAATGTCGAGATGATCTGAAAATGTGTACTCACCTGCACAATCTTGCACAGTGCCGCCACAATGTCCTCCTATGCCCCGGAACAACATGCAAAGAATAAGGTTTGCGTATTAGGATTGTGCTGTTCTATCGGTTTTGCAACATTCTATTTGTATTCGTTGCTTCAGTTGTTCTGGAGATCTGTCTGACACTACTCTTTTTCTTGAGACGGACGTGTTAGTGACGTGTAAAATGTTTTTTCTTTACTGTTAAGGAGTTAATGAATTGATAATATTTCATCTCAGAAGTACTCTCATACAATGAGGAACCTGTGATGGTGTCTTTCTTCTCTGCTAAGCAAATCGGAGGATAGTTTTGACAGATGTTCGAGTATAATTCCCCGTAAACACTGGAAGCGCGCTAAACAGAAGGTTACTCAATATCCCTTTTGCTTATATTCTGTTCTCTGCCCTGACAGCCATCGTGGTTGGACAGACGCTCATCAGGTTTACATAATGTGCTTTCGTACTTAGTTTCTTCGCCCTGTTCACAAAATCTGGTTCTCTGTGACTTCTCATGTGATTGCACGATTTCGTTCAATATGCTCCTGATCAAACAGTACACATCAGCTCATGTGTTCAGCATATGAGACTATTATATGAGACAAAGTGTGAATGAAGTGCTGCTTAATTTATTAACGGGGTGAGTAGCAAAGCCCGAAGCACGGCTAATTGTTGCATCTTCATCTGCAAAACTGCAAGAGCTGATTATGCAGACATGGGCAGAAAAGATTTTACAAGCGCATACTCCCAATCTAATGATTAGGGTAAAAGATGGCATATGTGGGAGAAAAGCATCATGTTTTCAGACCAGCCAAAATCCAAACAATGCTGCCGCCAAAGCCTAGCACCCGGAAAGGGCACCTAAGATCGAACACATGATACAGAAGGATCGGTCTATGCCTGTAAGAACTCCCATGAATTATAGTCTCAATTTTGGTATAAAAGATACATTTTGTCACTAAGCAGAAGGCGCAGATTATTTGTCTTTCTCTGGCCAGTCGGTACAATATATGAGAAAGCGGGAATAGGGGTTAGATGAATGATTCCAAATGTGTTCCTTTCAAGTAATGGCAGTACAGAGCCGTGCCCGTGCGACATAAAAGCGACTAGAACCGAAAGGGAATTCGTAAACCATTGCGCATACCTAGGGTACATACTGTGACCTATAGGTTACACAGAAAAAAAGATTTGTTACGGCTACCTTGGATATCAATCGTTCTCTTTGGAGGAACGCTCTTCAAAGTGTATGATATCTTATGCTGGTAAGTTATCACAGTGAACCTTCCGCGCACCTGAGAGTGGCCTTGCGGAGATGCGGAGACAAGGCATTTTATCTTCCTGAGTACCTTCCCAAACGCTTTGCAATTACAGGTCGAAAAGCCAGCTGGGGTTAATTTAATCACTTGGATATGTATGCTCTCCGCCCCCATTGCTTGATGGAACAGCATTCTTCATTGTTCTGGAGTGTCCCGAAAGAAAAAATCAAGGAAGCTTTCATGGTTATAGGATGGAATAGCCACCAGTTGCAGGCCGCTTTAAAGCGTAAAGCATCCTGTCTGAGAACAGCAGTTCGTTAACCTTGGGTAGTTTAAACGCGATGTTCAGGCTTCTCCCAGATTCTGTAATAAGCTTCTGAGCATCAAGAACCCGGCTCTTCTGCGTGTCCCGTCAACTCCCGCTTTTGTTGCCCGTGCCTGTTAGCAAATTACACCTAGTTTCCAAGATGATATTGGCCTGCATATAATGGTACAATCGGTGGCGGCGGCAATAGGAACAAAGCTGCTCTCTGTGGTCGAAGAGCAGGACCACAAAACTCACAGCTGCGCTCCGTTTAAATTTGACAAAGAAGCTTTAAGATGAGGTGCCAAAAGGAAGTTCGAGAATCTTGAACAATGAAGAATTTGATGGTAGCAGGGATCATTGGAGATAAAGCTGGCGGCAAGTCGTGTCACAAGTGAAGTGAAAAAGCCCGACGTGGGTGGCTTTGAGAATGAAGAAACATTGCAAAGTCTCGCTTGTGTATGGTAGATTGCGTTACTTGTGTACTATAGGTATAATGCGGTCAAGGCGCGTAAAAGCATTTCAGTGCTGGTGACTGATGAAATGGTGGACGTCGCTCATCAGAATAGCACAAAATTCAAGCTAAGGAAAACTACATTTTCATATAAACGAATACACAAACTTAGAAAGGATTACCGACGAATAAGCGCTTAGGGGCACATCAAGAAAATGCGCTCAGCAGACCAGCAGACTAGATAGGAGTATTTTATATGATGTCCTAGAGCTTACTTTAGTGTCTGCATGTGCGATCAGTTCTGCTTGGACAGACAGCCGCAGTGCTTTCAACCTGATCACTCGGATGACCAAATTGTTTTAATTGTTTTGGAACAGAGAATATTTTTAGACGAGCCATGGTTACCGACACCCCTAAGGAGTCCTCAAGCAGTTCACTGCTTTCAGAACACCCCAACCTTGCACGATGCATTGATAGTGGGCCGTGTGAATCCTTTCGCGTGCTCATTCATGCTTTTTTCTGATTTACTTCTTCGATTTCTTGCTCAGGTTCTCTTACTTTAGCAAAAATGGAGCCCCTTTGCCGCGCAGTTGATGCTTTTAATGTCATATCGTTAACTTTTTTTATTGCAACAGTGCTCATGCTGGATGGAATCTGGCACGTTTTCTAAGTGTATGATGAAATGGTGCTTACCACGGTGTGGGTGCAAAGATCAAGAGAAGACCCAAGACACTGAAAATAACCACATTCGCAAATTAAGATGACATTTTTTAAAAAGATTATTCTAAAGGCATCATATTTCTAGAGTGTGTTCGCTCAAGTCTAAAGAGTAAGAAAAAGAAACGGAAACTTTTGTTTGACCACCTCTGGTGTGCGCGAAATTTCCACTTCCGCGAAATTTCATGTTCCTCGATCAGAAGATGTTGAACTTTGACGTTCTTCAGATAGAAGTTAGACAATTAGAATCGCGTTCAGTTTAAAAAAATTCAGACTCGAAATTTGGATTGCGGACATATTTTTATTATGTACTGGCCCGAAGTGACATTGTCTAATAGGCGCGCTTCCTGAGCTAATTGCCGCTGTAATGATGGCAGATTAACAAGCAAAGAACGAGGCTATGCGGAAAGTCTCAAGTTCGAAAAATCTGCACTAGCACATGTCTCGAAAGCAGAAGGCACTTCTGATTGTTGAATGCAATTAGTAGTAGAACTGATAGCTACGTTATCTCTAGGCCATTTATTAGAAAATTAAGTCTTGCATTCACTGGATCGTTCAGAGGGAATATTACACCTTAACATTCTTGGCACTCAGCTGCGCGCTGTCACTGTACCGAAGATATTGATGAAGTTGCATTCACCTGTCCAAGATTCAGGATGTTCGGCAGAGTTGCATTTAGGCACTTAGGGGCTGTAATGGAAATAAGGTGCAAGTTACTTATGGTATAGCTTAGCCCATCCATGACAAATTATGCATTTGTAATACCACGAAAAGCACAGTCAGCTTTTTTGCGAAAGCCAGGTTTAACTCCTTGCTGATGACAATGTCCTCTAAAGTTACAAAGTAGCGCTATGGGAACATTCTTTGACGACAGTGACATTCAAACTTTTTAAGAGTAGAGGTCACGGAGTATTCCTCAGCTTTCTCGGCTGAACTCTACATAAAGAGGAAGGAAACCCCACTGTCATTTTATGCTTCGCCAAGCTCGAACATCATTTATTGTTTAATCTTTCGGGTCCATTGAACTACGGGTCCTGTCTGCGTGATAAAAAGGTGCTGTCTAATTGTTTCTCTTTATGTTCCTGCATTCGAACAGACGTGGATTTAATTTTTGTGTACTTACTCCAAATATATCTCTATGCTGTTTTATCGGATGACTCATTTTCCTCTAGGATGGATATGTAAAAGTAATTCATATAGAGATAACTCTGCTTTATGACACCTCCTAGTGCACGTGCCGAACGATCAAAATTTGTTAGATTTTTTTATTGCTTTTCGTTTTATTACTCCACGTGATGCGCGATGCTTTATGGCGATAAACCAGGAGTCTCTCCGTTTTATATTGTCATTTAGCATCTGTTATTTCCTCTATTTTTATTTCGCTCTATAACTGAAGCCGCTGCGCCCGAGGATATTGACTTCCTCCCTCTCGCAGGCTCATTTTACTCGGATGACCTGTGGCTTCCGGGATGATGACAGGGTTACCGATATATTTGGTACGAAAACAATGACTACATGGTTGAAAAACACGGGACGCTGGGCTTCCTGTCTCAGTACAGCTTGCTATGGCATCTGAATGTACCCGATATCAGGAGGTTGTTTTTTAAAAAGGGTCTAATGCAAACAGGTCTGCCTCAATAAGCGCATGCGTCCTTCCGTTTCTGACGTACGGCCACTTCCTAAAACAGAAAACTCATTTTGATAACAAGTGGTTTGCCCATGCAAGTGCCTTTTAAATCTTTGGGACATACACGTGCCCAGTTTGGTTTTCAAACGCAGTAAATTACTAAGGCTGTCATTGCTAACAGTAAGGTCCAAACACTAACACCAGTAGACTTTAAGACAAATTCAACCTCTGGTTTGGTTTGGTTTATGGGGTTTAACGTCCCAAAGCGACTAAGGCTATGAGAGACGCCGTAGTGGAGGGCTCCGGAAATTTCGACCACCTGGGGTTCTTGAACGTGCACTGACATCGCACAGTACACGGGCCTCTAGAATTTCTCCTCCATAGAAATTCAACCGCCGCGGCCGGGTTCGAACTCGCGTCTTTCGGGTCAGCAGCCGAGCACCATAACCACGGAGCCACCGCGGTGGCCAAATTCAACCTATGTCAGCACGAAGAGACGATCTGTCATTGTTATTACCTTTGGAGACATTTTTGGCCTTAAGCTAGTCGGGAAGACCTCATTGTACGACTGAGAAGCAAACACCGTTGCTCTGTTACGCTTGGCAGAGGCGGCGCATATATACTCATCTTTAGCAAGAAGCATAGACCGACTCGCTTCAGCATGAAATTGCAGTGGACACAATAAATAGATCTGAAGCCAAACTAGCTAAACTTCATTCTTTGGGCTAAAGTACTTACCTGGCTAAGTACTGATGATAAGTTGTTTAATATAAAACTTTGTGTTCCTGGATTGTAATATATCGGTTCCATCTGCTGGCCGTGGCAGTATGACGGTGCCATGGAAATTTTAGAGGTTGTTGCTTGCTTCATAGTTGTCGCACTTCTTGTGTATTGATTTTTGATCCGTTCCTTAATGCAGCTTAACTACTATTGTGTTTCTTAAATATTGGTTGAACACTGCATCAGCCCCCGGCCGATAGGATCGGTAGAGAAATAAACAAAGACCGTTGTGAAAGAAGACATGACCAGCAGTAGTAAGGAAAGCCCATAACGAGCCCGACATGACCTATTCGCAGTTTTGACCAATTATACCTCGCATTGTGCTGGGAAGGTGACATGTAAAGGCTAGTGTACTGCTAAATAGCAGTAGGGTCTTTCCTGCGGTCAAGGAAATTATTGCACCCGGTCTGGCCGTGATTGCAAGTTCTTCCAACTGGATGAGGTACGCACTTGTAGCGCAAGTGGAAGCCACTTTATTGTGCCACTACACGGTGCCAATTATGTATTTAGGATCTGTGTCTTGCTTTATTGAATGCAGAGCAGCATAGCTACCTATGCGCGCCTCATGATCGCATCATGCATATTTGTCTTAGGATGAAATGTTCCAGATGAAAAGGAAGATTTTATTTAAAAATTACGTCGAGTAAATCTAACTTTAAGTACACCATTGTCGCCGGGAAGGCATAGAATCTATTGTGCGTCTAAACGAGAAATCTAATGGCTGGTATTTGGGACATGAGTTTTCGCGTCACTAATATGCTTGTACTCTATGAGGGACGCTGTAGAAAGGAGTTGAAGGCTTCTTAGGGCCATCTGGTGTTTTTCAACGTGTGCTGACATCGGCAATCTCTATACGAATTTTGGCAAATTTTAATGAGATCTCTGGGGCTTATTATATAGAAAATATATATTCCGCATGACTCGAGTTTTAGCAGTCCTTCTAGTGACACCCTAGCATGATTAAACTACAGGGCTACAGGGCTCTACAAGGTGGCGCTACAAGTTGATTAAATAAATAGGTTTTGTTTGGTTTAAGGGGGTTTAACTTAAAGATATGTGTGCTTGGTTATAGCATAGCGTGTTACTCCATTGGTCGCCAGACCTAATCTTCGCTCATGTACGAGACGTAATTCGCTTATTGGCAAAGAAGTCAAGTGACCATGTGACGTCATCACAGCCTGCGTATCGAGGCAGGTGCAAGTTGAATGAAACTTCATTTGCACAACAAGCAGCCCGTCAGTTTTTCCCACATCATGACTGCCTTCCTACCCCTTCTCCCATATTATCGATTTCTGAGCCCCCTGATGAGGTTACTGCAGATTTTACCATGGCAGAATTGCTGGCCTCCATAGATCGCCTCAAAACAAGCACTGCTCCCGGGCATGACGGTGTACCTAACTCGTTGTTTCGCAACTTGGAAGGACCTGCTCTACATTCCCTCCTTGATACATTCAATGAGGTGTGGCATTGTGGCGTTATTCCTGTAGAGTGGAAACATTCGATCGTTGTCCCAATTCCGAAATCAGGTCAGCCGCCGGTTTCTCTTTCGGCCCTCCGCCCTATTTCGCTTACGCCTACTATCTGCAAGCTTTATGAACACATTCTAGCAGCTCGCTTGTCGTGGTGGCTGGAATCGAATGATTGTTATCCAGAATCTCAAATTGGGTTCCGCCCTCACATTGGAACAGAAGACGGTCTGGCTGTTTTGGCTGCGGACGTACTAAACCATTCTCCCCATAGTCATCTTGTTCGTACGGTGATCGCTACTGACATCACAAAGACATATGACAACGTCCTACACTCTTCTATTCTTGGCACCCTTCAAGATCTAGGTCTCCCGCATCGCTTTCTCCTTTCAATTCACTCATTTTTAACAAACAGAACCTTCAGTGTACGTGTCCATGGGAAGCCTTTTGGTAACTTTACCTCCAACCGCGGTGTACCCCAGGGCTCCGTCCTCGCCCCCACATTATTTAATGTAACTTTTATACCTCTTGTCCGAGCCCTAGAGAAAATTCCTTCTGTACGCGTCCTTGCGTATGCCGACGACATAACCTTGTGGTCTTGTCGTCCAGATGCGTCTGTGCAACAGTCGGCGCTCCAGCAAGCTCTGGATACCTTAACATCACGACTACCCCCTCGTGTAATAAATCTTGTTTCATTCGCATTGGAAACAGTGGCTTACGAAGAAGTGGCTTACGGAAAGCAGCACCTTTTACCTTCACGGTAGATAATTCTCCAATCCCTCAAGTAGAAAGTGTGCGTGTTTTAGGTCTTCTACTTCATACATCTGGGACTGAGACTCCGTGGCTAAACGCGACACGTAAATCGGCTCACGCTACTCTCGGGCTGATTCGACGCATAGCTATGCGCTCTGGCGGAGCGTGTTTTGATACTGCCCGTCAGCTTGTGCGCTTCATCCTTCAGCCGCGGATAGTGTACCAGGCGCAATTTCATCGCCTCACCCGCCGACAGTGGGACTCCCTTGAATCAATCAATCGGGAGGCTATGCGCGCCATAACTTATCTTCCTCGTATTCAAATTCAAATTCAAATTCACTTTATTTCTGGTAGAAAGCAAGTATACATCATGAGCAAGAGAGTTTAAAAGAGAATGATTCTACCAAGGAAGACGAGGCAAAAGGCGTTTCATCTACGCCTGACAAGGCCTCGCCTCCTGGCGAGATACATTGCACTCTCTATGCTACAAAAGCCGTTGAAAAAAAGTATGTTACACCATTCATTACGTGCAGAAAACAGAAGCATTGTGAACAAGCATTATATGAAATTAAAACCGTAAGTACTACAGAAAACAAGAGAATTTTTCTTCAAAAAAAAAGCTTACGTCACAACCTGTTAGTTATTGTGTCAAAAGGTAAGAACCACAGTTGCATAAATATTTATCTCAACAAAAGATTAGCTCCTAACCAGAAAAATTATTACAGTGTCAAAGCATGAAGAAGCAACATTTGTATCGACATATTTCAATAATCTAACAATGAACACACTAATACAAACGAAACACAAACCTAAATGAGATAACAAGGATACAGATCATTTTTTTTCTACCAGGAGTACTTTTTTTATCCGTGCTTTATAAGTATACGGTGACTGTACATTCACTGCGATGTCAATAAGCTCTGGAAACAAATTTAAAAGGACAGGAATCTGGTAGTCTAACGATTGTGTACCATAGGAAGTTCTGACTTTTTTCTTAGCAAATGAATTTGCCCTAAAGTTATAGCCGCATTCTTGACGTCGGTACTTCCCAAGAAATGAATTTAGGTTGCTTTTTATTTGAGTGAATATGTTGAGTGCCAAGCGCTGTCGAAATATACTTGTAATTGCAAGTATTTCATTTTTTACGAACAGTGGAGCTGTGTGTTCTCGCAACGCTGCATTTTCTATGAATCGGATGCATTTCTTTTGAAGAATATGAAGACGTTCCAAATTACCAGTGGTAGTGGTGCCCCAAACTAGTATGCAGTATTGCAATCTTGAATTAATCATGGTGTAATAAAGCTGGCGTTTGAACCACGCTGGGAGCATAAACTTAAATCTATTTAGCATTCCAATAGTTTTCGCGAGGTCCATAGTCAAATAGTTTATGTGGTGTGTCCAGTTCAAGTTTTCATGGAAATGTACACCCAGAAATTTCTGAGCGCTAACACGGTTTAATGTTTGCCCCTCGAAGACTAGTTTAAGTTTAGTGTCAATCGCCTTATTTTTAGCCCGAAAGATAATGTAGTTCGTTTTGTCTGTATTGAGTCTTAACTGGCTATGCTGCAACCACGTCGATAATTCTTCGAGCCATGTATTGGCATTCTTCATTAGGGTGATTAGACAATTGCCATGGAAAAACACATTAGTATCATCAGAATACAACACTATTTCGGGGGTTTGGGGTATTGATACAATGTCATTAATATATAAGAGAAATAGGAGAGGACCTAAGATGGAGCCTTGGGGTACGCCATATTTAATTACCTGTGCTGTTGATCTGCTGTTATGAATACTGACGAACTGGAGGCGGTTGTATAAATAACTTTTTATCAAATCAAGAGCTTTGCCGCGGATTCCATAGTCGTAAAGTTTACTAAACAATATATTGTGTTTAATGGAGTCAAATGCCTTCCTGAAATCTAGGAATATACCAAGAGTATATAGCTGTCTCTCTATGTTTGTTATTATTTTTTCCTTATTACTCAGTAGTGCTGATTCAACGGATTTTCCTTTTTGGAAACCATACTGTTGTTTTGAAATTATACCCTTAGAGGACAAAAAACTGCCGATTCTAGTGTTGATTATTTTTTCCGCCACCTTCGCGAAAACTGGAAGCACGGATATCGGGCGATAGTTACCAAGATTGTTCTTTGCCCCGCTCTTATGTATTGCGCACACTCGGGCGATCTTCATTTCATCAGGGAATGACGCATGACGCATTATCCAGTTGCAGATATGACAAAGTGGTACGCTCAAAATGTCGCATGATCCTTTCACCGGACGGACTGCAATATCGTCATGACCACATGCGCAAGTATCTTTGAGGCTTTTGATGACTGTTTCGATTTCACTTGGCGTGGTTGGAGACAAGAATATGGAACTAGTTTCTATCTTAGTTATGTAACTCCTAGATGAACAGCTCTGCGTGCTCTGTGACGCACCAAATGCTAGAAAATGATCATTAAATTTATCTGCCAGTGAAGGACCTGAACAGGTTTTGCCATCAATGACTATTTGCTGGGGAACAAAATCTTGATTTTTACAGACAAGAGAGCGCATAAGTGCCCATGTTTCTTTCGGACTGGTATAAGCTGCTGTAAACTTGTTCATGTAGTACGATGTACGGGCTTTCTTTAAGTCAGCGTTTAACTTATTCCTAACCTTTTTGAATTCTAAGAATTTAGAGCTATCTTTAGTCGCAATAAATGAGTGGAACAGGTTATTTCTATAGTTCAGTCTATTGATGTATTCATCTGTAATCCATGGTTTTCTCCCTTTCTTATTTCTTTTTATTTGCTTGAGAGGGAAAGCAATATTATATAATTCTTTTACTGTACGAATGAATGAGTTATACGCATCGTTCGGGTCGTCGGTGCTCAAGACGTCATACCATGTTGTTTCTGATAGAAGGTTACGGAATTGCGCAATGCCATTATCGCTGATAAATCTGCGCGATGTTTCAGTTTGGGGTCCGCTATGTCTTTGGATGATAGGTAAAAAACAAAAAAATGGCATGTGGTCACTAATGTTCACTGAAAACACTCCACAGCACACGGTGTCCTCTAAACAGTTTGTAGGGCATAGATCAATTAACGTCTCGCTGTCTGGTGTTACGCGTGTTGGGATACCAATCACATTAACAAGTCCTATCGAATGCATCGTCGCGAGGAAAGCATTGCAAGAATTGTCGAAAGAAAGCATGTTTATGTTGAAATCGCCTGGCATGACGAATGGAATATGTAATGAGAGCAGGTATTCGCCGAGTTCTTCAAAGAAGCTTAAGAATGCGGAAACAGACCCTGAAGGTGGAGGGTAAATAACAGCTACTGCAAAAGCATGACTTACAACTGTTAGACATTCGTAGTCTTCTGTGATAAGTGTATATTCTGGAATAACAGTGTACATAATATCTCTGCTGATATAAAGTGCCACGCCGCCACCCCTTTGCCGCTGACGACACAGTGTTTCGCAGTTATAGTTGTCGAAGTGCACAGCATCTTGTGCGTTTTCGAACCAAGTTTCCGTGAAGGCTAGTATGGAAAAATTGTGATTCAGTGCGTCCAAATATGTACCAACATCGATATGCTTATTTTGCAAACTTCGGGTGTTAAGATGGAATAGAGATATAGATTTCCTCCGTGGTTGCTCTTTAATAAATTTGTTGAAAGAGTTTGTGTCATGATAAAAGCAGTTACAAGACTGTTCAGCCATGATGATAGGCGCTCCTCTAGACACGTGACTTATTCAAGCGATCAAGCGATTTGCGTGATGTCATCTTCTGACTTTATGTGGATGGCCGCTTCACCTTGCTTTTTCCTGACAAGGATCCTGCCGTTTTTTTGCCAAGCAAACTGGTACGAACGTTCCTTTGCCCTCATCTTAGCCAGCCACAGCAGTTTCCGGTTTTGTGAAGTCATGTTGTCAAAAAAACTGAGGTCGGGAAGTTTCGTTCGGAGAAGTGCTTTTCGCTCGGACCATTGTTCTTTTACGGCGCGTGAAGCAAACCGCACAAGGACAATGGGTGTCTTCGGGGGTTTGGACGGCAGCCTATGTACGGCTTCTATGTCCCTGGGTGTGACTTCTTCAATGCTCAACTCTCGTGCAATGTCGTTCAACTTGCTCAACAAATTCTAATCATCAGTCTGCTTGAGGCCGTGAATTTCAAGGTTCTGTCGGCGGTTATATTGGTCCAGGTCGTTTAGTTGCAGTTTAAGTTCTTTGATTTCTTCAGTCGTTGTTTGTGTTTCGATTTTTTCCACTCTCTCTTTGAGGTCGTCAATGTCCTTTTTTTGTGAGTCAACCATTTCGATAACCTTATCGTACTTATCAGACAAAAAGCTGATGCTTGTCTCAATGCTTTCGACAGTTTCTTTGACTGACATGAGATCATTAATTTTCTCAAGAAGAATTTTCTCAAGAATTTTCCCATACCCATTCTGCAAGAGTACGCTCAACTTAATACATTGAGTGAACTTATCGACCAGCCTGAGGCAAACAGAGCACGCAAGATGCCGCTTCAGCTTCATCGTTTACAGACTCTTCCTCCATGGTCATACTGTCAACTCACAGACAATCATCCCTCTGCTTCATCGCCGATATCAGCCGCCCATCTTCCTTCAGGGTGCATAATATACACCGATGCATGACACACAGCACTGCAGGGAGTTACTGCAGTTTACAGTCCCTCCCATCCTCATCTTAACTTCCGCGCTACATATAGCGCGGATACTTGCTCCCCCCGTGCCTTGGAGCTTCAGGCGATACACAATGCCATTGCTTCCCTTCCACTCGTACCCACTTTCGATATTGTTCACATTTACACCGACTCCCTTGCCGCCCTTAAGCAGCTTAAGGCTGTCCGGCGCGCATTCCAAGTTATACAATCCATTCACCAACTTTGCACAAGATACCCCTGTCCTGTGCGCATACATTGGATTCGCGGGCATGCCCAGGATCCGCATAATATTCATGTGGATGCAAAGACACCCCTTGACACATCTGATATCCCGCCACCTTCCCCTCTTCCCTCAGATCCGTTCCTGTCCCAATATTTCCGAGAAACAGGCTTTGCGTCAGCGAACACGCGCTCTAATTCCTCCGTGTTCGTACCCTCTCCCCCGGAGTCTCACTCGGGAGGAGGAGGTATCTGTGCGCCGGATTCGGACAGGAGCGGCTCTGACTCCTGCTGTGCGTTATCGGTGGCGTGACAAACGTTACGAAGTGACTGACAAGTGTCCCCATTGTGGTGCTGCGCCCGACCATTGTGACGAAAAACACTTGCTGTGGACTTGCCCGGCTACAGCTTCCGTGCGACGACGCTTCCTAAGAAAGGTTGGCCTGCGATGGGACGTTGCAGACGACTATCGGAAGTGAACTCAAGATAATCGCTTTATCGCTAACTTTTGCCGCTTCTTAAGCGCGGCTTGTTTGCACTCCTTTTCATAACTTTCTTTCCCTTTTTCATTATGCCTAATGGCAAACAGCTCCAATAAAAAAAAATTAATGCACAGATGAGGTAGGTCTTGGGAGTTCGTGACGACATTACAAGCTGCCCACCGGGTTCTGAGCAGCCTACCTCTTATACACAATATAGATAGAGAATAGAAATCAAACTTCAGAAGAAACAACGCGATACGTACAAATTTCAGCGCCGTCGCAGCATAGCGGATACCTGATTCTGCAGCTAGCAGTCCGAATGCAGCCGTCGACGCGCTGAAAATTCCGAAGGAACCGATGAATTTTGCTCTAGGGATGTTGCGAGAAATGGTAAATCTAATGCTATTGCATTCCGCTCTTAAGCTGAAAGGCGTTCCCGGAGTTTAGCGAGATAGAATTAAGGTTCAAGTTCAGTAAAACATCCGGCGTCGGCGTTCTGAGCGAAAAAGCAGGGGCCCACCTGGCACCTAAGCCTTGTCTCCTACTGACGTCCTCAAAACCCGGCCATCGTGTTAGGTGGCACCCTGGCGATCGTATGGTGAGTAAGCTACCCATTGTGGCAGGTGGCATTTGAATAAGGCACTTCTCACGAGCCGATGCTCTTGGAGAGCAACCTGCGTCTGACATGCCCCAACGGTGGCCGTTTGTGGAGCGGCGACATTCTAAACGCGATCTAAATATTGGGATGAGTATTGCGAAATAAAAGGAAAATAAAAAATGGAAGCAAAAAGAAAACAAAAGAACTGCCGGCCTATATGGACAATCGAAACACTGCCATTACACTCTCCATCTAACCGCCCAAACCACTACAGCACGCAACACTTCTCTCTCTTTATTGCGTGGAAATAGTGCCAAAGAAATCTAAGCATGCTTACGCCACAAAACACCAGGCCACCATCCCCCTGCATGACCCCAGCATACAAAGCATGAAAAGTCTCGGAGGCACACGCATACATTCGGATAGGGGAGCCAGCTAATCCGCTCTTTTAGGGCAGCTTATACTCCCTGCACCAAAGCGCATTGTTCAAGATTTCGACGACCGTGGTGACTCGGAATGGCGGTGCATCATGCGGCTCTTCCAGAGACTAAACAGTCCCAGCAACACAAATAGATCTCACTGCACAGCACAGTTTTTCTCCACAGGCAAGAAACGAATGCTTTAGTGCGTGATTTCAATGACGTTCTTAATTGTTCGTTGTAATATATCCCAGAAGAATACAACATCAATGCACAGAGTAAAACAATGGTCATTTGTCTCTGGTGTAGTTCACAGGCAGCGCAGATGTGTGCAGATTAAAGATAGTTTTGCTGCAGAAGAAATTCCCATTTGCCTCAAACGTTTTTAAACACTGGTATCAAGGCACTCCAGAAAAGGTTGCCGATACAACGGGATAGGGCAAGAATACTCTATAAGTGCCTGAGGCATCCGCCTACTGGTGAGGCTATACAGGTAAGCTAATGAAAAGCATACAGGGAGGAAATTGAAGGTGTCAACAACGTACTTAAAGAATCCTCATAAAGAGCCCTCACGAGTGTGTCCAGTCGGTGCTAACAGGAAAGGCAAATGAACACTGAGACGCCTAATAAGAACAGCTACCAAAAAAGGCTGTTTGCCAAGAAGACAAAGAAGAAAAAAAAACGCGCTTCCACACTCTCAGTAGTCAACTTCTCTGGCACGATATGTGTGGCACCAGTCGCCTCTTGCTCTTTCCATCGCGTGTAAATGTATTAGCAGCATCTGCATGCTCTCACGGGAAAACAACGTTGTTCAGACGGTCCTTTCATGCCTGTTGGGCGTACTAACGTATCACGGGCCTTGACGTGCAGCGCACTAGCAGTATCAAACCACTTGAGAATCTCAGAACGACAGCGGTCGGTTTCACTATCTTATCGCTCGTAATCCGTGTTAAAGACCGCACCCTTGTGCAGAATTGCGCTCCTGGGCATAAATTACTAGAATAATGCGCTAGGTAGCTGCACAACCATCGAGCATGGTAGCAACAGCGATCTTCCTAATCGAACTATTCTTTTGAATGTATAATAAACATGATGAGGTGGCTGAAGATCGAGAGACTGCGCTGTCTTCTTTTTTATCTTGCATATTGGTACACCGCATGATTGTCAAGAGGGTTTTTTTCTTATTGCGTTCCTTTCTGTGCTCTTCTGAGTTATATCGAAAGCAGCGAGCGCTTACGCTCGCAGCTTGACGCACTGTGTGGAACCTGCGATTGAGTGAGCCGTTCATATTAGGTTGTTCGTTAGTGTATCACAGTCTCTTCGAGCCTACATTTTGCACTTTGCAGGCAAAAAAAGTTCTTCCTTTGACTCTTGCTGGTAGCAGGTTTTTTAGCCGCTCATATTAAAGATACCGCGTGCTACGTTCATCGCATCGGATCGATCAGAGGTAAGGACCATTAATCCGGACACTGAAGAGCAAAAAAAGAGCCGAATTTTTGGTGTAATGTTTAAATGGCTGTCGAAAAATCTTTTTTTTTTCAACAAAGCATCGACTGGCCAATACCCAACCTCTGTCTATCCAGACTGCCGACACTGCCATAAAAGCATAAATTATACCCCCCCCCCCCCCCCCCCAATGCCTGCGGCGCTTGCTCCATTTATTTCATGCATGCCTTTGTGCGTCCCACAAAGGAATGCTTGATGTGTAATGGCGTGAGAGAAATACGTGTGAAATCACATCTGAATCTTTTGTTTGTGGTATACTTCTGCATGGGCGCTATCAGCGAGTAAAGTCACTTGAGTGACTGATCGCCAATAACATAAGGAAACCTTCTGTATTACTGCAAAGGAGTCTCTGCTGAGTTTTTATTGCTGAAAGACATGAATACCTGTCTTCGTGGCGAATCTTCCATGTGGCACAAGAAATGCACGAATATGACATTAGAAACTCAACGCTCATTTTTGTAAGAGTACGGTGTCCTTCGTATCCTGGGTCAATTCAAGACGTTAAACCCTATGAGCCGACTACATCGGCCATACGTTCCGAAATAAACCCGGCGCTTTGTTTTGTCATGAAAAACAAAGAAAAAAAATGTTGGACGGGAGACATATGCTCCGACCGAAGGGTATGGCACGGCAGTGTAATGCTGAAAAGGTGGTCATCTGAGGTAACCACCGTGCTGGAAAGAGTTAATTGCGATATATGCAGAAGGCCATTTCCTCCTTTGATAGACAGCTGGGACTTCTCGTGCTCCTCCTGGCGCAGTGATGCAGTCCTCAATTAGCGATGCGCTACTGGATTGCGATTGCTGGTGCTCCCAGCGGTGATCCTTCTGCGACCCAGGTTGCCCTTCACGAGTAACGAATCATAAATTTGCCACCTCCCACTGTGGTCAGTTTGCTCACAATCAGGTTTCCAGGTTCTGATGACGCCACAAGGCCACATGGCCTAGGTGGCCCACCTACCTTCTAGGCTGTTCTCTCGGCACCACCTGCCCGAATCCTGCTCGTGATTTTTCCCTCGCAACGCCGACGCCACATTTTCTGCGTAAGGGGGAATTTTATGCTATAGAGTTAAAATTGGGCTTTATAGAGTGCGTAAAATTCGCCGACAGATTAAGAGAAGTATGGGGTCATAACTTCACGTGAAGTGCGACGTGTCAGCTTCTCTCTGCTCTTGCATCGCAGGAAAACGGAAACCTCATCACGGAAAAGACCCGGTGGTGTGTCATAAAATTCCCACGCTCCTCAGGCGGGCATTGATTTTTCCGATTTTTAAGATTTAGCGTTCTAAAGCGACTCATGCTACCAGGGAGGCCGTAGCGGAGTGCCCTGAATAATTTCCACCACCTGAGATTCTTTAACGTGCAATGACATCGCACAGTACACGGGCCTCTATCGTGTCGCCTTCATCAAAATGAGACCGCTGTGGCCGGGATAGAACCCACACCTTTCGGGTCAGCAGCCCAGCACCGTAACCACTGGCCACCTTGACTCAAGTCAGCATTGAGGTCCCTCATCAAATTCGCTGATTGTTCGAGACAGTAATGAAGCCATCAGGTCACATGAGGTGCCACCTGCCCGCCGCCCCTATCCAGCGATGTGTCGTAATATTCACTGATTTTAATGGTATCGCATTCCGCACACGTATTTTATTAAATTTTCCCATGTCGTTCATCCTTTACTATGGACACTATCTTCTGCTTCTCATGGTGTGGGTGAACACATCTCTTGATGATTAGACGGGGGTGGGGATGACGATGGGGTTGGGGAAGGGCTGTGAGTTCGGCGTCTGGAGATTTGCTGATCTAGCCCTGGCTCGCTAACTCGAATCGAGCCCTATAATGTCCTAGGGGTAGCCAACGAGGAGTTTAAGGGCTGGGAGGTGGTTGCGGCTGGGGAACGCGAGGCGTTATAGTGTGGGGGTAGGTAAGCTTGGATGCAGCTTTCCTGCAGTCTCCTCCGATTTAGTCTTCAGAGCCGCCCGCAGCAGTGGCTCAGTGGTTATGGCGCTCTGCTGATCCAAGGGACGCGGTTTCAATTCCGGGAGCGGCGGTCGAATTTCGGTAGAGGCGAAATTCTAGAGGCCCGCGTACTGTGTGATGTGGGTGCACTTAAAGAACCCTAGGTAATCGAAATTTGCGGAGCCTTTCACTATGGCGTCCCTTACAGCGTGAGTCGCTTTGGGACGATGAACACAAAAATCTAAACCTAAACTATCTAGAGCGCTGTCAGAAGCATTGCTGCGCTTTTCTCGGTCCATTCTCGGTCAATTTTGATGGTTGCCAGGAGGAGTAGCAGAGTCACCCTGCTCTTGCAAGTAATCTGCTACAGGCCCTTTGTGTGTGTGTGGGTGTAGACCCTTTGTTATTTCAGGCAGCCATTGTCGCTACTGATGATTTCGGATTTAGCCCGTACCTTAAAAGGATCACAGGGCTCAACTCAACCGGAACGAGACTCAAATAACAATAGCTTGCGTCTGTAGTGCGACTCAGTAACACCGACACATATAAGCAAAAAGAAAAATAACTAAAATGTTAAAACTGATGGTTGTGAGCATGAAGAGGGCTGATAAGTGAAGTTAAATACAATGGAGGGCCAACAAAATTTACGAAGCGAGAGTGAGGCACCGGAGGGCTAGGGAATTTTAAAAATGAGTGTGAAGGTAGGGATGGCCAATCATTTACTTCTCAGGGCTACAAAGTAAAGGCTAAACTGGTCAACGAAACGCCCATATCTGGTCATTGCTGCCTTCAAATGCAGCATCGCCTCGATTTCACATCCTTCGCAAATGCGCGAGGATGAACAAAAAGGCGCATGAGAAGAAAACATGAATTTCTGAAGGCACAAGTTCGTTGTAGCCAGCAGGAAGTTCGTCCGGGCAGTCCGTGGTGGTAGATATATAGAATACGTGTCCAAACAAAGTGCACAACGCCTGTATGCTTTATTCTGTGCGGTTAGCGGTCGTCGGAGGTCACTAATCTGGCGGATGACACATTATAGGCTGAAGTGTCGGAATAGTAACCTTTCAGAATCCGCAGTGACGAACGGGTATGCAAACCGATACGTAGTCAGGTTTGGTAGACATGTGCATTGATTGTTTTGATAGTTTACATCTAGTGGAAGCAAAAGGCGTCCTCGTTAAGTTTTGCGAGACCGCTGCCCTCTGGGGCTTCTCACAAGACGTAGAAAGGAAGGCGCTTCGAGATTTTTTGGGGCGCCTATTGATAATAGCTGCAACGTTAACTAATAAAATTCAGTTAGTTACTTAACTTGTTCACATGATTCTCCTGTTTCATAACGCCTGCAAACACTGATATTGAGATGTAAAAAAAACCATTCCTACAGCTAAAATAACCTCAGTTTTTTTAAATTAGTAGTCGCATTCCTGCATCAGCTGGCATATATAGAGGAGTCAAAAAGTCATGGAAGCGAAGGAAGGAAAGAGGAATTTTCTTCTTTCCTTTTTAAATTTGTGAGAATGATCGATGCCAAAATATCACCGCTATAGTTTGGTTCCTCAAGGGTAGCTGATCAGAGCGCTATGAGAGATGCTGTAGGAGAGAGCTGCTCAATAATGCAAGTGGCAAATGCTCATCTTGCATAATTTCATTCCTTGCATCAAGGGAACTCTGCAGCTTTTTACAGTTCAGTGGGTACTTGAACTCTAAACGAGCCGCATTACTGGGATCAAAGACACAGGACAAGAATGTTTTTGAACAGAAAGCTTGTATTGCTGACGATACTGACGGCCGTTATTACCTGAATAGTCATCAGTGTAACAAGCACTGCACCTTTTTCTTTTTGTTTATAAAGCGCGTGAGATGCAAAGAGACTCGTACATCTTCTCCAATCAGAAACTTTCTTGTTTCTCGAAGTCGTGCATCTTAGGCCAGTGTTGTTAGACACCTGCAAAGGAAAGAGTGGTCGGAGATTAGCATTTCGAAAAATATGAAATTTACGAAGCAACAAGACGAGAACTGGAACCACAAAATAGAAGCTGTTTTCTTAACCGCTGCGCCACTGCGTTGGTAAGCTGCAGTTTCTGTGCGCCTTTCTTAGGCGCTGAGCAAAAGCCTATTTCTGATTGTTAGAAAGATCTTTGAAGGCGTTGTTTTACTTGATGCCGTTAACAACCTTGTCTGAGATGCATTGTCTAAAATAAGCGGCTTCTTGCTGAGGCGCACACCATACTTTTTTCACTAACTTTTCTGCCCAGAGTTTTTTACCTTTAAAGGAATCCGAACCAAATATGCTCGGGTGAAGTTTTCTTTATATTTATTTTGAACTTTTAGTTGCCGTTTTCCAAAGGAACCTACGAATATCCGAAAAAAATATTACAATTCGAAAGGCACCCTCAATTAATTTTTCTTCACAAATATTTTAATTCATTACTTTCGCTTAGTAACTACAATCCATGGTTCCTAGCGTAAAAGAGCGGTGTACTCCAGGAACTGAAAACTTAAAAATCGGAGAAAGTAAGATAATAAATAAGCACTCTCATCGCTCCGAATACTATCTGTGTAATTTTCCGAAAACCAGTGATAATTGATAATGTGAATAATGTGCCACTGGCTTCCTCATACTTGCGATGGTTACAGATTGGGATCTCAGAATTGTGTCAGCCTATTCGCTGTAATCCTGTAAGTCGTTTTGTAAAATTGTAAAAATTTTGAGGTTTGTGCCAGATTTTAACGGCCCAAAGGCTTACCGGACGAAGAGTATCATGAGAGGCAAGGCTTTTGAAATGTAGACGACTGCCCGTCGGTACCAAGATCACTCATAAAACATGAGTTCTTGTTGAATTTTTAAGGAGTTTTTCAAATAGCTACTTTTGATTCCGATATACGAAAAAATGCTTTTGACAACATTTCTGTCCATGCTGAATTTCTTTTTTTAGCCGCAAAAGAGGCCTTGATCGCTGCTAAATTTAGAATTTAGGAATGTAAGACACTTCATTCCAACTACTCGGTTCAAATTCACCATTCATGTTCAAGACAAGTTAGGACTGCGTAATCACCAATTGTAGCAGTGTAGGCTAGCCTCATTGATCCGGGTTGGAATTTTAGATGTTGCCATAATGTCACTGGGAAATCGTTCACTGAGGACGGCACCTATATTTCATACATTTTCATAATTTACTGCCTTATAAAATCCGCAGATTTAGGGAAACAAATGGGTTCTACTTAGCGCACGCAAACTTCAATAGACTTCAGCATTGATTGAAAGCAGAAAATAAACCAATGTCCAAGACTACTCTTGAGGCACATAGTTATTAAGGAAGGTTGTAGAGTACAAATATTTTTGGGCATCGATACGGGGTGCTTCACGAATGCAAGGCTGACTTACATGTGACGAGCAGTCTGATGTTAGCGGCAACTGCAAGGCACGCAGCCTTTATTAGAAGGGTGGCAGTCAGAGCAGCGCTCTCCAGCAGGCCTGCACAGGCGCAGGCCAGCCCGTAGAGAAGGCTGCCAGGATTCGAGCCGAGAAGCTTTTTCAGCAGGCACTGCAGAGAGACAGGATTGTTACTTGTCACTGTAGCAGTATCTCGAGTAATTTTTAGTTCCATTTCGAATTAGGAGTTTTACTGCTTTCAAGAGGTGACGTGCTTTGATATTCTGCTCGAACAATGATACCGTGCTTAATAAGTCAAGTCGCGTGCTACCAACGTACACGCTGCCCGTATGATTGGCATATATATATATATATATATATATATATATATATATATATATCGAAAGCCACCAGTAGTGCATGTTTAGGAGGACCCAAAAGAGCCGGTACAGGCCTGCTTCTAGGGATTACGAGCGCATGCGCTGTTCGTGGGTAGAGGAACAGGTATGCGATCCTGTTAGATGCGAGAACTCAAGTAAATATTTCCAACACATGTTCTATTTGTGACAAAGTCGTGCCATATACGCGAAATTTTGTTGCTTCCTTAGTCATATCTAGGGAAGAATCTATCTAGGGAAGAATACTAGACCATGCAGAAGTTGAGCATCTCATATTTTATCGCAGGTTGCTTGTCAGAGCTCGGAGTTTCCTTTAGCTTATAGCCCAAGTACCCCCAACCAAAAGATTTATGATTTATGTAAGTTTAACGTACAAAAGCGACTAGGGGTATAAGGGACGCCCTAGTGAAGGCCTTCGGAAATTTCGATCACCTGGGGTTCTTTACCGTGCACTGACATCGCAAAGTACACGGGCCTCTAGAATTTCGCCTCCATCGAAATTCGACCGCCGCGGCTATGATCGAACCCGCGTCGTTCGGGTCAGCAGTCGAGGGCTATAACCACTGCTCTACCGCGGCGGCCCTAACAAGAAGAAATACTGTGCCATTAAATATTGTGTTTAGACTCGCAACTAAAGAAGCTTACCAACAAAGCATTGACCAGGCTGACGAGAACGTTGTCCTGAAACCGAAGAGAAATAGCGAAGTCACAAAAAGTGCTGCTACGAAGCAGGACCAAATGAACATAACACTGTAATAGTTAAGGGATCTGTCTCCCGTTATTTTGTAGTTTTGGCAAGCACTAGAGGTCGCAGTAGGTTTAATGACTGTGTTTTAAAATACCTAGTAATAACAATACAAAATATTTTTGTAATAAAAGAAAACGTGACAATTCTTTGACTGCTTATGCAAGAGGAAAGCTTGTAAGAAGCGCCTGGCAGATGACAGTAAGTAATGAGAAAAATTTGTTTGAAAATCAACAACAAATAATGTGCTACAGCTCGCAATTGGAGTATAATAGGGGAACATTGTAACTACACAAAACTTTTGTAAGATTTTGTTACGGATAGGGAATTCCTTCGAAGCTTGTAAACCTTTGTCTATCAGAACTGTCTCCGATAATTAAACTTGTTTGTATTTTGTTTAATTTCTTATGTCATTAGCAGTAAGGGAAAAAATGCTGCCGCCCGACGGAAAGAGCGCATTAAAGCTTCGATTTTTTAACAAAATAATATGTTGCACGCAGGCCAGCTTCCAGGAATTCTTCTTTAGGCTTGTTGCTAGTGACTTTCGTTTCTGTTCAGACTGTTTTCTGCAGAGATTACAGGGTGGACTCTTCAGTAAGAGTTAGAAGATATGTGACGAGAGCATGAGCAAGCTTAAAACTTGAATGCACTGGCTTACCGTGCAAGGACCGCCTTCATTGCAGAAGAGGAGAGAGTCGGTGAAGCACTGGAAAGGAATGATTTTGAAACATGAAAGCGCGCCATTTTGCTTCAAAAACTGACGTCACCAGTTGTCCTGGTTGCAGTGAGTATGTGAGCAGTGGTTTTCGTTTGGAGTAAGGAGTTAATATGTAAAACTCCTATTTTCGGGTCAGAGTTTTTTTTTTTTTTACCGTGATAGAAGCACCTAGGACCTCAAAACCGAAAAGCTCTTCAGAATCTCGGCAGTGCGGTAATAATGTTTTCCAGGCGCCATTGCATTGTCTTTAACACTGCGTTGTGAGATCTTGACAGAAGAGACACAACGATGACTTAAGCACAGGTCTTCTTCTAGCATTCTTTTAGGAGGCAGCACTAGACCAGCTTACAATGGTAAAATATATATGTGAGTGCCAGCACGAAGCACTACATCTGCCTTTTTGCTCGGTATACCTGCATCATTATTGCCTTACATGTGGCTTCCGTCCTGTACCAGCCAGAACTGCTGTAATGAGAGCTCTCAAATTTAGATTTTACCGCATCAGAGACGTGGGGCTGTCCCGGTGGGGAATTCCTCGTAAATGTCCGAGCGTATATATGCCGCAGCGACCTGGGCGTAAATCCAGAAGCCACTTGGACAGCGGCGGTTAATTACGCTGTGGAAAACGTAGCGCAGATCACAACGCGATGTTCAACGGCTTAAAGCCTTACTTCTCAGTTTGATAGGAAATTTTCTTCGTGTTTTACTGCTCGACACTTGTTATCCAGGTGTGGAAACGTGCACACGAGTATTAAATTAGCTACCTCCAAATAGGATGTGTTTAGGCGCCTTTTCTCATGCATGGAATCTATGTACAGATAGGGAACATGGTGCGCTCTCACTGCATTCATGAAAGACATTGCTAGCACTGATACTGCAAGAAAAGGAACCAGTAATGTTAGCTACGTAATTTATAATGATTTTTTTTTTGTAATGTCTTTGTGCAACCGGTGTGCCTGGCGGGATAATGGGACATCAAAGGTAGCTTTCGGTGGCCACTATAGCTGATACTTTATAATTGTAAGTAAACAGAACGAAGCGAATATACATTTCCAGCTTCTTCGGTAGATTTCTATTTAATGTAGGATTAAAGAAGACTTCACATTGCTAAATTTTAAACCTAGTTCTTGAAGTCAAGTTCACTCCGCAGAACTTTTAGAATTTTTTTGTTTAGTTATGTGCTATGGAAATCAACGATCAGATTGTTTTACTGCGGTCTCTGAACAATATGGTTTTGGCATTAATTCAGATGTGCACTTGTTTTCTCTATCTGAACATTTTATTATTGAGCAAATCAGGTCTCTAAAAGCAGCACATGGAAAACAGAGAGGGCTTAAAAAAGCAGAAGCTTGGATGACGATGAACCGGGAAGTTATTCTGCGCAGTTGGCTGCAGGAGGGCCCCTTCAGAATGATGTAATAAAAAGCGTTAGGAGAATATGCTATTGTTTATGAAGATTGTTCTGCTGCCTTTCCAGATTTTGTCCTTTCAGTTGATGTTGCTAACTTCACGTGCCAGGCAAAGAAAACGCCACGTAAATAATAATAATTTAAGTACTACTTAGAGGGCTAACCTGTTTCAACAGCGGAGAAGCTACATATGCCTAGCCAGAAGATCCAGCTATCACCTTTTATCAACGCAGAAGTACACATCTGAATGTTTTGCAGTGTTCTTAACTGCATAACATACGCTTTAGATTGTTAACAAGCTTACGAGGCCGTAGTGCTCGCGCAGTACGAAAAGCTAACGAGATAGGAGAGGAACGTAAGTCGTGACTGGTTTTGAGCTTAAATTTAAAAGTGTTTTCAATATGAAAGGAATCAACTAGAACGCACGAAAATTTTATTTTTTTTGTTATTTCGATACAAAAAATGAAAACACCTTTAGGCACTATACGGGCATTCAAACCTAGACAGAAAATTATAAAAACTGTGGTTTATAGGTTTATATATATGGAGCTCTCGATTATGAAATCGTTTGAAGCTTGTTGTTTTTCATGTTGAAACTACGCATTCAGGTAGCACGAACCTGATGATAAAGAAGGAAAGCTAAGCTGTGATTACATACCGCAGTCGTGGCCACACCCGCGTGTGTGCGGTTTTCAGATCAGAGGCCTATTAAGCTCAGAGCTTAGATGTGCGCTTTCCACTGGGAGACAACAGAGCCACAATATCTCGGACGCTTTGGGTCAAAAGCGTACTGTGTTATGAGGTGAAGAGAATTCCTCGTTCGCGAATTCCTTTTTTACAAGTGTTGAGAACACTTTTACAAATACTAACTACGACATGGACTCAACATTCCAGCAGAAATAGTAAAATCACGGGGATTTTCAATATAATGATGCCCTTTCTTCGGTCGTCAGCAAGAGTATAACTTTAGAATTAAAGTTGAAGTAAAGTAAGGCATACCCAAACTGCTACATAACACGAATTGTTCATCCGCTCTCAATGCTTATCTGGGGATAGACTAGTTTGAAAGCTGCCAGTAAACAAATTCGGCGAACGCGTTTAGCCCGGTGATGCTGCTTGTGTCAATGATGTGTAGTTGAGATGTTAATTAAGTATACAATTGTTTATCTTAAATGCTGGAGACATTGGAGGGCGTTTGGGAGGCATCCGTCTGATTTGAGGCCATCTGCAAATGCTTTCCCGCGTCCTAGACAAGCAGAACTACATATGCGTTCGCAGGAAGTAGCGTAGCCACTAGCACGCTCGGCTGCCGAACGAACGGATGGTGGTTCGAATCCCATCATGTACAAACATTTTTTTTCTGGTCTGACTAGAAAAGCATGACACCTCTGCTGACAACCTTCTGTCGACAACGATGAGGCATATTAAATGCTTTGACCTTAATAAGACGGTGATGGAAGTGCCATATTACACTTTTTACGCTAACCACCCGACCTGAGCTGTGATTCTTACATCAGGGGCGCTGCATGGCTGCCGGGATAAAACCTAAACGCAATGAAAGAATAAACTTGATTTTAGATAATTTACTTCGCCCAGGACCATTTTACTCGCCGATATATGTTCACTGATCTCTTGCGCAATACTCTAACCAAACAACACACTACAGTAATTCAGAGCCTTCACATTATTACAACGAACATGCGATATATCCCATGTCTCTGGTGATGAAAAGAAAATGTGAGGCGTCGAAGAGGGCCGGAGTTACCTGCTCCAAGTTGAGATTTCCGGGAAGAGTAATGGTGAGCGGTTTCTTGCAGGTTTCAGTTCCAGTAAAGATCTTATAGCATCCTTGCACGTTAGAAACGCAGCACAGTGGCTTGATTACGGCCGTGAGCTTCACCACATCTGCGGTCACATAGCAATATAGCAAAAATGAGTCAGCCATCCTCTCAGTCAAAGCGCTTAAGAACTAAAGTGAACTGCTATCATAAAAGATCAGCTTTTCAAAACGTTCGTGCATGCCTTTAACTGCTAACTGAAAAAAGTATTATGAAGCCTTGGTTGTTCAAACATCTGACCGCTTCCCGGCTCAGAACGAGGACAGTGAAGATAAAAAATGCGTAGAGCGCTGCGAAGAACAAGGCCAGTCATTTGCCTGGCTCCACACTGCCATTGTTGCTAAATGATGCCTTCATTTTAAAAAAATATTGTTTGATGTCATCAAAAAGGCGGGATTGTACGAGAACTCAGTAACGTATTTCTAATAAGGGCGATCTGCACCGAGATGAGCGCCAGCTACTCTTTAATTGTACCTGTGGATTGCAAAATTCAAATCGCACGGTAATTCCGATCATTATGGGAACGAGCCAAGTGCCACAATCTTCCAATTTTTGTTTGTATGATAAGTCATCGTTTAAAAATATAATGACATATTTACATATCAAATACTTCAATGTGCCTTGACGTATTCGTCGTCCTTTCTGTGCGCTTTTCCTGTGCTCAGCGAATACACATACTGATGTAGAACAAACTTTCCTCAGTTCTCGTCCTTTAATTCAGGTGAGGAGTGTTCTGCGTTGAGATCAGTCTCCACAGTAAATACTGAATTCGAGCAATTTGTGTCGCGTAGAACTCAAGAGCAGCTAGGTTCATGTTGTAATCTGTAATCACCAAAGTATGCATATGTGTTAACAGCTTTGGTCATGAACTGTTAAGAAGGTTTTTTTTTGGAAATGCCAATTTAATGAGACTTCGTAATCAAAAGCTGATTTGAGATCGCATATCTGGAGTGATCCCCTCATTTTAGTAGAGAGGGGGTGAGTTAAGCTTTGAGCACTCTCTACGAATCTGCTTTTCGAAGACACGCGGTGAGGCAGAAAGCAATCAGGCTTGGTACTTCTAGGGCACGCTTGGTTTCCTATGTACAGTAGACAGATATCGAAATGAAGCAGGTTCGATAGAGCACATATAACGGGGAAATACGGCTGATGTCTTCAATCTGTGCTCAGTCCCGTGGTCTTCTCCACAAAGCTACTTTAGCTACAAAACTTCTCCGATTCTTTCAATGTAGCACAGCACTTCAGTTCTCAATATGTCATTAGAATAAACCGGCTTTGAAAAGTTAAAAATAAAACCATAGATTCTAAGCAAGCTTGGTTCTCCTTTCAGGGTGTCACTATGATCAGTAAATTAATTTTCATCTTTATGTTTCTTTTATACCACTGTTAAAATCAAGACTACAATTTAGTTTAACCTAAGGAAAGTCAACCGCTTTATAGGGATATGTTTTAATCTGCAATGCCCGAGTATTGAAAAGCTGATGTGTGTACTACTGAGAAAATAATAACAAAAAAAGAATTCTCAGATGTTCTGTCGTGTTTGAACGGTGCTCATTCACGAAGCTGCACTCCGAATACTTCAAATGGAAAACGTTTTTCGCTCTTGAACAAACTTTAGTTGTCAGCAGAAATGGAACCTTTATTTTTTCATAGGCATTCACTCCCAAGAAAACTGCGAAACAAATATTCGGTGGATGAAGTAAATGTTATATTTACAAAAATCTAATAACCACTCAGTGAGCTCAGCAGAATTACGGGAAAGGTCCCAAAGATTTGAATACGCATCCAAAGAGCAAAGTTACATATTCATTGAGTCCATAGGGAATTTAATAAAAACAAAAAAGGTGATACTGCTGGTAAAAAAAAAAGCGCAAGCCCCATAAGACCTGCTAAAAACTCATCTAGTATGATGCTTAACAGACTCACCCAGGCCCAAGAGGCTGAGGACGAGTTCGATAATATCGAGCAAGGCAGCCACCGCACCAACCGCATTGAGTTCTAGTAGGGCTGATATCAGGCACTGCGCAGCAAAAACAATTTATCTTTTAGAAACAGTAGGTTCATGAAATGAAATGCGCCACGGACAATTAGGCAGCTTCTTGAAATATAATTGGGAAACACCATTTTTACTACTTTCTCTCCTAAGGAATAATAAACATCAGACCAAGAGGATTTGAGCAGAGAAACAACGGCATAAGTGTCGCTGCTGTGTGCAGGCTGACTTCTCCCTATAGTAGTAGATCCGGCTTTATTACATGCCCTAGGTCAAAGGAGCTGAGTAAATGGTTTGTGGGGGTTTAACGTTCCAAAGAGGCTGAGGCTATGAGGAAGTCGTAGTGAAGGGCTCCGGAATGTTCGCCCACGTGGGGTTCTGTAACGAGCACTGACATCGTACAGTACACGGGCATCTAGAATTTAACCGCCATCGAATCTCGACCGCCGCGGCCGGGGTGGAACCCGCGACTTTCGTATCAACGGGAGAGGGCAATAACCACTGAGCCATCGCGGCGGCTGGAGCGGAGAAAAGTTGTGAAGTTCCAAGATTAAGGTTGTTTTGTAGTTCTTATCCTATTCGAAATTCCTGTGTTGTTTTGTGTTGTGCCAAAGTAATTAGGAACGCTTGACCATTTCATTATATAAGCTTTGGTGTCTTCTGTCGGCCTCCCTACGCTCCCACAAATATTTCGTACTTCTTTGTAACCTCTCCGCGCTTACTGGAAAAAAGAGAAACTTGGGGCTTCTTCTTGCTGATTTAGTCTGGACCGAATTAATTTTTTGGTTTTGCTGATATTATTCGCTAAGTCATTGCTAATGCTCAGTGTTCTTGTTGGCCACACATTTTGGTACTTCACAACTGCCTTCACAGATCCTCAAAAACGCTTTTTGATGGATACAGCAGTACGACTTCTAAGAAAAATACTAAGGAACATAACGTGATAAAAAAAGTTGCATTCTATGCGTATCAACGTCTTCAAAAATCCCGCACAATGTAGCCAATTTGCGCTGTGGGGGAAAATGTTATATTTATATTTAGTTTCCAATTCATTATCGCCCTACTCGTGCTTGTCGGTCGTAGAGCGAGTGCCTACGATCATGCACCACTTCTTAGGCGCATACTGCAATTTTCCTTGCGACTATGCAAAAAAAAGGAACATTTTCGAAAACAATATTTCTTCAGCCTCTGAAAACGAACGGGGAGTTGGTGAAATGGTTCTGTAACGAAGAGACTGTTTCTTATCACACAGCCTTCTCGGGCGCCTTTCGCGGCGCAGAATACTATGACTGCCATGTGATGACACAAATCGGCGTATTGCAAAAGACAAACCAGCCAATGTATTTTCATCATATCCTCAAACATGGCAGCACAAAAAAACAAAAAGCTTGCTTTGTAGCGTGGACAATATGTTTTGTATCGACCAGGTGCAAAATAGCAGCCACCGGGCAGAAATAATAGCTGCAATCTTGGTCAACAACAATGGTGGTCACGGCGTGCCAACTGAGCTTCATCGAAGTTAGCAAAAACAAGGAAATCAGTCAGACCAAAGTGGCAGGTAATTTCAAACATCAACTAGTCTTTAATTTGCACTGACATCGCAAAGCAAGCTCATCTTTTCGGACTGAAAAGAGTAAAAAGAAATCACAGGCCTCGCTGTCAGCTGGCTGCATTCTAACGCTTCGAAAACAGACGTAAATGCACTCGCCGATTCAATCTTCAAAGTTGACGGAATCGGAAGCATCGTCCTGGCCGAAGATCTTTTCTATTTCGAAATATTTCCGGAGTCGCTACGGCTCCATCGTAGGCTAGCGCGAGGAGGAAGCTTTTAATGGAAACTTTTAGATCGGCGCTTTCCGTCATAGCTTCAATTATTGGAGAGGCTGCCATTCTTTTACGGGTGCTTTATTGTTCTGGCAGAGAGAAGGATTGCTTGCGCACCCCATCACCTCAAGCATACTGCAAATGGGAATATGGGCTGAAAAGTCAACTACTATCTCATACTCAATTGTAACCGTAAGATAACAATTGCAGAGGCCACCCTACATAGAAGCAGTGGTATGAAATCCTAGCAATTCGAGCAGAACATTTGAGGGGAATATACAGCAGAGCAGAGCTCGCTAAACCTTTAGATATCTAGCTTCCTTTAGTAGTTCAGCAAAACAATCTAAACAAAACGTAATTGATCGGACTGCCTACTGAGTACCGGGCCACGGCGAATGCATTGCGAGCTGAAAGGAATACAGACGAACTTGAGCTCTCAGTGAGCGCTAAAGTACCCCAAAAGGACGAATCTGACGTCTTGTTCTCCCCAGCACTGTCCGCAAAGGCTGCAGAGTTAAAAGTGAGTAATAATAATCAGGAGACAACTGGGCAGCCGATCGAGAATCAAGCGTTATAGTTCAACCTGCTTTCTAGCATGGGCCTCAGAGCTCAATTTTCAGCGAGGTCAAGGGTTTTCTGCGTGCTCAGATGTACTTTGTGGGATACTGTTCACTTGCTAAAGAGGCAAGCAGTCTCTGTGTTTGGCGCGGAAGCTTAGGAGCAAGCAATATTCTTCGCAATATGCATTCATCAAAGACCAACGCGTCCGAAAAAAGTTACAGTGGTATGAAGTTCACAGGGCGCCGCTCAGAAAGAGTCTTGCGCCAGCGTAGGACTGCTTGAACCGCACCCTGCGCGCTTTATCACCTGGCAGCTTGAACCTGAGTGATCACTTTTCCTTCCTCGCACTGCTGTGAGCTTTCGAGTTTGGAGATCGATGTGTAACGAGCGTGGCCGCATTCTTACGTGTTGCGTATGCGGAGGTCCAGTCTGTAAGACTGCAGCATGACTTGCGATTGTCAGGAAGCTTTAACTTCACCGTTTATTTCTTGGGGGAATCTATAAATACTGTAAATACGGTGTCCGGCCGTAGTCTCCACCTGGTGGCCACTTATTAAAAGAAGTCACCGCCATAATTGCGAGTGGCAATAAAGTTCGCTCTGACCTCAGTCTCATAATCAGTATTTTTGTTTGATTTGTCACCGCTGCGCCCCATTACCAACCAAGAAAACTATTTTAAGGTGTGGCTCGATATCGGCATCATGCATTCGGGTATAGAGGCTATAGCTTTTTGCTAGCACCAATATTCGTAGAAGCAACTTTTCTGCCCAGATTTTTCAGCTACCTTAAGTACGAAAGCAGGCCCACAGCATCACGCCTCCTTTAATGTATAACAAATAATTCTCTATCAAGAATGTTCCCAACAGGGGCCTGGAATCCGAACTTATTCTGCTGTTCTTTTGATTACCTGAATGTGCAAAATATTTCCAACAACGGCGCATAATTGTGAAGTGCTTCCACTGCTGAAAAAATTGAAGGTGACTGTGCGAATGTCGAGATGAACTGAAAATGTGTACTCACCTGCACAATCTTGCACAGGGCCGCCACAATGTTCTCCTGAGCCGCAAATCAACATGCAAAGAAAAAGGTTTGCGTATTAGGATTGTGGTGTTCAATCGTTTGTGCTGCATTCTATTTGTATTGGTTGTTTCAATGGTTCTGGAGATCTGTCTGACACTGCTTCTTTTTATGACGCTGTCGTGTCAGTGCAGCAGGGTAATGCTTTGCCACAGAGGAAGTTCTCAGTCGTTTGAGAGAAAGTCCTTTCTTTTGTTCAACTCTTTTTCCTACTGCCGCAAGTAGAGGGTAGGAAACGGGTGCCTCGTTCTTGCTCACCTCACCAAATTTCCTTGTCTGTTTTGTGTGTTTGTGCGTGTGCGTGTGCGTGTGCGCTCGTGCGCTCGTGTGCGTGTGTGCGCGCGTGTTCGTGGTGCGTGCGTGCGTGTGTGCGCGTGTGTGTATGTGTGACACAGCTGCCAATGCTTTTAGTGCAATATATTTAACTTTTTTTTATTGCGGTAATGTTATGCTGGAATCTGGCACGTTTGCCAAATATATGATGAAATGGTGCTTACCACGGTGTTGGTGCACAGATCCAGAGAAGACCCAAGGCACTGAAAGTGAAGACATTCGCAAATTAAAATGACATTTTTTGAAAAAGGTTATTCCTCGGGCACCATATTTCCAGGTTGTGTTTGCTCTGGCCTGAAGAGTGTAAAATAAGAAACGCAGACTTTTGTTTGACCACCTATGGTGTACAGTACACTTTCGCGAAATGTGAAATTCCTCGATCAGAAGATTTTGAACTGTGACGTTCTTCAGATATAAAATAGGCATTTAGCAGTGCGTTGAAATTAAGAAATTTGAAAAGAAAAATTTAGATTTCCGAGACATTTTAGTGTGCATTGTAGCCAATAGAAGTTGTCTAACAGCTGCGCTCCCTCAGCTAATTTCCGCTGCAATGATGGCAAATTAATAAGCAAAGAAGGAGGCTCTGCTGGAAGCCTTAAGTTCCAAAAGACTGCGCTAACGAATGTCTCGAGGCCAGAAGACACTTCTGATTGTGTAATGAAATTTCTAGTAGAAGCGATGGCTACGTTCTCTCTAGGTCATTTAATAGGAAATGAACTCTTGCATTTAATGGATCATTCGGAGAGAATATTACAGCTCAACATTCTTTGCTATCTACTGCACCATATTGCCACGTATCATTGCAGTGTCCGTTCGTTCGCGCCCAAGGCCGCAGGAAAGGGGTGTTATCATTTTGTTTGTGACGCGTGAAGCGACCGGGGTAATCTCCAATGATCACAGCCATGAAGAGCTGCATCTTCGTTTTTCTAGATTACTGTAGATCATCTCGACCTGCTATCTCGAAGTTTCCTTGTCGGCTTTAAATTGAACGATGCCGCGACCAGCGGGCATTCATAGTTCGACGACTGACGAGCACGTTTGTTGCTTACGCCGCCGCCGAGTGATTCAGTTATTTTGCGAACTTCTGTCACGAATGTTCATGCGCCTTCCATCGTACATGGGTGGGTTTGGTATACCTTGTATCCGCACCATGTGCAATGTGCTCGCCTTGCGAGGAGTACGAGATCTTGTACGCAACCCAGACTATCCCGGGAGAACACTCCTCACATACTTTCTGGGTACAGCGCGTAACGTGTTTTTTTCACAACACCTGGTTGGCCCTACAGCCGAGCAGCCGCCGGCATTTTTCGTTAACGTGCGTCGCACACTGACGTCGTTGACTGCCAGCGTGCCCGATCTGGATGTTGATGAAACCCCGCCCTCCAGGATGTGTGAAGCACTAACGGTCGCTGCGCTGACCCGCGAACAACTCCAGAAAACGAGGCGGGCACGTTGGCGCCAACTGACCTCAGCTGCGCTTCCTGCAGATGTCAGGGACTTCGGCTGGCTGCGAGGCTGGCGGGTCCTGCCCACAAGAGACCGCCTTACGGCGTGGGGCGTGGCGCCCTCCGCCCGATGCCCGCAATGCGGTCTCTTAGAAACATTGCGGCACGCAATGTTTGAGTGTGTAGTTGCGCGCACCTTTTGGACATTATTGTCACGCATGTTTTTAACCCGCCTGGAAGCGCGCACTAGTTCTCCTGAAGTGTTTCAAAATATGCTCTTGTGTGTCGGCATGTTCGTTTTGTGGCGGCAGCGTGGAGTGGCATCCCTAAATGGGCGTCCGCAAAGAACTATGTTCCCAATGTTGCAGCGCCTGCGCACGCGCCTCTTTGAACAAGCATGCGTGGACGCTCTGTCAATGAGCGAGGCTGAGTTCTTGCGCAAATGGTCGACATACTTTATCGTCCTGCGCGGCGGTCGAGTATCGGCATTTTTACTGCATTACTGACGTGCTCAGTGCTGCGTCACTGCGCATGTGCTTGACTCATCAGAGCATTAAGTTCATCTGTTTTGTTTTGTATTTTCTATGTTAAAACAGAAAAAATAAACTTCTCTTTCTACGCCGCCGCCGAGTCATTTAGTTCTTTTGCGGGTGAAAGTCAGCCCAAATAAAGAGCTTCGTTTACAAGACTTCTTGGTGTCTACTTGACCGCTGGACTGCCGTCACTACAACGTGACAATATTACTATACCACAGATATTTTGAAGTTGCATTCACCTGTCCAAGATTCAGGATGTTCGGCAGAGTTGCATTTAGGCACTTAGGGGCTGTAAAGGAAACAAGATGCATGTTACCATAGGTATAGCTTAGCTCATCCGCGACTAATAATGCATGTGTAACACCACGAAAAGTACAAAGTCAGCTATTTTGCAAAAGCCAGGTTAGCCTCCTTGCTGATGACAATGTTCTCTAAATTTGCAAAGTAGCACTGCGGGAATTCTTCAGTTGTTTAATCATTTCAGTTGTTTAAGAGTATAGCTTTCTTGGTATTCCTTGGCTTTGTGGGCTGAATTATATATAAAGAGGAAGGAAGTGTCGTCAGGTGTCGCCCTTGCACTGTCGTTTTATACTTCACCAAGCTAGAGCATCATTAATTTTTCAATCTCTCGGCTCCAGTGAACTACAGCTCCTGTCCGGGGGATAAAAAGGTGCTGTCTAATACTTCCTCTTTATGACCGTGCATTTGAACGGACGTGGATTTATTTTTCCGGTACTCACGCCGAATATATCTGCATTCCGTTTTATCGAGTCACCCATTTTCCTCTCCGGAGCAATTCATGGAGGAGTATGTAAAAGTAGTTTAGTACATAGAAATAAATCTGCTTTATGACATCTCCTAGTGAACGTGCCGAACGGTCAAAATTCTTTTGATTTTTACTTTTTCCCGTTTTTTGTTTTTTACTCCACGTCATGCGAGATGCCGTATGTCGATAAATCAAGAGCCTCTGCGTTTCCGTATTGTCATTTAGCCTCTGTTTTAATTCCATGGCATGGTGGGCAGACTGTTCAGAAAGGGGGGGGGGCGGCATAATTCGACCGAAAATGGCGATTTATGCGCAAAAAGAGTTTTTTGAAAGAGCTGCACTCTCTGCTTGGACTTAAGCAAAAGGCATAAAGTGTTATGTAAATGTATAAATAGAGACGCCAAATTTTTATTTCTGTATTTCAATATTTGAATTACGCGTAACTGACCACTATGCTTTTCTATTTAATATTTTCTAACTAAAAACGGCAAGAGGGAAAAACATGCCCGAACGCATTTAGAACCAGAAAGTTAGATGATGACCTGATATATTCCTACCGTAGCAAATGTCCATGACGGTATTGATAACAAAAACTGCACCGATGAGAATTTAGTACATTATATTTGCTACACATTGCCCACGCGCTAAACAGTGTGCGGGAGATTAACTGTGGCTGCACTCATAGGGTTGGTGATTACGTTATAAGATTTCAAGCTTTCGAATGCCTTGTTTAAAAGAGGCCATGGTTACCGCGGTTGGTGAGCAAGAAAGATGCATATTCAACACAGATAAACCGGCGACCACCTAGTGCGGAGTAAAGTCAATACCGTTTTGAAAGACCCTGTGTAGCCGAGGACAATGGGAATCGAAGCCCGCCAATCTGAAGCAATTAAGAAACAATGGTTGCTTAATGAATGCTATTTTTGAAACCAAAGGTTGCTCTAACGCTGCGATTTCTCTAAAGAGCAGCATTGAAATCAAGGCATGCATCACAAGAGCCTATGTTCCGGAGACTACAGGTAGAAGCAGGGATTACATTATCCTCAAAGAGGAGCCTTACGATTGGTGGTCGTCGCCAGAGCAGCAGGCATCAGCAGGGCCAGGACAAGGATTACGGGAGCCATGGTGAAGGATCGTGCACTTGGGATGCTACGTCTCTCAGGGACTCAGAAGAGTGCGGTAACTTCAGTCTGTCGCGACGCGTATTTATCAGGCTTGGGAGAAGGGATTTTTTTTTACTCCTAACCCACGTGCCGTCGGAAGTTCTTGAATACAACTGAAACAAAAACGGGACAGAAGAAAGAATGCACATGCCCAGCATCGACTACAAATATTGAAATCACGGTGAATCGTCTGTTTCGGGCGATAAAACACGGCATGAATCCGGCTGTAGGGGAATGAACCAATTAGTTTATTTCGTGCTATAACTGCAGCTGCTGCGGCCGAGAATATTGACTTCCTCGCCCTGACAGGAGCAATTTACTCGAGTGACCTGTGCCTTCCGGGATGATGACTCGGCTATTGATATATTTGGTACGAAAGCGATGCCTACGCGGTTGAAAAACACGAATATCGGAGCTTCCTCTATCAGTACAGCTTGTAATGGTGCTCGAATATACCGGATATAAGGAGGCTGTTTTTCATAAGCGGTCAAGTGGAAACCGAGTGGCTTCAATAAGCGCGTGCGCTGTTCACTTTTTCAACATACGGTCATTTCCTAAAACACTAAACGCATTTAGATGCCACGTTGTTTGGCCATACACGTGCCTTCGAAACTGAACCCGCAGATTTTATTTCCTATCGCAGCGAAATATTAAGGCTGCCGTTGCTAACAGTAAGGATTAAGCAGTAACACTATCAAGGAGACTTTAAGACATTTAATCTAAGTTCACAGGAAGAGATGCTCTGTCTTTGTTTTCATATTTGGCGGCATTTTGGGCCTTAGGGTAGTGGTGATGGCTTCACTATAAGACTGAGAAGCAACGCCGTTCCAGTGTTACGCTTGCCAAAGGTGGCGCATAACGACTCACCTTTCGGAAGAGGTATAGACCAACTCGCTGCCACATGATATAGCAGCACACAGCAAATAGATTCGAAGCCGAACAAGTTAACCAAACTAGTTAACTAATTAACCGAAGCATGATCAATGAGCTAGACAGGCAGAGCAGAACACTGGGGCTAAATATTAACACACAGAAAACCAAAGCAGTATTCAGTAGCCTAGCAAGAGAACAGCAGTTCGCAGTAGGTGGCGAGGTGCTGGAAGTAGTAAGAGAATACGTCTATTTAGCACAGGTAGCGGCAGCTGATTGGGGTCATGACAGGGAAAAAACTAGAAGAATAAGAATGGGGTGGAGCGCATATGGCAGGTTCTCTCAGATCATGAATGGCAGCTTACCTATATCCCTCAAGAGAAAAGTATGCAACAGCTGTATCTTACTGGTACTCGCCTATGGGACAGAATAGTGGTTGCTAGCAAAGTGGGTTCAGCTTTAGTTAAGGACAACGCGGCGAGCTGTGGAAAGAAAAATGATAGGTGTAACGTTAATAGATCGGAAGCGGGCGGAGTGGCTGACGGAACAAACGTGGGCCAAGGACATTCTAGTCGAAATCAAGGGGAAGAAATGGGTTTGGGCAGGGCATGTAATGCGAAGGCAAGATAGCCGCTGGTCTTTGACGGTAACGGAGTGGATTCCAAGATAAGGCAGGCGTAGCAGGGGGCGAGAGAAGGTTAGGTGGGCGCATGAGAATAAGTAGTTGGTGGGGATACGGTGGCCGCAACTGGCGAAGGACAGGGTTAATTGGCGAGACATGGGAGTGGCTTTTACGCTACATTAGGCGTAGTCAGGCTGATGATGATGATTATGATGGCGATACAGTGCCTGATACTGTGCTGTGTATAAGTTGTCTAATACAAAACTTTGTGTTCCTGGATTGTAATACACCTCCTTCATCGACCGGCTTTGCCAAAATGACGAGGCCTTGATACTTTTCTATAGCTTGTTGCTTGCTTTATAGCTGTCGCACTTCTTGCGCATAGATTTTTTATCGATTCTTGATTGGAGCATAACTACTATCGTTTATCTTATATGTTGCAAGAACGCTGCAACGGTTCCCGACTGATAGTGTCGGTATCACCGGTATAGAAATAACAAAAATAAGTGATGAAGACGATAGTGAGCAGCAGTAGTGAGGAAAGCCGACAGCGAACACGGCAGAACCTATTCGCAGTTCTGACCAATTATCCTTCGCTTCGTGCTGGGAAGGTCACACGTGTAGGCTAGGGTACCACTAAATAGCAATGGCGTCTTTCCTACTGCCAAGGAGATTATTACTCCGGTCTGGCAGTGATTGCATGCTCTTCCAACTGGATGAGATGCCTACGTGTAGAGCAAGTGAAGCCAGTGTATTGTGACCGAGGTCTACGTAGGGCAAATAGGGTATACAGGATCTCTTCCTTGATTTAATGAATCACTTATCTTGAACAGCCTTTCTATGCGCAAATAGTTGCGCATTTTTGTAGTACACGAAGTACTCCTGCAATACACGCACAGCAGCAGTGCTACCTGAGAGCACCATATGATCGGATCATGCATCGTAGGAGGAACAGGTCTAAACAAAAAGCATTTTTTTAAAAATAACTTTGAGAAAATCTAACTTTAAGTACACAAATACCACCGGGAAGGCTTATATTCTATTGGGTGTCTTTACGGGAAGGCTATTCGATGGTATATGGGATTTCGCTCCTCTAATAACGCTCGCACTCTGTGAGGAACGCCGTAGAAGAGAGTAGAAGGCTACTCTCGGCCACCCCGTACCTTTTAATGTGTGGTGACATCCCACGGGACAGCTGCATTTTTGCACCTGCCTCCGCCAAATGCGGCAGCAATCTCATACAGATTTTGACAAATTTTAATAAGATGTCTGGGCCTTCTTATATGCAAAAAGTATATTCCACCTGAGTCGAATAGTAACAGTCGTTCTAGTGACACTTTAGCAAGATTAAACTTTGTTGAAGTGTACGTGCTCATAAAATGCGAGCCAGAGTTTTCGTACGGATTCCTGGTCTGCTAACAACGTAAGGAAGCGACTAAACCGCAGCAGTCTTATCAATATGAAACAACAATTATGGTGCGAAAAAAATATGTTCAGCCTCTAGTTGATTTTACTGGTGGCCGCTGAAGTGCCATGTAAAGATCTTTGCGCAATAAAGAGAATAAAGAGGCACTCATCGGGAGTTTAAGTTGCTCTGAATAATTTGGTTTGCGTCACAAGATGACGGATACGCCACTCTCGCTGAGGACAGAGCTTTTCTAACCTGCAAAAAAAACTACAAAATATTGTCATCAATACCATTTCTTGTTTTCTCAAGCACGTTACGGCAACGTCACTCTCGATTAGGGCACGCGAATTTCTGAAGGTGTCCTACTTCGCGGCAGACTTCCTAGCGCTGATCAGAATACCGTGCGGCCCTGACTTGATGAAGGCTCAACTCGGACGCCTTAGGCGCCCCGAGGAAAGCGCCGAACGCGGCACCGAGCTCGCCGTATTGAAAGACGTCCCGGATGGCCAATGACTTCCGGGGCTTTATGACGATGACAAAGTCGTCTAGGTGAAATTTTGGTGAAGGCTTGGGCCTCCACTTGGTAACAGGGTTGCGGCCCTTTGGGCCGGCGTCCTTCGCCTTTTGCGAGGCGGGAGCTTGGCGGGTAGCAGCAGCCTTGTCGGTGGTTTGCGTGGCGTTCGCCGCTATCTTGGCCTCGCGTCTGGACCGGCGCTCAAGCAGACGCAGAAGATTTGCATTGCGGATCGAGTCCGCGGGTGCCGATTTGGGTTCCACAGTGACGGGAACGGTCGACCAAGACATGGCGTCCGGGTCATAGCCGCATTGCAGAAGTGTTTCTTCCAACTTGCCGAAAGAAGCGACTCCCTCACAGCCGAACGCCGGCGCAGCCGTTAGGCTTAGCGTCGGCGCCGGAGGCGGGAAGGAAAAACCGCGTTAAAATTTGTAAAAGGGGGCCCACCTCTATGAATTTGGTGTCCACGGGTGCCGATGAACTTGCCGAATCCAAAGGGAGCGAAATTGATGGGATCCAATGACTTGAGTCGTGGCTCCTGTCAAAAAATGACGGAGCCGAAGCGCCACACGTCTTGCAGACGCCCGCCAGAGGCACTTGCTCCTCCTTTTGTGCAAGGACCAAAATTTGATCCTCGCCAGCACCCGGAACGCCCACGTCGCAGACCGTCTGCTGGGAGATTTTTGCATCAAATCGACCATAGGAGATGTGCCTCTGGCCGGCCATCTCAAAGAACATGAAGAGGACGTCTGTTATGGAGTCATCACGGTGGCCAACCATGAGACGTCCGAATCTCTTCAACCTAGCGTGCAGTGGAGGAGCGGCACTCTACTGGATATCCGCAAGTTCGGCAACTCCAACAAGGCCCGGCTCACCTTTGCCGGCACGGTTAAGCCAAAATACGTCCACTACATCTCTGAAATCGTCTCAGTGCAGCCGTATTTGCGCACTATTCCGGCCTGCAGCTTGTGTGGAACTGTCGGCCATCGGGCAGACGCTTGCCCCAACCCAGCACAAGATAAGTGTGGCCTGTGTGGACAGCAGGCACCAATAAAAGAGGGGGTGCGGGCCCCTCACCAGTGTATGGCCAAGTGTGCAGTTTGTGGTGGTGGCCATGCCACGAACTCGCGGGACTGCACTGCAAAATACCGTCCCAACAAGCCAGCCGCCCCTAAGGGCGGGAAATCCAGCGTGACGGGCAGGCAGCCACATCACCCTGGTAGCGTCGGCAGCGACGCTTCAAAACAACAGACGCCTACCAGCGGGAAGACGTCAAGGGCTGTCAAGTGCCACCACCGCCCCCACACGGCGGTCAGGAGAAGCAAGCCCGCTCCCAAGACAAGAATGGCGCGGCCGGTTCCTGGGCCAACGCTGTCAAAAATGGCAAACAGGTGAGCGGTTCAGGCAGAGTTGCCTCCTCCTCCCACCCCCTCTCCCCTGCCCCTCGCTCGGCGGCTGACGCTGAGCTCCACAACCTTGTAGCTTCTCTCCGGGCCCAAAACGAGATGCTACTTGCCAAAATTGAAGCCTTAGAGGCTAGAACAACTCCCCATCCCCCTAGTAACCCCGACACAGAGGCTATGGAGAGCGAGACGGCGGCGACACCGGCTATGGAACCTTCCCTTGCTGAACTCGAAGCCCGTCTCAATGCCAAATTTTACACCTTCTTGGAGACAGCGATGGAACGCCTTATAGCTCGAGTCATGGAGGCTATCCCCTCTATGATCGCTCAACACGTCGCGAGTAACCCCCGCCTTTCTCGCAGAGCCGGTCCCCTTAAGGACGTATCTGGTCGGCCCTCTAGATTATCCCGGCGAGTCAATGACCTCGACGATGACGAAGACAGCTGCCCCCTTCCAGGTGCTGAGCTTCAGCCCCTGGTATCTGGCTCGGGGGCAGCCTCACTACCACCTATCACGTCAAAATCTGAGCATGGCGGGACACCCTCGGTGTAGGCGCTCCCCCCTTTCCAAATCGGCTTCCCCCATTACGATTACTCAATGGAACTGTCGGGGCCTCCGGTCCCGTTCCAAGCGCGCCGACCTCCGGCTTTTCCTATCAACCTTTGAGCATTTGCCAGCGGTGGTTGCCCTCCAAGAGCCAGGGAAAGGCGCCACACTAACAAATTATACGACGTTCCAGCAGGACCCCTCGTCTTGTCTCTGCGTTCATAGAAATTATACAGCCAACCAGGTCGACTTAGACATACAACTTGAATACTCCTATGTAATCGTGACCCTCCTCCCACTCCGCAAGCAGGACCCACCGTTACACATACTCAATATATACTGCAATCCGAAATTGCCGAATGTATCATTCGCGGACCTCTTTAGCCGCGCGCTGAGAGTTGCGGGTCGGGATCCCCTCCTGATTGTGGGCGATTTCAACGCTCCCTCTCGGATGTGGGGTTACTGTCGTGAAGAGAAGCGGGGACGCAAGTTGGCGGAGCTTGCGTCAACGCTGGGCCTCACTCTTCACACTGACCCCATCCATCCAACTCGTATAGGCAACTCCGTGACAAGGGATACGTGTCCGGACTTGACCTTCACCCACAACATTCAGTATGCAGACTGGGTCAACACCGAGGAAACCCTCGGCAGCGACCACTGCCTCCTGAACATAACGATTAGGACCTATCCTTTCGCGCGACCAACAACACAAGCCCGACTCCCAGATTGGACCAAGTTCAGGCAAAATTATAACACTGCCACACCAATACATGAACAAGGCTACCAGTCTTGGTCAGAACAATTGGTCTCTAGCGTTCGCTCCTCCGAAACTCAAATTCAGCTCTCAGAGGCGGTTTCTGATGTGGACAACCACCTGCTCCACCTCTGGGAGGCCCGGCATTGCCTCGTCCGTCGGTGGCGCCGGCAGAAGCACAACCGGAAACTTAAAGCTCGCATCGCCGAGCTCACTCAACGAGCGGCTGAGTATGCGGCCCAACTCGCCGACTCCAACTGGGTGGCACGATGCAACACGGCCGCGCGGCAAATGTCCAGCCGGAACACGTGGCGACTTTTTCGCGCACTAATTGACCCCACGCAAACACGCACGGAAACTCAAAAACACCTCCAAAGAGCCATACACAGCTTTCAGGGCAACACAACTCAGTTGGCGCACAAGCTCCGGGACCAGTACTTGTGCACCACCCAGGACCCCCGCGGGCCGGCGTACTCTTATGCAGGTTCTGAGAACGTTGAGCTGGATCAACCGTTCCAGCTCCATGAGCTGAGGGCGGTACTGGCAAAAATGAAACGTGGCACCGCTCCGGGTCGGGACAAAATTACAGTCAAATTGTTAGCCAACCTCCCTGACCCGACATACTTGTCTTTACTGACTTACATTAACTCAATATGGCTTGGGGAAGTACCACTCCCCATCGACTGGAAGACCGCCCTGGTCACCTTCATTCCTAAACCTGGAAAGGCCATCAACACGGACAACCTCCGCCCCATCTCTCTGACTTCTTGTGAGGGCAAACTCATGGAGACGATGGTACGCGACAGGCTGTCCGAGTTCATGGAATCCAAACATTTTTTCGCAGACACCATGTTCGGGTTTCGCCCACAGAGATCTGCACAGGATGTCCTGCTACAACTCAATCGGGCTGTCCTTGACCCCGTCGAATGCGCTCACAATGACAAGGTCGTACTCGCCTTGGATTTGAAGGGAGCATTCGACAACGTTACCCACGAGATCATTCTCACCCACCTCTCTCAAACTAACTGCGGCAGAAACGCCTTTCAATATATTCGGCAATTTTTGACAGACAGACATTCTTACATTCGAATCCAGGATAAGGAACATGGCCCTTTTCATTTAGGAACCAGGGGTACACCACAGGACGCGGTGCTCTCTCCCCTTTTATTCAATCTGGCTATGATGCGCCTACCGGCCCAGCTGGGCGCTGTCACCGGTGTACAGCATGCGCTGTACGCCAATGACATCACCCTGTGGGCCACACAGGGTTGCCTTGGAGACATTGAGGCCAACCTGCAGGAGGCGGCGACCATAGTGGACCGTTATGCTCGCTGCTGCGGCCTCCAATGCTCCACCCAAAAGTCTGAATTTGTGCACATACGCCCCTCACCAAAGTGCAAAGCCAAAATTTCATTGTCTCTTGAGACAGGTCCAATCCCTGAAAAAATCGAAGTCCGGGTACTGGGGCTCTTTATACATCAAGACAGACGGTCAGAAACAACATTGGCCAAACTCCGTCAGGTGGGGGACCAGGTGGGCCGCTTAGACCGCCGGGTTTCTAACAAGTGCGGGGGGTTACGATGTAAGGACGCCTTGCGGCTGGCGCATGCATTTGTAACCAGTCGAATTCTATATTCGACTCCATACCTCCACCTGCGGAAGCAAGACGAGGATTCACTCGAAGTCATCCTCCGCAAAATTATTAAGCGGGCTCTGGACCTCCCCGTGACCACCTCCAACAAGCGCCTCCTGGGGCTGGGCATGGTGAACACATTTCGGGAGCTCCGGGAAGCTCACTTGACCAACCAATACACACGTCTCTCGAAGACATCGTCGGGTCGCCGCCTTCTTGCCCGACTACACATCCATCACACCACTCTCATGGAAGAGCGCGTACGTATTCCATCCCAGTGGAGATGCGCCCTCCACGTGCGCCCTCTTCCCGCGAACATGAACCGTGAGGACCATAATGGCCGGCGCCTGGCGCGGGCGGAAGCCCTGGCCCGCCACTATGGATCGAAACCCGGCGTATTCTACGTGGATGCCTCCGGCCCCCACCATGGGGGATGGTTCACGGCCGCAGTCGTCCACGAATCCAAAACAGTGAACGGCCTTACTTTCCGAGCCCGTGACATAACACACGCGGAGGAGGTCGCCATTGCTTTGGCTGCATCTCATTCCAATTCAAAAACAATTATTTCCGACTCGCGAGGGGCATGTCGGAACGTCGAGCAGGGCTGGGTACCGTATCTAGCCTACCGCATTCTCCAAAACAGCGTCTATACCGGGGACCCCGCTCACCGGAGTATCGTTTGGGCTCCTGCTCACATGGGCCTTGAGGGAAATGAGGCAGCTGACGCCGCCGCCCGCGCGCTCTCTCACCGGACATTCCCCTCCGACCCCGACGATCAGGAACTCGAATTCACTGCAGCTTACTCGTTTAAAGACATTTCTTTACTTTATCAATCTGGCCATAGTCTTTATCCCCGCCCGTGTAAAGGTCTCTCAAAGGCGGAGGAGCGGCTTCTGCTTCGCCTATATACAAATACTTTGCTGTGCCCGGCAGCTCTAAAACACTTTGACCCTTCTTTCTCTGGCAGCTGTCCGCACTGTGCGGAGAAGTCTTCGGACATCTACCACATGGTGTGGGCCTGCCCCTCCAACCCTGCTATCCCCCCTCACCCCAACCCAACCCGGGAGGACTGGGAGGCGACCCTGCTCGGCTGCTCTGACCTGCAGGCCCAACGGGCCTTGGTCGCGCGAGCCCGGGCAGCGGCCGACGCCACTGGGGTCCCGAACTAGGGACCTCCACCTAGTACTTGTGAGGGCTGGCCCCTTTGGGTCAGCTCATACCTCACCTCCCGAAGTTTATCTGTAAATAAATGTTTTCCACCACCACACCTGACTTGATGAGCTGCAATCAAACGGCAGTAAAAAAGAAAGAATTCGTTTTTAAAAGATCACCTTCGTAATAGATATGTTTTCTGCGGCCACGTAAATAAGAAAACCTTGTTTTACTGTTAACACACGCTCTGTAGACTTACACTGAGTCTCCGCTAAAATTCGCTTCAAGCAATCAAAACAACTTCATCATTCCAGTCATACCACAAGGTTAAATCGTTCATTTCTTCAATCTAATGCCACCTGCCTAACTTCCTATAACTTGCATGTCAAGAACGACGCGACATTTTGTTTTCGTTCATGCGAAATCACTTTTCCGCCAGATTTCTTTCTCCAGTGCAATCAGAAAACGTTTGAAAACTTTTTCTTCCACTTATTCCAAAGAAATTTAAGCCTACTTTTCAACCGCAGTTTTGCACTAGTTGTCCCAGCCGGTGAAACAGCGCAACAGCGTATTGCTTACATCAGAGGTCGATGTTGGTCTATGCACAAAAGTATTAGAGGTGCAGCGGGAGCGCGCTTACTATGGTACTCTTCATTAACTTTTATCCGCAACTGTTCCCATTCCAAGCCTCTCAATACCCCTTGCAAACAGGCGGTGAATAGCTTTGCCCAGGTCAAGTCTCTCTGCCGGACATCCTTCGTTATTAAAATTTTATTGCTGAATTTTTAAAGCACTATTATAGCTGTGTAGCCGGTATACTTAACTTCAAGTGTTTATAGATAAGGCGCATCAACACAGTGATTTCTTAACGCCTACAAGATTGCTGATGCTTCTACTGATTCAGATGTTTTCTCTTCATCTATGCAGGTGATATATTCGGGTTGCTTATGCTCTGCGCAATTCTGTCGCATCTGATCGACAGTGTGAAAATGGTCTATTTTGGAGTAGGATTTAGGAAAGCGTGCCTAATCACTACGCTGATTGAAGTCTAAGGTAATCCTGACTCGATTAGCGATTACCTTAGTAAATAGTTCGTAGGAAACAGAGTGCGCTGGTCTGTACTTGACGTCCCCTTTCTTAGAGACTGAGATGACATTAGCGTACTTGCAAATTTCTGGTACGCATGAGCTGATATGGCATTGCGTATACAGCATGGCTACTTTTTCGAGCCCAACCTCTCCATCGTTCGTCAACAGATCTGCTTTTACCTGATCTTCACCAGCTGCTTACCCCTTTGCGTTGGTCCTAAGGCGCTCTTTACTTTCATTACTGACGGGATGTCGCAGTGTTGTGCGCGACTGGATGTGTGAGTAACGTCCTGACTACAATGACTACTGTAATGGTCCCTGCCGACCTCTTCGGCTACTCTAATTTCTTTATCCATATCGCTAGTGATATTACGCTCTTTGTCTCTTAACGCACACATCCGATTTTTGCCGACTCCTAGTTTCCTCGTCATCGCTTTTAGGTTACCTCCTTTCTTTAGAGCATGCTCGATTGTCTCCATATTTGGCATCCTTATGTCGGTTACCTTGTGTTCATTGATTAGCTTCGATATCGTCGTCACTTCTACTCTGTCTGTTAGGTGAGAGGCTTTCATACTTTGGCGTTTCTCATTTAGATCTCTCGTGTCCAGAGAGAGCTTGCCGGTATGACATGGAATCACCTACTTTTACTGCGCACTCGGTGTTGATATCAGTGAGATTATAGCTGATTGGTTCAAGATTGAGTTTGTCTTTCCAGTTAACGACAAATATCAGCTCTTCAGTGAGATCCTGAATACCTCTACTTTCCCTCTTACTGCTAACTCGTTAATGGGCGTCTGCAACACTACTTTCGAACGTTACTGCTTCATGTCTGGGCTATTTCGAGTACTAGGCATCGTGTGTCCTCTACGAAGCGTTTTGTCAAGAATCTTTGATGACAGAGTGAGCGTACAGTATAGCCTATTTCTTTCTTGGTCTCACTACTGGGGGGATTTCAAGTCCACTACCTGTTTTCCCGTTTGCGAAGAAAGGTGTTCATACTCATACATTATTGCTAACGGCGAGCTTCACCAATAACTACTCTCTGGCATTCCTAGAGCCAATGCCATAGTCGCCGACTGCTTGGTCTGCTGCCTGCTTCTTGCCTGCCTTGGCATTGAAATCACCCATCAGTACAGTGTACTGTGTTTTTAGTTTGGTTATTGGCGAATCCACTTAGAAGCTTTTGACGATTTGGTCATCAAGGATGGATGTATTCTCTCTTTTCTTCTGAAATGTTCGATGTCCTGCCCGTTGTTTTAGTGCGCTAGCACACATATTGGCGATTCCCCGCATTTAGCCGTTGAGTGCTTGCCTGTTTTTCTGTCTGTTTGTCAGAGCAGCCGGTCCAACGTGTGAGGCGGCAGCTCACTCATTTTTGAGAGGCTGCTTGCGATGAGCAAACTGGATCGCATCCCAACCCAAGTCCTACCGATGAAACCACCTGCCACAGAAGGGCAGTGCCGCCCACATCTTATCTTGACCGCTGCACCACTGCACAAGGACTGGTAGGAAGACTCCCAGGGATTTATGCGCGTAGAAAATTTCAAATGCCGCATATATCGACATTAATCCATTATGGCTATCCGAATAACTGTCTTCCGTGAACACTGCATCTGAACACTGGAACCGAAGTGAAAACCTAACTGCTAGAGCACCTAATTCGCATTTGTCCTAACTACGGAAATCGACGATCATTTTTTCTTGTTGCCGCTCGTGCCTGTCTTATCGGTACCGGGTTTCTCAGCGACTTTTGGCCACCGTCTCGGCGTTTTCCCCCCAATTCCTCTGCGGCGCTTTGTCCTCGTAAAGCTCCGCAGGCACATTTGTAAAATCTTTCATGTACCAGGCACGTCATGCTTTTTATTAAAATTTGGTGACGAGCAGGAGGTGGAGGGAGCGTTCCCCTACCAGCTCTCTCTGTAGCAATGAGGAGCTGATTGTGCTTCGTTCCCACGTAATCCCAGGACACTGCGGCTGGCTTTTTGAGGCGCTTCCAAGCTTTTTAATATCTTCCCTCCATAATCTTATGCCTCCTCCCTACCCTCGCACACCTAACTCCACTTAAAGGCTAGTTGGATACCAATGTGAACCTGTCGCCGTTTATTTTTATTTCTCTATTTACTTTTTCTTTCTCACTGCATTCGTATATTGGCACTGCTGCATTACGCCATTCGTGTACACCACCGGCGCTTAAAAGCGACGTCATTGTAATAATGCTGCTTTGCTGGCCGAAGCTTCGTGCAATAAACACTGTTATGGTTTTATTTTTCCATGACCTACCTGCCTACCTACCTAACCACCCACCCATCACCTGCCTGCCTACCTGCCAGCTTGCCAGCCTGCCTTGGCCTTAAACAAATTGTTTCTTCTAAGACTCTTTTCCCAAGCGCCTCACCGCAGAAGAGCCGAGCACCAGGCCGGGAAAACCTTATGCACATTAGTATACTAGGGGCACTCGGGATCGAACCCAGCACCTCCCATATGCGAGGAGGATTCTCTCCCGCAGCGCCAAGCTGTGTGCTTGCTAGTGTATCTATCTCTATCAATATTTATGAATTGCTACCTGTATCTCAAGATATTAGAATGCTTCGTGTACCCCACTGATTTAAAATTGCATTATATATATATATATATATATATATATATATATATATATGAGAGAGAAGCACACAGCCCCAGAAAACAAGACACAAAAGAATTTTTTAAATTAATTTATTTATTTTGTGGTGTTGATCAATTTAGAATATTACTATATATGTTATCGCTTAAAGCTAACTGATTAGAAAAGCAGAAGAAAAAACAACCACATGCCGCCGGTGGGATCCGAACCCACGACGTCCGAATTACGAGTCCGGTGCCTTACCTCTGAGCTACGGAGACGGCTGTCAAATCTACTTTCGGGGGTATTTATGTTATGTTAACAAATAACCCAACCTTGAGAGTGTTCATCAGCGCAACCCACGTTCGTAAGAGGCGGACGTAGTACGTCCTGAGTCACCGCTGGTGTGACGTGGCCAACAGCCACAGAAACCATGGGGCACAGGGGATTTTGAAATAAATGAATAAATAAATTAAAAATCTCCTGTCTCCCATGGTTTCTGTGGCTGTTGTCTTCGCCCCTCATCCCCCTTCTCTTGTCGGTATGCACACACACACACACACACACACACACACACACACACACACACACACACACACACACACACACACACACACACACACACACACACACACACACACACGCACGCACGCACGCACACACGCGCGCACGCACACGCACGCGCACACACACGCACACACACACACACACACACACACGCACGCGCACGCGCACGCACACACACACACACACACACACACACACACACATATATATATGTATATATATATATATATATATATATATATATATATATATATATATATATATATATATATATATATATATATATATATTGTAAGGCTAAAGAAGTTGCGTCTGATGGATTGCAAAGACGAAGACGAGGTGTCAGTGCTCTCGAGAGTCTTTGGCGAGCGCTACGCTTGTGTGTCTTTCGCCGACCTGATCCCGGACTGCTGCCGTTGCCGTTCCCGTCGCCCCAGTACCTCGTAATAACCCCCCGTTACATTTGGTGGAGGAGCCGGGGTAAAAACATCGGCCCTGGAGCTCCGTAGTCGTGCTCTCCCGACGCGCAAGATGCCTGAGGACGTCCAACACCAGGCCGTACAACTGGGCCAGGCTGTCATCTGTGCCGGCTCCCTTCGTCAACGGGACCCGACCATTTTCAGCGGCACCGACGACAACGATGTTGAAGATTGGCTCACATTGTACGAGCGGGTGAGCGTATACAACAAATGGGACGATGTGGCGAAGCTAAACAACGTCATCTTTTACCTCGCCGGTGTGGCTAACCTCTGGTATCGCAACCATGAGGCAGATATTCAAACCTGGTCCACCTTTAAGACTAAATTTTCCGAAGTATTTGGTCGGCCGGCTGTCAGGCAACTCCGAGCTGAACAGCGATTGCGCGAACGATCTAAGCAGGCTAGTGAAAGCTTCACTAGCTACATTGAGGATGTCGTCGACTTGTGCAAGCGGGTCAATGCTCGTATGTCGGAAGCCGACAAAATCCAACACATCCTGAAAGGCATCGATGACGACGCTTTTCAGATGCTTCTAGCGCGCGACTTGCGTACCGTTGCTGAAGTTGTCACGCTGTGTCAAAGCTTTGAGCAGTTGCGCAAGCAGAGGATTCTGACACGCCAGCGGCCACAGCAGGTTGAGTCGCTTGCTGGGCTCACGCCTTCTCCTGACCCATCGCTGCTACAGCAGATTAAAGACTTCGTACGGGAAGAAGTGGCACGTCAACTTTCCTTTCTGCCGAGCGCTCACGACCGACCATCATATCTGGCTCCAGCCCTCCGACATACAATTCAAGAACAAATTGCTGAGGCTCTTCCACCGGCCCATCCGTCACCACCTGTCACGGTTCCGCTGACATACGCTGACGTTGTCGCCAGACCACAACCTGTGGCGGCTCCGCTCACATATGCCGAAGCCGTCGCGAGACCGCCTCCTGTCGCGGCTCCAGTGACGTATGCCGATGTCGTCGCAAGACCGCAGCCGCAAATCTATAATGCGCCTCCAGCGCATTTGCGAGGGCCAGTGGCTTACCGTCGACCTACTCCAAGGGTCAGCGATTACTGGCGCACAACGGACAATCGGCCGATTTGCTTCTTTTGTGGTCTCCCAGGTCATGTATCTCGGCATTGCCGCCGTCGTCTCCCGGACGCGGAAATTCCTCCCCAAGCTCCTGGGTACTGGCCTCCACCGAGTCAGTACTCTGTGCCAGCTGCGCCGCCGCAAAGTCGTACTTTCTCGCCGGACCGTTCTACCCTCTCCAGCCGCCGGCCCTCTTCTCCACGACGCCGGTCTATCTCGCCTATGCGATGTCGCCCCACCGCTAACCAGGAGGAAAACTAGGCGCCGCAGTTCCTGAGGCGAGAACTGAGTCCACAACGAACTTCGAAAGGCCTCATCCGTCAGCCGCTAACCTCGTTGAAATTTCCGTCGACGGCGTTTCTGTCATGGCGCTTGTCGACACTGGTGCTGCGGTTTCCGTCATGGACGCAAAGCTGTGTAGTTCTTAAAGAAAAGTAAGGACGCCAATTGCTGGACTCTCACTGCGCATTGCCAGCGCTCAGAACATCCAGCCGTCAGCAGCGTGTACCGCTCGCGTTGTCATCCAGGGGACCATATATGCCGTCGAATTCGTCGTATTGCCCTGCTGTTCTCATGCTGTTATCCTGGGCTGGGATTTCCTATCGCGCCATGCTGCTATCATCGATTGTGCTCGAGCTGAAATCGAGTTCTCTCACCTGCCCGAAGCTGTCTTGGACACTGCCCCCCCCCCCCCCCCCCCCCCTTCTGGTGATTGTGTTAAGGCCCTCGTTGCCGAAGACATTGACCTGCCTCCCTGCTCTTCAGTCCTCGTACCCCTTTTTTGCGGCCCTCTTCGCGACGACACTGTCCTCTTCACTCCGTCCTCTATCTTTCTGCACCGCAAGTGCCTGCCTCTGCCATACGCCGTACTGACTATATCCGCTGGCCTCTCCGTACTGTTCGTGTCTAACCCATTCTCGTTCCCCAACGCCTTGCGCCTAGGTGAATGTCTCGGCACTGTACAGCCATTCGCGTCTCTGCTCATCCGCGAAGAGGCGGACGACGCGCCGCACCCCTCCATAGCCGCACTCAGCCCACCTACTGCTGCGCCCGATCCCTCCTCAACCGAAGCATTCCTTCGCTCCATCGACGACAACCTTCCAGCGCCGCAAAGGGCACAGCTTCTCACTTTACTTAATCAGTTTCGCTCCTCATTTGACTCACATCGAAGTTCCTTGGGCCAAACTTCCACTGTCACCCATGCCATCGACACAGGTGACCACGCACCGCTGCGACAATGTCCCTATCGTGTGTCTGTCGCCGAGCGCCAAGTTATTGAAGACCAAGTCGACAAGATGCTCCAGAGCGGCGTCATTCAGCTCTCAAGCAGCCCATGGGCGTCGCCTGTGGTGCTCGTCAAAAAGAAGGATGGCTCCATACGCGTCTGTGTAGATTACCGCCGCCTTAATAAGATTACGCGCAAAGATGTCTATCCCCTCCCACGCATAGACGACGCTCTGGACTGTTTGCAAGCGGCCGAACTCTTTTCTTTCCTCGATTTGCGTTCCGGGTACTGGCAAGTTCCTATGAAAGAAGCCGATCGCCCCAAAACCGCCTTTGTGACACCGGATGGCTTGTATGAATTTACGGTGATGCCCTTCGGGCTTTGTAACGCCCCCGCGACTTTTGAGAGGATGATGGACACCATTTTGCGCGGACTTAAGTGGAAGACATGCCTTTGCTACCTAGACGACATTGTGGTCTTTTCCCCGGACTTTGACACCCACCTCTCCCGTTTGAAGCACGTCTTGACCTGCCTCTCTGACGCCGGCCTGCAGCTGAACTTAAAAAAATGCCGTTTTGCCGCCCGTCAATTAACCATCTTAGGTCATGTTGTCTCTAAGCAGGGTGTCAGTCCCGACCCAACGAAACTTCGTGCTGTGGTTGACTTTCCCAAACCTACCTCCATCAAAGACCTGCGCAGCTTCCTGGGTTTGTGCTCGTATTTCCGCCGGTTTATCCGCAACTTTGCGTCCATTGCTGCGCCTTTGACTCAACTGCTGTCTGGAAGTGCGGATTTATCAATGTGGTCTCCAGCGCGCGACGACGCATACGACACCTTGCGCCGTCTCCTCACGGCGCCGCCCATTCTGCGCCATTTCGACTCGGCCGCTCCTACCGAAGTGCACACGGACGCCCGCGGTGTTGGCCTCGGCGCTGTCTTCGCCTAACGAAAACCTGGCTTTGACGAATACGTCGTTGCTTATGCTAGCCGCACACTCACACCAACAGAACGCAATTACTCCGTAACTGAAAAGGAGTGTTTGGCGATTGTATGGGCCCTCGCGAAGTTTCGACCGTACATCTATGGGCGCCCTTTTGACGTTGTGACCGACCACCATGCGCTCTGTTGGCTTTGCAACCTGAAAGACCCCTCCGGCCGCCTCGCTAGATGGGCCCTTCGCTTGCAAGAATATGATATCCGCGTCGTGTATCGCACCGGCGGCAAGTATCAAGACGCCGATGCACTGTCACGCTGCCCCCTTCCAGCCGAGATCGCCAGCCTTTCCACCTTTTCCATCTCCGGCGCTTCTCTCCCCTTGCTTCGTCTCAGCGACATGCCTTCAGCGCAACGCATGGATCCGTGGATCGCATCCCTACTTGACTTTCTCGTCAACCCGACGGCTGCTTCCCCGTCACGTGCGCTCCGCCGCCAAGCTGCCCATTTTGCGATTCGTGACAACCTACTTTATCGCCGTAACTACAGCTGCGAAAGTCGCAAGTGGCTGCTCGTTATTCCACGTCACTTACGCTCGGAGATATGCGCATATTTCCATGCTGCCCCCCACAGTGGTCACGCGGGCGTTTTCAAGACCTATACCCGCATACGGCTGCGCTACTACTGGCGCGGAATGTACACCTTCATCATGAAGTACGTACGCTCATGCATTCCCTGCCAACGTCGCAAAACACCTCCCCATCGTTTTGCTGCTGAGCTGCAGCCGTTACTATGCCCACCACGCCCATTCGACCGCGTTGGCATTGATTTATACGGTCCGCTTCTCTACACTGCAGCCGGAAACCGTTGGGCTATTGTAGCGGTGGATCACCTTACACGATATGCCGAAACTGCTGCCCTTCCGGCTGCCACAGCGACGGACGTCGCCTCCTTCATTTTGCACCGATTCATCCTTCGTCACGGTGCACCTCGTGAACTGCTCAGTGACCGAGGCCGCGTGTTCTTATCTGAAGTGGTGAAGGCGCTTCTCAAAGAGTGCAACACGATTCACCGAACTACCACCGCCTATCATCCGCAGACCAATGGCCTCACTGAACGATTTAACCGAACCCTCGGAGACATGCTCTCCAAGTACGTCGCTTCTGATCACACGAATTGGGATCTAGTCCTTCCGTACGTTACTTATGCGTACAATACCGCTACGCAGGCCACCACCGGCTTCTCTGCTTTCTTCCTACTTTACGGCCGCCAACCCTCTGCTACTATCGACACAATTTTCCCTTACCACCCTGATGAATCTGAATATCGGCCTGTTTCCGAAGCCGCGCAACACGCCGAAGCCTGCCGCCAAATCGCCCGCTCACACACGACTGACACCCAGTATCGCCAGCGCTCCCGCATCGACCAAGACCAAACCTCACCGAACTATTCTTCTGGAGCACTTGTGTGGCTCTGGATCCCTTCAGGCACTCCCGGTCTCTCCTCAAAATTTCTGGCAAAATACCATGGTCCCTACCGTGTACTGGAGCGCACCTCTCCGGTTAATTATGTCGTGGAACCCCTCACGCCGTCTCCTGATCTCCGCCGCCGAGGACGGGAGACCGTTCATGTCCAGCGCCTCAAGCCCTACTACGACCCCGCCGTCTTGCCATCATTCTAAGTCGCCAGGATGGCTCCTCTTGTCCCCGGGGCGATTGTAAGGCTAAAGAAGATGCCTCTGATGGTTTGCAAAGACGAAGACGAGGTGTCAGTGCTCTCGAGAGTCTTTGGCCAGCGCTACTCTTGTGTGTCTTTCGCCGACCTGATCCCGGACTGCTGCCGTTGCCGTTCCCGTCGCCCCAGCACCTCGTAATAAACCCCCCGTTACAATATATATATATATATATATATATGGAGAGTATATATATATATATATATATATATATATATATATATATATATATATATATATATATATATATATATATATATATATATATATATATGGAGAGTGTCGTCTGCATCAACTGTCATCTCCTCCGTCCCGCGGCACTGCCTGGTGGTGGTGGTGAAAACTTTTAATTGATGAGATAGAGTTTGGGAGCCGCAGAGTGGCCCCGCTACATGGTCGGCGTCCCTAGTCCGGGACACCGCGTGACAAAGCCCCGTCTCTCGCCCGTTTCACCAGAGCCCTTTGGGACTCAAGCGAGGTGCAGTTGAGGAGGGCAGTCTCCCATGCCTCTCTGGAAGGGGGGAGGTGGGGATTTTGAGTACATGCCCACATCATGTGAAAGATATCACAGGTCTCCCCACAGTGCGGGCATCGCCCATCCGTGTTTGGATCGTAATGCTTTAAGATTGCAGGACAGAGTAGAGTACCTGTCTGCAGGCGCCTTAAAGTTCGCTCCTCCGTCTTACTCAGCCCACCGTCGCCTTCTGCGTAGCACAAATCCGTGATTTCGCTCCGATTCGAATGTAGTAAACATTCTCTGTATTTTTTGTTTGAGATCGCATACTTGCCATTTTTGTAAAGCTATTTTTAAGGGGGGGGGGAGGGGAGTTTAACTCCGGTGCACTATAGCAGCCTTTTTACTACCCCTATAAATACTCGTCTGGAAAAGTCATCTAGTACACAGTACAGTGGTCCCCAGACAAAATGTCAGTAACCCCTTGTTATTTATGACGGTGACCACTGTACTGAGTACTAGATGATTTTTCCAGACGAGTATTTATAGGGGTTGTAAAAAGGCTGCTATTGTGCACCCGAGTTCAGCTCCCCCCCCCCCCCCCGCCTTAAAAATAGCTTTACAAAGAAGGCACATATGCGCTTACCGCGCGATGAATCACAGTCCAATGGCCGTACTTTGGAAATATCACAAAATGCCGGAACACACACACGCGCACAGCACACAGCACAAAACGCTGCACCACGTACTTACATTCCATTCCAGTGGAGTTTCTGATAAATTTATTGTTCGTAGCATGTGGAGCCGTTGTCTAAAAAATGTTTTCTTGATCAGATAAATGCTTGCTTTCTGAGATGGCATGAGATGAAGGATAAAGATGAGATTCTGGAAACCTGCAGTTCACTCTTCCTTCCCTGCTAAACGCATATGTATATAATAATTATGACCTTTTCAGTTCGCCAAACTGGTCTTTGCGTGTTTTGTATGCTAGTATGTAGGATTTTTGTTTTGCGCCTTTTTTTTTTCTTTGCTGATATTACCCTTCTTTACCCAATGTGAACATTGTGTTAATATTGTGTAATGTCGTTTCGCTTTCTCTTGTACCTGCTCATTATTGTATACTTGTTATCACGCTTTGCAACAGTATTTTGTCTTAAACGCCTTGCTGTCAAGCTGCTGCCAAGCGAAGGAGGGCTGGGGCTTAGTCAAGTTGTCTCTCACAGCTTTTTCTGCGCCTCCGCTGTCTGTATCTTTACAAGCCAGAAATAAGGAATTTAAATTTGAATTTGAAAATTTGAATTTTATGCAAACAAAAGGCGCGCTCACTACGCTGGTGACCAAGATGACCAATTTAACTACATCATTAAAAACAATTGCCCTCTAGTGCGAGATAAGGTGTAATGGTACCATTTGTCTTTATTCTTTGCACTTCAATTGTTTCTAGGCTGCATTTTTTTATTTTGGTCCATACAAGAAAACAGTGGAGAGTACCGCGCGTCTGCGTGTGGGCTCTTCGTTAAGAAATATCCCGTACACTGCTGTTATGATATGAGAGATAAACTGTCTTGCCTAAAAACTTGTCAACGCAGAAGGATGTGTGCCGAGCGCGAGTAACAGGACGCGCAAATTGGAAGCGAACCCACGCTATCCTTGCGTAAGTGGAATTATTTATAAATTGGCTTGAAAGTTAACACGTCTTTGTGCTTTTGCTCAAGGAGGCGCTAAGTTGTTTGCCTTAGTCCATATCGATAGCTCTTAGAATGCCAGTGTAAGTACAGTGTTGATAATAAACTACTAAATATATTCCAACCTGCGTTCTTCAACATGCGTTAAATCATACTGCCATATTACTGTGAAATGAAAAATACGGTGAACGTCATATTCCTGGCTGTGAATGTGGCGATGAATTTTGATGCATGTGTTCTTTTTCCTGAATGTGTTCCTGGTTTCGAGATGGCGAAGGCCATGTACGGCGCCCTGGATGGAATTCTAAAGGATGCAGTAAATCTCAACAAAGCTGCCGCTACCATCCGGTCAAGGGAGGTAGTTGCAAAACGCAGCTTCATTACCAAGTTCTCAGGAGAATGGCAGTGGAAGGCAAGGAAAATGCTTTCCACACGGCACTGACAGAATTGAAACTTGATGCACTGAGAGGTAATTGCCAGTTTGAGTTGTATTTAGCGCAGTAGCATGTACTCACTCCGTCAATGTATGCGAGAATTGAAACTCAGGTTTAACAAGGAAAGATAACAAATATATGTGATTGGACCTGAACAGAACGTCTTTTCAGAGAACGTTAACTTATGCGCACAATACTGGCTCGTGTGCAAGGTAACAAAATCACCTTAAAGATGAAGCACTGAGACCAGTGTGGCAGGGCATAATCATGTAATTAGCCATAATTAACATCTTTTAATGAATACTTAGCTATCATGCTATACCAAGAGATGGCTGGCGGCACTTGACAGTAACATGCTCTGAAGCTTGGATTTTAAAAGTGTTTAGTCAGAGATTTAGATACAGTGTAGGCATTCGTGGGTGTTGTCACATTTTCCATCATCTATGAATGCTCCTGTTGTCTCTACCAAACCAATAACAAAAAATAGTAGACTCTGCAAATTGTGGCAGTGACAGAAAGCATTCTGCACGAAAATAAGCTAGAAATGAATGCTGGCTAATCTATTGTCTTGCTTTTATGCGTGTTGTGTTGCAAATCATGTCGTAGCAAATTTTGGCCTACTTCAGCTTGTATGTAAAAAAGTTTGCGGCTACTCTCTACTGAAGCATAGGTGTGCTCGAGCTGTTTCTTGAAAGGTACATGCTTTGTAGAAGAGCTTACGACGTTAAATATGACATAGCAGGTCTTGGCTACTTTTTTCACTCAAATGAGCGTCGTCCCAGTGTGAACGTGTAGAGACCCGGTTGGAAGCACGTGCAAAGCCTTTTGGCTACACGGTGGTAGTGAACATGCCAATTGTGCGTCATGTACTAAGTGTGGCAAGAGACACTGTTGCCTTGTAAAGACCGCCTGCCTGCTGTACAGTGTCATCGAAGGCTCCTTTAAAGATCCCAAAGTTGTCTACATTTGTTCGGGGCACTCGACTACTGCGTCCTGAAGCGACAAAATTTTCAGTTTTACTATCAGCCTTGCCCTCAGGAGCGTCTTCTTCAGGTGATCTGCCTGCTAAGAACCACTCACCTTGTTAAGCTTATACTCTTTAATCTACTTAGAAAGTGTTTGTAACTCGAGTCCTAACACATGGGTGGACCAAAAAGAGTGCATCTCGCCGCAAGTTAAGCATTGCTCGATACCACAGTGGACAGAGCCCAGTAAGTGTCATTTGTTTTGAGTTTTGTATCTGTGCAAATGTGTGCAGATACATTGCAATGAACTGCCCCAGATGCTCATGATGCATAAAGCAGGCTATATCAAACAAAACTGATGTCCTCAACCTGTCGTGGTTTCCAGGTGCTCAGCATTAAAATAATCTGGCTGTTTTGTTTGCATGACTGCCGTTGTTTTACTATTTCTACGGTTGAAAGCAGCTTGTTTATTAGTACCGAAATTGGGTGGGAGCAAGGTTTTCTTTCGACTATTTAACATTGCGGCTTTGCCGTTTTGTGTGTGGCAGTATGCTTAAAATAAATTTGCACTTTTTTACCTGCAGATCCCTCTAGTCAACTTCTTATGCTTCGCCGCTGAGATGGCGATGAAATGAAAAGGTATGACCTTCTAATAGATATAGCCAGACAGTGCTTTACTTTTCTGCACCTTGTCTACATAAAAAGTGTCAATATGAGCATTTTCTCACCCTGAAGTGTACTCATATTAAATATATTGTGTTTACTGCACCTGCAGCATATCTTGTTGGGCGCGCATCGCTACGAGCATCTAACAATCAATTCCAAAATTGCTCCAAATTTTTATGTGTTGCAGCAGTATTTCCATGTTGTAAATTTTTTTCTGCATGCTATAAAGTATTAGAATCAGTGGCCTGGTAATGAATTAAATTACCCGACCTCCAGTTTGCTTATCATTTTCTCAGAAAGCTTTATATTTGCGTTGGATGGACTGTCATGTTCAATATGAGGTGCAACGTCAAAACATGGTAGGAGCTCTGATGACAAAGGACAGCGGATACAGCTATGCTATAAATATATGCAATCAGATGTAAATCAAAAGAACACGCTTTTTGCAAGTTGGTTGCATAGTGTGAGCAGCGTTAAAGCAGAAAGCTTACTCTCTTCAGTGAAGAAGCCGTCCGAGTAATATCGAGTCCGCTTAGTATACGCGTATGTTTTCACCAAAGAGCTAAATTTAATGGCAGAATTTGCTAGTTTTCTTTGGCCTGTGTTAAATACAGCGTATGTCACTCTACAGTACACGTATTTTGTTCTTTCAGTTGTTCTTCAGGCCTTGTTGCTACACTTAGTATGGTGCTCGACCAGGGGTATTTTACACGGACGCGGCCGGTCCGCACCATGGGGGTTGGTACACGGCTGCCGTTGTCCACCAAAACAACCCAGTTCAGGGCCTCACCTTCCGTGCCCCCAACATTACATTCGCGGAGGAAGTTGCTATCGCACTTGCAGCCGCGGATCCAGCGTCCCGAGTCATTATCACCGACTTAAGGGGAGCTTGCCGCAATTTTGAACAGGGAGAAGTTCCAGATCGTGCTTTCCAAATTTTTCACAGATGTGAGTACCAGGATTTCCCAACCCGGCGCACCATCATCTGGGCCGCAGCACACGCGGGGATAGAGGGAAATAAGGCAGCGGACGCTACCGCCCGCACGCTTAACCACCGGGCATCGCCTCTCTCGCCGCCTGATCCGGCTACTGATCGCAATCCGGCTATTACTTTTCGGGAGATCTCTCTCCTGTATCAAAACGCTCACGGCCGATACCCACCCCCCTGTAAAGGCCTCAAGAAGGCAGAGGAGTGTTGGCTTCTTGGCCTCTACACCAAAACGGTACTGTGCCCGGCAGTGCTCAAACATTTCAATTCGGTCTTTTCGAGCTAGTGTCCACACTGCGGGGAAGTGTTTGCGGACACGTATCACATGGTGTGGGCATGCCCTGCCAATCCTGCTTTCCCACCCCACCCCACACCACCCCACCCGAGATGACTGGGAGGCTGCCCTGTTCGGCTGCTCAACTCGCCAGGACCAACGAGCCCTGGTGACAAGAGCCCGGGCCGCCGCGGAGGCCACAGGGGTCCCGGATTAGGGATCCCTCCTAGTTATTGTGAGGGCCGGGCCCTTCAAGCACGGTCCAAGCAATACCTCTCTTGTACATAGTATTCGAACAGACGGTATACGCACCTTCAATTGCATGCCTTCCCGGACTCTTAACTTCTTCCCTGAAGGCGCATTTGAGGGGACTACCGAGATGTGAGACTATTACTGCTCTTGTCCTTTCCTAAAAAAAAGAATTTTTTTTTACAAAAATTGTGGCGCACACTGCACGTTGCACACTGTTCTAAGTGGTGTAGTTCGACTTCTAGTGGTATATCGCATACGTTTAATAATAAGGTCGGACGCTAGCTGGTGACAGATATACGAACCGCCTGTCCAAATGTTTTTCTCGGACCTTTGTGGATTCTGCACTTGTAAAATGGGCGTTCGGTGGCGGTGGTGGAAAACATTAATATACAGATACACTTCAAGAGGTTATGTACGAGCTCGGCCAGAGGAGGCCAGCCCTTAAAAGTACTAGGTAGAGATCCCTAGTCAGGTACCTCAGTGGCGTTGGCCGCCGCCCGGGCTCGCGTGACCAAGGACCATTGGGCCTGCAGGTCAGAGCAGCCGAGCAGGGTCGCCTTCCAGTCCTCCCGGGTTGGGTTGGGGTGAAGGGGGATAGCAGGGTTGGAGGGACCGGCCCACATTTTTTTATTTTGTGTGTTTTGTTTCTCCGTGCGCCGCCTGCGTCGAGGTTGAAAGCACACGATGACACACATGCTTTCGCCTTCACAGCACGTTAGTAATCCTAAGCGCTCTCTGAATATTAAGGCGAAAGATTTTAATGCCTCATACAGTCGTGAACAAGTTGTTAGCAAATGTGTCCGCGTTTCGGCGTCACTACTTGAGAAAAAAAAACCTGTGTCGAGGATTGGAATCGAACTGGGGCATTTGGCATTTAAAGAGGAGACGCTACCACTCTTCCACGATGGCTTAAAGTTTCAGCGTCAATAAAGGCGCATCTAGTGAATGCATGGGTTTCATAAATTAAATAAAAGAAACAAAGAAAATAAGAACAGAAACAAAAATTTAATAAGAAAGAAAAATTAAAAAAGAAAATAAATACACTGCGCCAGGTGGTGGTGGAAAACGTTTATTTGCTCTATTTTACAAGATTTTTTTTGCGGCTTCAGATGGAGTCTTCCATCGTATCATCAGTGTCGGTTCCCCTAGTCCAGGGCTCCGCTGAGGTAGCTGCCCTGCGTGCACGCGTTACTGGTCCTTGTTGGACTTTCAGGATGTCGCTGGATAGCATCCTCTCCCACTGTTCCGCACTCTGGTTTTCAATTATGGGTAGCTTGTCTATTTTCTGGCATGCCCATGTGGTATGGTATAATGTTGGTTTGTCTCCACACCATGGACACTCGCTCTTGTACTGTGCGGGGTAGATTTTACTGATGATGGGCACGGCAATGTTCCCGTTTTTAACTGTCGCCATGCTACGGCGTCTTCTCTATTGAGTTGTTTGTGTGGGGGCGGGTATTTTCGTCTGATCCCTCTGTAGTAGTTAAGAATGTCTGTATAGCTTTGGGCTACCGGCTCGGGTTCCTCAGAGGTGTCGGGAATGTTGGATGCTCGGTTTGTTGCGTACCCTCGAGCTATCCTATCCGCCTCTTGATTCCCCGTAATGTCGGTACGTCCCGGCACCCAAACTATCGTGTGTTTGGCCTGATAGTTTTCGGTATTGCCACTTGAGCGGAGAATGGGGAGCGTGCTGTGGCTGATTCGGCCGTTTAGGTAGTTGCGGCATGCAGCTTGTGAGTCGGTGAGTATTGTTAAACACCTGTTGGACCGGTAGCCCTCCGCTGCCGCTAGGGCCACGGCTGCCTCTTCGGCCTCGACTACCGTACAGTTCCGGATTGACACGCTGGTGATTTCTTTTAGGTCCGAATTGGTCACATTTGGCACTTTGCTTTTCTTGTGGTTTCCGTTACCAGTGTATGTAGCGGCGTCTACGTACACAGTGGTTTCTAGTTGCCAGTGTTCTTTGTACGTACTCTGCTCTTGCTTCTCTTCGCACCATGTGTACACTCTAAGAAAAAAAGGTGTGATTTTAGTCCTTTAAGGGGGTAAATCCACTGACGCTGTGGCGAGCCCCTTTTGGTGCAAATTTGCACCCTCGTCGGGGGACTAAGTCTGTGTGGTGTAAAGTTTAGGCTGCAATAGGACTAATGTTATTCCGTTTGATCAGGTGTAAGTATAAGCCCTTTATGACTAACGTTACCCTTCCTCAGAAAGACTGACGCTTAGGCCGTGAAAGTGCAAACATATGCTTTACTTTCTGGTGCATGTTTGCACCCACTCGGAATAAGCTTATGCTCGATCTCAAAGCGTAAACTTATCCTCACAAGGACTACAATTAAGCCTTTCAAATGAGCTTACTACAACGCTCCCGAAGTGCAACTTTACACCTTATCAATGGGCGTAACGTTGTTCTGCAAGAGGTTATGGTTTTGATCTTTTCAGGTGCACCATTACACCGTGTTAGAAAGGGTAATGTTAAGCGTAAACTTACCCTCGCAAGGGCTATAGGTAAACCTACCTAATCAGTTTATAACAGCGCTCCCGAAGTGCAACTTTGCACCGTATCAGTCGGCGTAACATTGCTCTGCAAGTGTGTATGTTCTGCTCGTTGAGGTGCATCCTTACGCCTCTTTTGGTAGGGTAACGTTACCGTCCAGAGGACTGCAGGCTATCCCGTATTGCAGTGTATTGATACACCTTCTCGAAAGTAAGGCACAGGCGCGTTCGCTGTGATACTTTTTGGGCCTGGAAACTAATTCCCTATGTAAGTGTGTGGTAACGGTGCATCAGCTGTAATCTATAACTCACATTGCAATTAAACGCAGCATTACCATACACCTACAGAACAAAGCTACTCGCTGAAAAGGCATGATAACTACCTCATTTACGTGCAGTTCACAGACATTTTTTTCTTCCACAATCCTGGTTATGTTTGTGTTAGTGCGATAAGTTTGTGGCGTGCCGTGCCGCACATCAGAAGGCAGTTTTGCACTCCAGTGACAGTACACCAGTACGCACGACAGGGTTTATTTCGTATTGAGTTTAAAATGGCAGCATAATTCTCAGTAGTCTTCTGTCAACGTCGTGATGGCATCCATTGTCCAAGTGAACCTGTGTGAGAAAAAAAGAAAGATCGTTGAAACATGCGGGGAGGTACACACATTTAATGCATAAATTTTAATTGAACATTTGCGGAAACCCGTAAGTCGTCTTCTCCGCAAATTTGTTTTCCAAAAAAAAAAGGTCTCGAACGCGTTGGGTACACTCAGTCTTCGAGCGTATGAAAACTGCGGATGATCGCACTCTGCCTGCAGCATCCTAGCCAGGAGAAGAAGGGAGATCGTCCTTTGTCACAGTGCTATGGTGAGTGGGTTCCGTGTTCTGGCTAAGAGTGTGGGGGGAAGGAGAGTTTCGCAAGGGAGGAAGTTGAAGGCACGGTGTTGTTCAGCAGAAAAATTTTTAGAATGCTATATATGAGTTAGCTCACTACTCTCTCTACTCTTTTGACTGCCCTCTCGGGGCCATTTCTACAAGCCAGTTTCCTCAGAAGGGGGAACTTGACTCTTCGTTTCCACAATGTATACGAGAGTGTCGTCTGGGAACGAGACCTTTTGGTTGGAAAAGAAACCGTGCGGAGCAGCTGATTTACAGATTACAGGCCAAGAAAATAAATAGAAGAATAAACAACACAAGCTATGGACACTAAATCATTGTAGAATCGTCCATGCTACTTGACAGAAGAACATGCATGGCCCTACAAGTAGACCAAACTGTAGGCTCCTCATTTGATGCACATATCAAACATGCAGTAGAAGTAGCGCGCAGCTCCAACTTCGAAAAGGGCCTAGTTTTTTTATTCTTTTTTATTTGCAGCGTTCTTCCGGCGTTGATTCAAAGGGGCACGATGATGCTGCTGAAATCAGTAAGCCATACGAAACCGAAACGCAGTATAATTGACGGTTCTAAAAGAAGAGGCAGGGTATCTTTATTCACCTATCATGCATGCAGTGGTGCTCCCAATTATTCACTAATATTATGAGCCTAGAACACTTTTCTCAAGCAAAAATAAACTGAAGAGAAATTTGTTGTCCAGTTATGCTTTTGGCGCTAGAAAAATTCCGGCTGAATTTAGAAAGTTTAGCTCCTTATCGCAGCGCCTGCGTGCAACAAAGGCGCATGCGCACTGAGATCATGCGTTTCTTTCTGCAACAACTTGCAAAATTATATACGTCAGATTCTCAAGAAGGATGGTTTCTGATTTACAGTCACAGTCTCGCATTCTTTCTAGAAAAGGAAGGTGGGAGAAGCCCCTAATCTATTTCGGCATCGACTTACGCATCTCCCCTTTTGTGGGCCAAGCAGGAATTCATAACGCAAACTGAGGAAAAAATCTTTTTTTTTTTAAATATCTTCTAAGTCGGTGGCAATTTTGCAAGTTGTTAACTGTTTTGAGGGTTTACTGACGTGAAATAGCGATAGAAAAATGTTTGCGGGTGAAGCTTGAGAAAGGCTATAGCGGCTTGGAGAAAGAACTGAAAATTGGTTTTGAGGAACGGAAATGATGCAGTAACTGTCACACATATCTCGTTGCACACCCGAACCACGTGCGTCTGGAAGATTGCCAAATGGCATTGGGCCGCATCATAGAAAGTTTTGGTCTCCAGTTCAATTATTTTTTAGATTTCAACCATTCAGAACAATCATCAAGGTTCATAAATGAAAGTAGGACTCAACCTCTGAAGCTTAAATGCCCTATTAGCTGCAGTAATGATGGAGGTTGCATGCAATTTGCAACGTACAGGGTCAGTCACACTTAGAGAGAACACGGCTCCGCGTGGCCGCGTGCCTGCGGAGTGCCATTGCATCTAACCCGTTCTTGAATCTATGCAGAGTGGCGCACGAGAAGAGGGACCTCGAAGTGGTGCTTCGTGTCATGTGCCCCTTTGCACGGGTTTGTTACCGGCTTGGTCGCAATGATGGTACACCCGCCGTCAAGAGCTGATGAAAGGCGACTGCGTCGAAAACATGTAAAAGCTTCGCGCCCAAAACTTATTGCTGGAGATATAAGGGTGCTACGCAATTTGCACCATGACAATTAGTCTGCATATATTTATTCTAAGATGCACGGAAAGACAACGACAAAATTAAATTATTTTAGTGAAAGTGTACATGAGCATAAGTAATTCCTCTTCCTTCTACAAAATACAAGCAGATAAACGTTCGACAGTACTTACCAGGATTGATGACGTCGTCGCAAAGTAAGCCTGTTGGCAGGCTATCGAAACGCGTTATTCCCTCGGCGACTGCACACCACAGAGTCGCATAGCAGACAGCATGAGAAGCACCGTCCAGAGGCGCGAAGTGCAAACTACATCCGGCAGCAGCTGCCAGCGCAATGACGGGTCGCGCTCTATTCGCGGAAGGACGAATGAGCGAACCCACGTGTCCTTTGCAGCCTTTCTTCATGCCTTTCACCCTTTTCTCCTTCTGCAGGCAGATTCTTGCTTCTTCTCTTCTTTTCCTTCTCCGAACCTGTTTCCGCGTGTCCCTCGTGTCTGCATTCTTGGTATTTCGCCTCTACCGTCTCCGCTTCCCCCAGAACAGCCGAGGAAGGAGAGGTGAATACAAAAAAAATATTTTTTTTCCCTTTTTCCCCCCACCTCTTTACAATGAGCAGTGGTACAAACCGCATTCCTTGCTCAGATAGAAAATGAGGACGCAGCTGGTACAGCTCGGTTTGACATCAGTCTTATACACCTTACAGAAAATAGCAAACCGATTACAATTAAAATGGCTCCATCTGAAATGTAATTGATTACCGTGGAGAATTATACCTGTGCTACACGGATACGTTAGAATGGGATCTGAGTCGAATGCCATTCGAGACTTGGAATGGCATTCGGACTCGACGGACCCCCACGGTGCTGCAGGACACGTTTCCAAACGCATTCGAATAAGCCTCAGCTTGTTTTAAGAGTACAATGAAGACGACGGCGGCAGTCATTACGGTCACACTAGTCCGACAATAACACTGTCACGGTCAACAGCAGCATGTGATTATAGTGAACTATCTAATGCACTATAATGTGACTGTAGTGAGAAAAGTTTTTTAGGTCAACGACACCGACGAATTCGATCGGCGGACAGTCAGCCTTCGTGTCCTCGGCAGGTCGGCGGCTGAGCGTGAATATATTCGTGCTTCTACATTATCCGTGTTAGAAATAAGCGAAATGAACGGCTTTATTTCAAATGTGCACAGGTGAACACTCACCAACGACAAGCGCTTGCGAAATCAATTTTAGTCGACGACTCCCTTCCCTTTCGCGACGACTAGGCCTAGCGAGTCCACAGGGCGAGGTCTGTGATTGCGGCGGTTGTGAATAGCAATAAATTCACAACCAAATGCCAATCGTCAGCGAGTGTAGTTACGACAACTGTGAGCTGAAGTCAACTATTGCTTACATCGCAGGGCGCACATATGATGAACGGGAAGCGCCGGTGTGACCCAGACCGCCGAGCAGTGCTTTACGGCCAGGAGCAGTCGTCGCCGACGCTAGTTTGTGGATAACAAGTTAGGCCATTTCAGTTAACGCGAACGGCCATCAAACAAACTTCTGGATAAAGTAGTTTAAAATAGAGTACTGCTCACGTCGGAAGAAGCAGGGACAATTAGTGAAAAGTGCCGTTCCTACGCGATGGCAACAACCCGGCTGTCATGTGTTTCTCAGGTGAGCGATCACATCGGCGCTTCCCACAGATTGTCGCACTGCCTAAACAAGCACGGGTACAACCGGTACAAAAGAGGAGAGATTGTTTAATATAATTAAAGCGCAGATTGCGTTTTATTTCATCAAAACGAGCACTAGATGTTCGTACGCAGCGATGTAAACAACAGTATCAGTGCAGTTGTCCTCATCGGCGCACTCCTGGGGAAATTTAATGGTATAAAATTTCATGCAACATCTGAAATTCAAATTTCATGAATTTCAAATGTTCATTGGTGTACTTCTTTCAAGAGGATGTCTCAGGTATCAAAACAATGCAAATGTCAGCTTGTAATTATAGCAAGAGAGCAGATGAAGCCAATGTGTTTTAAACATGTAGGTACTAGTTTATGAAGCCTTAGGTAAACATACATACATAATCGAAAAAAAGGTGCATGAAGAGATGGTACACAGGATGGTCCACAGGATGTGGGACAAACATGGATATGTGCGCTTATCTGAACGTATTGATTTTTTTTAAGAACACACTTAATAAAAAGTAAGTTTTACAACATTTATTTATTGCAGCATTTACACATGTATCTAGCATTCACACTCACTTGCGCTTGCAGTACCAAGTCAGTCGGAAAGCTCGTAATGCGGGATAACTTCAAACCACTGACTGTACTCGTGCGAACAGGGAGTCAGCATTTTGCACAGACAGCAAGGTAATCGCGCAAAGACTGGAGAGCACGGGGTTATTATCTTTCAAGCGGTTATCAGGGCTGCGAATCTAAAAGGCTCTGGTAAGCTGCGCGTCCGCGTCTCTTTCGCTCCTGTATTATTCTCTAGCGACAGCGTGCTTTGCAATATTCGTTCGTTCCTCATTGGGGTCACAGAAAAATTCCAATAAAACTGCACACAGAGAATTTGAAGGTCGGTCTTCAGTTTGGGTGCTCGGCAAGGCATTGGCCTATGGAGTGACGCCGCTAAGCCTTCGTTTCCATGTTTTTGGGAAGAGCTCATCCTATGTTTGATAGTTGAGGTCATTAAGATGTCGCAGTTTTCGGCCGGGGCAGCAGAAAGCTACGCCGTCGGCTCAGGGCAGATATTCTTCGTTGCTGGGGTCTCTTTTTTCTTTTCGCTTCCCGCTTCATTTCATGCTTTTTTTTTCTATTCCCGACACATTTCTTTGGAAGCGTGGCGGACGCCATGGTGCCGGCAGCGCTGGTCGACACCTGGCCGCGCCTGAATGATCTTTTGTGCAAGTGCTTCCGCGTCCGGGAACGCAAGAGAACCCTCACGGGAATATCCAGGGGGCTTGGAGAGGGGAGGAAGAGTAGGGGGCGGGGGTGGACAGGATGCAGTATTTCAAACCTCCAGGACACTCCATGAGTAAAAAAAAAAAAACGAGACCAAAGAAGCAAGCAGCCTCTTCGATAGTGGTTTAGGCAATGGGAGATGGACGAAGTGATCTTAAAAGAGCTTGTGGTTGAGACTCTTGGTTCGTATTTAAGTTGGAGAGAACGCCAACCAAAAAATTACTAAAAAAACACGTTTTGGAACCTACTGGTTCTTTCATCACGTGCGACTACGGGCGAGTTACAGCTTGCATTTTTAAGCCTTCTGCTAGTCAACCGCCGGGTCACTGAACGTAAACCATGGACGTAAGAGGGGGGAAGAGTTTCTAGGGAGCGGTTTACATTGCGCCGCGTCTGACTAAGTAAGAGCCTTGGACGCGGTCGGCATCGTACATCGGCGATATCGCAGTCATGGCGAGACCAAAAACTTCGCTGAACAAAATGGATGTCAAACAAATGAACAGGGAATGAAGTGCGGTGGTGGACACAGGGAGGCTTGTGACCACAAGACAGACTTCGAGGAAACTATTGCACTGGACAGCGAGCCGCGCCCAGGCAGAAGGCTCTTATCATGACATATTCAGCAGACGCAGAAACCAGGTTTGTGACGAATGCGCGCCCTTCTGCGAGCTTCAACGGTTTCCAAGCGAAGCACTCTTGTCCCCTTTGGTCGTTTATAAATGCGGAGTAGTGGACTCGCGACAAAAAAAAAAACAAAAAAAAAACTACTTGGACTAATTGCTGCAGTCACCGTGGCCGAAGGCGCCTTCCTTTCCCTCTTCTCTGCACAGCCCTTTCTACAGAAATTGTTTTGCGAGTGTGCCATGAGAAATATGAGATGTGGCAATGTTTGAGCATTCATTTATTGATCACACAATTATTTACGACAAGCAGTATTCTGCTCTCTGTTTTTCTCTTGGCGCATAGTATTCAAAAGTATTTTTCAAATTTAGTGGAGAAATAAACAAGAAATTGCAGTGCCAGGGAGGACGGTAAAGTGGCCGAGGACCCAACTTGCTTCCCAAAAATCAGTAGTTTCTCTTCTCTTCCTTTGTAAAAGATTACCCTAGGCTCATCCCCGCCCTCGTCCTGCTAACGGCAAGGTTGTCAAGTGCAAACTGCGTTTAGGTTATTTAAGCACTCGTAACATCGACTGACGCAATACGTAAACCCCGAATGTCCTATAGAACAACGTGAGCTTATGGTGTAAGTGCAATTATCACATTAAATCGAGGCCCGCCGATCTTGCTGTAACATGCAGCTGAGCGCGAGGAGGAAATATTACATTTCCTTGAAAATGGACACAGATTAAAATGCGCATAGAACGTGAGCGTAGGAGCTTATCGTCGCATCATGTCAAATTAAAGCATCGAATATTTTTTGTCGTACTAGAAATAGTCTATAAGAAAAAAAGTTCTAAGGATTTGCATTCCGTTTTCAGCACAGACTGCTCAGCGTAATTACTTGATGTATTTGCCACACAATAGAAATCGACCATTATATACGTTCTTCACCGTCCCTCTATGAAGACGGCGCGCATCAAGGCACTCCTCACAAAATGCTGCACGAGCGCCCCGTCGTGGCACACGAACAAACTATAGTCTTCCCGCTGTTTTAGGGGCAGGAACGGACGCGCAGTTATCAACACTGGTAGAGAGTGTAAGTAGGGTGCAAGTTTTCTTAAAGGGGGTAAGTGATGGAAGCGTGTTTTTAACGGGTGTAAAGTTATTCCTAGGGTCCTCTAAAGGGTGTAAAAGTCCATGCTATGCCCTTTTTACCCCTTTCTCACACCCTTTTTTCTAAGAGTGTAGGTTCGGGTCCATATTCCTTGGTATCGATGCTACTTTGATGGTGTTTCTGTATTCGTCTGGTATCGTCTCCGTGCTTTGTGTCTTCTGTATTGTAGCGTCACCGCCGTATCTGCTCAGGAGTCTTATGCCCGTCACCGATAGTTTTAGTCTTTCGATTTGTGCTATTATTTGAGCTTCTTGGAGTTCTTCGACACTGTTGTGTAGCCGCAGAGCCAGTAGTTTGTCGGTTGATGTTGATTGTGGTAAATGAAGCGCCGTCTTGAGGGCTTTCCTCAGGATTGCGTCCGCTTGTTGGATTTCGTATTTTGTGTAGTGGTAGTATGGGAGGCTATATGTTACTCTGCTTACCACCAGGCTTCTGACCAGCTGTAGCATGTCTGCTTCTTTCATGCCGTGTCTTTTCCTCGAGATCCTTGTTATCATGCGAGCTACTGGGTTGGTTGCTGTTTTAAGCATTGTTAGGGTGGGGGTGCACCTTTGGCTCGATTGTATCCACATTCCTAATATCCTGATTAGTGTTTTTTCCGGGATTAGTTGTCCCTCGAGTCGGACGTTTAGCCTCAGGTTTTCTTCCTCGGGGACAGTGCGGTTCTTCTTGCCTCGCCATACTCTTAAGAGCTCGGATTTCTCTGTCGAACAGGCTAGTCCTCTTGCCTTGACATAGTCTTCTACGCATGTCGCGGCCTCTTGTAGTATTTCTTCCTTTTCCCCGAGTGAGCCTTTGGTACGCCGACGGTGATGTCGTCGGCGTACATTGCGTGTCGTATGTTTTTGATTTGCTGTAGTTGTTGGGCTAGCCCGATCATGGCAACGTTGAAAAGGATGGGTGAAATAACCGATCCTTGCGGCGTGCCTTTGTTCGGGGTGTTGAATTTTTCTGATCTTAGCTCTCCCAGGCCGATTGTTGCTGTTCTGTTGGACAAAAATGCCTTGACGTAGCTATGCATTTTCGTTCCACAGTTCAAGTTGTATAGTCCTGTCATGATGGCTTCGTGGCTTACGTTATCAAAGGCGCCTTTGATGTCCAGTGCCATGATAATGTGTTCTCCATTGAGCGGGGTGTTGCTCAGTACTTCTTCTCTGATTTGTAGGAGCACGTCTTGGGTTGAAAGCCTGGTTCTGAAGCCGAACATACCGTGGGGGTAAAGTTCGTTCTCTTCCATATAGTTTTGTAGCCTTCTCGTGACCACGTTCTCGTATATTTTGCCAAGGCACGATGTAAGGGAGATTGGTCTGAGGTTTTCTACTTGAAGTTTCTTTCTGGTTTTGGGATCATGATGACTTCCGCGTGTTTCCATTCTTCTCGTACGGTTCCCGCTTGCCAGTGCCTATTGAGGTATTCGGTTAGCTTTTCGATTTGTTCGTCGCTGAGGTTGCGAATGAGCGCGTTGTTGATCTTGTCCGCGCCCGCGGCTGTGTTCTTTGTTGCGTTTCTTATTGCTGCGTACACCTCTTCCCGGGTAATGAGTCTGTTTAGCTTTTCGTTTTCTTCTCCTTTGTAGCGCTCTGCGTAGGCTGCTGGGTAGCCTTCTCCGTAGCACTTTTTGCGTACTTTGTCCAATAATTCCGAGTCTGTTCCTTCGTATTGGTGTACCAGTCAGTATATCGCTTAGTTGTTTTCTGTCTTAGTTTTTGCTGGATCTAAAAGTGCCTTGAGTATAAGCCATGTTTTTGCGGTGCTTAAGGTTCCGTTTAGGGAGTCGCTAAATTGTTGCCAGTTCTGTCTTGCTAGCTTCGTCGCGTACTCCTCTGCCTTTTTTGTGATTTCCGCGATTTTCGGCTTGAGTTTCCTATTGTATTTCTGTCGTTTCCACCTTTTTGTGAGTCCCCTCCTAGCTTCCCATAGCCTGAGAAGTCTGGAGTCTACGTCCGGTGTTTGCGGCGTACGCTCGATTTCTTTGGTTAAATTGCGTTGTTTTTCTTTGAGCAAGTTCCCCCACTTCGTGATGGACTCGATACTTCCTACCACGTCGTCACCTGCTGCTCTGAAGGCATTCCAGTCCGTTATGTTTGCCTTCCCTATCTGTCGTCTGATTTTATCCGCTATTGCAATTTGTGTCTTTAGGATATAGTGGTCGCTTCCTAGGTTTCCCATTGGGTTGTCCCACTCCGCTTGCCTTGTTCTTTTGACGAACGTGAGATCGGGGCAGGTGTGCTTGGTCACGCTGTTTCCGATTCTCGTAGGGGTGTCGGCGTCCGTGATAGGCTCACAGTCGATACTGTCGGCTGCCTGGGTTACCGCTCTTCCCTTCATATCTGTACTTGTGTAGCCCCAGCTCTCTTCTCTGGCGTTAAAGTCTCCTAATATGACAAGTGCGTTTCCTTTGGCTAGTTTGTTTGCTCCCTTAAACAGCGCGTCGAATTTCGCCCTACTTTGTCTTGGGGGGCTGTATATATTTGCGACGAATATACTGTTGTGCCTGAGCCCTCATTCCGCTGGCCTGTCTGGGAACCAGAGCCAAGGGCCCGCCGTCGCGCAAAGCAAGCTCGGACTCGCCGCCATGGCACGGCTTGCAGCGAGTCATCCTTGCTCACCGGCGCAGACCCTTCCTCCTCCTCCTCATTAGCGTCGGCTCGAGACAGTCCGAACGTGGCCTGTGGCGTGACCTTATTGGAGCAGAGGAACGCCTGGTGCAGAGGAACGCAACGGTCACTAGCGGCTATAAGAACAGAGCCGCACTGAGACGCAGTAGCAGACGGGCAGCAGACACGCCATCGTGCCAGAGATACGCTCTCCGCAGGGCCTCGTCCAAGCCCGTTGTGCTCATAGCCCTTGTACATACCTTGTAAAAAGCGTTGCAAATATTGCATATAAACGTTAGTTCAATTACCGTCGCATCGACCGTTCTTCGCTCAGGTCTGCTCAACAGAGGCAGCAGACTGAGATGCCGAAGTCCCAACAGTAGTGGCAGCGGTGGGATGTCGCGTCCCAACAGTGGTGGCAGCGGTGGGGTGCCTAAATTCCCAACAATACTTCCTCCCTTTCTTTTCTTCGGTGTGATTTCTATTATTACGTGCTCCACGCCTGTGTCGGCTATCCTATCAAGGGCTATGGCGATGAGGGCTTTGTTGACTAGGATTGCCGTTCTTCTGCCTTCTTCCGAGGTTTCGTAGCACGTGTAGCCCTGGAGTGTTGGGGTGATCCCAGTTTCTTGTAGGGCAATTACATCAGGTGGAGTTAGTTGCGTGGTGATGTATTGTTGTAATAATCCTTGTTTTTTTCTGTATCCTCTGCAGTTCCACTGCCATATTTCTAATTTTTCTTCCTTCTTCGTACCTTTGGTTGTACTGTCCATGTTTAGTTTTCGGATTCGTTTCTCGTACTGTAGTTTTCTAACGCCGGGCGTCTCTGATTGAACTTATCTTTAACGCCTTCGGTGATTTTCTGTTTTCGCAGGGTGCGGATTTCTGTTCCTTGCATGGCTACCTGCTGTTCTATTCTTTGTATTACTTGTTGCACTTCTGCCATAAAGTTGGCGAAATTGGTCTGTGTCATTTCGGTGGGTTGACTTTCCGGGGGTGGTGGTGGCGGCATGGGAGGGCTGCCTGACCTGAGGTCCTGTATCTACTGCTGTAGCCTGTTGATTTTTGTGTCCTGCTCTTCGCGTGCTGTGCGGATAAATTCTAGCTCTCGCCTTAGTGCCCTGTTTTCTTCCTCTTGCTGTTTGTCTCAGTTGTTTTGATTGTTTCCCGAGTGCAGAGACAGAGTTTTGGGAGGGCCTGCTTCCCAGCTCACCTTCGTGCCGCTGTTGGGTTTCTTCTTCTTTTTCTGCTACTGCTGTTGCTGCCCCTTGATGGCCGGGGGCGGCAGGGGCGGAAAGGACCCGGACCGGCTCCGTGAACTGTTCCGTGACTGGCTCCGTGACTGGCTCCGTGACTGGCTCCGTGACTGGCTCCATGACCCGTTCCGTGAGTGGTTCCAGGATCCGCTCCGTTCGCCCTCCGAGCTGAACCATCTCGGTTGGTGTTGCCTCCGTTCGTGTCTAGTGGGATAAGCTCAAGCTAACAAAAGAGATTCCGCTCCGTGGCTACTGCAGCATTTTAAGTATCGATGTATGTTAAATATATGCTTGTTGTCTGTGTAATGAAGCAAAATCCCACTGGACAAATAAGCATTGTTAAGCATTGTTAGGGTGGGGGTGCACCTTTGGCTCGATTGTATCCACATTCCTAATATCCTGATTAGTGTTTTTTCCGGGATTAGTTGTCCCTCGAGTCGGACGTTTAGCCTCAGGTTTTCTTCCTCGGGGACAGTGCGGTTCTTCTGTTCTCGCTTCGGCGAGCGCGGCTTCGGCCGCTTTTTTTTTTTTAGCAGCGTCCGCTCCGGCGGACGCAGTTGTTGCTGCGACGCGCGTCTTTTCTTTCCTTTTTCTCTTTCCTCTGATCTTTTAACTCTCCTCTATCTGCACGTGGCAGCGGTGGTGGCTTGGCTAGAGCCAGTAGCAGGCCCGTGCAATTTCCTCTTCATCCTTCTCTCAGTCACAACAACAACAACAACAACAGACGCAGTAGCAGACGGGGAGCAGACACGCCATCGTGCCAGAGATACGCTCTCCGCAGGGCCTCGCCCAAGCCCGTTGTGCTCATGGCCCTTGTACATACCTTGTAAAAAGCGTTGTAAAAAAATTCAGGGGGCACTTTGACTGTCTAAAGTGGGTAGAGGCGGAAGCGTTTTCCGCACCACCTTCGCTGTTTCTGTGGCACTGGTGGCGTCCCACGTAATTGAGTACTAATTACTAAGTGATGACAAATCACTAATTAATGGTTAATTAGTCATTAATGCCCGAATACTAATTAACTGCTAATTAATTGCGCTTAAGCCTCGCCTTTAGGAGTGGAACGCGACAGCGCGTTGTAGCGCTGCCAGGGAGTCCACGGTACGCCACCACCCGTTCGGGGCGATGCCTTCCCCTTGGAACGCAACGCTTTTTGAGGAAAGGAAATGGCGCAGTAATTCTCTGTCATCTCGGTGGACACCTGAACCGCACCGTAGAGGAAAGGAGGAAGTGGGAGTGAAAGAAGATAGATAAAGAGGAGCCGTAATGAAGAAAATGAAAATTGTATTTGAGGAAAGGAAATTACGCGGTAACTGTCTCACAAGATTCAGGGAGGGGGGGGGGGCACTTTTTTGACCTAAAGTGTGGTCACTGATGTGTGGTTAAGATAACAGTGGAACGCGACAGCGTCTCGCAACGCTGCCAAGGAGTCCATAGAACGCCATCGCCCATTCGGTTCTACGCCTCGCTCATCGGTAAATTGGTTTTTGAGGAAAGGAAATGTATCTGTCTCTCATTTGTCGGTGGACACCTAAACCTCGCCGGAAGGGAATGGAGGAGGATGAGAGTGAGTGAAGACACCGTATTCACTAGACGCGCCTTTGTTCATTCCAAACCATCGAGCTGGCATGGCGGAGTGGATAGCATGCTCGTCTCTCACGCCGAAGACCGGGGTTCGATTCCTGAGCTCGACCAATTTCTTAATCGGTTTTATTTATTTATATGGCCTGACCAGTAAAGCTAATTAGGCTAATTGGGTAATTAAGCAATTAACTAAGCTCAGTCCCACTTGAAGCATCACTATACGATCCCTTCAATTGGTTGCATGGTTACTATTGATTGTTGATTGATTGTAAAACATTTTATTCGCCGGGAAGAGCTTGGCAAGAGGTCGCGTTAAGTGGTCGAGAGTACATAGCCCTCGACGACTTTGTCAGCCCACTCCACCGCCAAAACTTGCGTTCTGGGGTCAGAGCTAGCCAGCACGGTCTCCCACCGCTCGAGAGAAGGAGCTGTAACTAGATCACCCGGAGGTGGCTCTATTTTGCAGTCCCACAGGATGTGATCGTAGGTAGCACGTTGGCCACAGTGTTTGCAGTTTGGGTTGTAAAGATCTGGATAAATGTGCGCGAGGAGTGATGGGGTGCGTATCGATTTCGTCTGTAGACGACGCCACGTAACCTCTTGTTCTTTAGTAAGTCTTTTGTCTGGAGGGGGGAAAATTCTCCTCTCTAGTTTAAAATGATTGGTGAGATCATGATATGTGATCATGGAGTCCTTCGTGAAATTCAGGGAGCCAGACTCATCCACTGCCCGGTCGACGAAACCTCGGGCTTTATTGTGGGCTGCCTCGTTCCCCGGATTCCCCGAATGGGCTGGGACCCATATCAATTGGGAATAATTTGGTGAGAATTTGGTTACGTTAAGGATTCTAAGGGAGATGTTTGTAATTCGCCCTTTAGCGAAATTATTGATACCCATTTTGGAATCGCTGAAGATGATGCTCCCTTGGGTATGCGCTAGGGCGAGGGCATGGTTACTAGCCAAAGTACAATTGGCCCCGTTTGAAATTCGCGCACTGTGACGTCACGACCGTTTTCACCAATTGAAAAGCTGACATTTTCTGTCGACAACTGCTGCTTACAACGATGAGACATTAAAGGCTTCCGCCTTAATATTGCATATAAACGTCAGTTCACTTACCGTCGCATCGACCGTTCTTCGCTCAGGTCTGCTCAACAGAGGCAGCAGACTGAGACGCTCCATTTCACAACAGTGGTGACAAGGCGGGACGCACCAATCCCGTAACAGTGGTGGCAGCTGCGGGATCGACCGGCGTCAGCTACCTCGGCGCGGTGACTGCCTGATGTTTTCCCCTCAATTCGCCAGACTGCTCTAGCACACGTGATTGTAGTCTAGAGTAGGGCTGGGTGTTGCACTGGAGAGAGCGTTGCTGTTTCGAGCCAAGTCGGAGCGCTTTGAAAGGAAAGCGGGTGCTGATTGTATTAACAAGGCTTTGGTGTAAAGAATTGCTTGCGCGTTTCATACTAGTAGTGCTCTAGGAGTGAACGGCAAGGGAATTGTAAGCAAAGGGCGAACATTGTGTGCGATGGAGAACCTTAAAGTGAAGGAACTCGTCGAAATTTGCGTAGAGTTGGGCATTGATTTCGGCCCCACGAAACGAAAACATGCGATCCTTGAGATCATGCGGGCACAGGAGGTAACGGCTGAGGAAGCCAACGAGGCCTGGGATGAGATCAAGGAACGCCGTGAGCGCGAGGAGGCGAAAGAACGCCGTGAGCGCGAGGCCAAAGGACGCGTGGAACGCGAGGCCAAGGGAAGCTTTGATCGCGAGGGCAAAGAAAGCTGTTGGCGCGAAGAGGCAGAAAAACGGAAGCAGCTTGAGATAAAACGGCGTGCTCGCGTTAGGAAACTTATGGACCTAGAGCTTGAAGCGCATCGGATAAGTTGCGAGAGAATTGAAGCATTGTCCGTTCTGCATGAGTCCAACGGCCGGCAGCCGAGAGACAGGCCACGGCCCTTCTTGATCGCCGAAGATATGGCGAAGTATCTGGCGGAGTTTGAGCGCGTCTGCGAGAGAAAGCGCGTTGAGCGGAATGGTTGGGCACAGGAGTCGGTAGCCCTTCTTTCCAGCGAAGCGTATGAAGTTATCAAGCGCCTGTTGGACGGCGGCTTGGCAGACTACGATGGGCTGAAAGGCTTTTTACTGATGAGATATGACGTGTCACCGGCGGACCTTCGCCAAAGGTACCAGCGAGAGGAAAATAGTTCCAAATCGTTTTACGATTTTCCCTACCAGCTAAAAGCCGACATTTTAGAATGGCTGGAAAATGCGGAAGGTTCGGACGATCGTGACAGAGAGGTGGAGTGCATAGCTGTGGAGCAGCCCTGCCAGTGCGGCACAGAGGAAGGTAGTCCGTACGTGGCAGATGTGACTGCTGCTATAACAGTGGAAGATGCCCCGCATTCGCGAACTGAGGAAACCTCTCTATCCTCGGATAAGGTAGCCACAGCATCGGACGATGCGGTTACAGAGGTCTCGCCTCTTGTGATTGGAGCGGAGTTGAAGGAAATTGGATCTCCTAGCGTTTCAAAAGCAGGAGCAGTTGCAGGGAATGGCAGAGAGGATGTTCGGCTGGACATTAATGAAAAGGCCAGTGCCAGTTCTAGCGAAGTCAAAGAGGATGACACACCGTGTCGTGCATCGCGTTCAGCAGAAACGCAGAAACCTGACACTTTCGGTCAGCGTATGCGGACGCATATAGAGTTTACGGACGCTAAGTTGGACGCTAGTGTTTGCGGTGACCGATGCAAAACCATTGTGGTGCTTTCGCAGCGCTGTGAGCTTAGTCACATTACAAAAAGCGGCTGCAGTAGCGGAAACGCCCCTACTGAGTGCAAGGCAGAGCGTCATCTGCACTCGGCTGGAACGCGTCAGGAGCATGGCGATAGCCACGTGCCAGCACTCATGTCGGGAGAGAACACTGGTTCGTCTGTGCCTGAAGATGCTATGGTGCTGGACGGTAGTGGACTTCAGAACCATCCAGACGACATGGGGATTTTAGATGTCATTCTTTCCGAGAATTATGAGGACGGATGTGCACTCAGGGATGCAGAGGAGAAAGAGCGCAGGTTTGAGGAATTTAGTAAAGGCGCCAAAGACAGACGTGAGCCAGGTAGCGCACGTGAATCGGCTGACGATCAGAGTAATACTATCAGAGAGCAGCAACCTAGGCGACGGAATCAGCATGCGCTTCCACAGGAGAAAATTAAAGGAAAGCTCAAGATAGAAAGCTGCAACCTGGAGGAAAGGAACCGCCAGTTAAGGAAAGTGGACTATCGCCACAAGGTGGTAGAAAAACAGGAGAAACAGTGGTGCTGCCGGAAGGAGAGGAAAGGCAAGTACAAGAAAGAGAGTTGCCACCGAAAGATGAAAGGCAGGCATAAGAAAGAGTGGTGCCTCCGAAAAGAGAGAAAGGGCACGCGCGCAGAAACGCGTTGCCGCCATCGGAAGCACCAGCGTCTCCGGCAAAATGTCTGCAGCAAAGATCCTCACTTTGTCAACCCCGAAACTAGCCTTAGAATCGGAGCTAAAGCAATGTGCGAGGGCACTGGCTGTCATGCAGGCTGTCATTTTCCGCTGCGGTCACGGGAGAAACCACGGTCCCACAGAAAACGGCACGCGCGCTCAGTGAAAACGCGTGTGTGGCTCATGAAGCGAAAGATTGTACGGGGCCGTAGTGGCAGAGCTAACAAGTTAACTGGCCAGAAGGAAGCGTCTAAGCGCTCCACCAAGCATAAGTATCGCGATGGACAGCCGCGAGTTGAGACGACGCGATTTTGTAGGCGGAAAATCAAAAGGCCGGGTAGATACGGACTTCGCATCGAGCAAAAAGGGCGGGTGCGCGTGAAATTGAAGATTCGTGAAAGGTTTCACTTGCCACCACGAACAAAGAGAATGGTCCCATCGGAAGCGTTGCGCACTTGGAATTGAACGCCGCGGCTGGCGTGAGAAGCGTAAGGAAAGGGACAAGATGCAAGTGAGGGAAAATAACTCGTTCTCGTGTTCTTCCCGTAGAAACTGGAACGACAAGTACGGAGAGAGAGGAAAGCGCAGATAGAGCGAAAGAGGCAGGGACATTAGCTTGCACGGTAGTGAGTATTCTCTGACGTCCGTGCCGATACTCTGAAGTGTGTAGGAGGTGGAAGACAGAGGGCCGAAGTGTATCTCAGCCGTGCGGTCAGTCACGTCAGTCACGTCAGTCAGTCAGTCAAGGGTCCGTCCTTTCCCCCTTTCTCTTTAACATAACCCTCATACCCCTCGCCCGGAAATTGGCAACTATTCCCCACCTCAAGCACACTCTTTATGCCGACGATATCACCCTGTGGACCACCCACGGCAGTGACGGCGACATAGAGAACACCTTACAGGAAGCAGCCACCCTCACCCAAAATTACGCACGGACCATCGGACTGTCTTGCTCCCCAGAGAAGTCCGAACTGCTCCTCGTCCGGCCTAAGAACCACCGCTGTCACCGCTCCCCCATTGCCATTGAATTGAATGGTTACCCGGTACCTGAGGTTGGCACCCTCCGTGTATTGGGCTTGCACATCCAGAACGATGGCAAAACACCACTACCCTCAAGAAACTCAAGCAGGTTGCAGGCGCGATATCGCACCTCATCCGCAGGGTTTCGGGACATCATAGAGGCATGAAGGAGCGCGACCTATGTCGCCTCATTCATGCCTTTGTCCTCAGCCGTGTACTGTGCACTACCGCATACTTACAACTATCCAAACATGACATAAACGCTTTGGATGCTTTGATTCGCAAGGCATTCAAGGTAGCACTTCATCTTCCCCTCAACACACCCACAGACAGATTACTAGGCCTGAGCCTCCACAACACGATCGGGGAACTGGTGGAGGCCCACCGACAGGCCCAATACAGCAGGCTCACAAAAACTTCCACAGGTCGGTATATCCTGGACTCTCTGGGAATCAAAATACCGGCCAACGACCCAACCCTTCTCGCCATCCCACGATCCCTTCACCGAGAGCTTCTCATCAGGCCGCTCCCGAGGAATATGCACCCGTCCCACCATGAGCAGCGCCGCAGAGCCCGTGCGAAGGCACTCCATCGAGCGTACGGCCCCCAGCCGGACGCCGTATGGGTGGACGCTGCCTGCACGGGTGATGAAGCGACAGCAGCTGCGGTGGACTCCTCTTCATCCACCCTCCTCACACTACCTCTCCCTCCAGATACGTCCCCAGAGGCTGCAGAGGAAGCCGCCATTGCACTCGCTATAACCCGCACGGAAGCCCGGTATATTTTAACTGACTCTAAAACTGCGATTCTAAATTTTGCTCGAGGCCGAGTTCATGTCCCTGCTTTTGGCATACTGGACTCGCCCGATGCACCCCCGCCCCGCCAAGTGGAGCTGATATGGGTGCCTGCGCACTCCGGGAATCCCGGAAACGAGGCCGCCAACCTTTTAGCCCGAGGTTCTTTAAACCGGGCTCAGGTGGCCTCGGATCGGGGATTCACGAAGGATCGCATGCACTCATTCAGTGAGCTGACCCAGGCATACAGAGCCTCTCGCCAGCTCTACCCCCCGCCCCACCCCTTTCTATATAACAGACACGCAACACTCTGGCGCAGATTACAAACACATACTCTCCCCTCGCCCCTTACCCTAACCAACTATCATCCCTCCTTCCCCACTCCTGCTTGCGCCCTATGCCCAGAACCCTTCGCTTCTTCCCTCCACATCATTTCCCTCTGCCCGGCGGACCCTCCCCCGCGGGACCTAGAGAACCTCAAGACCTGGGAGGACTGGGAGACCCTGCTGCACTCGGAGGACCCGGCCGCGCAGACCATCGCCACCGGCCGTGCTGCCAGTGTTATGGACCTCAGGAACATAAACACTTGAGTGCAGTGGGGTCGTGCGGGGACCCTGGGCCGTGCCCCGAATTCCATTGTAAATAAAGTTTTCTCTCTCTCTCATTCTGACGTCCGTTAGAAGCGAGTTAAACGCTGACGTAGACGCACTAAGCCGTGCGTTCTGAGCAAGGCTGCCTTCGACCTCCTCGTGGCTTATAATTAGTCACTTTGCGAACAGCTGTCAAGTTCGCTCGTAGGTCGGGGCAAAATTGATGTCCTCATTTGTGGCCTCAGCTGAGCGTTTTCTGAACCAAGTGATCTCAAGGGACCAAATTTATTTTGCATACATTTTATTCAGTGTGTTGCGTGTATTTGACACTTGAGTTATTACTTTAGAGTTCTGGTATCCCACTTGTGCCTCTTTATTTATTTATTTATACAGAATACCCCTAAAGGCCCTCGAGAGGGTATTACATAGGGGGGGGGGGGCACAGGCAATTGAACAGAATAAAAAAAACAAAAAAAAAACCACAAATATAAAACAAACAACAAAAGCACAAATAAGACACTTTGGATGACAAGCAAAAGAAAAAAAAGCACAAATAAGACACTTGCATGACATATAAGTAAGCAAAAGAATCAAAAGAATGGCAGCGCGGCAAAGAACGAAGATTAGTGCAAGATTAAAATTATATAAACAGAACACTAATACAATGAATCTTTTTAGTAACAAACCCTGCAAAAAAGGAAGCCATGAACAAATAAAATAACAATGTATGCGAAGAGTTAAGCAGTAGTTATTGAAGATATAAGTTTAAAATATTTATCAGGATCAGTGGTGGTTGCGATATATGAAGGCAGAGTGTTCCAGTCAGATATTGTGCGTGGTAAGAATGAATGCGCATAGATAAATGTTCTGCACGTGAAACGTCTAAATTTAAAGGGATGATCGCGGCGGTCAAAAATCGAAGGAGGCAAAGAAAAAAAGTCGTTATGAAGTGATGGATGATGATAAAGTTTATGAAAAAGTGATAGTCGTGCAATTTTACGGCGGAGACATAAATCCTGGAGACCTGCGCGTTTCTTTAAGGCTGTGACGCTGGTGTTACGTGAATAATCGGAGTAAATAAAGCGAACGGCGCGGTTCTGCAATGATTCAATGTTATTTATTAGGTAAGATTGGTAAGGGTCCCAAATAGCCGAGGCATATTCAATTTTAGGTCGAATTAGAGCGGTATAGGCATGAGCACGGAGGTGAGGAGGAGCATGCTTTAGGTTATGTTTTAAGAGACCTAATGACCGATTAGCAGATGCAAGCATAAGGTTAATATGGTGGTTCCATGCTAAGTCTGAATGAAGGTGAAGTCCTAAGTACTTATACGTGGTGACTAGCTCGAGTGAGCTATTATTTAAGGAGTATGCTGTTTGAATTCGAGACTTTCGGTTAGTAAAAGACATCAATTTAGTTTTTGAATGATTAAGTTGCATAAGCCAGGTTGAGCACCATGCTGTTACTGAATCCAGGTCAGATTGAAGGGATTGGCAATCGGTGTTAGAAAAAATTTTGCGATAAATTACACAATCATCAGCAAAAAGTCTGATATGGGAAGAAATGGAATCTGGTAAATCGTTGATAAAAATTAGGAAAAGTAAGGGGCCAAGCACACTTCCTTGTGGGACGCCAGAGTGTACTTGGCTGAAAGACGAATTGTGGTTATTGACAGTTGTAAATTGAGACCTGGAAAAGAGAAAATCTTTAACCCATGCAATGACAAGAGGGTGAATATTAAGCAGTGCTAGTTTCATTAATAACCGGTTGTGAGGTACTCTGTCGAAAGCTTTAGAAAAATCAAGAAATATGGAGTCTACTTGAATGCCAGCATCAATCGATGAATGTATGTCTTGAATGAATCCGGCAAGTTGCGTTTCGCATGAGTAGCCTTTACGGAACCCATGTTGATATTTAAAGATAATGTTATGTTCTTCAAGATAGTTAATTACCTGCGAGTGAATTACGTGTTCAAGAAGTTTGCAAACAGTGATAGTTAATGAAATGGGTCGGTAATTTAGTGGTGAGGAACGATCGCCAGACTTGAAAATTGGCACAACTTTAGCTAGGCGCCAGTCCAGCGGAATCACGCCTGATGATAGATTTTGTGAAAAAATAGCGGACAAGATGCGATGAATACCATCAGATGAATTTTTGAGTATTTTGTTATTAAAGCCAAGGTGATCTGATGCTGATGTTGTTTTAAGCTTCCCTAGTAAGGATAAGATACCGGTCTCACTGATAAATATTTCGGACATTGATGTATTAAAAGTGCTGACAGAAATAGGAGGTATAGGGAGATCTTCACGGGTAAAAACGGATGTGAATGCGTTATTGAAAAGTTCGGCGCATTCGGACACTGGAACACTGCTGCCTTCCGCGTTGGTAAGAGTAATGTCAGGATGATTAGCGGGGTTTATTATCTGCCAGAACTTCCGTGGATTGTTTGTTAGCATTGCAGGTAGATTGTGTGTGAAGAAGTGCCTACGTGCAGATATCAGCTCAGACTGATATTCCTTATCACATAGTTTGTACCGTTGCCAAGATTCGGAGTGTCTGTTCTTGTCGGCTTGTCTGTAAAGGCGCTTTTTCTTGTTATTAAGGCGACGTAGATGCCTAATAAACCAAGGCGCTGTGTTAGTGGAAGGGATACTGATGACGGGTATGAATCTGTCAATGAGAGTAGCAAGTTTCACGCTGAACAGGTTCCAGTTCGTTTCCACGGAGCGTGACGAAAAATCGCGAAGAAAATGATCAGCAAAGACTGACAACTGAGCGTTGATTTCGCCGAAGTTTGCTCGGTTGTAGCACCTTATTTGTTTAGTACGAGTTACCTTTTTATGGGGCACAAAATTCAGGTTACCCGTGATTATGGAATGGTCGGAAAGGCCTTCTAGGAGCGCAATGTTGGAGCAAAGGTAAGAATCACTTGTCAAGATAAGATCGAGAATATTGGCTGTAGTGGCGGAACGACGCGTAGGTTCAGAAATAAGTTGTTGCAAAGAGAAATCTAGACAGGACTGGAGGAAAGCCTGAGCTTCGGGATCATTGGCAGGAGCTGTTAATGACGACCAGTTAATAGCCGGAAAGTTAAAGTCACCAAGTAAAAGTAAGCTTGAATTCGGGAAACGACAAGTAAGATCGCTTAGTAAATTAGAAAACTGACTTGCGAATGAAGAATTCATGTCCGGAGGGCGGTAAATGACGCCAATGATGGCGACCGTGGGACCACAACTCAACCGAACCCATACCGATTCTATGTACGACGTGACCTCGATAGGCACAGCAGTGAGCACTTTATTGACAGCCAGAAGGACACCGCCACCTCTACGGCCCGTGCGGTCACAACGAAATATGTTGAATTCAGAGTCACAGGCGAAAACGACATCATCAGGAACCATGTCATTTAACCAAGTCTCGGTAAGCGCGATGACCGAGGAGCAGCATGAATCAATTAAAGAAGAAAGAGCTACATTTTTAGAAAGAACACTCCTTATGTTAGTGTACAGAAAACTGACATCGTAATTGGAGCAACGCTGCGCGTTTGGCCGCACAGGTGGTTTGCCAGCCACTTTACGAGAACTGGAAGGGATGCGTCAGGCAAGGGACACGCGCACTGCGCTACTGGTTTGATCATCCCAGAAATACGAGACACCATTGATAAGCAGTTTATCAAAAGACAAACGGACCTTGTCACCTTCTTTTTTTACTGATTTGGCATACTTCCACAGTCGGCTGCGTTTCTCACGAACCGTTTTCGAGTAATCACGCGAAATGCTGAAATCGGTATTTTTAAGTTTATAGCCCTTACTCATAAGCGTTTCGACTTCTTTTTCGTTGAACAGCTTTGCAATAATGGGTCTCTTTTTTTCCTGAGAAAAACGGCCTATGCGGTGAGCACGGGCTAAGGAAGACAACGTGATACCAAGTTTGCTAGAACAGAATTCGTTCACAAGACGCTCAGAGTCTTCCCAAGTTTCAGACTCATCAGGGTCCTGAACACCATAAAAAAGAATGTTAGACCGGCGGGAACGATTTTCCAGGTCGTCAAGTTTAACTTGAATGTTGGATACATCGTGTGTACAACTCGTGGGAGATACTGTGGTAGGCACTGACTGTTTTTTAAGTTCCAGTTCCTTCACACGGGTAGCTAAAGACTGTAAGTCACTTTGAAGAACTGGAATAGACTCGATTTTAAGTTCAAGTTCATGCACACGATCGTTTAAAGTCATTTCATTTTGCAAGCCAATATGTATTGTAAGAATCTTGTTAACACTTTCGAGGATATTCGTGTGGTTCATCTCAAGCCTTTGAACAGTTTCATATACCAGTTCTAGCTTTTCCTCTTGGCCCTTCGTCATAGGGCCTGGGTTTGTTTCAACGTCCCCACCCAGGACCAAAATGCGCCAAATGTACACTGCCGCCGAGCGGAAACGTTTCAGAATATGGGGTGGCCACGACACTGCTACAAGACAGACATCATCATCGCGGTAACAAGAACACTCGTAATAACCAACCTGGAACAGCAGGAACGGTGAGTGGCGAGACATTTCGTGAGCAGTGCCGTGGCCCAAGGGGGCGGTGAAATCCGAGTGCTTTATGTAGGTGTCCTCGTCAGCTCATAATGTAGCATGTTGCCAGGCCCGACCGTCGAAAGTGTCCAAAATCGGCAGGGGTGCGCACAGATGATCGGATGAGGAGCCGCAGCCGTCCAGAAACCAGCTAGCGCCGCAAGATTGCGGAACCGGTCGGCAAGTCGGTGAAACAGGCAGGTGATAGCCGGTGAGCAGCAGCACCTGGAACAGCAGGAACGGTGAGTGGCGAGACATTTTGTGAGCAGTGCCGTGGCCAAAGGGGGCGGTGAAATCCGAGTGCTTTATGTAGGTGTCCTCGTCAGCTGATAATGTAGCATGTTGCCAGGCCCGACCGTCGAAAGTGTCCAAAATCGGCAGGGGTGCGCACAGATGATCGGATGAGCAGCCGCAGCCGTCCAGAAACCAGCTAGCGCCGCAAGATTGCGGAACCGGTCGGCAAGTCGGTGAAACAGGCAGGTGATAGCCGGTGAGCAGCAGCACCTGGAACAGCAGGAACGGTGAGTGGCGAGACATTTCGTGAGCAGTGCCGTGGCCGTGCCTTGTTGAAGAGGGAGCAAAAAAGGGACAGAAATTTTAGTATTTGAATTACCTGACGCTAATTGCTCGTCAAACTTGTTATTGTTATTTCTTGTTATGCTTTTTTATGTTTACATGCCTTTGTATGACCGTTTCGCACCACTGTCTCCCCCCCCCCCCCTTATGTAATGTCCCAGACGGGATCTTTACGGGTTCAATAAATGATGATGATGATGATGAAATAAGCTAGTAGAGTTTTTTTGCGGCATTGTAGTGTAGCGTTTTGACAGGTCGCAGAGGGCCCTTGCTCGTGTTGGGTTTGTCAGCTGTCGGTTGGTTCTTGGCAATGTGCAGAACCATGAAAGACCGATTCTGAGAGGCAAGTTTTCCAGAAGGGCCGATCGAAGCTGGTCCAGACACCTGGGCGACAGGGCGGAGGAACAGTGATCCTGTCCTGACGAGCGGGACCTGTTCAAGGAAAGGAGCACGGAGCCACCTGCGGCTGAACGCCGGACGAGAACGTGGAGCGGCCTCGCATCCGAGCCACGCGGAAGTAGCTCGTCTTCGCGGCGTATTGTCTGGCGGCGGGGGTGCTGTTGTGCCTGAGCCCTCATTCCGCTGGCCTGTCTGGGAACCAGAGCCAAGGGCCCGCCGTCGCGCAAAGCAAGCCCGGACTCGCCGCCATGGCACGGCTTGCAGCGAGTCATCCTGGCTCACCGGCGCAGATCCTTCCTCCTCCTCCTCATTAGCGTCGGCTCGAGCCAATTCGAACGTGGCCTGTGGCGTGACCTTATTGGAGCAGAGGAACGCCTGGTGCAGATGAACGCAACGGTCACTAGCGGCTATAAGAACAGAGCCGCACTGAGACGCAGTAGCAGACGGGCAGCAGACACGCCATCGTGCCAGAGATACGCTCTCCGCAGGGCCTCGTCCAAGCCCGTTGTGCTCATAGCCCTTGTACATACCTTGTAAAAAGCGTTGCAAATATTGCATATAAACGTTAGTTCAATTACCGTCGCATCGACCGTTCTTCGCTCAGGTCTGCTCAACAGAGGCAGCAGACTGAGATGCCGAAGTCCCAACAGTAGTGGCAGCGGTGGGATGTCGCGTCCCAACAGTGGTGGCAGCGGTGGGGTGCCTAAATTCCCAACAATACTTCCTCCCTTTCTTTTCTTCGGTGTGATTTCTATTATTACGTGCTCCACGCCTGTGTCGGCTATCCTATCAAGGGCTATGGCGATGAGGGCTTTGTTGACTAGGATTGCCGTTCTTCTGCCTTCTTCCGAGGTTTCGTAGCACGTGTAGCCCTGGAGTGTTGGGGTGATCCCAGTTTCTTGTAGGGCAATTACATCAGGTGGAGTTAGTTGCGTGGTGATGTATTGTTGTAATAATCCTTGTTTTTTTCTGTATCCTCTGCAGTTCCACTGCCATATTTCTAATTTTTCTTCCTTCTTCGCACCTTTGGTTGTACTGTCCATGTTTAGTTTTCGGATTCGTTTCTCGTACTGTAGTTTTCTAACGCCGGACGTCTCTGATTGAACTTATCTTTAACGCCTTCGGTGATTTTCTGTTTTCGCAGGGTGCGGATTTCTGTTCCTTGCATGGCTACCTGCTGTTCTATTCTTTGTATTACTTGTTGCACTTCTGCCATAAAGTTGGCGAAATTGGTCTGTGTCATTTCGGTGGGTTGACTTTGCGGGGGTGGTGGTGGCGGCATGGGAGGGCTGCCTGACCTGAGGTCCTGTATCTACTGCTGTAGCCTGTTGATTTTTGTGTCCTGCTCTTCGCGTGCTGTGCGGATAAATTCTAGCTCTCGCCTTAGTGCCCTGTTTTCTTCCTCTTGCTGTTTGTCTCAGTTGTTTTGATTGTTTCCCGAGTGCAGAGACAGAGTTTTGGGAGGGCCTGCTTCCCAGCTCACCTTCGTGCCGCTGTTGGGTTTCTTCTTCTTTTTCTGCTACTGCTGTTGCTGCCCCTTGATGGCCGGGGGCGGCAGGGGCGGAAAGGACCCGGACCGGCTCCGTGAACTGCTCCGTGACTGGCTCCGTGACTGGCTATATGACCCGTTCCGTGAGTGGTTCCAGGATCCGCTCCGTTCGCCCTCCGAGCTGAACCATCTCGGTTGGTGTTGCCTCCGTTCGTGTCTAGTGGGATAAGCTCAAGCTAACAAAAGAGATTCCGCTCCGTGGCTACTGCAGCATTTTAAGTATCGATGTATGTTAAATATATGCGTGTTGTCTGTGTAATGAAGCAAAATCCCACTGGACAAATAAGCATTCTCGAGTTTTCAAGCTTTCAAGAAGTTGTAATAGGGATTTATACTAAAGCAGACGAGTTTTTTATGTGCGATGTCAGTGCACGCTAAAGATCCCCAGGTGGTCAAAATTAATCCGTAGACCTCCACAACGGCACCTTTTTTCACTGCCACCTGCCTCGCTTCCCTCATAGCGCGGTTCAGGTGTCCGCCGAGATATGCGAGACATACTACGCCATTTCCTTTCTTCAGGAACTAGTTTTTAAAACAGTACTAAAAAATAAATTCACGATCTACAAATCTTCCGTTCATTTTTTTCTATAGTTTAGTCATGTTCAATACAACGGTGTCAATTTATTCTGGTAAATCAGCTTTCCACTTCCTTTATGTATACTAGGCGCTTTCATACATGAACGATGACGTTTCTAGAAAACATATCCTGAAATCCTGGGCCAGAAATCAAGAGAGATTTTAGTTCTGATGAACTGACAATTACTTTTGCGGAGCATAATTCAAGGGGATGGAGAGGGTTTCAGACTCTTGTTGAAAAGGACTAGCCTAGTTCTGTCTGTTCAGAAATATAGGCCCGCTGGGTAGCCAGTTCCATACTCTTACTTAACAGATTTACTTCATTCGTGAAATAAAATAAATGACGCCAGTGTCATAACACTTCACAGAAAAGCATAGTGGGACCATCTAATTCAACCAATAAAAACTTAGTCAATTCCTTCGAGTTTATCAAATTCCTTTTTTGTGTCCAAGCTTCATTACGGTACTGTGTCTTCCCACAGTGTGCTCCAATGTCGAGCCTGTTCTTATGCCCTCGGCAATGTTCCCCTGGAGCAGACTGGGCGTAAAACGGAATGTAAAGGACAGAGGGGAGCAATGCAAGCTGTTGCTGTCCTTGTATTATGTAGTAACCTCATAGAATTTGCAGCATATTGTAGACGTAAGTGCCGCCGCGGTGGCTCAGTGGTAATGGCGGTCGGGTGCTGACCAGAAATACGCAACGGCAGCCACGACTTTCGAATTTCGACGGAGAAGAAATTCTAGGCGCCCGTGCACTGTCCGATGTCGGTGCACGTTAATGTACCGCGGGTGGTCGAGTCTTTCGGAGCCGCTCACTATGGTGTCTCTCATAACCTAACTTTGAAAAATGTATGATTTAGTAAGAATGTAGAACCTTTGTAAGTCGTTTGTAGATAATTGTAGCAGAAATGCATGACAGACCTGTACGAAATTATTGCATCATAGAGCTTTTTATAGCAGTGGTGAACATGAATGGTAGTTTACAGTTTCCTCCAAAGGAAAAGGAAGAACCTGCTTCCGCAAAATTACATTTTCTGCTACTTATTCAGGATAATAATAAATTTCTCATTATAAAATTTATGCACTGTCATTGCGAATCCAGGGTATGGCTTGGGTAAAAAGTTTCAGCCAATTAAAACGACTAGGGAGTACTTAATTTGCAATTTTTGCGTTTCTTACGACCCTAGAACTCTGCTTTTAGTTGAAGACATCAAAATCGAAACAATATTTGAGAAAAAAAAGTTAACTTATCCTCGCACAAGTTGGTTCCGCGTGGTGATCTCATGCACAAAATTTCTGGACAAAATGCATTTTTTCCGCAGGGAGTAGTTTATGAACGCAATTTTTTTCGCCTATCGTAAGATTACAGCATTATAAGATAACCGATGGTCTTTAGGGGAAACGAGCTTGATTTGAAGAGAAGGCAAGCATTGGAGAGGGCTTCGGGGATACGGTGGCTGCGACTGCAACAGGGCATGATTGATTGGAGAGATAATGAAGGAGGCCATTGTCCTCCAATGGGCATAGTCACGCTGATGATGATGATGATGAAGCAATATAACCACAAATCTGCCATCGGGACTTTCGTAGTTTGCGACCGTTTATTGTGCGAAATGACCGAATTTTTTTGCTGTGGCACAATTTATTATTCGACGCGATCGCAGCCCACACCTTGAAAGCAAAATTCCGCTACCCATCTGGAAGTTAGACCATTCCGATCAATATGTTCCCACCAGTATCTTACCATAATCTACAGTTGCCCAAAAATACAAGTGATGTCCAAGAAAGCTGGACGTAATGTTTACTGATGTTTTACACGTAATGCCAAAGATGGAACACGCTGCAACAAAATTATGTACGCACCTTATGAACGAATAACCTAATCATGCGCTCTGTTGCCGCTATCTGGCAAAGGAAACAAAAGTGTCAGCCGTCGCAGAATGCCAGGCTTACCTTGTCCAGGTTGAGTCCTCCGGGAAGAGTAATGGGGATCGGTTTTTTGCACGTGTCAGTTCCTTTAAAGATCTTGCATCCAGGTACGTTGGAGACGCAGTACAGCGGCTTTATTAGTTGCTTCAGATTGATGATATCTGCAGCGACACAGTGACATAAAGCCATCCATGAAGTTTGTCAGATTCATTAACGGCTACAAGAAACTGCCCACTCAAAATATAAGCTATTCCCAACTGTACTGAAAGTTTTTATTTTCTAAGCAAAAGGGAATCTTGACGACTCAATAATTCAAGTAGCAGACATCTTAACGGGGCAGAAAAAGGGCGGGCAAGACGACAAAGGTATAGGGGGTTCTCAGTGGTTAAGCGGCTTCGGAGGCTGGAGTCTGATTACCAGAATTAGAAATTCCATCCTTGCTTTGATAAAGGTGCCCCGTGAGCTGATTCAGAAAATCGGACTGAATGAGAGCTGATTGAAGCATTTGCGATAACACACACTTTGACCAAGATCTATAGCATCAGTCCTCAGTTACACTCCCAAATACATGCTAAAGTAATTCCAGTGATTGCTTAAAACGAAGTGTGATAATACTGCAGTTTTTCTTGGAATCATATGTTATCTTTTGAAAATGTCATGAGTTAATGCAACAAGCGACGGTTGTGTGCATAATAAACCATACTATGTTCGGGCTTTGTGTGACCTGGTCGCGTTCATCATGTTTGGCCAGCTGCTATGCGAAGCACTATGCAAACGAATATTGATGTATGACAAGCTGGGCTGATGTCTGTTTTTTTTTTACCAGGTTAGGAGTGGCGCGTTTTCAGTTTTGACCACACAGGAACTGTTGAAGCCAGAGAGCTGTTGTTCAGCGCATATATCAAACGCAGTAAAGTCGATATTTTAATACAATAACAAATTAACTGGGCTGGTAGCTGAGCTGGAAAATCCTCTTTACTTGGATAATTAGAGCTTTTACTTTTAAAGTCCCCGCGAGTTGCCAATCCGAAGAGGTCCCCCTGTATCGCTTGTGTACTTAAAGTCGTCTTCTCTTTGTACAAAGAGGACACAAGTAACAAATATTTAATTATTGGAAGGACTGCAGACTTTAAAACTGCTAATTAATTAACAAGAGATGGGCGGGTGCCACTTCGGTAGTTAGATCCGCGCTTGAAGCAATTTTCTTTCTTAAAACACGTGAACTGTTTTCTCAATTTTTCGTGTCATTCTCACCAGTCAGAACTGTGAATAAAACTTTGGCGGAAGAGTCAAATGCCGTTCATGGAAAATCTAAGAACCACTCATGAAAAACACAAATGGGAAGAAAGAACCGATATATTTAATCAAAGCTTCGAAAACTAAAGCTTCGTGAATATGGTAATATTAGATGCACTGGTTTATCACAACGATTTTCGCCAAGCTTATGCAGAGTGGCATTGGCGTAACAACTGAAATAAGAAAACATCTCAGAACTGCTTTGCACCTCTTTGGCCTTTTTATCGACTTACCCAGGCCTATGAGGCTGAGGACCAAATCGAGAAGTTCCAACGAGGCAGCCAGGGCACCCAAAGCATCGAGTTTCAGTAGGGCTGCGATCAGGCACTGCAAAGCAAAAGGGTTTTATTATTCGCTTACAGCGGGTGTGTGGAAAGAAAGACATCCTAAATAGTTAGGCAGTGCTGAGAAGTATGGCCTGCAAAGACAGTTTTTCTGCTTACATCCTGAAGAATATTACCGTTTAAGCATTCCAGTCATCAGCCAAAAAAGAAGCTCATATGTAAACCTCACTTAGGTGCAGGCTGAATCCTCCCTGTAATAGTTATTCTGCTTTTAATATAGGCATTCGCTCGAAGCTGCTTGCAAAAAAGGGCAAGGTTCCAACAGTCGGATGGAATATGTTAGCGAACAGTGGGTTTATTTAGTCGTTATTGTATACTTTTAAATCTGTGTTTTGTTGTTCTGCGGAAGTCGATAATAAAGCGGCCGTTTCGTGATAAATGATACGGTGACTTCTATTGATTAGTATGGAAGAAAAAGAATTAAGGCTTCTTGTAGGCTATGTCATCCGGGTAAAAAAAGTATTTGTATATGATATTCTCGAAGTCATCACTACCTGGCGCTTGTCTTATCTAAAATTGAGTGCTTGGACTCACATTTTGACATTTCAAATTAGATTTAGGGCTGATTTTCAAAAACAATTTTCGCGCCACAAATATACCAAACGAAAGAAATGCAACCTCCTTATCGACGGGACGAATTCAAGAAAGAAAGATGATCGCATTTTATTCGCTCGAATCCTTTTATTTAGCGCGGAATACGCAGCAGTAGCGAAATTTCGGATTTTGGGTAATATTTTAATTATAATTAACATCACACTTTCATTGTCCGCCCCATTTGTTGTAGCCTTAGCGGCATTCTCTGCGATAATTCTTTCAATTCTTGAGCATATACGGTATCCTTTCTTCACGGTGTAGACAAGAATTGGCATTTCCGGCCACCGTATTTCTGCTATTACCGGCACCTAATGCGGAACAGATAAAAAGTTTATATCATGCAACGACAGGTTTTTTCTGTTGTACAGTCATGTCGGAGGCCTGTAACGGCGCAAAATTTTGTCTCTTGTCACATGATCTCTGCTAGGGGTATTGCTATAACACTAGAGCCAAAAGGTCGCTTCGGACCGTCGAAGATAGATTTGCGTTGGCGCTGCATCGAAACAGCGATGTTTACACAGACTTAATTGTGGCAACCATAGACAATTACCATGCTTGTCACAGCCAACCAACTCCATTGGTCGAAGGTTTCTACAAGCTTTAGTTAATATATGTTATGGTATAATATGTATTATACGTTACAGTTTGGTAGGGTAGTTAGTATGTTGTGTGGTATGGTACAATACGGTATGATGTGGTATGAAATGGTGGGATATGGTACGTTATGTCACGATAACTTGTATGTATGGTCCGGAGCTGCATTAGGGAATACGAGACAACTAGTACGAGTTAATTTAATATGTTCGGTGTTCTTTAGCTTGCACCGACATTAAAAAGCACGCTCACATTTTAGGATCGAATCGTGGCCATTGCGGCTGGGGTTGGATCCCACGATCTTCCGCTCTCTGCCAGAACGTCTCTGCCACAGCCGCACCGTGGTGGGCAGCAATAAGTGCGCTTCGTTAGTAATAGCTCAAGCCGGATTACACAAAAAGGCAGACAGGGGCGCTATGCTGGAAGGCCCGAGTTTGCTGAAACTCGGAATCTTCCCGAGCTCTGGCGACGCCCTCAGAAGAGTGAACTAATGGTAGCAAGACAAAATCCCACCCTCGTCACGCCTCAAACTTCATTGGGTTATCTGGATATATTCTGTGCTTTATCATCACATCGGCGCCACCTCATGGGCTTCTTGGGCGGTCTACAAAGAACGGGTCACGTGAGCCAACCGCCGGTGCACTTTTCATTTGTGTGTCGCTCCACCAAGTGGACTGCGTGTGCAATTAGACAAACGAGGTTTGTTGAATTTTATAATGCACTTAATACACCTTTATAAGCATTTTATAGTGTGCAAGATTTGGATTTAAAGCGCTTTGGAGTGATTTATGCATTATTAAATTTTGCTTTGTACCGCGAGGGAACGCTACCAACGCCCGTCATCAGCTGACTGCCAATGGCGACGAGGTACATGTGGAACGCTGTGAAGGCTACGGAAGTAGTCCGCAACAAAAAAATAAAGAGAGGTGTATCACTCCGCGCTGTTCTGTGGTCGTGTGGTCTAACGCGTCGCTCCGGAGAGTCGACAGGCAATGGGAGCGCGTGGGTTCAAATCCCGCATGGTGAAACTTTTTTATCTCACATTTTTTTTTTCACCGCAAGTTGAATTTCGCGTGACTTGAATGAGAAAACTCGTTTTGTTCAGAATCGCTTGAATATTATGCCGTGTTCTGAAATGAACTGCATGCATCTGTTCATTTCATGCATACCGCGTTAATGTGAGCTGTCCTAAATTCGTTGTCAATGAGCTCGCACCGGCTTTTGGTCAGCAGTGGCGGTTATCTTCCTGATTCTGCAGCATTGTGACTATACTTTTTAGATGCAAGTGAGAGGTTTGTGCGAAAGATGACATTCATTCGTCGGATTTAATTAATCAGCACAGTGGTGAGTGCTCTGCAGTGGCCCGATTAACAAGTGGCCATCTGCAACTTTCGATTTCGCCGTTGCCGAGGAGCCCACTTTTTTTTGTGGGCCTCTCTTAAGGCACCTGGCATGTTATGAATTGTTCTGTGGAACCGGTTAGCGGCTGATCCAGTCTTCGCCAAAAGAGTATGGGACCGACTTTGGCACTCTGCTGTAGAGTAGCCCAAAGGACTTGGCGAGAACAATTATTTTTTACTGATTGCAATGTTCAATGCATAATGTGCCTTCCTCGTGAAATAGTTGGCCTTCACCATGTCAGGGCTGGACTTCGAAGGGGCCTTTACGCCAATGTAGGTCCCGTGGACGCATCCCACGACGTCTGTGATGCCGCCGCGCAGAAGGAAACGCTCCTCAAGACACGCTCGCTCGGCCGCAGTCGTGGGCAAAGCGAGCCACCGCTTCTGCACAGCCGCGTCAATAAGCGCGTCGGAGACGTCCCTCACACAGCGGCTCTCAGTGCTTTATTGGCGTCCAATAAAGCGGTCTGCGCCGACGCTCCCCTCGAAGCTCCCGGTCCCGAACAACCGGAGGGCGCAGAGGACTTGCTCTTCGACCGAAAGCGAATGAAGCCCGGTACGCACTTTCCGCAGGCGTGGGTCGTCGCCTAACTAATTACACAACCATCGCACCGATTTTTTGGAGAGGCGAAAATGTCGCTGAAATTCGTCGTCGGCCATGGCAGTAAACGGGTCCAGCCAGCCGTACTGACATTTGCCGTCAGAGGAAGCGATTACCCAGGCCCCAGACTGCTGCAGCTGCCGCCATGACAGTCCCGAGATGAATTCGGGGCACTTCACCGTTCACGAGTTTATAGCTCCGAGTTCACCTGTCAATCAAAACCATTGGTCACGCCCCCGGCGTGCCGTACATAAATTATAGGGGTACGCGCTATCGGTGGGCCACTCCCAACATCCCTGCCGGCTACAGGTATGCTGCGCGGCTGTGCTGATTGCTGACAGACATCGACGATGTTGACCATCGAAATATAACAGGCAAAACGGACGTCATCGCTGATAAATATGAGCAGCTCTGCGAAGGACACGCAACGTGGCGAAAGCCGCCGATTTTTTCGCTCGCATACCAAGATTGCACAACACTATAGCCTGTTGCAACCACGTAGGACACAGCACAACGCTGAAGGCGCGTCACACCTGCTTGCAAGGCGTCAAACACGGAGCACGACGACGAACCGGTGCTTGGAGCACGTCCTACTCCAACAACATCGCATCACAGGTGTTTGGCTTGGCCGTGCTTTCATCGGTGATAAAGCTCAGGATCAATGTGTCAAACACATCTGGGATCGACAAAGACCCAGTGCAATAAAGTGTTTGTAATTTCCAGCACGCAAGCACTGCGTACTTCACAACCGTAACACCTTTCTCTGTTATAAGTCCGATTCCATTATTACAAACAAGATCCCTCACCTGCCCGAATGATATTAATGCGATGTCCCGGCGGTATACAACGGCCATCGACGTTAGTGACCAAACCAGTCCGCAAAACATTGAAGTGCGCGACGTTAACAAATACTACGCAGATACGCGCGCCACCCCCTTCACAGCTTTTAGTCAGCGTCTGATGACATAGGATGAGTTGTGTCGCTGGGTAGCACGTTCTTCGCATCCGCAGTGCACTAAAGAGGCGTCACACACAACAGGCATACTTAATGAATCATTGAATACAGCCAAACAGCAATTTTTTTTTCTCACACCGCATCACAGCCGCTCGCACGACCAATTTCTACCGCTGAGATTCGCCAAGAGCGTACTAAAAGCAATGGTTGGCCATAGCGGGGTGCGGCAGCGGCCGTAGCAGCGGAGAGCTCCACCTGAGGTAACTGCAGAGAGCAGCAGTGACGCGGGGGTGCAGTGAAGTTCAGTTTTTTGCTTTTGTTTATTATGCAAGCCAGAAGATGCATGACTGTTATATTTTGATATACGACACAATAAAATATATTATCGCAATGGCCGAAAAATAAGGCAGATTCAGCATGTAGTAGTTGCCCAGTCTTTCCAGTCGAAGGCAGCGCTGCCGGCGGCGTGTCAGCGCAGGGGTTCTCTCGTTTTCGACACGGTGGGTTGCCGCTCTAGTTCGTATGCAAGCCACGCTGCAAGCAATGGCCTCACTATCGCCTCTAGCGGCAGAAAGTGTCAAATCTTTGTTAATTTCCTAAAGCTATGCTTTTCAACAACGCTTCATTGGATTCAGATTCTAAAATACATTTGGAAATGAAAGAAATGTTCATAATGTTATCTGTTGTCTTTTAACGTATTCGAGAGAAGAGAAAGGTTGATACAAGAGTGCACCTAGTGCGCACTGTTCGTCTTCGGAAATGGAGAGACAGATAGAGCCTGAAAAACAAGACACGCCTTATGCACGCCTTTGACGCGCCCGAAAAGGCGTGTCAAACAGCTAGCGGCGAGTGTGCAGATAGATAGCAGAGAAGTCACGATTTCGCGATTGCTGATATGGCGCTGATAACTTCAGGTAGCGCTGCGGCCTGGTATTGCGCAGTGTATTGTGTTTGAAGTGTGAAACAGGCGCGCAGGGTGCGCTTGTATCGCCTTTACGTGGCTTTATCTCTACATTTTATTGTCCGCTGCCTGCGCACGTTCCGCGCTATCTTCGTTCACTGACTGCCGTTATCGCAAACTCGGATGAAACTCGGGCGAGCGCCAAACTCGGGCCTTCCGGCATAGCGCCCCAGCTGGCGAATTTCTTCGTGATATTTTCAGCTTCACATTGACCTCTATAGGCCTCTAGTGCTGGAGTTTTGAAGGTATCTGTGTCTATGCTGCAGCCCGCATATCTCCTTGTGGTGTGCCTCAGCTGAAATTTCTCCTTTTCCTTCGTAAGTGCAAAATCGAGCTTGACATATTGAAGACCTCGCTTTGAACGGAGTGCTGCCTAACATCCGGAAACAGGCGCTCTAGATTGCCTTCCGGCGCAAAGCGGAAATACGATAAAATCAGCAGCGTCCCTCCGGTCCAACAACCGTCGGTCCCAAAGCATTGCCGCCGTCTCTATGTTGCGTCTGAGGCTGCCACGAACAAGAAGGATTCAATCGAAACCTTCAGTTTTGCGTTTTTCTTGAAACCAGCATTAAACAGAATGGAGGCTGCGCCGGCAACAACCGCTTTGTTGCATTGTCGGAGAGAAACATGATTCTCGCCAGGTCACTGGCTCTTCAGTGCAAAGAGCTTAAATGTGGGGTAAGAGGCAAAATCCCAAGGCGCGCTCAACTGCGACCGCATTAGAAATTTACCTGCACGCCACACTCTGCAGCAGCAGTGGCATTAAAACCTTCCGCAGGTAGCAGCTAATTAATGGGTTACATAGAGCAGAACCCAGCACGCTGAAACCTTTCGTACCTCGCTTCCATTAATATCTGGCCACACCGAACCAATAGCAGATGGAATTATCCGCGCCCGTGACCTAGTACCCAGCCTCGGCGGTACTATTTGTAGATGTATGATATGCCGAGTCAGCTTTATGCCTGAGCTGTCCCTGTGCGTTAAAGATTGCCAAATTTGAAATTTCATGCGGAGTTCCCCTCTATACTAACAGAAGGGGCAACGGACGTAAAAGTACATAATATTACTCGCACGAAAAAAAAGAGGCGCAGATCAAGACTCGCGGAAAGGAAAGATACCTCACACTACAAAGCGAAAACTCCGCCATATTTATTACAACTTCAACAATGAATAACGGTCTGCTTCTTGCAAAATGTGCCTTCCAATGTTTTGTACTCGCTTATTTTTTTAGAGAATTTCTCAAAAGTTGCCTCACCCGTTACTGATCTGACAAGGACGCATGTACCGTTCGAGTGGGAACCACCGCAGCAGAAGGCGTTTCAAGAGCTTCAATGCCACCTGCATTCGCCCCCCGCGTTGGCGTTCTTTGATCAGCTTGCACACACAAGGGTCCACGCCAATGGGAGCAACGTTGGTTTCGCGCTTGTTCAAGTTCAGTGGGACCAACAACGAGACATCGGCTATGCCAGCCGTGTACTATCGAAGGCAGAAGCCGATTACTCCGCCTGAGAAAAAGAATGCCTCACGATCATGGGGGCAGTTTCGAAGTTCAGACAGTACCTTTATGGCCCCTCTTTCAAAGTAGTGACCGATGATCACGCACTATGCTGGCTGACCGACCTCAAGGATGCTTCCGGCCGCCTCGCACGATGGAGCCTTCTACTTCAAGAGTGCGATATCACCATCAATCGTAAATCCGGTCGCGCAGACGCAGACGTGGACTGCTTATCTCCTTTTCCCATGGAACCAGCTCCAAACGACGCTGCTGACGACGATAATGTATTCCTGAATGCAATAGATACTAACTGTTTCGCCGAGCATCAACACGCCGACCCTGGTCTCCGCGACCACATTCGCTATCTTGAAGGTGCCAGCAGTAGAGTTCCTAAAGCCTTCAAGCGCGCTTTGTCGTCTCTCTGCGTACGTAACGGTGTTCTCTTTAAAAATAATTTCAGTGCCATCACTAGACCATAGTTGCTGGTCGTCGCCGTGAGCCTACGCAACGAAACTCGTCACGCCTGCCTGGCCGAGTCAGCTTTCGGCCATCTTGGTGTTACCAGAACACAAGCCAGAATTCAAGAGAAGTACTACTGGCCTTGCCTGTGTCCAGACATTGCGCGTTACGTCCGCACTTGCCGGGATTGCCAGCGCCACAAGGTTCCTCTCGTGAAGCCAGCAGGACTCCTCAAACCCGTTATCCCGCCTTCGCAAGTGTTTCAACAAGTCGGCATTTGACTTGCTCGGACCCTTTCCGACATCATGCTCCGGAAGAAGGTGGACCATAATAGCCACTGATTTTCTCACGAGTTTTGCAGGGACAGCATCTCTACAGATTAGCACTGCCATCGAAGTAGCCTAGTTTTTTGTTCATCATATATAGTCTTACGTCATGATGCTCCACAAGTGTTGATTACCGACAGAGGGGCTGCCTTTTAATCTGAGCTCCTGCGCCATATTGTAGTTTTCAGTAATACCAGTCACCATAGGACTTCTTATCATCCCCAAACTAACGGACTGACGGAACATCTAAACAAGACGCTTGCAGACTTGATTTCAATGTACGTGGACCTAGAACATAAGACCTGGGACTACATCCTGGCCTACGTCACATTCGCGCATAATACAGCCATATAGGGAACCACAAACATGACACCGCTTAGCCTCGTTTATGGACGTATGGTGACGACAACGCTCGATGCCATGCTGCCTCATGGCAACGACCACTTAAGTTACGACTTTGCATCCGTCTAACAACGCGCTGAAGCTGGCCGCCAACTCGCATGGCTTCTCATTCAGGACCAACATGGCCAGGACGCGCAACGCTACAACCTGCTGAAGCGGCATGTTGAATACCCCTCAAGTGGTCTTGTCTGGGTTTGGTCCCCAATACGACGACGCGGATTTAAACTCATAGTTTTTCAGCGCAACGGCACACGGCCAAAGAAAAGAAGCAGGAAGAGAAGAAAGACGAACACAGAGCTGTGTTCGTCTTTCTTCTCTTCCTGCTTCTTTTCTTTGGGCGTCTGCCGTTGCGCTGAAAAACTATGAGTGTAAATCAAGTATACCAAGTAGCCCAAGAACTAACTCTACTGACGACGCGGACTGAGTGAAAAGCTCTTGGGCCGCTATTTCGGCCCCCACCAAATTGTGCGAGGCCTTGGAACCCTTAATTATGAAGTCGTCCCTCACGAGACTCAAGATTATTTACGCCACCCCCGCCCCGAGGTGGTCCACGTGGTTCACCTGAAGCCCTACTACGAAAGGGCGCACTAAATCTTCTGGAGACCTTTTGCTTTCGTTTCAACATCGGGTCGATGTTTTGGAGGAGGTGGGCTAATGACGTCAGCGCTCGTGCAGACGAAAGCGCCAAGCAAGAAGAGGGAAAAGTGCATTGTGAAAGTGATGGGGAAGCGCACGACCAGGACTACGACACTGTTGACCCTCAGCCGCTTATCACCAGCGTGACACGTGGTAGAATCGAAGCTAGAAGGAAAACACAATTTAGAAGCAGCAAAGTCTTACAGAAACGAACATGCAGCATCATAATTGGCAGGAGTGAGGAAAATTCTTTCGCATTACTCCACCTATGCAGACTGAAATGTACCCGTGGAATTTTTTTGTTAATCAAGCTGAGGATAAAGAAGTTCTTCACCAAGGTAGAGTTCGATCGCCTTAAACATTCCGTGAAAAAGAGCGAATATTCAAGGTTGAAAGCACAATCCTTCAAACTTAAGAGCGCACCTTCGATAGCCGCAAGTAAAAGATAAAAGTCTAAGAGGATTCTGGTGTGGGCTAGTTGGTTCATGCTTAGTAAACAGCGCCCGTCCTGTGTTTTTCGTGTTTCTTCTGTCCTTGTGCCGTAGCGCTGTTGCGAATCTGTTTACTAAAAGATAAAAAGCGTACTTTTCCGCTAACAGTCATGGTAATGGAACATAGGTTCTTCCTTGTTCTATTCGCGTGTCATGTGCGTTTTTTTCCTTCCTCATTTGTTACGGCTATTATTCGTGGGGGGGGGGGGGGGGGGGGGTGTTTTTCCTTCCTCATTTGTTACGGCTATTATTCGTGGGGGGGGTTGCTGTTTTTTCTTTTCTAGGGTCGTGGTTCTTTGGGGTTGTCCTTTCCCCCTGTTATTGATTCATTTTCTTTAGCAATAAATATTTCCCACCTCATCGAACACCCTTCGCTGCCTTTCGCGGACGGAACTGCAACAAAACTGCCTTAACCTCGATCGTCTCGCGGCCTTTGCGCTTCCTTCGCTCTTCTCGTGGGTTCGCTTTCGGCCTCGCCCCGCTGCGCTCACTTTTCGTCCTCTGCGGCATTCATATTCTCCGAGGATGCACTGCCGAGCCGACTTTTCTCGGGCCAGACCATTTAGAGGACGTGCCAATGGCGTGATATTTCGTCCATCACTTTTTTTTTGTTTTGGCGCGAAAAGCTCCAGTTCTCGCATGCAAAGCTGAACGTCCCATCAGGCCCGGGTCTGACCTCCAACTGGAGGCTCGCCGGAGGTAAAGCTGTGACGTCATACCACGTGACTGGTCGCAGCTGTTACCGCTCATTTCTCCGCTGTTCCGACCGTCGCTTCGACCGCTCGCTGTCACCAGTTATGTCACGTGACAAACCACGTGATTCGCACGTGCTGAATAAAGGCCAACGCTCGCCGCCAAGACACCGATGACATTTTCATCGGGACGAGTTTTTGGACTGAGCATTATAGGCAACGGGTTACTTGTAGCGATTACTACGACAGATAGCGTCACGAAGCCGCGTTAACAAGAGAATAAGTGGCGAGAGCGGGCTAATCGATGAAGAACAGGAGATATGTGTGGAGAAGCAGCGGAGCTGGAGGGAGGGACTCGTTAACGCCATCGCGTCAGACAGTTAAAGCGCTGCTTGCGTGTCCTGTGAAGTTTTTTTGCTGCTCCTGTTTCTTCTCGCCCGTTTTGGAGCTATTTCCGTTGCCGCCCTCTGCGCTTAGCGCCTCACTCTACGAAATAAATGCTCAATTGAAAGACAGCGTTACTCCATTTCCAGTCGTTGTCGTGATTCTTCTCAACGCGTTCCTTTCGAGAGCTAGCTTTAGCCTTTTGCGCGCCGGTCCTTAAGATCACCCTACGTTAATTACGGGGACATGGCAGTAGGAAAAATGCGAGCCGGTAAGATTACATGTCGGAAGTTGACGCGTGTAGTGCATTTGGGGCTAGTGACGTGCGTGGCCGGCACACCCTTCTCGTCGCGGTATCGTGGAAGAAGGGCGGTGACGGCGCCTTTAAAGGTGCGCGCCCCATACCCACCCTCAATCGTGTTACCATGCCCACCCTCAATCGTGTTACCGCATGGACTGTTGTGATTATTAATGCAGGAGTAGAAGCCTGATCACAGAAAAAGAGTGCCGTGGTGTCCTTACTGGTTCTTGTACCCGGCTGCTGACCCAAAAGACGCGGGTTCGGTTTAGGCCGTGGCGGTCGCTTTTCCATAGAGGCGAAATGTCAGTGACATGTGTACTGTGAGACGTCAGTGCAAGTTAAGAACTGCAGGTGATCGCAAATGCACGGAGCTCTCCACTCTGGCCCCACGTGCGAGAGTCATACTCGTAATTTTTCGCTCTCAACGCCGGCGCCGGGTTTTCTGTGAAACGAGGCCTTTAACGCTCTCGGGCTAAAATTCGGCCTTATGTTGCGCCCTAGAATTCGCGGACTGAGTCAGAGGGGTATGGGGTCATGATGTCACGTGGCGTGCCCCATGTCGCCTCCTCTCTTCCCCTGCAGCGTAGGAAACGGAAGCCTCATGTTGGAAAAGACCAGGTGGTCTCTCACAAAACTCCCAGAATACTCAGTCGACATTGATTTTTTGTGAAATTTCTGGGGGGTTTGCGTTAGAAAACGACTCAGGTTGCGAGGAATGGCGCAGTAGAGTGCTCCGGATACCTTCGGCCGCCAGGGATTCTTTAACTTGCACTTAAATCGCACAGTACACGGGCCTTTGCCGCTTTGCCTCCATCGAAATAGGACCGCCGCGGTCGAGATAGAACCCACGTCTTTTGGATCAGCAGCCCAGCATCACAGCCATTGGGATACCATGGCTAAAGTCGGCACAGATGCCTTTCATCAAATTCGCTGATTGGTCGAGAAAGTTTAAAGTCTCCAGGTTAGTTGAGGTGCCATCTGTCTGCCGCCCCATTCCGTCGTGTGTCCTAATAATTGTTAATTCTAATCATTTGATTAGAATCATAATGATTCTAGTGGTATTGCATTTCGTACGCGTGTATAATGTTTTTCCATAGTTTTTCTTTACTATAGAAAGGTTGGTGAGGGACTGCCAGTTCGGGGTCTGTAGATTTTCCTATCTAGCGCTGGCTCGCTAAATCGAATCCAGCCCAATAACGTCCGAGGCGTATAGTCCACGAGAAGTTTAAGGGCTGGGAGGTGGTTGCGGCTGGAGAACACGAGACGTTATACTGTGTGGGTAAGCAAGGTTGGATGCAACTCTACGGTAGCTGCTCTGATTTGCTGTTCAGAACCGCCGCTGCGGAGGCTTACCATGGCGGTTATGGCGCTCGGCTGCTCACCCAAAGGACGTGGGTTCAATTCCGGCCGCGGTGGTAGAATTTCGATGGAGGTGAAATGATATAGGTGCGTGTACTGTGGATGTCTGTGTGCTTAAAGAACCTCACTTGGTCGATACTTCGGCCGCCCTACAGTACGGGTTTCCACATAGCCTGAGCCGCTTTGGTACGTTAAACCTCTATAAACGTAAACCTAAGCTATTTAAAGCGTTGTGTGAAACATTGCTGCGTTTTTCTCGGTCCGGATTCTCCGGCAGAGTTAATTTTTATTTTTACTAGGAGGAGTAGCAGAGTTACCCTGCTCTTGCAAGTCATCGGCTACAGGGTATGTGTAGCCCCTCTGTTTTTTCATGCAGCCATTCTCGGCTACTGATAATTTCGGATGGCGCCCGTCCTTAAAAGGACCACACGGCTGAACAAAGCAGGAACCAGACTCAACGAACAATAGCTTGTCGCTTTAGTGCGACTCAGTAACACCGACACATGTGAGCAAAAAGAAAAATAACTAAAATGTTAAAGCCGCTGATTGTGATGGTGAGGGAGTGCCGATAAGACAAGTTGAGGACAAAGGAGGGAACCAAATTTTATGAAATGAGGGTGAAGCTCGGGAAGTCCAAGGAATTGTAAAAATGAGGCCAATGATTTACTGTTGAGGTCTTGTGTGCAAAGGCGAAACTGAGAGCATTTGCCCATATCTGGTCATCGCTCCATTCAAATGCAGCACCGCCTCCATTTCACCAGCCTCCGCCAGACGCATGAGGATAAAGAAAAGGCGAATGAGAAGAAAACATGAATTTTTTAAGATACAAGTTCCTTGTAGCCAGCCGAAAGTTCTTCCGGGTGGTCGGTGGTGGTAGAACGTATCCGATCAAAGTGCACAACGCCTGTATGCTTTGTTCTGTGCGGTTAGCGGTCGTGGGGCGTGGGTGAAACTTCGCTCTCCTGGACATTAAACTGGCGGATAACACAATATAGGCCGAAGTTTCGGTGTAGTAACATTTCAGAATCCACAGCAAAGAACCTAAACGTAGTCGGCTGGCTTTTAGGTAAAGAAACATCTTCCGGGGTTCTACCGGGCATAGTCTACCTGCTGTTTATGGTGCATTCCTTGTTTTGCGTGTTTCAATGTCGTGAGAGCAAGAGGGGATCTAGCAAACTTTGATGAGACCGCCACCGTCTGGGGCTTTTAACATGACAACGAATAGAAGGCGCTTCGACATTTTTTGGGCGCCTATCGATAATAGTTGCAAAGTGAAATAACGAAATTCAGGTAATTACTTGAGTACTTCACATGATTATCCTGTTTTATAACGCCTAACAAATCTTTCGTCTAGCTGAGAAATCTTATATAAAAAAAATTAGTAGTAGCATTCCTGAAACAGCTGGTATATATCAAGGACTAAAACATTAATCGGAACGAAGGAAGGAAGTAGGAATTTTTGTCTTTCCTTTTTAAATTTGTCGGGAGGATCGATGCGAAACAATTACTGCTATGGTTTTGTTCCTCAAAGGTAGCTGATCAGAAAGCTGTGAGAGATGATGTAGTGGAGAGGTGCTCAGTAATGATAGTGGCAAAGCTTCATCTTGCGTAATACCATTCCTTGTAACAAGTGAACTCTGCAGCTTTTTACAGTTCAATGGGTACTTGAACTCTAAACGAGCCGCAGTGCTGGGACCAAAGACACAGGACAAGAATGTTTATGAACAGAAAGCTTGTATTGCTGACGATACTGACGGTCATTGATTACATCCGGAGTCAAGGGTGTAACAAATACGTCATCTTTTTCATCGTCTTTATAAAGCATGCGAGATGCAAAGGAACTCGAAGTAGTTGGCCGATAAGAAACTTTCTTGCTTCTCGAAGTCGTGTAAATGCGGCCAGTTTCCTTAGACACCTGGAAAAGAAAGAGATGTCAGAGATTTACATTTCGAAAAATATGATGTGTACCTAGCAATAAGGCGCAAATCGAAGCCAGAAAATAGAAGCTGTAGTTTCCATTGGCCATTCTTAGGCGCTGAGCAAAATCTTTTTCTGAGAGTTTGAAAGATCTTTGAAGGGGTTGTTTTACTTGGTACCCTTAAAAAACTTGCTGCAGATGCGCTGCCTAAATTGAGCGACTTCTTGCGGAGGTGCACTTCCTTCTTTTTCGCGTTCAGTTTTCTGCCCAGAGTTTCATTACCTTGAAATTAAAGCGAGTCAGGTATACTCGCATTAAGTTTTCAGCATATTTGTTTTGAACTTTTAGTTCCCATTTTGCAAAGAAACTTACGAATATCCAAAGAAACTATTACGAATTCGAAACGCATCCTCAATTAGTTTTAGTGGCAAATAATTGAAATTCTTTCCTTTCGCTTAGTAACTACAATCCATGGTTCCTAGCGTAAAGGAGTGGTGTACTCCAGGAACTGAGAACTTAAAAATCGGAGAAAGTAAGATGATAAATAAGCACTCTCATCGCTCCGAATACGATCTGTGTAAGTTTCCGAAAGCCAGTGATAATTGATAATGTGAATAATATGCCACTGGCTTCCTGATACTTATATCTCACAACCGTCGTATTACTAGCTGCTTGCGATGGCTACAGATTGGGACCCGAGAATGGTGTCAGCCTATTCGCTGTAATCCTGTAAGTCGTTTTATGAAATTGTTAAAATTTTGAGTTTTGTGCCAGATTTTAACGGCCCAACAAAGGCTTACCGGACGAAGAGGATCATGAGGGGCAAAACTGTCAAATGTAGACGACTCCCCTTCGGTACCAAGATGACTCATAAAACATCAGTTCTGGTTGAATTTTTAAGGAGTTTTTCAAATAGCTACTTTTGATTCCGATATACGAAACAATGCTTTTGACAATATTTCTGGCCATGCTGAATTTCCTTTTGTAGCCGCAAAAGAGGCCTTGATCGCTGCTAAATTTAGAATTTAGGAATGTAAGACACTTCATTCCAACTACTCGGTTCAAATTCACAATTCATGTTCAAGACAAGTTAGGACTGCGTAGCAGTCCCAGTCACCAATTATAGCTGTGTAGGCTAGCCTCATTTATCCGGGTTGGGATTTTACACGCTGCCATAATGTCATTGGGAAATCGTTCACTGATGACGGCACCTATATTTCATGCATTTTCATAATTTACTGCCTTATAAAAGCCACAGATTTAGCGAAACAAATGGGTTCTACTTAGCGCACGATAACTTCAATTCGACTTCAGCATTGATTGAAAGCAGAAAATAAACCAATGTCCAAGTTTCCTCTTGAGGCACATAGTTATTAAGGAAGGTTGTAGAGTACAAATATTTTTGGGCATCGATACGGTGGCCTTCACGAATGCAAGGCTGACTTACATGTGACGAGCAGTCTGATATTAGCGGCCACTGCGAGACACGCAGCCTTTATTAGAAGGGTGGCAGTCAGAGCAGCGCTCTCCAGCAGGCCTGCACAGGCGCAGGCCAGCCCGTAGAGAAGGCTGCCAGGATTCGAGCCAAGAAGATTTTTCAGCAGGCACTGCAGAGAGCCAGGATTGTTACTTGTCATTGTAGCAATATCTCGTGTAATTTTTAGTAACATTTCATATTAGGAGTTGTACTGCTTTCAAGAGGTGACGTGCTTTTTTATTCTGCGACAGCAATGATACAGTGCTTACCAAGTCGAGTCGCGTGCTACCAACGTGCACGCTGCTCGTATGGGCACTCAGTTTAAAGAAGGTGACGTTTACGTCTAGTGTTAGCATGTATAGCCAACTTATATATATATAGAGGTTGCGAAAGCATGAAGTACTTGACTGCTTACAAGAGGATATAGCGAAGTATGCGCTTCGTTAAAGGAAACATATTTATTCGACTCGACGTTTCGATCGGAAGACCGATCTTCTTCAGGAGTGATTATATATATACATATATATATATATATATATATATATATATATATATATATATATATATATATATATAGAGAGAGAGAGAGAGAGAGAGAGAGAGAGAGCACGGGTAGAGCACCGGACGCGTAATTCGGAGGTCGTGGGTTCGGATCCCACCGGCGGCATGTGGTTGTTTTTTCTTCTGCTTTTCTAATCAATTGACTTTAAGCGATAACATATTCAGTAATATTCTAAATTGATCAACACCACAAAATAAATAAATATGCTAAAAAAAATCCCCTGTGCCCCTTGGTTTCTGTGGCTGTTGGCTTCTGTCATATATATATATGTATATATATATATATATATATATATATATATATATATATATATATAGTTGCAGCACGTCTTGTTCAATGGGCCAGGAAGACTTGTAGAAGAAGGGGTCACAACTCTGCAATTATCTTCACTTAGTACCGACAGTTTCGAACGGAGGACCGTCCTTCCTCAGGGTATGCACACGAATAGACTCGTCGTGTGTATACCCTGAGGAAGGACGGTCCTCCGTTCAAAACTGTCGGTATTAAATGAACGTAATTGCAAAGTTGTGACCCCATCTATATATATATCTTCCGGAAGCCAGCAGAAGTGCATCCGCCGGTGGAGCCGAAAGAGCAGGTACAGGCCAGCTTATGGGCATTACGTGCGAATGCGCTGTTGGTGGGTAAAGGAACCGGCATGCGATGCTGTTATATGGGAGCACTGATCTCAATAATTCCAACACATGTTTTATTTGTGAACATCTGTACCATACACGCGGAATTTTGCTGCTTCCCTCGTCATATGTTATGAAGCTTACATAGGGAAGAATCCTAGACCACAGCAGTTTCGCATTTCATAAGTTATCGTATGCTGCTTGTCAGAGCTCGGAGTCTCCTTCAAATTACAGCCCAACTATGCCTAACGACAAGACTTATGATTTATAATTTATGTCGGTTATCGTCCAAAAGCGACTCGGACTGTGAAGGACGCCGTAGTGAAAGGCTCCGGAAATTTCGACCACCTGGGGTTCTTTAGCGTGCACTGACATGGCGCAGTACATAGGCCTCTAGAATTTCGGCTGCATCAAAATTCGACCGCCGCGTGCGGGATCGAACACGCGTCTTTCCGGTCAGCAGTCGAGTGCCATAACCACACAGCTACTATGGCGGGCCTTATCAGAACAAATACTGTGCGATTCCATATTATGTTTAGACTCGCAAAAAAAGAATCTTACCAGCAAAGCATTGACCAGGCTGACAAGAACGTTGTCCTGAAACCGAAGAGAAATAGAGAGGTCAGAAAGCACTGCTACCAAGCAGCAGTAAAGATGCATAACACTGCAATAATCAAAATGATCTGTCTGTAGTTATTTTTTGGGCTATAGGCCAGCACTAGAGATCGCAGAAGGTTTAATGACTGTTTTTAAAGTACTTAATTATAATTACATAAAATATTTCTGTAACCAAGATAAACCAGGCAATTCATTGACTGCTTAAGCAAGAGGAAGGCCTGTAAGGCAGTGCCTAGCAGATGACAGCTAGCAATTAAAAAAAATGATTGAAAAAGCACAAAAAGTAATGTGCGATAGCTCGCAATTAGGAGTATACTAGGGGAAGAATTTAACTACACATAGCTTTTGTTTCAGTATCTTACGAATAAGAAATTCCTTCAAAGTTTGTAAACTTTTCTGTATAAGAACCGTTTGCGATAATTAAAGCTGTTTGTATTATATTAAATTTATCATGTCGATAGCAGTAAAGAAGAAACTTCGGCCATCCGACGGCGAGAGCGCATTAACGTTTCGTTTTCTTAAAAAATTATTATGCTACACACAAGCCAGCTTCCAGCAATTCTTCTTTAGGCCTTTTGCTAGTGGCTTTCGGTTCTGTTGGGACTGTGTTTTGCAGAGATTACTGGGTGGACTCTTCATTAAGAGTTAGAAGGTATGTGACGAGTATATGAGCAAATTAAGAGCTTGAATGCGGTGACTTACCGTGCAAGGGCCACCTTCATTGCAGAGGAGGAGACTATCGGTGAAGCACTGGAAAGCAACGATTTTTAAATATGAAAACACGCCATTACGCTTCAGTAAATGACATCACCAGTCGTCCTGGCTCCAGCGAAAATGTGAGCAGAGGTTTTCGTTTTGAAGAAGGAGTTAATACGTAAAACTCTTGTTTTCTTGTGAGGTTTTTTTCTTTTGTACCGTAATAGAAGCCCCTAGGAGCCCAAACCGAAAAGATCCTGAGCATCACGGCAGTGCGGTAAGAATTTTTTCCAGGTGGCCATTGTGTCGTCTCTGATTGCGAAATCGGATCTTGACTGTAGAGACGCAACAGTGACAAGCACAGGTCATTATTTTCTTATTGTCTTGTTGTGTCCCGGTCAGAATGTGTTGTCTTCGGCGAACAAATGAGCATTCCACTGCGCAGTAATCAACGCTGTTAAATTTTTTTGCCGCCAAAGCTGTCTGTCATTCCTATATTAGCCCGCGCTTACCCCGATCGCCAAGGTGAAATGCATTTGCAAGCGCAAGCACGAAGCACTACATCTGCCATTTGGCCTTGGTATAACTGTATCATTATTGCCTTACATGTGGCTTTCGTCCTGTACCAGTCAGAACTGTTGTAATGAGAGCTCTGAAAGTTCGATTTTACCGAGTTTGAGACGTGGGCTGTCCCGGTGGGGAATTCCTCGTAAACGTCCGAGCATATATGCGGAAGAGAGCTAGCCGTAAATTCAGAAGCCCTTTGGACAGCGACGGTTAATTACAATGTGGGAAACGTAGCGCCGATCCCCATGCGATGTTCAACGACAGAAAGCCTTACATCGCTGCTTGATATATAATTTAATCATTTTCATCATGTCGTGACTGCTCGAAACTTGTTCTCCAGATGTGGAAACATGTACACGAGATGTAAATTAGCTTATTCCGAATAACATATTTTTTTAGGCGGATAAATTTGTTATGCACTAACGAGCCTCTCCAAAGTGTTTTATTCACATCTCTAGCGTCCAAAAAAAACGACGCTTTCTTAAACGCTAAAACGCTAGCGCCGCGCGTCTGGAAGAGCTAGTCACGAAGGCGATATTCGAAGGTCGTCATTTAATGGTAAGTGAGGAAGGATGGGCCGGGAGAGAGGGGGGCAGAGTTTATCATCGTCTTAAGCTTTTTCCTCGCCTTTTCTAAAGCATGGAACCTAAGTACAGATTGGGAACATGGTGCGCTCTCACTGCATTTAAGAAAGACCATGCAAGCACACAGACTGCAAGAAAAGCAACAAGGACATGTTAGCTACGTATTTTCGAACTTTTTTTCTTAATGTCTCTGTGCAACCGATGCGCCTGGCGGGATAAACGGACTAAATAAGCAGCATTAGGTGACAACTGCAGCTTTTACTTTAAAATTGAAAACATGTAGAATGAAGCAAATATACATTTTCAGCTTTTTTGGCACATTTATACTCAAAATAGCTCAAGTAGCACAAAAAATGTGAGGCGTCGAAGACTGCCGGAGTTACCTGCTCCAGGTTGAGGTTTCCGGGAAGGGTAATGGTGATTGGTTTCTTGCAGGTCTCAGTTCCGGTAAATATCTTATAGCACCCTTGTACGTTGGAAACGCAGCACAGTGGCTTTATTACGGCCGTGAGGTTCACCGCACCTGCAGTGACCAAGCAGCATAGCGAAATGAGCCAACCATGCTCTCAATTACAGCGCTTACGAACTAAAGTGAACTGCTATCACAATAGGTAAGCTTTTAGGAACATTAATGCAGGCCTTTTATAGTTAACTAAAAGATACTGTGAAGCCTTGGTTGTTCGAAAACCTGACCGCTTACCGCCTCACAACGAGGACGGCAAAGATGACAAAGGCATAGAGGGTTGCGAAGAACTACGCCAGTCTGCTGACTGTCTTCCCATTGCCATCGTTGGTAAATCATAGCTTGATTTACGGAAAGTATCGTTTGAGGTCATCAAAAAGGCAGGTTTGTAAGGGAACTCGGTAATGTATTTCCAATAAGGGCCACCAGCACCGAGAAGAGCGCCAACTTCGCTTCAGTTGTACTCACGGAAAACAAAATTCAAATGTTGCAGAATTTTGATCATTCCGGGGAATGAGCCAAGAGCCACTATTTTACAGTTCTTTTGTATCATAAAAGAAAGATAGATAAGAGGAGGGGGAAAGGCAGGGATGTTAACCAGAAAGGTTTCCGGTTGGCTACCGTGCACTGGGGAAGGGAACGAGAGGATTAAAAAGGGAAGAGAGAAGGAATGAGAGACAAAGCCACAATCTAGCAAGCAAGGCAGTCTCTCGGAAACGACAAAACAGTGCCTTGTGAGCCTTGATGGTAGTCGGCTCACAAGGCAATCACAAGTTATCGCTTAAAAATCCCATATCAAATTTATATAGAAAATGCTTCAATGTGCATTGTCGTATTCATCGTCTCCTCTAGGCGCTTGTTCCGTGCTGAACGCTTACAAATATTGGTGTAGAACAAACTTCGCTCAGTTCGTGTCCTTTTTGTCAGGTAGGGAGTGCTCTGCTTTGAGATTAGTCTCCACAGTAAATACTGAACTCGGGCAATTTGTGTCGCGTAAATCTCAAGAGCAGCTAGGTCCATGTTTTTATACGTTATCTACGAAATGTGCTCGTAAATTACTCAGGATATGAGCTATTAACAACTTTTTTGGAATTGCCAATTTAATGCTCCCCCGTAATCCAAAGCTGTATTCAGATCACATATCTGGAGTGGTCGCCTCATCTCCATACAGAGCAGCTGAATCAAGCCTTGAACTCTCTCTACGAATCTGCTTTTCGAACACATATATCCGGGATGGGAACCAACCATGCGCTCGGTCACCACTGGCTAAATGAGTTCTTGGCACTTCTAGGACGTGCAAGGCTTCGTATATGTAGAGTAGACGGCCAGACATCGAAGAGGAGCAAGTTAGAAAATGCCTATGTCAAATTCAGGCTGAATTCAAGAATTTGTGCACGACCTTCTGGTCTTCTCCACAGAACTACTTTAGCTACAGCGCTTCTTCGAGTCTTTCTGTGAAGCACACCAAATAACATCTCAATATTGCATTAGAATACCCGTGCTCTGAAAGGTGAAAAATAAATCTTTCGATTCAATTTAAGTTTCCTTGTCCTTTCAGCATCACTACTATCAGTAAATTATTTTCCATTGTTTATGTTTTCATTATAACACTCTTAAAGTCACGACTACAATTTAGCTTAACCTTAGGTAGACATCCGCTTTATAAGACAGGTTTTATTCTGCGGTGCCCGAGTATTGAAAAGCAGGTGTGTGTGCTACTAGGACAAAAATAATATTAAAAGAAAGTTCTGAGAGGGACTGCGGTCTTTCGCCAGTGCTAACTGAGAAAACAGGGCTCTGCATACTTTACCTGTAAAATGTTTTTCGCTCTTGAACCAACTTTTGTTGTTAGCAGAGTCATGCTTTAATATATTTTATATTCATTCACTCGTAGCAAAATTGTGACACAAATCTTCGGCAGATTACGTAAATGCTATATTTACCGAAAATCTAAGAGCCACTCAGTAATCTCAGCAGAATTATAGGAAAGGTCCGAAAGCTTTGAATACGGATCCAAAAAGCGAGGTTACATAGTCATTGCGGCCATAGAGAAGTTAAAACAAAAAGGGTGATATTACTGGTGTAAAAGAAAGCAAAAAAAGCAAGACCCATAGGACCTGCTAGAAAATCATCTAGTGTAATGCTTAACAGACTTACTCAGGCCTAAGAGGCTGAGGACGAGTTCGATAATATCGAGCAAGGCAGCCACGGCCCCAACAGCGTTGAGTTCCAGTAGGGCTGATATCAGGCACTGCGCAGGAACAAAAATTTGTTTTTTGCAGACAGTAGGGTCATGAAAAGAAATACGTCACGTGAAGTTAGGCCGTCTCTTGAAGCATCATCGGGAAACACCATTTTCTCTACTTTCTCTCTTAAGGAATATTCGGGCACTGAGGCACTGAGGACATCAGCAGTGAAACTAATCAACCACATATCATATCGCTGCGGTATGCCAGCTCACTTCTTAGAATAGTATATCCACCTGTATTACATGCATCAACTGAAAGGAGCTGAGAATGTGGTTTGTTTTATGGCGCTTTAATGTTCCAAAAGAGGCTCAGAATATGACGGACGCCGCATTCCTGCGTCCACTCCTTAACAGGTCCACTCCTTAACAATGCAGCATGACTTGCGACTGTCAGAAAGCTTTAACTTAGCCGTTTTTTTTTGCACAATGTATAAATACTGTAAGTACGGTGTCCGACCATAGTCTTCTCCTAGCGGCCACTTATTAATAGAAGTTGCCGCCATACTTGCGAGTGGCAATAAAGTTCGCTCGATCCTCAGTCTCATATTACTCATTGCTGCTTGATTTGTCGCAGTTGCGCCGCCACTTATTAACGGACAATTGTTAAAAGAAGTGGCCGTCACACTTGCAAGTGGCAATAATATTCGCTCCGTATTCAGTCTCATAATACTTATTTTTGCTTCATTTGTCATCGTTGCGCCGCCTTACCAACCATGAAAATATTTTAATTAAGGTGTGGCTCGATATCGGTAGCATGCATTCGGGTATAGATGCTATAACTTTTTGCTACCCCAAATATTCATAGCATCCGCTTTTTTGCAGAGATTCTGCAGCGCCCTTAGGTTAGAAAGCAGGCCCATAGCAGCAAGAATCCTTCAATGTATAAAGAAATTAGCTGAGGTTTAGCTTTGGTTAAACCCGGTAGCTTTGCGTAAGCACAGCGCACAGCTCGAACGTCTAGCAGCATCCTGAGCTCGCCGTTTAGCAAGCTGCGGTTCACGCTCTTCATCGGCCTCTTGGGCTCGCTGCTGCTTCCTGGCTGCTGCAAGTCGGCGTAACTCCTCTTTCTATTCATCGGGTAGCATGTCGAATGAATTCAGCAAGCAAGCGAACGTGCTTTATACCCATTCTTCCCCGTCTCCCTCACATCTAGCGAGAGCAGCGCAACAGCGCCTCCACTCGGTAGCGACGGCAGCTGCAGCGCAGCGTGCCTACCACCGCGACCACCCGACGGCTTGAAGTGGAGGGCCATCTGCAGCCGGTCTTGTTGCTATGGCAACGACGCTCCATCTGGGTCGCGCCGTGCCTACCGCCATGACCACCCGACGGCTTGAAGTGGGGGCCCATCTGCGGTCGCTCTAAAGGTCAAACGCGCCTACCGCCGTGGCCGCGCGAAGAGGCTGAGACCTGGCGTAATATTGCTTGCGCAATAAAATAATTTTCTTTCAGGAATGTTTCAAACAGTGGCCTGGATTGTGAACTCATTGTGCTGTTTTTGTGCCTACCTGACTATACAAAATGTTTTTGCCAACAGCACCTAGTTGTGGAACGCTTTCTTGAGTGAGAAAATTGAAGCCGAGGGCGCGAATGTCGAAATGAACCGAAAATGTGTACTCACCTGCACAACCTTGCACAGGGCCGCCACAATGCCCTCCTGTGCCCCAAAACAACATGCAAAGAAAAAGGTTTGCGTATTAGGATTGTGCTGTTCTATCGTTTTTGCAACATTCTATTTGTATTAGTTGTTTCAATGGTTCTGGAGATCTGTCTCACACTGCTCCTTTTCTCGACGCTGTCGTGTCAGAGCAGTAGGCTAAGGCTTTGCCACAGGGGAACTTCTTAGTCGTTTACGTGAAAGTTCTCCCTTTGGCTCAACTCTTACTCCTCCTGCCGCAAGTAGAGGGGAGGAAACAGGCGCCCCGCTCTTGCTCACCTCATCGACCTTCGTTGCTTATATTTTTTGTGTGTGTGCTTGCGTACGTGCGTGTGTAACTCCGCTACCGTTGCTACCCTGGAAGAACTAGTGACGTACAGTATTTCTGTTTACTGTTTAGGAGCAAATATTTTGATGATATTTGACCTCAGAAGTACTCTCACCGAGTGAGGTGCAATGTGGGTGGTGTTTTTGTTCAGTGCTAAGAAAGTGGGAGGATAGTTTTGACATATGTTTTGACATTATCTTTAACTTTTCTTTTTATTGCGAAAGTGTTCATGCTAGCATCTCGATCGTTATCTAAATATATGATCAGCTGGTGCTTACCACGGTGTCGGTGCAAAGATCCAGAGAAGACCCAAGGCACTGAAAATAAAGCCATTCGCAAATTAAAATGACATTTTTAATGGATTATTCTAAAGGCATCACCGTTCTAGGTTCTGTTCGCTCTTGTCTAAAGAGTAAAAGAGAAACGACAACTTTTGGTTGACCAACTGTGGCGCGCACTACACTTCCGCGAAATGTGAAATTCCTCGATCAGAAGATTGACGTTCTTCAGATCTAAGTTCGACATTTAGCAGTGCGTTCAATCTGAAAAATTTCAGACACCAAATTTAAATTTCCGAGACATTTTAGCATGTTTCGTCACGGTGTGACGTTGTCTAACTGGCGCGCTTCCTGAGCTAATTTCCGCTTCAACTGTGGCAAATTCATAAGCAAAGAAGGAGACTATGCGCAAAGACAAGTTCGATGATTCTCCACTAACATATGTCTCGAGAGCAGAAGTCACTTCTGATTTTTTAATGAAATTCCTAGTAAAAGGTCTACTTTTTCTCTTGGCCATTTTATAGAAAATGAAATTTTGCATTCCCTGCGTCGTTTAGAGAGAATAATATAGCTTAACATTCTTGGCACTGAGCTGCACCCTATTGCTGTACCGAAGATATTGATGAAGTTGCATTCACCTGTCCCAGATTCAGGATGTTCGGCAGAGTTGCATTTAGGCACTTAGGGGCTGTAATGAAAACAAGGTGCATGTTACCTTACGTATAGCTTAGCTTATCCGTGAATAATAATGCCCGTGCAACACCATGAAATGCACAAAGTCAGCTTTGTTGCGAAAGCCAGCTTGATCTCCTTGTTGATGGCAACGTTCTCTTAAGTTACAAAGTAGCACTATGGGAACATTTTTTGACGACATTGACATTTCAGTCGTAAATGATTAGAGCTTGCTGGGTATTCCTTCGCTTTGTCGGCTGAAATATAACGAGGAAGGCAGCGCTTTCAGGTGTTGTCCTTACACTGTCGTTTTATAATTCGCCAAACTGAAATAACATTAACTTTTGAATCTCTCGGCTCCAGTGATCTTCCGGTTCTGTGTGCGAAATAAAAGGGTGCTGTTTAATATTATCTCTTTATGATACTGCATTCCAATGGACGTGGATTTATTTTTTTCAGTGATGAAGTCAAATATATCTCGATTCCGCTTTTTCGAGTCACCCATTTCTCTCTCCAGTGCACTTCCTGGATGAGCATGTAAAAGTAGTTAAATGTGTAGAAATAAATCTGCTTTGTGACATCCCCTAGTGCACGTGCCGAACTGTCAAAATTTGTTTGATTTTTTATTTTGTTTTGTTTTGTTACTCAACGTCACGCGAGACACTTTATGGCCAGAAATCAAGAGCCTCTCCGTTTCTATAATGTCATTTAGAGTTAGTTTTTTTCCACTGCATGACCGAAAGTGTGTTCAGAAAGGGGGGGGGGGTGCTTTGGGTATATTTTGATCGGGAATGGCAATTTATGCTGAAAAACACTTTCTTGAGGGAGTTGCACTCTCTGCTTGCACCTCAGCAAAAGACCATGATAGTTGTGTCGACAAAAAATAAATAGAGACGCCAAATTTTTATTTCTATATTTCTGCAGTGGAATTATGCGTACGCATCAGAAACGCATCAGAAACTTAGATTACCGAGTGAAATTTGCCAGTGGTCAGTGAGGAATGTATGATTTAATTTTTTCCCATGCAGTTTCGGTTTCGCTTTGAATATCCGAACAGAGGGTGCGATGCCACAAATGAGTGTCGGGTCACATGAGGCACGCAAAAACTGGAGAATAAGTACCAGGTGCCGCCATTCCTGCTTGTGTACCACATTAGCATAAGAGTTGACGTTAGTCAAATGGACAAAGTAGCTATTATGTTTCAGCTTTTGCACACCTCACGTGACGTTATATTCACTTGTCACGTCGGAAATATTTGAAAAGTTGGGAGCGCTACAAGAATTGTGATATATGGAACGGTTTGGTTGGTTTGGTTTATGGGGTTTAACGTCCCAAAGCGACTAAGGCTATGAGAGACGCCGTAGTGGAGGGCTCTGGAAATTTCGACCACCTGGGGTTCTTTAACGTGCACTGACATCGCACAGTACACGGGCCTCTAGAATTTCTCCTCCAAAGAAATTCTGCAGCAGTGGCCGGGATCGAACCCGCGTCTTTCGGGTCAGCAGATATATGGAACGATCTAGGAGTAAGATTGCCACTATTTCTGCAATATAAGTGGAACATGGTAAGGAGATCTGCTAAGACTTTTTGATTATTTAGTTATTTAGGAAACTGAGTGCGTTAAGTATCTTATCGCTTCTTCTGGCCTGGTATACAATCCCATGGCAAACACGGCGGTAAGCGGCACTGAAGCAGATCTGAGAGGCAGGTCCTTAGGAAGCAAGCCAGGCTTTGCATCCTTGGAAGAATGACAAGAACATTGTTGTGATTACGGTATAGGTTCTTATACTCAAAGATATTCGTTTTACATTAACGAAAACGGTAAAACTATCATCTTCGGCTGTTATGACGCATATCTAAGAAGAGGGCTGGGGTACGGCAACACATTATTAACGCCAATTTTTATTCCATTTCCTACCCTTCCTTAATACCCCACAGAACTGTTGCCTTGGAGACACTTATGTAATATAAGAATATAGAGTCCATATGATATAGAATAATATATGAAGATCAATAGGTTCGCTGTATGTATTCCTTATGGCGTTTAAAACGTTTCATATAGATTTTGTACTATCTCTATACAGTGTAGATGACGTAATAAGGAGTACATAATTTTACGTACGCGCTATTCATGTGGTTCAGAGGAGACCATATGTGACTAGAGACTCCATATAATCTATATAGCGAACATATGAAACTATTGGGGTCACCATATGAAAAGTTTGAGCAAGGTATGCCACAGGGTTCACAAGAAATCGCAGCTGGGTGGCAGTTTAAAAAAGTTTCCTTCCTTTGTTTTGCCTTTGGTATAACTAGTGACACACAATAATTGGTGACCTTATGACCTTCCAAAAATACCATTACGCTTACTTAACAATCGCTCAGAGCTTTCGAGGCTCCTCTTTATTTCCTTAATTTTCAGGTGAGCATTATACTTTCCAGTTGTATCAAGCGTCCCTAGGCACTCAGAACAGTCATCAAGCCATGGATAATCGGTGCTGAGCACATAATGAAAGTAGTATCCAACGACAATTTCTCTGACGAGGACAGGCAGCCACAGATAATTTTTGGGGCGACATCAAAGTGAGCAAAGCGCTTTTTCAAGGTGCCTCTACGCGCAAGACCTGCAATATGTGCGCGAGCAGAGTCATGTCTTGAAGAGTGGCTCAAATACGCTAGTTTGAAAATATAAAAGGTTATAATGACCACTATGTTTTTCTATTTAATATCTTCTAACTGAAAGCGTAATAAATTCTGCGGCAAGAGGAAATAACGTGTCATTTAGAACCAGAAAGTTAGATGATGACCTGATATATTCCTGCCGTAGTAAACGACCATGACGCTATTCATGAGGAAAACTGCACCAATGCGAATTTAGTACATTATATTTGCTTCACATTGCCCACGCGCTAAACAGTGTGCGGAAGACTAACTGTGGCTGCTCACATAGGGTTGATGATTACGTTATAAGATTTCAAGCTTTGGAATGGCTTGTTTAAAAGACGCCATGGTTACCGCGGTTGGTGAGCAAGAAAGATGCATATTCACCACAGATAAGCCGGCGAGCACCTAGGCCGGGGTAAAGTCAATGCCGTTTTGAAAAACTTTGTGTAGCCGACGAAAATGGGAATGAAAGCCTGCAAATCTGACGCAATTAAGAGACAATAGTTGCTTAATGATTGCTATTTATGAGACTAACGGTTGCTCTAAAGCTGCGATTTCTCTAAAGAGAAGCCCTTGTTCCATGTGTGGTCCCATACGGCTCAGAGATTACTATGCGAGAGAATCGGGCGCCTAGCGAACGACACAACTCTCGGTATGGTGGCTGGCAGAATGAGAGGAAGAGCATTGAAATCAAGGCATACGTGACAAGAACTTATGTTCCGGAGACTATAAGCATGGGCTGAAACCACTTCATGCGCAAAGGGGAGCCTCACGGTTGGTGGTCGTCGCCAGAGCAGCAGGCATCAGCAGGGCTAGGACAAGGATTACGGGAGCCATGGTGAAGGATCGTGCACTTGGGATGCGACGTCTCTCAGGGACTCAGAAGAGTGCGGTAACTTCAGTCTGTCGCGACGCGTATTTATCGGGCTTGGGAGAAGGGAAATTTTTTTTTTACTCCTAACCCACGTGCCATCGGAAGTTCTTGAATATAATTGAAACAAAAACAGGACAGAAGGAAGAATGCACATGGCCTGCATCGGCTGTAAATATTGAAATCACGGTGGATTGTCTGCTTCGGGCCATAAAACAGGGCATGAATCCGGCTGTAGGGGAATGAACCCGATTGGTTTATATTGTGCTATCACTGCAGCCGCTGGACTCCAGAATATTGACTACCTCGCACTGACAGGAGCATTTTACTCGAATGGCCTGTGCCTTCCGGGATGATGACTCGGCTACTGGTATATTTGATGCACAAATGGTGCCAACGCGGTTGAAAAACCCCAGCATCGGGGCTTCCTGTCTCAGTACAGCCTTTAACGGGGTCAGAATATACCGGATATGAGGAGGCTATTTTTCATAAGGGGTCAAGAGGAAAGCGGGCATTTTCGATAAGCGCGTGCGCTGTTCAGTTTCTGACATACGGCCATTTCCTAAAACAGTAAACGCATTTAGATACCTCGTTGTTTGGCCATACACGTGCCATCGAAATTGAACTCCCCGATTTTATTTTCTAACAGCGAAATATTAAGCCTCCTATTGCTAACAGTAAGGATTAAGAAGTAGCACTATCAAGCAGACTTTAAGACAAGTTCAACCTATGTCAGCAGAAAGAGATGCTCTCTCTTTCTTCTCACTTGTGGAGACATTTTGGGTCTGAGTGTAGGTTGAGGGCTCCCCTATACGACTGAGAAGCAAACACCGTTCCTTTGTTAGGCTTGGTAGAGGCGGTGCATAAGCACTCATCTTTTGCAAGACGTATAGACCACATCAAATAGGAGTAAACAGAGTAAATCGATTTGAAGCCAAACAAATTTAACATGATGCTTTGGGTCAAAGTACGTACCTGATATGTACTGTTTATAAGTTGTCTAATATACAACTTAGTGTTCCTGGATTGTAATACATCTGTTTCATCTACTGGTTGTGGGAGTATGACGAAACCATGATAATTGTTTACAGCTCGATGCTCGCTTTATAGTTGTCACACTTCTTGCGTATTGATTTTTTGAGCTATTCTTGAATTGAGCATTAATACTATCGTGTATCCTAAATCTTGTAGGAGCGCTGCAACGATCCACGGCTGATAGTATTGGTAGAGAAATAAAGAAAATAAGTGATGAAGACGATAGTGAGCAGCAGTAGTGAGGAAAGCCGACAGCGAACACGGCAGAACCTATTCGCAGTTCTGACCAATTATCCTTCGCGTCGTGCTGGGAAGGTCACACGTGTAGGCTAGGGTACCACTAAATAGCAATGGCGTCTTTCCTACTGCCAAGGAGATTATTACACCGGTGTGGCAGTGATTGCATGTGCTTCCAACTGGATGAGATGCGCACGTGTAGCGCAAGTGGAAGCCACTGCATTGTGAGTGAGTTCTACGTGGTGCAAATGAGGTTTACAGGATCTTTTCCTTGAATTAATGAATCACTAGTCTTAAACAGCCTTTCTATGCGCAAATAGTTTCGCTTTTTTGTAGTACGCGAAGTGCTCCTGCAATACACGCACAGCAGCAATGCTACCTAAGAACACCACATGACCGGATTATTCATTGCAGGAGGAACAGGTCTAAACAAAAAGCGTTTTTTTTTTAAATAACGCCGATAAAATCTAACTTTAAATACACAAATACGGCCGGGAAGGCTTATATTCTATTGGGTGTCTTAACGGGAAGCTATTCGATGGTATATGGGATAAGTGATTTCGCGGCTCTAATAACGCTCGCACTCTGTGAGGAACGCCGTAGAAGAAAGTAGAAGGCTACTCTCGCCCACCTCGTGCTATTTAACGTGTGGTGACATCGCACAGCACTGCTGTATTTTTGCACTCGCCTCCACCAAATGCGGCCGCAATCTCTATATGAATTATGACAAATTTTAATAAGATCTCTGGGGCTTCTTATATAAAAAAATATATCCCGCATGACTACAATAGCAGCAGTCCTTCTAGTGACACCTTATCATGATTAAACTTTGTTGAAGTGTACCTGCTCATGGAGTGCGAGCCAGATTTTTCGTATGGATTCCAGGTCTGCTAACAACGTAAGGAAGCGACTAAGCTCCAACAGTCTTATCAGTATGAAACACCAATTATGGTGCGAAAATAGTATGTTCAGCCTCTAGTTGATTTTACTGGTGGCCACTGAAGTGCCTTGTAAAGATCTTTGCACAACGCAGAGGATAAAGAGGCACTCAGCAGGAGTTTAATTTACTCTGAATAATTATGTTTGCGCCATAAGATGACTAATACGGCACTTTCGCTGAGAACAGAGCTTCTATAACCTGCAAAGCAAAAAAAACTACAAAATATTGTCATCAATACCGCTTCTTGCTTTCTCAAGCATGCTGCAGCAACGTCAATATCGATTAGGGCACACGAATTTCTGAAGGTGTGCTACATCGCGACAGACTTCCTAGCGCTGATCAAAATACCGTGCGGCCCTGAGTTTGAGTTGGAATCAAACGGCAGTAAAAAAAAGTTCGTTTTTAAAAGAGTACCTTTGTAAAAGATATGTTTCCTGCGGCCACGAAAAAAAAGAAAACCATGTTTTACGGTTAACACACGGTGTGTAGAGTTGTACGGAGTCTCCGCTAAAATTCGCTTCAAGCAACGAAAACAACTTCATGATTCCAGGCATACCACAGAGTTAAATAGTTCATTTCTTCAATCTAGTGGGACCTGCCTAAATCCCTATAACTTGCATGTCGAGAACGACCCGACATTTTGTTTTTATTCATGCCAAATCACTTTTGCGCCAGATTTCTTTCTCCAGTGCAATCAGAAAACGTTTGAAAACTTTTTCTTCCACGTATTCCTAAGAAATCTAAGCCTACTTTTCAACCACAGTTTTGCGGTAGTTGTCCCAGCCGGTGAAACAGCGCAACAGCATATTGCTTACATGAGATATCGGTGTTGGTCTATGCACAAACATATCAGAGGTACAGCGGGAGCGCGCTTACTAAGGTATTCTCCATTAACTTTTATCCGCAACTGTTCCCATTCCAAGCTTCTCAATACCCCTTCCAAACAGGCGGTGGATAGCTTTGCCCAGGTCATGTCTACCTGCAGGACGACCTCCGGTATTATAATTTTATTGCTGTATTTATAAAGGACAATGATAGCTGTGTAGCCGGTATACATATCTTCAAGTGTTCCTACATAAGGCGCATCTACACAGTGATTTCGTAATGCCTACAAGATTGCTGATGTTTCTACTGATTCAAATGTTTTCTCATCTATGCAGATGATATATTCGGGTTGCTTATGCTCTGAGCAATTCTGTCGCATCTCATTGACAGTGTAAAAATGTTCTATTTTGGAGTAGAATTTAGGAAAGCGTGCCTAATCATTAGGTTGATTGAAGTCTAAGGTAATCCTGACTCGATTAGCGATTACCTTAGTAAATAGTTCGTAGGAAACAGAAAACGCTGATCTGTACTTGACGTCCCCTTTCTTATGAGCTTAAATGGTATTAGCGTACTTGCAAGTTTCTCGTACGCATTAGCTGATGTGGCATTGCGTATACAGCGTGGCTAGTTTTTCGAGCACAACCTCTCCATCGTTCGTCAACAGATCCGCTTTTACCTGATCTTCACCAGCTGCTTACCCCTTTGCGTTGGTCCTAAGGCGCTCTTTACTTTTATTACTGACCGGATGTCCCAGTGTTGCGCGCAACTGGCTGCCTGAGTAACGCCCTGACTACAATGACTACTATAATGGCTCCTGCAGAACTCTTCGGCTACTCTAATTTCTTTATCCATATCACTAATGATATTACCCTCTTTGTCTCTTAACGCACACATCCAATTTTTTCCGGCTCCTAGTTTCCTCTTCATCGCTTTTAGGTTACCCCCTTTCTTTAGAGCACGCTCGATTGTCTTCTTTTTTTTGCATCCTTATGTCGGTTGCCTTTTGTTCATTGATTAGCTACGATATCATCGTCAGTTCTACTCTGCCTGTTAGGTCAGAGGCCTTCATACTCTGGCGTTTCTCATTTAGATCTCTCGTGTCCTGAGAGAGCTTGCCGGTATGATGTGGAACCGGTCTACCGCCTTCTTTTACTACGCACTCGGTGTTGATAGCAGTGAGATTATAGCTGATTGGTTCAAGATTGAGGTTCTCTTTCTCAGTTAACGTCGAATATCAGCTCTTCAGCGAGATCCTGCATTCATCTCCTTTCCCTCTTACAGCTAACTCGTTAGTGGGCGTCCGCTTCACTACTTTCTAACGTTACTGCTTCATGTCTGGGCTATTTCGAGGACTAGGCATCATGCGTTCTCTACGAGGTGTTTTGTCAAAAATCTTTACGTCCTTCAGGACTAAAGAGAGAGCGCACAGTATGGTCTTTTTCATTCTTAGTCTCACTATTGGAGGGCTTTCAAGCCCACTACCTTGTTTTCTGGTTTGCGAAACAAGGCATTCATACCCGTTGAACTTCACTAATAGCCCCTCTCTGGCATTCGTAGAGCCAACGGCATAGTCGCCGACTGCTTGGTCTGCAGCCTACTTGTCGCCTGCCTAGGCAATGAAATCGCCCATCAGTGCAGTGTACTGTGTTTTTAGTTTGGTTATTGGCGATTCCACGTAGAAGCTTTCGACGATTTGGTCATCAAGGATGGATGTATTCTCTCTTTTCTTCTCAAATGTTCGATGTCCTGCCCGTTGTTTTAGTGCGCTAGCACACATATTGGCGATTCCCCGCATTTAGCCGTTGTGTGCTTGCCTGTTTTTCTGTCTGTTTGCCAGAGCAGCCGGTCCAACGTGTGAGGCGGCAGCTCACTCATTTTTGAGAGGCTGCTTGCGATGAGCAAACTGGATCGCATCCCAACCCAAGTCCTACCGATGAAACCACCTGCCACAGAAGGGCAGTGCCGCCCACATCTTAACTTGACCGCTGCACCACTGCGCAAGGAGTGGTTGTAAGACTCCCAGGGATTTATGCGTGTAGAAAGTTGCAAATGCCGCATATATCGACATTAATCCATTATCGCTATCCGCATAACTTTCTTCCGTGCACACTGCATCTGAACACTGGAACCGAAGTGAGAACCGAACTGCTGGCGCATCCAATTCCCATTTGTCCTAACTACGCAAATCGACGATCATTTTTTCTTTTTGCCGCTCTTGCCCGTCTTATGGGTACCGGGTCTCCCAGCGACTTTTGGCCGCCGTCTCGGCGTTTTCACCCCAATTCCTCTGCGGAGCTTTGTCCTCGTAAAGCTCCGCACGCACATTTCTAAACTCTTTCATGTACCAGACACGTCATGCTTGTTATTAAAATTCGGTGATGAGCAGGAGGTGGCGGAGCGTTCGCCTACCGGCGCTCTTTGTAGCAATGGGGAGCTGACTGTGCTTAGTTCCCAGGTAATTCCAGAACGCTGCGGCTGGCTTTTTGAGGCGCTTCCAAGCTCTTTAACCTCTTCCCTCCATAATCTTATGCCTCCTTGCCGTTGCACACCTAAATCCACTTAAAGGCTGGTTGGATACCAATGTGCACCTGTCGCCGTTTACTTTTACTTCTTTTACTCTTTCTTTCTCACTGCATTCGTATATTGGCACTGCAGCATTACGTCATTCCTGTACACCACCGGCGCTTAAAAGCGACGTCATTCTAATAACGCTGCTTTGCTGGCCGAAGCTTCGTGCAATAAACTCTGTTATTTTTTTATTTTTCCATGACCTACCGTCCTACTTACCTAACCTCCCACCCATCACCTACCTGCCTGCCTCTCAGCTTGCCAGCCTGCCAGCTTGTCAGCCTGCCTTGGTCTTAAACAAACGCTTTTTTCTAAGACTCTTTTCCCAAGCACCTTACCACAGAAGAGCCGAGCACCAGGCCGGGAAAACCTTATGCACATTAGTATACTTGGGGCACTCTGGATCTAACCCAGCACCTCCCAAATGCGAGGAGGATTCTCTGCAGCAAGACCAAGCTGTGTGCTTGCTAGCGTATCTATCTCTCGCAATATTGATGAATTGCTATTTGTATCTCAATATATTAGAATGCTTGGTGCACCCCACTGATTTACTGATATATATATATATATATATAGTAGTTGCAGCAGGTCTTCTCGTTCAATGGGCCAAGTACACTTCTAGAAGAAGGGGTCACAACTTTCCGATTATCTTCACTTAATACCAACACTTGAACAGAGGACCGTCCTTCATCAGAGTGTATATACGAGGTCTGTTAGAAAAGTATCCGACCTTTGGCCGAAGAAAAAAAACTGGCGTAACTGGAGCGTTAGAAACCTAATAACCTTCAAAGTAGTCTCTTTGGGACTCCACATACATCTCCCAGCGGTGCTGCCGTTGCTGGAAGTATTCCGAAAAGGCCCTTTTCGGAATGGAATTTAGGTCTGCTGTCGTTGCAGCCATAATGTCCTTTCTTTTCTGAAATGGCGCTCCTTTCAATAGCCTATTGATTTTAGGAAACAGCCAGAAGTCGTAGGGGGACATATCAGGAGAGTAAGGAGCCTGTTGAACTACAGGAGTCCGGTTTTTTTGCCAGAAAAGTCTGAATCAAATGCGATGAATGTGCAGGAGCAATGCCGCGAGGGATGCGCCAATTTCTTGTTGACCTCAATTCCGGTCTCTTGCGTCGCACAGCCCCACGTAGGCGATGGAGGACATCCCTGTTGTACTCTTTAGTCATTCTTTGGCCCTGTGGGATGCGTACTCGTGGTGTGCCACACAGAGGGAGTCAAAAAAGCAGTCAGCATCACTTTGACATTGCTGCGCACTTGGCGGGCCTTCTTTGGTCTTGGTGACGTGGAATGCGTCCTCTTTGACGACTGGGATTTGGTTTCGGGGTCGTACCCGTACACCCAAGACTCGTCACTAGTGATTACGGCGTCGGTGAAGTCAGGGTAACTGTTTGTGGAATCCAGCATCTTCTGTGAGACTTCAACACGAAGCTGCTTTTTCTCCACCGTCAGCTGCTTCGGCACGAATTTCGCCGCAACTCTCTCCAAGGCCAGATCTTCGGTGATAATGGAATGTGCAGAAATATTGCTGATGCCCACCTCTTCCGCAATTTCTCGGATAGTCACACAACTGTCCCGCATCACCACAGCGTTCACTTCGGCAATTACCTGGTCATTTCGGCATGTTGATGGCCGACCGGAGCATGGCTCTCTCTCCGCGGATGTGCGGTCGTCTTTAAACCAGTTGCACCACTGCTTAATCTGTGTGCTGCTCATAGCATCATCACCGAAAGCCGTCTGAACATTTCGATTGGTTTCCACTTAGCTATCGCCAAGTTTCTGGCAAAATTTGAGGTAGTAGCGCTGCTCCTCTCGCTCCGCCATTTTCCTTGCAGAAAAAAACCGACGAGGGCACTGCGCACTGCCTCACTCAACGCTGCTTCCCAGCGACTGACGCTATCGGCAGGCGGGAAAAAATTCGTGCATGCGCACGAGGGTTCAAGGTCGGCTTCTGTAAGCGCGCTTGTTTCATATCCATCAGGTGTTCGCAAAAAAAAAATAAAGTCGGATACTTTTCTAACAGACCTCGTATATATATATGCAGGGTGTCCAAGCTAGCATGTACCAACATTTATAAAAAACAGCGTTCTTCAGAAAAGAAATCGCGTGGATGTGAGGGTTTATCTAAAGTTACAGCACCATTTTTTTGCTCCTCCTACTTGATTAGTTAGTCGAGATAAATAAATTAACTTTTTAATTATAGCTTGAAACGTTCAGGCGTTAATAGGTAACTTGTTGACGTCCGAAAATATTGTCGAAACCAGGAACTTCCAACGAGGTCGACTTAGCGTGGCCGTTTTTATGCGGAAAAAACGAAAGCCCGCGGAGTTTAAAAAAACACCACGTGACAGCGCGCTCCGTGCACCCGAATGCGCCGCGATTACAGAGCTCTCAGCCGTGCTTTGTAAAAAGTATCCCTCGCTTCGCGCCTTTCGTGCTGCCCAAGACAGAGCTTCGCGCTGAGCTTGGTTCCAAGATAAGCGCCAATGGGCAAGGGCGGCAGTTGAAAGAAAGCGCGGCTCACTGTCGTCTTCTACCTAGCACAAATCCGTGCTTTCTCTACGATTCGAATGTGCTAATCTTTCTCTGTACTTTTTGTTTGAGATCAGCCTATATATATATATATATACATATGTATATATAAAGAAGTAGTCTTATACAAGCATCAAATATCAAGGGGTTACTGACATTTCGTCTGGGGACCAGTGTACTGAGTACTAGATGATTTTTCCAGACGAGTATTTATAGGGGTTGTAAAAAGGCTGCTATTGTGCACCCGACTTCAGCTCCCCCCCCCCCCGCCTTAAAAATAGCTTTACAAAGAAGGCACATATGCGCTTACCGCGCGATGAATCACAGTCCAATGGCCGTACTTCGGAAATAGCACAAAACGCCGAAACACAAACACGCGCACAGCACAAAGCACAAAACGCTGCACCACGTACTTACATTTCATTCCAGTGGAGTTTCTGATAAATTTATTGTTCGTAGCATGGGGAGCCGTTGTCAAACATGTTTTCTTGATCAGATAAATGCTTGCTTTCTGAGATGGTATGAGATGAGAGATAAAGATGAGATTCTGGAAACCTGCAGTTCACTCTTCCTTCCCTGCTAAACGCATATGTATATAATAATTCTGACCTTTTCAGTTCGTCAAACAGGTGTTTGCGTGCTTTGTATGCTAGCATGTAGGATTTTTGTTTTGTACCTTTTATTTCTTTGCTGATATTACCTTTGTTTACCCAATCTGAATATTGTGCCAATATTGTATATTCATTTATTTTATTTATTTATGAATCTGTCAACCCTCATTTGAGGGTCATTACAGGGAGGGAAAGTGAAGAGAGAAAAGAAATGCATATATAACCATGAATCAACAAGCTTCTTCGAGCATACAATACAATAGAGCATTGAAACACAACACCGTTCACACCATTGTAGAACCACCTGCTATACAAAAAGAAATATTGGACAATCAGTTACGCGCACATCTACAAGAATCCCTTGCTTAGACGGAATCCCCAAGTGCATTCAGGCATGCCGCTACACCTGTAGACTCAGCAACGTGAGCGGGCAGTTTATTCCAGTGCTCAATAGCATCCGGAAAGAATGAGCAGCGAAAGACGTTAGTTCGTGTCAAGTATGGCCGAATCGCTTTGTGGTGATTAAGGCGGGAGCTTAGTCTACCTAGAGGCTGCAGATATTTTTCTTTATTAATGTTAATTTCTCTGTGAATGATTTGGTCAAGTATTTTTAATCTCTGCTTTTTACGTCTTTTTTCTAATGTTTCTAGACTGCATGAGTTTAACGTCTCCGTTACCGAATCTGTCTTCCTGTATTTTGAACAAATAAATAAATCTTTGAACCTTTTCTATTTCCGTTGAAAGAATCTTCTGCCGAGGACACCATACTGCATATGCATATTCTAGGGAAGGCCGTATGAGAGATTTGTATGCTAAAGGTTTGACATCTTTCGTTGCTCTCCCCAACTTTCCTCTTAGAAAACACAGTTTTCCATGTGCTACCGCACAAACATTTTCGACATGATTGTGCCAACTTAGGTTGTGAGAAACTGGCACCTCCAGATACTTGAATGTACTGACATTAACCAAATCGTGACCTGCAATACTCTACTGAAAAGAAATTATATTTCGTTTCTTAGTTATATGGGTAGATGTGGTCTTATTGAATTTGATTTTTATTTCCCCTTTCTCACACCAAAGTGCAAAAGCCTGCTGGTTTTGGTTAATGTTAATCTGATCTCCTTCACATGTGATAGGTGCATAAATGAGGCAATCATCCGCAAATAGTTTTAGTTTAACAGAATTTTCAACAGCACTTACAACGTCATTGATATAAACTAGAAATAGCAGTGGCCTCAGCACAGAACCCTGTGGTACACCAGAATACACATCCAAAAAGCCTGACTCGCAATTGTCAACACGCACCGCCTGTTTGCGTTTTGCCAAGTACGCTTCTATCCATCTAAGTATGTCTCCATTAGTGCCATCCCTTCGCACTTCCAGGAGTAATTTGCCCTGAGGAACCTTATCAAAGGCTTTTTCAAAATCTACACAAATAACATCAATCTGTCCCAGGTCATCTATAGCTTTAGAAAGGTCATGTATTGTCTCAATTAACTGTGGCACGGTTGAAAACCCTCGACGGAAGCCATGCTGACATTCAGAAAGTAGTCCGTTTGTTTCCAAAAAAATGATAATGTTTCGCAATAACATGTTCTATTACCTTACAGCAGATTGAAGTAAGTGACACAGGCCGATAGTTGTTCATTAGTGTGAAATTGCCACTTTTAAATATGGGTATAACAATGACAGTGCGCCAGTCTTGTGGCAGATAATGAGTTACGAGTGATTTTCGGAATATAATTACCAAGTTGAAGGACATCCATTCAGCATACCGTTTCAAGAAGCATGTAGGTATTCCATCCGGACCAATAGCTTTCTTTTCGTTCAGTTGTATCAGCTGCTGAAAGACGCCGCTCTGAGTAAAGCTGATAGCAACGACAGACGTTTCACGAGAATGTGCTTCGTCCTGTGCGTCGCTTTGGCTCGTGTTTCTTGCGAATACAGTTTGGAAATATTTATTGAAGTGGTCTGCTATATTCGATTTATCTGCAATAAGTTCGGCTCCCACTGTCACCTGCTTTACTCTTTCCTTTCTTTTATCAAAATAGCACCAAAATTTTTCTGGAGAATTTCGCAGAAAACCACTAAGAGTGTGATTAAAAAATCATTCTTTTCCAGCCGATAGCAACATTTTTATTTTTTGACGTAAAACCTGTATGTCGTTGGAGTCGGCTTTCATTCTGCGCAATCTTTTCAACTTACGTTTCGCGTGAATGATATCTCTGGTGACCCATGGGTTGCGCTGCTTTGTTTTCTTAAGTCTAGTTGGAACGTACCGGTCGACACAAGTACCGATGATAACTTTAAGACGCTGCCATAACCATTCAACTGATGCATTTTCAGAGGCCCTTTCAAATTCATGAAAACAAGTTTCCAGGTAATTCAGGATGGATGTATCATCGGCCTTCCTGTACTCTTTGATTTCTACTCGAACCATAGGTTCCGCAGGAACGTTTGCAGAAGTAAGCACATTCAGGAAAATAATTTTGTGATCAGATATTCCATCGGTGACATTTGTTTCAAAATCTCTTAAATTATTTGAGAGGAACACCAAGTCTAATAATGAATGTGTCTGAGACGATATCCGTGTAGGTTGTCCAACTACTTGTCTCAAATTGTAAAAGAAAGCAATATCCAGCAATTTTTCCGCGGTAGAAATTTCTGTATGCCAAGGTGTAGTCAATCACCAATCAATATGTGGCAAGTTGAAATCGCCAGTCATTACAGGCGGGTGCTCCTAGTTACATGACTGAAAAGAAACTTATTTAACTTATCGAGAAAATCGGGTGAAGTATTCGGTGGCCTGTAACTTGCTCCTATGACGTATGCAGCACCAGAAAACATAATTTTACACCACACTGACTCCGGCATTTCGCTCGTAATCGTGGAAACTGAGAGCGATGACTTCACTATAATGGCGACACCACCCCCACGGGAATCTGATCACATCTGAGCTCTGTGTAGCCAGGAGGAACAATGCCATAAGAAGAAACATCACTGTTGAGCCATGTTTCCGTTATGCAAACGACATGCGGGTGCTCTGAGAGCAATAAAAATTCCAATTCTGTGGCCTTGTTAAGAATGCTGCGAGCATTCAGCAGAACTATCTTGAGCTATGGATTACTTTCACTTCTGGAAGGTTATGCATTATGGCGGTCATCTGCTGTCTCCGATTTATTGTGGGTGTTTCGAGCACCCTTGTCGTTTCGTTTTCTCTTGTAGTACCTGCTCATTATTGTATACTTGTTATCACGCTTTGCAACAGCCTTTTGTCTTAAAAGCATTGCTGTCAAGCTGCTGACAAGCGAAAGGGGGCTGGGGCTTAGTCAAGCTGTCTCTCACAGCTTTTTCTGCGCCTCCGCTGTCTGTATCTTTAAAAGGCAGAAATAAAGAATTTGAATTTGAATTTGAAAATTTGAATTTTATGCAAACAAGAGGCGTGCTCACTACGCTGGTGAGCAAGATGACCAATTTAACTACCTCATTAAAAACAATTACCCTCTAGTGTGAGATAAGGTGTAATGGTACCATTTGTCTTTATTATTTGCACTTCAATTGTTTCTAGGCTACATTTTTTTATTTTGCTCCATACAAGAAAACAGTGGAGAGTACCGCGCGTCTGCGTGTGGGCTCTTCGTTAAGAAATATCCCGTACACTGCTGTTATGGTATGATAGATAAACTGTCTTGCCTAAAAAGTTCTCTGCGTCGAAGGATGTGTTCCGAGCGCGAGTAACAGGAGGCGCAAATTGGAGCGAACCCACGCTATCCTTGCGCAAGTGGAATTATGTATAAATTGGCTTGAAAGTTAACACGTTTTTGTGCTTTTGCTAAAGGAGGCGCTAAGTTGTTTGCCTTAGTCCATATCGATAGCTCGTAGAATGCCAGTGGTAGGTCAAATAAGGTTGCCATATACATTCACTTTTCGCTGGAAGAAATATACGCATGTAGTCAGCATCTGGAAGCATATTAGCATTGCTGCTAATCAGCCAGCAGTAGTGCCAATCTTGATAAAAGCGTGGCGAAGAGCTGTAACTCCAAAATTGCTCATTGCAGGCACAGCCTCTTGAGTGAAGCGCAGGCCGATCTCCTGCTGTTGCATACAAGTTTTATTTTTGAGTGTTCGCCGTTACAAATAGTCATTTGTGATATTCGGAAGGATGGAGTCATTTTTTTCGTAATGATTTGCGTGGTTCAAGTAAAAAAGAGGAAAAGGCAGTGCATGCTCATATTTTACACCAGTCTCCTACTAAAAGTCGCCACTATTGCATGGCACCATCAGTGTCGAGGTGTAAGACTGTGCTGATAATAAACTACTAAATATTTTCCGACCTGCGTTCTTCAGCAGGCGTTAGAGCGTACCTCCGTATGCTTGTGAAGTGAAGAATTACGGTTAACATCCTAACCATGGCTGTGAATATGGCGATGAATTTTTATGCATCTGCTCTTTTTCTAGAATGTTCTTCTGGTTTCGGTTTCGTGGAGGCTATCTACGGCGCCCTGGATGAAATCCCAAAGGATGCAGTAATTCTCAACAAACTGCCGCTACCATCCGTTCAAGGGAAGCAGTTGAAAAAAGTTAGCTTCATTCGCCAGTGCTCAGGAGGATGGCAGGGGAAGGCAAGGAAATAGGAAAAGGTTTTCCACACGGCACTAACAGAAGTGAAAATTGACGCAATGAGAAGTAATTGCTAGTTTGAGCTGGATTTAGTGCAGTAACATGTACTCACTTCGTGAATGTATGCGAGAATTGAAACTCAGGTCTAAGAATGAAAAATAACAAACGTATGCCATTTTACCTGCGCAGAAAGTGTGTTTAACTGATGGGCACAATTAGTAGCTTGTGTGAGAGGTAGTAAAAACAGCTTAAAGGGCGAAGCACTGAGACTAGTGTGGCAGTGCATAATCACTGTAATTAGCCGCAATGACCATCTTTTATGAATACTTGGCTATCATGCTATACCAAGAGAAGGCTGGCGGCTCTTGACAGTCATATGCTCTGAAGCTTGGATTTTAAAAGTGTTGAGTCCTAGGTGATTCGTACCCAGTGTAGGCATTCGTGGGTGTTGTTACATTTGCCATCAGCTACGTATGTTTTGGTTGTCTCTACCTAATCATTAAAGAAAACTAGTAAAGTATGTAAATTGTAGCTGTCACTCAAAGCATTTTACGCGAAAATAAGCTTGAAAAGAATGCTGGCTATCCTATTGCCTTGCTTTTATGCATGCAGTGTTGCAAACCATGTTCTAACAAACCCTGGCACACTTCAGTTTATATTGTAGCGTGCAACGCCAAAAAGAACACCCGCGCAGAGACGAAAAACCTGCGGCGGTCCCCTAGTGGTTCGAGCGCGCGAGAGAGAGCCAACTAACTTCTTCCTCTTCTAGCGCATGCGCTACTTCTGTCTCTTCTTCGAATGCATGTATCACTGCCCCCCTCTTCTGCAGCATCGACACGATGCGGCTGGGAGTGAAAAGTCAGCGAAAGGGTAGAACACAGCTGCAGTGGACCGCAGTTCAGTCAGGTAGCCGGTCGTGGTAAGGCTTCATGCGAACAACGTGTACGACTTCAGTTCGGTGCGACCGGCGCGATGAACAAGCTGTCGGGGCGGGAGCAACTGCATACGTCACATCACTGATGCGGCGCACTACTTCGTAAGGGCCGAAGTATCGGCGCAGCAGCTTTTCAGAGAGCCCGCGGCGACGAACAGGTATCCAAATCCACACAAGGTCGCCGGGAGCATAACTGACGAAACGGCGTCCACAGTTGTACTTAGTGGCGTCAGCCTCCTGTTGACGGTGGATGCGCAGGCGGGCCAGTTGACGCGCTTCCTCAGCACGCTGAACGAAGGTATCTACGTCGATGTCAGCGTCAGAGTCGCAGTAAGGGTCGACGGGACACATAGCATCCAACGGAGTGGTCACCTGGCGACCGAAGACAAGCTGAAAGGGGGTCAGTCGGGTTGTTTCCTGCAGGGCGGTGTTGTACGCAAACGTTACGTACGGCAGAATGGCGTCCCAAGTTCGATGCTCGACGTCAACGTACATTGATAGCATGTCGGCTAGTGTGCGGTTGAGTCGCTCTACCAACCCGTTTGTCTGCGGGTGATACGCCGTAGCACGTCGGTGGCTCGTGTGCGTCAGAGTCATCACGGACTGGGTTAAGCGGGCCGTGAAAGCAGTTCCCCGGTCAGTAACAACAACGGCGGGTGCTCCATGACGCAAGACAATGTTGTGGACGAAGAACTGCGCCACTTCAGCAGCAGTGCCTTTGGCAAGAGACGTGGTCTCAGCGTACCGTGTGAGGTAGTCAGTCGCAACGACTATCCAACGCTTTCCAGACGAAGACTTCGGAAATGGGCCAAGGAGGTCCATGCCCACTTGATGGAAAGGGGTCTTCGGTGGATCGACGGGGTGAAGAAATCCGGTCGGTTTCAATGGAGGAGTCTTCCGACGTTGGCATTCACGGCATGTTTTGACGTAGGCCCGCACCGATGGGAGTAACCTGGGCCAATAATACTTTTGTCTAATCCGCGCGAGTGTACGGCTGACTCCAAGGTGGCCGGCGGATGGTGCATCATGACAGGCACTCAAGATCTCAGACCGCAGCTGTGATGGTACGACAAGTAGGAACACTTCTTCACTGTTGGCAAAGTTGCGCTTGTAGAGAACACCAGACCGTAAAGTGAAGGTGTGAAGCCCTCGAAGAAAAACACGCGGAATGGGAGCTTCACTGCCTTCGAGGTAATCGATGAGCGGCGCCAACTCCGTGTCCGCCCTCTGAAGCTGCGCCATTTGGGTGGTACTAACAGAGCCCAGGAAAGGAAAATCATCGGTGGTTTCTTCGGTATTGATTGGGATAGGCGCGCGCGACAGACAATCCGCATCCTGATGCTTGCGGCCAGACTTGTAAACTACTGTTAAGTCGTATTCTTGCAAGCGTAAGCTCCATCTAGCCAAGCGTCCTGAGGGGTCTTTGAGGCTCGCCAGCCAGCATAAGGAGTGGTGGTCGCTTACCACACGGAAGGGTCGTCCGTAGAGGTACGGTCGGAACTTGCAGATGGCCCATATCACTGCAAGACATTCTTTCTCCGTCGTAGAATAATTGGTCTCGGAGCGCGTGAGTGTCCGACTAGCATAACTGATGACCCGTTCTGCACCGTCTTGCCATTGGATCAGTACTGCACCAAGGCCAACATTGCTGGCGTCAGTGTGGATGTCCGTGGCAGCATGCTCGTCGAAATGGCCGAGTATCGGAGTGCTTTGCAGACGGCTGCGAAGCTCGACAAATGCAGCCTCTTCGTCGGTCCCCCAGAGGAAGGGCGTGTCGGCACGGGTCAGTGCGTTCAGCGGTTCCGCGATTTTCGAGAAATCTTGAATAAAGCGCCTATAATAGGAGCACAGGCCTAAAAACCGGCGAACGGCCTTCTTGTCAGTTGGGCGTGGAAAACCTGAGACGGCAGCAGTCTTGTCAGGGTCCGGGCGAACACCTTGACCAAGAAAGCGAAGTTCCTCAAAGCCAAAATGGCATTTCTCGGCTTTGATGGTGAGTTGCGCGGATTTGAGCGCTTGTAGCACAATGCGCAACCGCTCCAAGTGTTGGTCAAAGGTGGGCGAAAATATAACGACATCGTCCAGGTACACCAGGCAGGACTGCCATTTCAAGCCGGAGAGGACAGTGTCCATCATGCGTTGGAAAGTGGCCGGTGCTGAGCACAGACCAAATGGGAGCACTTTAAACTCATAGAGGCCGTCAGGCGTCACGAAAGCCGTCTTCTCCCGGTCTCTCTCGTCCACTTCGATTTGCCAGTACCCGCTTTTAAGATCCAATGACGAGAAGTATCTGGCGTTCCGCAATCGGTCGAGCGCGTCATCTATCCTGGGCAGCGGGTAAACGTCCTTTTTGGTCACGCTGTTAAGTTTCCTGTAGTCCACGCAGAAACGCAGAGTATTGTCCTTCTTTTTGACAAGAACCACAGGCGATGCCCACGGACTGGTGGACGGCTGAATGACATCGTCTGCAAGCATCTCGGCAACCTGATTCTGAATGGCTTCTCTCTCCACCGGGGAAACACGATATGGGCGCTGGCAGACGGGTCGCGTAGTCTCGTCAGTGATGATACGATGCTTGGCGAGTGGAGTTCGGCCGACCTTCGAGCACGTAGCGAAACAGTCCGCAAATTCTGCCAAGAGGGCCGACAGAAGATCCCTCTGAACCGACGGCAAGGCAGGATTTATTCTGACTGACTGAAGAACGTGATGTGGGCCAGTATACTCCGGAGAGGGTCCTCCCACGGTGCACAAACCTGGAACCTCAGCAACGTCGTGGAGGAAGGCAATAGACGAATAAGGAAGACGAATATCAGCACCTGGCCTTTGGCCAGGTGCTGATATTCGTTGGCAAAGTTAGACAGGAGGACGTGGGTGCGGCCGTCACGTAGTTGGACGAGACCTCTTGCAACGGCAAGTCCCCGCTTAAGCAGCAGTGGACTATGGCTGTCCGCTAGGCCCTCGTAGTCATGAAAGAGGTCGTTCCGCACGAGCACCAGAACACTGCACCGCGGCGGCACCGTGACGTCGTTCTCGACAATGCGCAGAGCGTTGCTGCAGGGATCGCGGGAGTCAAAGCGCGCCACGGCCTGTTTGGTCGAGAACGTGACACGTGCCTCCTGAAAGTCAATCACAGCGCCGTTCGACTGCAGGAAGTCGATCCCCAGAATCAAGTCTCTGGAACACTCGGGGAGTACGACAAATTCACCAACGTACGTAAAACCACTAATCCCAACTCTAGCCGTGCACTTGCCCACAGGGGAAATTAGGTGGCCACCAGCGGTGCGAATGGGGGTCCCCGTCCACGGTGTCAGAGCCTTCTTAAGTTCTCCAGCGAAGGCACGGCTCATAACAGAGTAATCAGCACCGGTATCGAGCAGCGCGGTAATGTCAGTGCCATCAATTGTCACACGCAAATCGGATGCAGCGTATCTGATACTGTCGCTGCCTCTCTCTGTCCGGGTATCGTCGGCTCGAGGGTTCCGCGATGGAGGATCTTGACACGTCCCGACGTCAGCGGCCTTGCCTCCAGAGGTCGCTGGTGTTAGTTTTCCCGACGCGGACTCGGCGAGCGACGGCCAGCAGAGCTACTCTGGCGGCCAGGGCTGGAAGAGCGATAACGGAGAGGCGAAGGGGAACGAGACTCGCGCCTTCCAGAGTAGGCAGGGTTCTGGCGTGCCCAGAGATGCTGTGCAATCTCATGCGGTCGTTCGCCGTTCTGAGGGCAGGGTGCGTCGGGATGGAAACCGCGAAGGCCCACTTGGCGGTACGGACAGGCGCGGTAGAGGTGACCAGGCTCCCCACAGTGGTAGCAGAGAGGCCTGCGGTCCGGTGTACGCCACAAATCCGACTTGCGAGGGCGTGGCCCAGCTGTAGCAGATGCGGTTGCAGAATACGTGGCGATGTTACTCACGGAGGTCGACGGGGTCACACCGTAGCCAGGCACGCTTGCGTGACATGTGCCGATGTTGCTCACGCCAGGCGTTGGGGTAATGGGACCGTAGCCTGTCGTGCGACGTACAACAGATGCGTACGTGGGTCGGTCATCGAACCGGGATGGCGCTTCGGGGACAGGAGGTGCCTGCGCAGCCTGTCGCACCTCGTCCCTGACAACTTCGGATAGCGCTGCCAGCGGCGCAGGTGCAACCTGAGGCAGATGGATCCGTTGCAGTTCCTCCCGGACAACGGAGCGAATTAGTTCACGCAAGGTGTCTGCACTGCCGCCGAGACACGACGAAAAGCCTTCGGGCACCATGCAGTTGATGTCCCGGTTGTGCTGGCGGGCCCGTTGTTGCAGCGTCGTCTCCATCGTGGTCGCCTCGGTTAGAAATTCCGCCACCGTGCGGGGTGGGCTGCGCACGAGGCCCGCGAACAGCTCCTGCCTAACCCCACGCATGAGATGGCGCAGCTTCTTCTCCTCTGTCATGTTGGGGTCGGCGCGCTTGAAAAGACGGGCCATGTCTTCGGTGCACATACGCACGCTTTCGTTCGTGCGCTGATTTCGGGAGTGCAGCGCAGCTTCGGCCTTCTCCCGGCGGTCAGCGTTGGGGAACGTAGCCAGGAGACTCCGGCAAAACGTCTCCCAGGTGGGAAGTGTAGCCTCGTGGTTTTCAAACCACGTCCGAGCAGACTCTTCCAGGGCAAAGTAGACGTTATTCAGCTTGCGCTCGTCGCACCAGCCGTTGTAGCGTGCGACCCGCTCGAACGTCTCCAGCCAGTCCTCAGCGTCTTCGAACACGTCACCGTGAAAAGATGGCGGTGTTCGCGGTGGGTGGCAAAGGATCGGCGCCAGGGGCCTGGTGTCAGCGGCCATGGCAGTTTGACTCGACGGTAGAGGCTGGATCGGCGGCTGGGTCCTGGTGTCAGTGGCCATTGCAGTTGGACTCGGCGGTCGAGGCTGCGTCGTCCTTGTTGGCGGGGGAAGGGGCCCAAATTCAGGCGACTCTCCGCGGAGACGGCGGCTGGGTCGCTGGTGAACCGGTGTGAGGTCCGTAGTGACGCTGTACGGAGTTTGCAGGTCGGGAAGCGTACCCCGCACCTCCACCAAACTGTAGCGTGCAACGCCAAAAAGAACACCCGCGCAGAGACGAAAAACCTGCGGCGGTCCCCTAGTGGTTCGAGCGCGCGAGAGAGAGCCAACTAACTTCTTCCTCTTCTAGCGCATGCGCTACTTCTGTCTCTTCTTCGAATGCATGTATCAATATGTACAAAAGTTTGCAGCCACTCTGTGCTGAAGCTTAGGTCTGCTTGAGCTGTTTTTTGAAAGCTAGTTGTGCTGCATGCTTTGTAAAAGACATTATAACGGTAAGTATGGCAGAGCAGATCTTTGATACTTTTTTCACAAAAAAGAAACTCAGCTAGAAACACTTGAAATGCCTTTTGCGTGCATGGTGGGATTGATCATGGCACTTTAGCGTCATGTACTGATTGTGGCAGGAAACACTACTGAACTGGAAAAACCGTCTGTCTGCCGTACAGTGCCAAGGAAAGTTCTTTTAATGAACCCAAGGTGGTCTAAATTATTTCGCAGCACTCAAATACTGCGTCCTGAAGCGGCGCAATTTTCAGTCTTGCTATCTGGCTTGCCGTGAGGAGCGTCTCCTGCCGATGATCTGCCTGCTAAGAATTACTCCTTTTGTTAAGCTCATTCACTCAACTCGTAATACACTCGGACGTTTTTCGTAGCTGGGTTCCTAGCACATTGATGGAGCAAAAGAGGTGCATCTCGCTGGAAGGTAGACACTGCTAGGCACTATCGTTGGCAGTGCCCCGTAAGTGTCATTTTTTTTTAGTTTCCTATCTGCGGAAGTGTCTGCTGCTACTGTTCAGTGAACTACCCCAGGTGCTCATGATGTCTATAGCAGGCTATACCAAAAAAAGTTGATCTCCTCAGGCTGCCTTAGTTTCCGCAGCTCAGCGTTGAAAATAATTTAAAAGCTTTTGTTTGCACGTCTGCTGTGGTTTTACCATTGCCGGGGTTGAGAGCAGCTTCAATAAAGCTTTGTAGCGGGCTAGTTGGTCGTAGGAACAACACGGGACACGAGCGCAGGGCGCTCGTGTCCCGTGTTGTTCCTTTGTGTGTGTTGTTCCCTTGTCTAGAACCTAGCGCTACCAAGTCTCAGTAGAGTTGCTTGTTTATTTGCGTTGAAATTGGTTGGAAGCAAGGTTTCCTTTAGAGTGATTAATATTCCAGCCTTGCCGTTTGGTGCGTGGCAGTGTCCTTCAGATTCCTTAAGTAAGCTTTTTATGCTTCGTCACCGAGATAGCAGAGACATGAAAATGACTGATGTTGTAATAGATATACTCGGACAGTGCTTTACTGTTCTGCATCCTGTCCCTATAAAAAGTATCGATACGTGGATTTTCTCATCCTGAGGTGCACTGATGTTAAATATTCTATCTATACTGGAACTGAAGCACATCTTGTTTCGTGCCCATCTGTATGAGCCTCTTACATTAATTTCCACCAAATCCTCCCAATTTTTTGTGTGTTGCAGCAGTATGTTGATGTTTTAAGTTTATTTTTCCATGTTATAAAATATTAGGTTCTGTGAGCCTAGTAATGAATGAAATTACCCGACCACTAGAGTACTTACTGTCCCAGAAAGGTTGATATTTCTGTTGGACGGACTGTCATGCTAAATATGAAGTGCAACGCCAAACTATAGTAGGAGCTCTGATCACAAAGCAGTGCGAATACAGCTATGCTCTAAATATATGCAATCAGCTATGAATCCTAAGCACACACTTAAGGCAAGATGGGTGCATAATGTGAGGAGCGTTAATTTATTATGAAGTAGCATGCTCGGTCTGCTAAGTGCAGAAGCATTGCGAGTCGTATTGAGTCGACGTGGTAGATGTTTGTACCGCAAAGCTCAATTTAATGGCAGCATTTGATAGTTACTTCTACAGGGCGATCAGTATAGTGTGTTTCGTGTGTTTTTTAAGTTTTTCTTCAGGCATACTGGCTACACACAGCTGCAGTCGAGCTGCCATCAAGGCAATGAAAGATAATCGATTTTCTCAGAAAAGATGCACGCTAGGACGCAAGGGGGCTCTAGCATGACTCCACTGCTACTTTTGTCTGCCAGTAAAGCTAAGCATGCTTTTCGGCGGATGTTAGGATTTTTCTTCTTTATTCAATCCGTGCTTGTTCTTCACCTTCGGCAAGAACACGAATTGCGTGGTTATGTGGACGCTCGTTTGTACAACCGTGAGAAACATTAAGAGCCTGCGAGCGTGTGGCAAACTGTGCCAAACTGCAATAGGGCGCTACCTGATGGACCAATCGTGTCGCCAAGACTGGCGGTGCGTTGCTCTGCTAGGGGTGCCTACGCCAGTGCGCCTGTCTCGCACTGGAAGTGCTTCGTCAGGCTACGACCACATGCAATTTGGCAAGGTGAAGCTCGCGCTCACAGGTGTCTCTTAATTTTACTCACGACAGTATGTCTAAACATACGTCATCATTATTATGGCATGTTAGGCAACAGATATCTTTATGGGTGACTTTTTTATGTGATATCACCGGAACTATACACCGACCACACCAGAAACACTTAACCAAAGCACGCCAGAGTATCAGCCGACCGGGTCACACCAGAGGACGCCAGACAGGAACGCACTAGAACACACCACACCATGCCACATCAGAACCATTGTCTGAAACCCCGATCTGATGAGAACACCAGACGCAGTAACACCAGAAAACTATGCACCGTCTCACACAAGAACCCGCGTCTGAATAGCTGATGTGATATTGTTGAGGATTAGCGGGGTCCCAGCGGAGCACCAGAGAGAGACGACCAGCGTGGCAGGCTTCTAGTTCCGAACTGCCCGTGCCGGGCGTGCGCTCCGAGCACGCGCTGTTCATCTTTATTTTTTTCTAGCGCGCGCTGTAACGCCGATCTCAGCGCCGGCGCTTTATAGCGTCGCCGGGCGCTATAGGGCCCCCCGCCTAGACGGAACGGCGAAATTTGCGCGCCGACGGGGCAGAGATGGAGTAGCCAGAGATGGAGAGTCCGGTAAGTTCATGTCAGGTGCCGGGAAGAGCCGTCGGGAGGAGTGCGCACGCTCAGGTGGACGAGCCTGGCTGCTTCGCAACGGGCGAATGATGCTGAGTGCCGAGTTGACAAAGGACATGGGGACAGGGAAGGCCATGGTCGGGCCGTCACCGACCGTAGTGCTGCCCGCGGACACAAGTGTCGTAGGTGTTGGGACGTTGGAGCTGGTGTCGGTGGGAATGTGGCGCGCCGAGTACGTCGTCACAAGCGCTGGAATGGGCGAAACGGCTCCGTGGACTGACAGCAGCTGTGCTGCGACAGCAGCAGCTGTAACAGTATTTGGCACAGGTGTGACCGTCGACACAACGTTGAGAGCCGTAACGATGGCGGAGGAAGTTGCAGGGCCCAATGTGAGGCGCTTGGCTGAAGGAGGATCGACATTCCGGAGCGGTTGGCCAGGGATGATGCGCGTGTGAGCATGGTCGGCTGTAGGTGGCTGCAAAAAGGTTGTTGCAGTGACAGGCCGTGCAGCTGAGACTGCTACATCAGATGGCTGGATGGCAGCAAAAGACACAGCTTTTGGATAGACAACTGCCGTACTAATCGGTGTGGGTAGCTCGACCATTCGTTGCCGAAGGTGGCTCAAGTCAGGCACCAAAGCAGACGCTTGCTGCGGCAGTGTCGAGGTGCCAGGGTCAGACTCCGAGAAGCGGTTGACCGTACTGAGGGCTTGGGGTGGGGCCTCTTGGGCAGGCGGTGTGGCCGCCGGGGTAGTGGGGCTGGTATGTGGCATATGCTGCCAGCCAGCCATCTGATGTAGCAGTCTCAGCTGCACGGCCTGTCACTGTCAGAAGGTTGCCTGTCAGAAGGTTGCGTGTTCGAATCACGTCCGGGTCACCACTGTTGAGGATTAGCGGGGTCGCAGCGGAGCACCAGAGAGAAACGACCAGCGTGGCAGGCTTCTAGTTCCGAACTGCCCGTGCCGGGCGTGCGCTCCGAGCACGCGCTGTTCATCTTTATTTTTTTCTAGCGCGCGCTGTAACGCCGATCTCAGCGCCGGCGCTTTATAGCGTCGCCGGGCGCTATAATATAAACACCAGACAGGAGGTTTTGTAGCGAGAGCTACATTACCCGCAGTCTCGCCGTTTCGTTATGGGCCTTCGGCGCCACTTGCGCGCATGCGCAAGGAGCCGAGTGACGTCACAGCCGCGCAGCTGGTGCGGCGCTCGCCTGCAACCGAGAGAAGCCGCTGAGTGACGTGTCAGCTTCCGGCGCCGCGCGCCGACACCACTTTCTTCCGACCGAGAGAGTTGATGGTGATGCAGCGGTGGAGTAACCAGGGACATACCGTACCTCTCACTACGTGTATGCGGGCATAGCTGAGCTCAAGCCACTGAGATTTTTTTTTTAACTTCACTCTGCTAGGTAATGCCGGGTATCGCCATGTGTGCAACGTCACGAGCATGACTGCCAGGTGGCGCTAAGAGAGCAACCCAGGAGGCAGGTTGGCCACCTCGGTCACATGACCTTGAAGCGCCATCCCAACCTGCCCATTGGTTAGTGAGCAAAGTGCCCACCTTGGTAGGTGATCATTAAATTAATGATTGGTCGCTCGGGTAGCGCAACACGGTCCACACAAAGCACACCGCTATAAGTTCCTGCCATCCCAGGGCAGTGGCGCATCGCTTAACCGCTGCACCACTGCGCTAGGAAGAGTATGATGGCTGCCAGGGATGCATGAGTGTATAAAATACAGAATGACCTTCTGCATACATGGGAATTACCACAATATGCTATCGCGTCATGCCCTTAAGGAGGAACTTAAGTGTCCCCTCTTTTTTCTTTAGACTGGGGCGTTAGCACTTTGCCTCCGTTAAAGTGCTGCCGCCGAAACTAGCATTCAGGCCTGCGTGTTTTGGCTCAGAAGATGAATGCCATACCCAGTAAGGTACTGCGGCGAGGCCCTTTCTATATTGGAAGTGCCACAGCTGTAAATTCTCATTCCGTAATTTCTTGCATGAATAGAAGTCTGTTGCATGTCCATGGTTCAATCGGTCCTTAAAAAATGAAAACAAGCCGCACTGCTGAGAACAAGCAAATAACAACGTGTGTTTTTATCAGAAGGGGTGCATTGCTGGCGATACCGGTGGCACTTGGTTACATCCAGTATCTTGCGTGTTGATTAAAACATGCTTTCTTCTTTTTGTGTAGCTTACGACAATAAAAATGACATTCACATCAGGGACTATGAGAACTCTTCTTGCTCGTTGTGTCATTTCGGCGAGCTTGCTTAGCTACCTGGAATGGAAAGAGTTGTTAGAGGTTTTTACATTTCCTGCTTTATGCAACGCACCAAGCGAGAGCAGGCTAACTGCAATTAAGAAAATGCAAAGTACAGATTCATTTGCATCTTTAAAAGCTTATGTATAAATATAATCCCCAAGCCTACCTCGGAACGGTTAAAAGGCCTTTGACGGCCCTATTTCGTTTGCTGCCCTTGACGTGCGTAAATTAAGTGCTTGGGGCTGCACTGAGTGGCCGCGTGCGCAAGTTTGTTTATTCTCTTTTCTCATTCCGTTCTCTTCCCTTTGCCCCATGCCCCACTACGAGTAATTGGAGCTAACCAGGTATTTTTGAGTGGTTAAGTTCTGTGTCAGTTTCCTATGACTTCTTTTTCGAATTTTCCAAAAGGGCATAGAAATGGCCATATAATCAATCAAGAATTGAAATGCCATCCTCCATTTAACATTGTATTGTCGGCAAGAAACTGCAGTTTTCTGTACTGCCTTATTCGAAAGAATCTCTGGTCCTTCATATAAAACTGCGATGTGCTCTTACAATGTAAAGCCGAGAAAGCAGAAAAAGTTAGTGGATAAAAATACAATCTCATAGTTGCATGTTTTATCTAACGACGTTGGTGGGAATTGGCGGTATTCCATTATGAGAATAAAATGCCGGACGCATTGTGATATCGTTTTTCTAACAACCGCAGGTAGAACTGGCCGCCTACGATGGCTGCCGCTGTGAGCACCAGTCTAGAGCCATCTAATGATCCCTAATCTTGCAAGCTGTTACAAAAAACAATCAGTATCCTGTTGCTAGCCACCTGGCTCAAGAGCACTATGGGGAGGAAGGCTGCGGCATGCAGACAGCTCTGCGTCGCTTCCAGGGAGGCTTGACCACCGAGGACTTCTTGTATACCTTAAGCAGTTGGAGGACTGTTTAGTGGACAATGCGGATAGTTCCCTCCGATTGCGGCTTTTGATGAAAAATGAATTACGCGGCTCATTAAGGCTATGTTAATTTGCCTTCGGGCTAAAAACAGCTATTTATTGCTGAGATACTTCAATTAAACGTTGCATTTAGTTTTTATTATCGCCACTCGGCTTAAAGTCGTGATTCAGCTTGAAGACCGGCAAGGACATCATTGTCGCCTCTTGGAACTGGTTAGCGACGCAGACTAACCTAATAGATCGCCGATTCAAACAACTATTTAGATGTTACCGCAGTTTCGCTGAGAAAGTGCTCGTTGGTGGCAAGATTTCTACTTCATATTTATCATTTTCAACCTTATCAAAGAACAATTTGAAGTGAAATAAACTTGTTTGTCATTAGGACGCAGAAATCTACAGACGCTGGCGAGCTTAGATTTCTTTAAATGCTGCTTAAAAAAATAAAAGAGGAAGTAGGCTAATGTTGATGATTCCTGTTCAGACACAAAGTTGATAAACGAAGGTTGGCAAGTCTCCTCAAATATACAAGTGCGTTATAAAAGTGCAATTCATCACGGACCGCGACGCAGGGTGCTTTACAAAGGCATGGCTCCAAATTAAATGTGACAGCGAGTTTGATGGAAGCGACCACTGCGAGGCACAGAATTTTTATTAAATGGTGGCAGTCGGCACGACGGTCTCCAGTAGCTTTGCCACAACACAAGCCAATTCGAACAGGAGGCTGACAGAATTGGAGTCGAGAAGGGTATTGAGCAGGCACTGCGGGGAGCCAGATTTGTTACTTGTGCTTGTCGGAACAAGTTGCGGGATATTTTATATCTTGCTCTTATTTAAAACTTGTCTTATTTTGCAGGCTTCCTCCCACAAAAAGCCATGCTTACGAAAGCTCTTGCTACGAGCGCTTGCGTATGCTTCGCACACCAGCACTCAATTTAAAAAAGCGGCTGTAATGCTAGTGTTAATGCTTTGATACTAGAATAAAAAACTTTAGTTTCGTACTACCGTGAGCCACTGCCTCATATCTCTCGAAAGGTGTTTTGTGCAGAAGTCACCTATGGACCATTTTCAGACGGCGCCCAGAGATTAGCTGCGCATGCGCCGTTGACAGATGCAGGAACCGGTAAAAGACGCCGGTACATGCCAGAACTAATTTATAAATTTGGAATAAATGCTTCATTAGTGCAAAAGCCGAGGCATATATGGGGAATTTGGTTGCTTCGACCACCACATGTATCATACTTGCAATATCGATAGCGCTTCTGCATTCGATATGCCATGGCAGTTTGCACGTGCGGAGAATGAGTTTATTTTAAGAGACGGATCCAGTATTCCACACAAGAGATAACATTGTGCGATTCAAAACTACCTTGAGTCCACGCTTAAGGAAAACGCAGCCAAAAGTTTGTTATCACAGTGTAAATCTTACCATCAATGCCTTGACCAGCCTGTCGAGAACGTCATCCTGAAACCGAAAAGAAATAGCGATGTCATGAGAAAGCGGTGTTACGAAATGTTAATAACGGAATATGACAGTAAAATAACTGTAGGGCAGACGTCTGTCGTCGATTCCTGTGGCTTTGGTCAGCTCTTCTGAACAAGACTGCTTTGCACTGTGCTTTTAACTGAAGCTAATATTAGCAATAATGAAAATTATTTAATTGCATAGAACCCGCTACAATTATTGGCCTGCTTAGGCAACTTCTCGAAGACAACATCTCGGAGATGACGGAATGAAATAGAATTAAACAAGTTTGAAACACTGTAATTTGCAATAGGGAGTATAAGGGCTCGAATAATTTATATCCGACCGCTTTTATTTCATAATTTTACCCGAAAATATTTTGTTTTGTAACTTGTTAAGGAATAATGTAACATACTATGGGCGAACATGTTCACCATACTTAATGCGATCTTTTGTAATAAAACGTTTCAGGTGACATAAATTTGTAGTATTACAACGAAATTGAATCTGTCACAGATTGTAATGAAGATGCAACTGCTATACGACTGCAAGACACCCCTCGATCTTACGTATCGTTTTTTTCACAATATTGAAAAATAAATGCAAGGTACTGATGGGTTTCTTTCCTCTTGCGACCATTCAGAGCAGGCATCATAAAACATACTACTCGCTCGGAATTAATTGCGATGTAACGAGCAGATACATAGACTGACCAACTGGCTTGAATGTACAGGCTTACCGGGCATTGACAACCTTCACTGCAGAGGAGAAGTGTGTCGGTGAGGCACTGTAAAAGAATGATTAGAAAATATGAAACTAAGTAGTTAAGATTCAATAAGTGACGTCACCGGAGTTCCTGCGCAGCAGGGGATGTGTGCGCCGGTTTTTTTTTTTTAGAATAAGGAGTTGGCACGTACAACCCCTACTTTTCCTTAAGAAGCTCTTTGCGGCGATAGCGACCTATTGAATATTTTGACGAAATACCTCCCCATCTTGTTTGCCGTCCCCACTCAAGCTGTCAAGATTCCAGAAGAGGGCAAATACGGGCTGGTTGGTACATGTTTTACGAATTGGTAAAACAGCGCAATGAAAGACGACAGAAGAGAAGGACAAAACACCAGAGCTGGAAAACTGTCGAGATTGTAGATTGGTTGAAGTTTGGTGCATCAGGGACTAATCCTTGCCTGGTCATGTGGTCAGGCGGGCGCTTGACTCAAGTGTGGTTCACAGTAATCCATGCGGTGCACATGTGTTTCAACGTAGTATGCCGCTTGGTAGGACTGTCGCGGACATTGCTTTGTCCTGGGGGTGAAACACAAGTCCCGCATCTTTCGGATCACGCCTTGTTTAAGAGAACGATAATTGTTTTTCGAGACCCTCTCCATATAGAACATACCCTCTGGAGTGAACGAGGTGCAAACCAGAGTTGTATTGTACCCTCTATGCGCAGAGTCCGAAGTCAGACAAGGACACAAGAATACACGCTACAAGGAGATTAGAGCTCGTTTTTGTCGCCCGCCATCTTGTATTCCAACGACACTATGCAGTATTCACCGAACAATGGAACATTTTATGGCAAAAAAAGTAAGATTTAATGCCCTTCAACTCATCTGTGCTCAAAACCATCTGTTATATTTCAGAGGGCGAGCACTTCGCTTTCATATTCATTTTCGCTTGTCAGCTGTGAGGGGAATGTAACCGCGTTTTTCAAATTTTCGAAACATAGCGCAAAAAACGAGCGCACAGAGGAAGGCAGAGAAACGACCCGAGTGCTTTCTCACAAATGAATTTTTATTGGAAGGGTTAACAGAATATATACTGCGGGAAAAAAAGTACACATTATTTTAACCTTCCAATAAAAATTCATTTGTGATAAAGCGCTCGTGTCGTGCCTCTGCCTTCTTCTGTGCCCTCGTTTATTCGCGCTGCGCTTCGGAAAATGCAAATGCTCCAACTCACCCACTTTCGTGTACTTGTGAATACAACAGGTTTCCGTTGCGGTCTATCTCATCCATGACGATGTTGAAACCAGTTATTATACGCACGCCTATCAACTTACAAAAAAAAAAGGACTCTTTCGACACCCTAGTATTTTATGTCGCCTAGTTTTTTTGCTGTTTTGCTTTGAGGCGCTTTATTTCCTACAAAAATCTTACTCGAACATTTGAATTACAGAGAAAGAACAACGCTTAATGGAAACGAATAAAAAACGCGAGAACACTACGTTTGGTTCTTGCAGAAAAATTCGTTCACCAGAAGGTGGCTGACTGCACGCGTCCAGCGATGTGGACCCGAAGGGGTTAATATTCTGCTTAATCCTTTGAATACAGATCCCACACTTCTCATCCACGCCGGTGGCTTTCGTGTTTAGCAGCCAATTTTTCTAGTTAGAGCTGAGATTTTTATATTTAGCTGACCAGAAGACGCGGGAAAAAACTGCATAGAGTTTCTCATAAAGTTCTCAGTATAAATAGGGCCGCGAGCTGAGTGTAAAAAAAACATACGCTTAGAAAATGGCATTGAATCACGCTTTTCAAATGCAGCGCAGATTAGCACGAAGTTTTCAACTACTTCAAGCCTTACTTCGCAGCATGACAGGGAATTAAGCGATTTGCATCAAACTAGGACTGCAGCACACATCATACATTATATGATGTGACATTATATGTAGGATAGGCATCTCTGTAATTTTTACACGTGACATCTCTTTGTAACCTGTGGATTAAGCTTTGAGGCGTGGGCAGAAGCACTCACTGAACACGTAAACGTTTTAAGCTGTAACGGCGAAAGTGTAATATAAAAAAACAATGAAGGAGACTTCATAATGTTTATTTCAGAACAAAGTTTACATAAACAAATTCATCCTCAAGAAATTGTCAAGTCGTTTTTTTTAGTTCAGTCCTACGGAAGACAATGATCTCATTTTTTTGAAATGTGGTCAGTGACAGAGTAATTTTCCAGTAAATTCAAATTTCTGTTGTTTTAGAAACTGTTTAGATTTCATTGCTGAACGTATCACGGTTTTTAAAGCCAAACCTAGAGGGCAAAGCAGTCCTTAACACAGAAGAAATCTGAATTCTGAAAGCACATTTCTTGTAGAGCTGAATAGAGAGTAGGCCCCTAAAGATTGGTGTATTAACATAAATGAAGAGAATATTCTATTTTAGGAAGATAAACTTGATTGTTAGGCAGATTCCTTAAACTGTTTTAACTTCAAGCGCGAGCTAAAGAAAACACCGCGAGAAAAACAATAATGTACAGAAGTACATAGGGTGCTAACCGAAAGCGACCCTTTAGAACCTTAAGGCTGCATCTGCGTGTGTCTTTTCGTCACGCAAGGGGATGCATTACAGGCCTCTTTGCTAACTATCGCGTAACCCATCGACGGTACAATTATCTGCGCGCTTACAGACCATTGAGAATATCGCGTTGTTGTGTGCGAAGTGGTGGTGGTTTGCGAGATGCTTTTCCGCATGGCCACGGTGACATGCTCCAGGAGCCCCAGCAGAAGCTTTATAGAGGGTCACTAGCCTCAGCACAGGCGTGGTCAGGCCTTCTGGGGCGTGCTGAACAATGTCGGTTCGACGCGTCCTAGCAAGTAAGGGTCGAAGTAGTTAATTTCGCCGTCATGCCGTTGCTGCCTCGTCACTAATAAAAGCTACGCGATTGAAACGAAAACATTCAACAGAGATCTGCCTACTGCTGGATGCGAATTTAAGTGAGAAAAGAACGCCCCCCCCCCCCCCCCCCCCCCTCCTGGTACTTGCAAGAAATCACGAACCTTCGAAACCTTGCATAGCTCTTTTTCAAGATGTGACTGATGCCGAGGTGCTACTTCGCCTATAAGCGCACATAAAGCTGGCCGCTAGGTCACTGAACTTACGCTATGGATCTAGGAAGCGAGAAGGGTTCCGATGGAGCGACAGATATTTCGCGGCGTCTGATGAACGTGCCAATGCTGTAGCAGCGCTCTTGCGCGAGGGTTTGTCTTGGTCTCCAACAAAATAGCTCGTTAAAGTTTTTCCTGTGATGGCATGCCTCGAAGTGCTCGGCCGCTGCACTTCGCTCACTTTGACGTCAGTTTTGTGCTGCTTTCCTCGAAAGAATTTGTTGCCCCAGCGTAGAAGGCCGGGCACTCAGGGTATTTTGTACACAACGCATTGGGCCTTTTCTTTAGGAGACGGTCTTTCGGGCGGGGCCAGAGGCGCCCGATGGTGGTAATTGGCATGACTTTTGCTCGCACCTCTTCCTTTCCGAGAATAGGACAGTGGTTTTTCTGGCGCCTTTTACGCATGGAATTGCATTGGTTGCATGTTTTTTGGTTTCTTGTGATACGGGAAATGAACGAATTGGTTTAGCCTTTTCTTTAGGGGCCAGAAAAAAAAAATCCCGATTATTACATTTCTTCCTAATACGGAATTTGAGCGCAGCTCATCGGTTGTTTTAGTTTTCAATAGATTGAGGCACAGAATTTGAGAAAGGCATGTTTGTACAATTATAGACAACTTGTTATTTCCACACATATTCCTTCGTCATGAAACACTCGACTAACATTTCTTGATTGCCATGAAGGAACCTGTGTGGTTCGGACAAATAGATGAATACGAGGTCTGTTAGAAAAGTATCCGACCTTTGGCCGAAGAAAAAAACTGGCATAACTGGAGCGTTAGAAACCTAATAACCTTCAAAGTAGACACCTTGGGGCTCCATATACATCTCCCAGCGGTGCTGCCATTGTTGGAAGTATTCTTAAAAGGCCCTTTTCGGAATGTAATTTAGCTCTGCTGTTGTAGCAGCCATAATGTCCCTTCTTTTCTGAAATCGCGCTCCTTTCAATGGCCTCTTGATTTTGGGAAACAGCCAGAAGTCGTAGGGGGACATATCAGGAGAGTAAGGAGCCTGTTGAACTACAGGAGTCTGGTTTTTCTCCAGAAAAGTCTGAATCAAATGCCAGGAATGTGCAGGAGCAATGCCGCGAGGGATGCGCCAATTTCTTGCTGACCTCAATTCCGGTCTCTTGCGCCGCAGAGCACCACGTAGGCGATGGAGGACATCCCTGTAGTACTCTTTAGTCATTCTTTGATCCTGTGGGGTGCGTACTCGTGGTGTGCCACACAGAGGGAGTCAAAAAAGCAGTCAGCATCACATTGACATTGCTGCGCACTTCGCGGGCCTTCTTTGGTCTTGGTGACGTGGAATGCGTCCTCTGTGACGACTGGGATTTGGTTTCCGGGTCGTACCCGTACAACCAAGACTCGTCACTAGTGATTACGGCGTCGGTGAAGTCAGGGTAACTGTTTGTGGAATCCAGCATCTCCTGTGAGACTTCAACACGAAGCTGCTTTTTCTCCACCGTCAGCAGCTTCGGCACGAATTTCGCCGCAACTCTCTCCATGGTCAAATCTTCGGTGATAATGGAATGTGCAGAAAAATTTCTGATGTCCACCTCTTCGGCAATTTCTCGGATAGTCACACAACAGTCCCGCATCACCACAGCGTTCACTTCGGCAATTACCTGGTAATTTAGGCATGTTGATGGCCGACTGGAGCGTGGCTCTCTCTCCACAGATGTGCGGTCGTCTTTAAACCAGTTGCACCACTGCTTAATCTGTGTGCTGCTGATAGCATCATCACTGAAAGCTGTCTGAACATTTCGAATGGTTTCCACTTGGCTATCGCCAAGTTTCTGGCAAAATTTGAGGTAGTAGCGCTGCGCCTCTCGCTCCACCATTTTCCTTGCAATAAAAAACCGACGAGAGCACTGCGCACTGCCTCACTCAAACGCTGTTTCCCAGCGACTGACACTATCGGCAGAATTCGTGCATGCGCACTAGGGTTCTAGGTCGGCTGCTGTAAGCGCGCTTGTTTCATATCCATCAGGTGTTCGCAAAAAAAAAAAATAAAGTCGGATACTTTTCTAACAGACCCCGTATATGCTCGACTTGCTGCACCTATGCTTGGTTCTTAAAGACGAGGTCTATGCAAGTATTTCGCCAGGATGCACAGCCATGGGAGGCGTTACGAGCGAGAGGAACGGGATGTTCTCCCGCATAAGAGGTAAGAAATTCCTGTTTGTCTTATATGTACACTCAAGTCCCCACCAACCCTGTCACCCTGGCAGGTGGCAGTTAATGGTGATCGCGAGAGTTCGCTCACCGTTGTCAGCGCTAACGCACGAAGCCCAATCTCTCTCATCTTGCCATGTACATATAAGCGCGATTCAGGCGTCCACTGACCCAGAGAGCCAGTTATGCGCATTTCCTTTCCTTAAAATGGTCGGAGAGTAAAACGTTGTCAACGGGAAAGTCAATGAACACAATTAACGACGACGGCCTATCGCTTCAGCGCCGCGTTTCTGGCACAACGTTGTCAGTGCCAACGCATGCAGCGTACACCTGTCGCTATCGCCACTTAAACCACGACTGAGGTGTCCACTGTTCCAAGAGGGCAGTTATGCGCCTTCCCACTGGTTGATGTGCACCGAGATGTGACACCGCGCCCTCGCCTCAGGCTACGTATACCCTGGTATTGCAGAGCTAAGCCACTGCCAATTTTTGTGCGTAAGCAACACTACGCTAGTCGCCGAGCCATTACGCACGAGCTCTGGAAAGACCAAGCTGCGCATGCGCCAGTAGCGGGCGACGTCACATGGCGCACAGCTGTGGCCGCCGCCGGAGCCGCCGACACCGCCGCGAGCTCTGCATCGCCTCGCCGACAGTCTCCCTCTATCTCTCTCCCTCTCTGATGCGCAGTAGCGATTGCGCATCGCCATCTGCGTGGTTTGTGGAGTGTATAAAATGGGCAGTGGCTTAGCTCTGCTATGCCAGGATATACGTAGCGTGAGGTGAGGCCGAGGTGTCCACATCTCGGTGGACACGTGAACCAGAGGGATGGCGCATAACTACCCTCTTGGAACAGTGGACACCTCAACCATGCTTTAAGCTAAGTGGCGGTAGTGGCAGATGTGCGCTGCATGCGTTGGCATTGACAACGTTGTGCCGAAAACGCGGCTGTGAAGACATAGGCCGTCGGCGTTCGTTGTGTTCATGGGCGTTGGCCTTGACCACGCTTTTCACTCCAGTCATCTTAAGAAAAGGAAGTGTGCATAATGGCTCCCTGGGTCAGTGAACGCCTGAATCGTGCTTATAGGTACGTGGGGGATGCGTGAGAAACGTGGGCTGCAGGCATTGACAGGGTTGTGCCAGAAAGGCGACGCTGAAGTCATAGGCCATCGGCGTTCATTGTGTTCATTGGCGTTAGCGTTGTCAACGTTTTACACTCCGATCATTTTAAGGAAAGGAAGGTGAGCGCATGCGGCGAGGCACGCCAGCTGTGGGTAGTGACGTAACTTGCTCTTCGCGCATGCACAGTATGGTCGTGCAAGAGCACGCGAATCGGCGAGACTGCGGGCATTGTAGCTCACGCAGCAATGTATGGCTACGCGCAGATGTTGTTGTTTTCGCAATCCTCCATGTTTAACCAGAGCTAAACCACATTTTTTTTCTCCCACAGGCTTCAGACAAACGATGGTCAATTTTTTCGCGATTACAATAGTAATGCGAACACGTTAAATAAATTAGCTGAGGTTTAGCTTTGGCTAAAACCTGGTAGGTTGCGTAAGCACGCTTTGATTGTCCAGAAATACGATCAATACGCTCCTTTTCAAGACATTGCTGTCGTTCTTCTTCCGGTTTCTGAGCACGTCGTTGTCACTTGGTTGCATTCCATCGTTCTTGACTACTGAGCGAACACGTCGATATGGAGTCTTCACTATATAGAGCGTTCATAGCATTCCATTCAGGATCATCACCGGTTGCAGACGACTCGGTTTCGAGAGAAGCACGACGCGCTCGTCTAGCAGCGTCCTGGGCACGTCGTTTCACGTTCTTCATCTGTCTCCGAGGGCCGTTGACGTTTCCTTGCTTCTTGAAGCCGATGTAGCTTCTCCTTCTGTTTATCAGGCTGCATAGCAAGTGCTCCGACAAGGCAAGCGAGCGCATTATATATAAATACCGCGAATATCCTCTTCCCCCACACTCCACAGCTGGCGAGAGAGCGGCGACGGCAGCGCCTCTCCTTGGCAGCGGCAAGCATCAGCTGCAGTAGCGTGCCGTGCCTGCCGCCACGACCACCACGGCTTGAAGTGGGGGGGGCCCATCTGCGGTCGCTATAAAGGTTAAGCGTGCCTACCGCCGTGGCCACGCGAAGAGGCTGAGACCTGGAGTAATATTGCTTACGCAATAAAAAGTGAAATGATGATTACGCCGTTCGTTATTCGGATTATTTGTGGTAGCTTGCCCGCCTTACGATTTAACAGTGTTGGCACTTACTTTCCATGTTGCAGCCACGAACAGATGTTTGATTATCGCGTTTATCTTTTTGAAGGCTTACGAGCATTTTGTGGGTAAAGAAATATGCCAGCACGGACCTCAAATCATGTGCCGCGTGTTTTCGGACATCGTCCCTAGAGCGTTCGTCCTCTGTTCTACCAACCCCCTATTAAGATGGCTTCGCTGCCGGATGCAAATGCTTTCGCATTGTGACACTAGGGTACAGAAATCTGCCTCGTGTGTTTAGCATAACGCGGGTGAACGCTGTAGGGACTATTCGCACTCGAAAATCGGAAACAGCTGTGGCCATCGGCTGCTCGGTCATGAAATCGCTTTTCTGATTTATCGGCTTTTCCATTCTCGTGCGTTTCCGGAATGATTATGTAAAGTAGTTGAATAGATAAAAACGTTAGAGGGCACTGCGGAAACCGCATTAGAGTTACGCGAAAGTATTGGCGCCTTCTCGCCCCCTTTAATGGCTCCTCTTTGCTTCTATGCCGATTGTGACGTCGCGTCGGACAATAGGATCACATAAATCACCTTAAACCATACTTAATTCACCTTACTCTATAACTAATCTGCATGTAATTCACAATTAATTCATTTAATTCGCACTTAACTTACTTAAATCACAATTTCGACACAATTAATCAACAAAAATCGATATAATTCACACCGAGTTCACTTATTGCGAAATTCGTCTATTTACTTAACAATTATTTCTTTTACTCTACTTCCCCTTTAATTCATTCTAATGTATCATTAAGACACATTAAACTCACGCTGTTCACCTTAATTTTTAATTAATTCACCGTAATTCACTCTAATGCGCATTAATTCATTTTCATTTACTGCTGTCGTTTTTATAATTTGTTATTATTGATTAGTTTTCGATTAACGCCAAAGCCCCCATCGTTCCACCTCGGTATTCTATTAGGACATTTAAATTTCCCGCCGAGCGTTGGGTCCCCCCACCTTGCCGGTCACGTGGACCATTCACGTGGTAGGTCACGTGGGAGCGGGACGTGGTACGGCACTTCCGGCAATTCAAATTTCGCTCCACTTGCGCAACCACCGCGCCCACTTTTGGTCGCTTTTTAGCTCTAATTACTGAACTGATGGTCCGATTGGCACCAAATGTTTCGCCCTGCATCCTCACATCATCCCCCTTTGATTATAACCACGTTATAGACCATATCTCCTTATAGTGCCCCGCGACTGCTGCAGACACGTTTTGCGGACACGAAATCGTCAACTTAGCCACGAAAAGCTTTCATCTTAATAAATCTGCTTTACTAGCGCTGCTATAGCGCATGTGCCCGAGTAGCGCACTTCGTTTCATGTTATTTTGTTTCCGTACAATTTATTACTGTATGTCATTTCCTTGACAAGCAGTGCCAAGCTTAATGGCGATAAATAGAGAGCATGTAGCATCGCACATTATCTGAGGGACAAAAAAGCAAGTGACGCTTAGTTCAAAGTCGAGAAGCTGCTACAAAAGTGGGGAAAGGTGGCCTAGACATTCACTAAGTGCGCCCTGGACTCCATGTTTAGGTGGAGTCAAGAAGCGAGCGAGCTCCAGAATTAGACACTTTTAATTGGCCGTACGGAACGGGCTTACGTGCGCAGGAACGTTGCGGGTCGCGAGAGCGCATGCGCAAAATGTTCCGTACCGCTGGGCCGCTTGCGTACGTACGCACGTATCGTGTCGTTGCGAGCGTGCGCTACGGGCACGTTACGGGTCTCGTTGACATGATGGCGGGGCCCTACTCGCCCGCTTCGGAATAAATACATGTCACCGCTGGATTCTTCGACGTGATAGCTCGCTCAAATGGTAGCGGTTCGCTTTTATTTCGCACACTCTCGCCCACGCGTAGAGGTATCAGTGATAGCTAGCCCCGGTTTTTCATATCATTTGTCGATTTTCAAGCTCTTAGGCCTAACTAAATGCCCTGTGTTTACCTCGCAAGAACGACACCTGGTGAAGCAGTTGTCTAGCTTGTAGTGTCTTCTTACTTTTTCTTCTATTTGCATAATTTTCTCCTTTGAACGAAAAAAGGCTCGCAATCAGTAACTACGGATGAAAATTTCTTCAACAAAGCGTTGACGTACTTTGGCGTCTTCTCACTAGATGACGCTACCGTTCACGCGTGGCCATAAGAGACGCTACGGCACGGCCAAGTAAAAGTGTAGTGCTTACGCTATTTACAGCGTCCGCAACGCAGTAAGCGATGCGTGCGCAAGCTTACTGCGTACGCCCAACTAAAAGTGTCTAATGTCTGTGTGTGCAGTTCTGACGCATTACATTATTGCATAAAAAAAAGAATTTTGAAATTGTTGCCTTATTTTGAATAAAGAAGCATATAACTGCCGATAGTTCGCGCAGTGCGGAAAGCAGTTTTGGAATAAATTTTCTGTGCGAACTAATATTCGCGTAATGTGACGATAAACATTGGTAGTTATCGAGTAAAATGTCTGACATTTTCACTCCACTTACCTCGTGCGCATATTTAGCGCGGCGAAGAAGTTCAATTCGAAAAACTAAAATATAAAATCTGTCACCTCACTACTGTATACAGTTCCTAAAAAAAGCCGAACTCTGCCTGTCTCTATTGAACTCTCCCTTTAAGCACGGAAACTCATTTATTTGCCCGCATCGACGTGAGACGTGTTTGTTGTAAGGTGCTATAGACGACATCTCCGTAGTATACTGGCGTGAAATACACATTTGAAGTTTTTTTTTATGATCAGCACTTATTCATATGCATGTGAACCGCATTAGTCCTTTGTTTTTTGTTCTAAAATACATGTTTATTGCAGAACTACACAGTTGACGTTCTTGTGCCGTAAATTCTGCACAAGCATGCGTACTGCATCAATGTTGTTATTCTTTCGGTACTTTGTGAATGACAGTGATGCTGTTTCTTTTGTTTATCTCCATTTATGTGCTATGCTACATGTATCAACTCCCCCCCTACTATAATGCCAAATGGCGCTGTGAGTAAACGATAAATAATTAAATAAATTACGACCGCGCGGAGTTCCTTACCAGGTACTCAAGTCATGCAGCACGCGAGCGTGTTTGCATTGCGCCTTCATCAAACCGCGGCCACCATGGCCCGTATCCTGCTCCGTGTTTCTAGGAGCAGAACGCAATAGCCCCTAAGCAACAGCAGCAGGTTCATTTTGTATTGAAAGGGATCAAGCTTCACTCCTTATTGCTTATTTTCTTGCACTGCGACAAGTATGTTCATTATCTGCTACTCAGCCGGTGCTTACATAACTTAAATCGTGCCGCATTGCTGAGAACATGACACAGGACAACGAGGTTTTTGAGGAGAACTTATGTATTGCTGGTCATACTTGTGCCACTTGATTACGCGCATAATCGTCCGTGTTGATTAAAGCATCCTTTTCTTCTTTTTTTGTGTAGTTTAAGACAGAGAAAATAACTTGCACATCCTTGACCATGAGAAATATTCTTGCTCGTCACCATCCTTTTACTTCGGCCAGCTCGCTTAGCCACCTAAAAAGGAAAATGTTGAATCAGATTCACATTTCGTATATTACGCAACGTACCAAGCTTCGGCAAGTAACCTGCAACCAAGACACAGAGCCTGAGTTTCTTTTTATCTTCCTCAGAGGTTGAAGCGGAACTCTAAAGCTGAAAAAACATGCCAGTTTCTTTCCATTGGAACTTATGGCTATGTTTGTTTGTTTTTCGGGCACAAAACGGGCATTCATTGGTGAGACATTGATATGTAAAGATGCAACACCTATTCTTCCCGCTACTCGACTCAGATTCAAGACCAGTAGGGATGCCGTGATCACCATTTGGAATTGGACGGCGATTTTACCTAGCCTGAAAGATCGGCGATTAAAACAACTGGTCATACGTCATCACAAATTGTTGTTGTGTGGTGGTGGCGCCTAAATTGCAAATACTTTACCGTTTGCTTGTTTATAAAAGATTCATATTCTGCGTGCTAAACCGTTTTGTAAATTGAAAGCGGTAATCTTTCTTTGAAGGCCAAATCATGTTTGTCTTTAGTATTGATTGCAAATAGGAAAAGTGAAGAGTAGACTACAGTCGATGTCCCCGCACAAAGTTCATATTGTCAAATCCCCAAAATTATGCAAGTCGTCCTCCAAGTAGAACTTTTTGTTGGCGCTGACGCGGGGCGCTTTACAAAGGCAGGGCTGCAACTTACATTTGACCTGGAGTTTGATGGCAAGGATCAGTGTGGTGCATGCAGCCTTTATTGCAAGGGTGGCAGTTGCGGCAACGCCCTCCAGCAGTGTAACCAGGGCACAGAGCAGTCCAGACAGAAGGTTTCCAGGATTAATGCCAAGAAGGGCTTTCAGTAAGCACTGCGGAGATCAAGGCGCATTACTTGCCACTCTATGGAGAGCTTGCGCAATTTGATATTTCTATTCCTTATAGGAGTTCATCTTATATTACAGTATTACAGCGCTTTGATAATCTGCTCCCGCATTAAATCAATGCTCGCCAAATTTCAGCTGCGTGCTAGTAGCGCGCGCCCACTGCGCTCACGAGCATTGGGTTCAATCCAGGTGCTGTAAAGGTACACTCGAAACAGGAAGCTGTAAGAAGCGGGTAAGCTGTAATCTAACGCACTCCGTGTTATAATGGGAAGTGCGCTAGAGGACGGATTACTACATTTTACTCCCATATACACGTATTCGTGTTTAGAGTGTAGTGTACAAGTAGAGATCGTGGAAAAATTTGCATACTACCGCGATTGCCCTCTCCGGTCCAAAGGATCTGGAAGGTAGATGGCGGCCGTTGCCTTATGTTCCTGGCATGACAACCACGTCTAGGGTGCCCTGTGTACCCGCCTTCATTATGCCGTGATTACAAGTTACAAAACTGTCTTCCTCGCAGTTAGCAGAGGCCGCTTTAGTGATATCGCGAACAAACGCTAGGTTAAAAATGAGCCGATGCTAAGCACGCGACCGAATATCGAGCGTTCACATCCGAGGACATGGAGGAGGTTTCTACGATTAATGTATGCAGTCATTCTGCATTTTCTTCTCTTGTGGCTTACTCCTCCTTTTCTTTCCCCGTGGCCCTGCGGCCTTTTTTGGTTTTTAAAGATTGAATTTTTTTTTCAGGCAGTGGATAGGGCGTAGTCATTGTAAGTCCACATCCAGGTCGTAGGGAGATGGAAGGGATTATAAGCAACGATTTTTGTAGCTCGTTTAAGCAGCACCTGGCGCATGTGCGCAGTCCCTAGAAGAGAACCCCGGGTCTTTCGACAGCTACGTTCCCAAGCAATTACGTGCAAATACTCGTGCTCGCTGTTCTGGCAACATTGGGTCACGATGGCAGATTTCCTTCCGAGGCCGGCGGCGCGGGAAAAAGGAATACGTTACTTAAAAAAAAAAAATCCACTGACTCTAGTTGCTAGAAGATGAAGTTATCACGTTGCACCACCGTATACCGTTACCGTATACATCTCTTCCGCCAGCCACGAAGGCTGCATGCGCAGATGGTCTTGGGGGACCAGAGGGAGGCGGCGCGTGAGAAAAATCTGCTCATAAGCTGTTGGTGGGTAGAAAACCCGGTATAGGACGGTGGTACGTGCCTGTGCTAGGCTAAAAAATTCTAATCAAATATTTAACAATCAATCGTAACTTATGCTTGAATAGTACATCGGTGACTTGGCGACTTGGGGGCTCGCGTCTTACTTTGTTATTGCCTTTTAAATCTCGTTTTGAGATTTAAATCACACTTTTTTTAACTTTCATTTTTCTGGCATTGGCTTTAAAACCCGGAAAAGCTCTTAATGTCCAGACTGCGCCTGTCTTTCATATATCTATATATTTTATCTTTCTCAAAGAGGACTAGTGAAACGGTAAAAAGGCATATACGCCAAATATGGCAACTGCTTCGTCACGTGTTTGCCAAGCGCAATTTAGGATTTCAGTGTTGTTGCAGGTCGCACGTCAAAGGTCCGGGGTTTCATTTAAAAGATTGGTCACGTATTCCATACAAGGAGATAGTTTTGTGTGATTCCAAATTACCTTTCTTCTGCGCTAAAAAAGAAAAAAAAAGGCTTGAAAGGTTTTTATCACAGTATGAGTCTTACCACTATAGCTTTGACCAGGCTCACGAGAACTTCGTCCTGAAACCGAAAAGAAATAGCGCTGTCACAAAAAAGCACTGCTACCCACTAATAACAACGTCACTTAACCGTACAAATACTGCAAATGATGTTTTTGTCGTTTATTTCTGCGCATTTTCTCGGCGCTGGTGAGAACTGCCATTTTCCAATATGCGTTTTGCGAATTTATATAATAATAATAATAAATAGCTGTGTATATACAACCAACCCAATATAATTCTCGGCGTATTTAACACAGGGAGATTTGTAATGCAGTGCCTGGGAAATGACGACAATATATCGAGAACGATAGTATAAGAAAGCACACAATGAATTAACTTGCGTTGATATCCATTTAGATTTTCTGTGGTCGAACCATTTAACAATATAGAACTTTTGTTTCAGGCTGCTGAGGAAAAACATTTCGTCACGAAGATTTGTTAATGATTAATGTAACGTACATGGGAGGGCGCGTTCACTATCTCTTGTCCGAACGTTTGGAATAGAGACCGCTCGTGTGGTGTAAGCTTGTTTTAAATCTGAATTAGAATTAGTAATCGCAAAGATTAGATAGCGCCTCACCCACAGCAAGACTAATTTAATATTTGATTTTCTTCAAGCATAGGAAAAAGCTCTACAGTCCCATTTCTTAGATGCGTTCTCCGTTTAGGCAATGATGGCTTCCGTTTTGTTAACTAGGAGTTAATTGCTATGTGACAAGCCAAACTGTATACCAACTAAAGGGCTTGAATGTACGGTCTTACCTTGCAAGGGTCACCTTCCTTGCACAGAAGGAGAGCGTCGGTGAAGCACTGCAAGGAAAGAATTCCATTAGGAATCAGTAACTGACGTCACCGGTCGATATCCGCTACTGTGAATATGGAAGCACCGCTTGGTGTTTATAATGAGGAGTTCGTATATATAACCCTTATTTTCACGCTAGAGAAGATTTTTGCGGCAAAAGCAGGATATCGAGCTCCCAAACTAAAAATTTTATACAATGTTTGCAGTCCAAACAGGACGTTTTTTGACATCGCACCTTTATGAGTAACTTCGGGAATATGGCCGCGAATTACAACACAAAACTGCACAGTTGCACAAAAATACCTGCATAAAGAACAACACAACTGACCTCACGCGCAGAGTGGTCGAGATGGATCAGCGCGTGATGAATTGCTTTCCACCTTTAAAAGGTTTTTCACACTTCCTAGCCACACCTGCGGCTTTCGTCTTGGCACATTAAATTGTTCTATAGGGAGAGCTCCGAAAATTCTATTAAGCGAAATGTGAGACGTGGGCTGTGCCATTGGGTAACTTCAAGTACTCTTCTTAGCGTAAATGCGGCAGTGAGCTCCGTGTACAACGAGAAGCACTTTACACAACAACCGAGAACTTCGCTGCGAAAAACGGAGCGCACATCGCTGAGCGGTTTTCAACTCCTTAAAGGCTTATTTCTTCGCCTGGCAGGCAGGTCAGCGACTTTCAGAAAACTGTGACTGCTTCCCACTTCTTATGCACTTGAGTAACCTTCGCAGGGACGTGGATAAACTTTTTCTCGGAATGCTTGTTTTTTAGACATATCACTTGTTGAAGGATTTGAAAACTGCCAAAAATTTTGATTTTCTAGTACAGAGTACAGAGCGAGGAACTGCTGTTTACTGTACTGCTCACGGCACGCGCTTCGCACTGGCTTCGAATTTAATTCCAAATTTTTAAGAAACTCGAGGGCTAGGGAGGGCCACATGGGAAGTGTGATTTCAGTAAAGCAGAAAGTTGGGCTAGTTGGTATCGATCCATCTAAAAACGGCGCACAGAAAAACACGCAGAGCACAGGGAGAACGGACAGGACAAGAGCGCTCCTGTCCGTTCTCCCTGTGTTCTGCGTGTTTTGGAGAGGGAAGTGGGAGAGGGAAGTTCACAGCCTTATCACAATCTTCGTTCATCGCTGTCTATATTGCATTTAAATACTGGCGAGCTTTTATTTTTTTGTAAGCAGATCAAGCAAAAAAAATTTATGGCAGAAATAGGAATTGAACGTGTTTGGCAAGAAATTTTGCAATATTTTTTCTTGACCCAACATTGTCAAGAATTCGGAACAGCACCCGGGTGGTCCAGCTAAGCTTAGCGCCTAGTGGCATTTTGTTCTGCAGTCATTTCGTCATTCGCTTTTTTTTACGTTACGGAAGATGCAGGCTTGCTATTAGATCAACCTGATGGAAGCCAAGGGGGGTAGAAGCGCTGATTCCAATTTCCTGGCAGTGTTATACAACATATGTGTCTAGTCGCATAAGCTAACAGAAGAGATCGCGCTCCATGACTACTGTATCATTTGATGCGTATATGTATGTTGAATGTAATGATGTTCTCTGTGCAATGAAGCATGCGCAAAACACGCACTGAACAAATAAGCATTCAAAAATTTTCAAATTTTCAAAAAGTTGTAATACGTATTTATAATAAAGCAGAGCACGATTTTTTGTGTGCGGTGTCAGGGCACGCTAAATATCTCCAGGTGATCGAAATCAATTCGGAGACCTTCATAATGGCACCTCTTTCTCTCTTACATCTTTCACTTCCACTTTCTTTCCTGCCCATACGGCGCGGTTAAGGTGTCCACCTATATATGCGAGACAGATACTGCGCCATTTCATTTCCTCAAAAACCAATGTTTTAAACCAGTACTAAACAATAAATTCATCATCTACGAATATTCCATTCATTTTTTTTCGATAGTTCAGTGGCAAATCAGCTTTCCACTTCCTTATTGCATATTTGACGCTTTCATACCTGAACCAAAGACGTTTCTAGAAGTCACATATCGACAAAAAGTGGGCCGGAAATTAAGAGAGATTTGAGTTCTGACGAACTGACAATTTCTTTTGCGGAGCCTAATTCAGGGGAATGGGGGGGGGGCTTCAGACTCTTGTTGAAAACAACTCGTCTAGTTCCGTTTGTTCAGAAATGTAGGTCCACTGGTTAGCCAGATGTATACTGTTACTTAACAGTTTTACTTCATTCCTGAAATAAAATAAACGACGCCTGGATCATATTGCTTTGCATTAGTACATACTTTGACCATCTATGCACTAATTCAAAGGGCATAGATGGCCATTCTTTTCTGGTTATCAAATTTTCAATTTTTTTCCCCACTTAAGTACAGTACTCAATCATGCCACTGTGTGCTCCAATGTAGAACCTGTGCTTATGTCCTCGACGATATTCCCCTGGCGCACAGTGGCCGCAACATGCAAAGTAAAGGACAGAGGAGAGCAATGCAAGTTGTTGCCGTCCTTCTATTATGCAGTAACCTCATAGAAGTTGCAGCATACTGTATTACGCAAGTGCCGCCGTGGTGCCTCAGTGGTAATGGCGCTCAGGTGTTGACCCGAAAGACGCAGGTTCGACCTGGCTGTCGAATTTTGATAGAGGCGAACTTCTAGGAGCCCAGGTATTGTGCGATTTCACTGCGCTGCAAAGAACCGCAGCTGGTCGAAATTCCCGGAGCCCTTCAATACGGCGGCTTTCATAGCCTAACTTTGAAAAATGTATGCTTTAGTACGAATGTAGAACCTTTGTAAGTCGTTTGTAGATAATTGTAGGAGAAATGCATGAGAGATCTGTATGAAGTTATTCCATCATAGAGCTTTTTGTAGCAGAGGTGAACATGAATCTCCCTTTAGAGGTCCGTCCAAAAGAAAAGGAAGAACCCGCTTGCGCAATATTACAATTTTTTTTTTCAATTTCTTCAGGAAAATAATAAATTTCTCATTACAAAAGTTTTTCATGCACTCTCATTGCGAATCCAGGGTCAGGCTTGGGTGAAAGTTGCAGCCAATTAAAACGACTAAGGAGTAATTGCTTTGCAACATTTGCGTTCATCACAATACTAGAACTCTGCTTTTAGTTGCAGACAACAAAAATGAAACTATATTTGAGAAGAAGGTTAACTTCTCCTGGTACAGGTCCATTTCGCCTTTGCATCAACTGCACAGAAGTTCTGGACAAAATGCACTTCTCAGCGGGAAGTTGTAATATTGCACCATTATCAGATAACCGATGGTCGTTAGGCGAAACGAGCTGAATTTGAAGAGAAGGCAAGCATTGGAGAGGGCGAGAGAAATTTAGGTGGGTAGTAGAAATTAAGAAGTCTTCGGGGACACGGTGGCTGCGTCTGCAACAGGACATGCAGCAGGACAAATTGCGACTGCAACAGGACAAATTGGAGAGAAAATGGGAGAGGCAATTGTCCTGCAGTGAGCATAGTCGGGATGTGCTGCTGCTGATGATGAATCGATATATTCAAAAACAGTACTCTATACTTTCGTAGTTTGCGACTGTTTATTTTTAGAAATGTCTGAATTAGTTTCATATGGCACAAGTGATTATTCGATGCGATCGCAGGACATCCTTTAAAAGCAACATTCTGCTACGCATCCGAAAATTGGACCATTCAGATCAATATGTTCCGACCAGTGTCTTACCATATTCTACAGTTGCCCAAAAATACAAGCGATGTCCATGAAAGCTGGACGTGATGTCTACTGATGTCTTACACGTAAAGCCAAAGATGGAACACGCTGCAACAAAATTGTGTAGACACCTTATAAACAAATAACCTAATCATGCGCACTACTGGTGATATCTAACGAAGAAAACAAAAATTTCAGCCACCGCAGGCGGCCACGCTTACCTTGTCCAGGTTGAGTTCTCCGGGAAGAGTAATGGGGATCGGTTTTTTGCACGTCTCAGTTCCTTTGAAGATCTTCTTGCATCCAGGAACGTTGGACACACAGCAGAGCGGCTTTATCAGGCTCTTGAGTTGGATAAGATCTGGAGCGACAAGGCCCCGTAAAGCAATCCATCAGATTCATTAACCACTAGAAGAAACTGCCCACTCAAAATATAAGCTATTCCCAACTGTACTGCAAGTTTTTATTTCCTAAGCGAAGCGGCATCTTGAACATTCATTCATTAAAGTAGTGGACATCTTAACGGCGCAAAAAAAGGATAGGCCAGATGACAAAGGAATACAGGGTGCTCAGTTGTTAAGTGGCTCCGGAGGCTGGAGTCTGATTATCAGAATTAGAAATTCAATCCTTGCTTTTATAAATCTGTCCCGTGAGCTCATCCAGAAAACCGAACTGAATGAGGTGATTGAGTCTTCCCTGATGAGTCTTCCCTGATGCCCCCAGTATTCATTTTCAGCCTAGATAATCAGTTCGCGCCACTGATAAGCCTCCGACTAAAACCTGACCAAGTCTTAGGTGAGACAACATGCTTGTAGGGACGGGCTTGAATTTGTATTGTATGTGTATTTAAAGTCGTCTTGTTTGTGTGCAAAGAGAACATAAATAACAAATATTAAACTATTGGAAGGACTGTCGACTAAAAGTGATAATTAATGGCCGAAAGATCTGCGGGCACCACTTCGGTAGTGAGTTCCGCGCTTGAACCAATTTTCTTTCTTAAAACATGCGGACTGTTCTATCAATTCTTCGTGTCCTTCACAGCAGTCAGAATTGAGAAAGAATCTTTGGTGGAAAAGTCAAATGCTGTTCACCGAAAATCAAGAACCACTCATTAAAAACACAAATAGGAAGAAAGCACCAGCATTTTTAATCAAAGCTTCGAAAACTAAAGTTCCATAATTATGGTAATATTAGATGCACTGGTTTATAACAACGATTTTCGCCAAGCACTTGCAGAGTGGCAATGGCGAAACACTTAAAATAAGAAAACATCTCAGAATTGTTTTCCTTGACTTTGGACTTTTATCGACTTACCGAGGCCTATGAGATTGAGGACGAAATCGAGAAGTTCCAACAAGGCAGCCAGGGCACCCAAAGCATCGAGTTTCAGTAGGGCTGCGATCAGGCACTGCAAAGCAGAAGGGTTTTGTTATTCACTGACAGCGGGTGCATGAAAAAAAAGACATCATAAGTAGTTACGCAGTGTTGAGAAAAATGGTCCGCAGGCGAGATTTTTCCCCTTCCAACCTGAAGAATATTACCGATTAAGCTTTTCGGTCATCAGCTAAAACAGAAGCTCATAAGTACAGCTCACTTGTGTGAAAGCCGACTCCCTTTAAAAGTGATTCTACCCGCACTACAGGCATCATTGCGAAGCTGCTTGAAAAAAGGCTGAAGTTCGTAAGTCCGATGCAGTAGGTTAGCGAAGAGTGGTTTTATTTTGTCGTTCTTGTCTACTTTTCAATCTGTGTTTTGTTGTTCTGCGGATTCGATAATAAAGTGTCCATTTCATGATAAATAATATGGTGACTTCTATTGATTAGTCTGGAAGAAAAAGAATTAAGGCTTCTTATAGGCTATGTCATCCCGGTAAAAAAGTGTTCCATATAATATTCTCGAAGTCACCAGTACCGGGCGCTTTTCTTATCTAGAATTGAGTGCATGTACTCACATTGTGACATTTCAAATTAGCTTTAGGGCTGATTTTCAAAAACGATTTTTCGCACCACAAAGATACCAATCGCAAGAATGCAATCTCTTGATCGACTGGACAAATTGAAAAAAGAAACGATCACATTTTATTTGCTCCAATGCGTTTATTTATCGCGGACAGTGTAGCAGTAGCAAAATTTCTCATTTTGGGTAAGGTCTCATGTATAATACAGTTACACTTTCATTACTCACAGCATTAGTTCTAGCCTTAGCGCCATTCTCTGCAATAATTCTTCACTTCTCGAGCCTATACTGTGTGCTTTCTTCAAGGTGTAGATAACAATCGGCATTTCTGGCCACAACATTTCAGTTTTGACCGACATCTCATGCGGAACTGACACAAAGTTTATAATATGGAACAAAGGGTTTCTATTTGGATGTAGCGTCATCTCGGACGCTTTAGCGATGCAGAATTCTGTCTCTGATTTCATAATCGCTACTAGTGGCGTTGCTAGACCACTAGAGCTGAAAGCTCGTCTCGGACCGAGGAAGACAGGTTTGCGTTGGCGCTGCTGCAAAGCAGCGATCTTTACACAGACGTAATAGCGGCAACCATGGTAATTACTATACTTGTCATAGCCAAATAACTCGACTGGACGAAGGTTAGTACAAACTATTGTTAATATATGTTATGGAATGATATATATTATATGTTACAATATGGTAACTCTGAATGCGGTATGGTACAGTATAATACCTTATGATGTATGATGTGGCGGGATATGTTATGCTATGGTACGATAAATTGTACGTATCGCCCCAATGCTGTATGTGGGAATGCAAGTCAACTAAGAGGAGTTAATTTAAGATGCCCCATAATCTTTAGCTTCCACCGATCTTCCGCTGTGTGCTAGAACGCCTCTGCCACAACTACACCGTGGTGGGTAGCTATAACTGTGCTTCATTCGTAATAGCTTAAGCAGGATTACGCAAAAAATGAGGTGACATTTTCAGCTGCAAATTGACCTCTATAGGCCTTTAGAGCTGGAGTTTTGAAGGAATAGCGGTGTCGTCTCGTGGCGGCAAAAAAGTTGGCTGGGTAATACAAAGCCATCAATGCCTATGTCGCAATTCGAATGTCTTTCTTTTGTGAGTCAATTCGAACTTGTTCTTTGCCCTTTGTGAGTGCAAAAAGCGCATTCCGCTCATAGACCTCGCTTTGAACCGAATGCAGCCTAACCTTCGAAAACAGGCGCTACGAGGTGCCTTCCGGCCAAAGTTAAAATACGATAAAATGGTCAGCCTACCTCCGGTCCAAAAATCATCGGTCTCAAAACATTGCCTCCGTCGCTATGTTGCGGCCGAGGCTGCTACGAGCAAGAAGGTTTCAATTGAAACTTTGAGCTTTGCGTTTTTCTTGAACCCAGTATGAAACGGAATGAAGGCTGCGCCGGAAGCAACCGCTTCGATGCATTTATGTAGAGAAGCATCATTCCCGTCAGGCTAGCTGCTCTTCCGTGCCAAAATCTTAAATGTGGGGTAAGAGGCAAAATCCGAAGGCGCGATCAACTGGAATCGCATTACAAATTTGCCTGGAGGCCACTCTCTGCAGGAGCAGTGGCATTAAAAAATCCCACAGGTAGCCGCTAATTACAGAGGTACATGCAGCAGAACCCAGCACGCTGAAACCTTTCATTACCTCGCTTCCAGTAATATCTGGCAACGCCGAACCAACAGCAGATGGAATTATCCGCGTCCATGACATAGTACTCAGCCTCGGCGGTACTATTTCGAGATGTATAATATGCAGAAATGGCTGTATGCTTGAGCTGTCACTGTGCGTTAGATATCACCAAATGAGAAATTTCATGTGGAGTTCCCCTCTATACTAACAGAACAGGCTGCGGACGTAAAAGTACATAATATTAATAGGACAAAAAAAAGGCGCAGATCAAGGTTCGCGGAAATCGAAAGATACCTCACACTACATAGCGTGCAACTTCGCCAACTTTATTACCACCTCTACAATGAATAACGATCTGCTTCTTGCAAAATGCGGATTCCAATGTTTTGTACTTGCTTATATTTCTTTTTGGTTTAATGTACTTGTTAATTACATATAGTGAAGTGTGCGTATTTATGCAATATATTTATTGTGTCTGACTGCGTGCGGCCTGATGTTCCCGAACATTCAATCTGTTTTGCTTACAAGTACCTCTTTCTAATCTATGTCAAGACAGGAGCAGAAACTAAGTCAGGGTACTAAGAGAGAATGTGTGTTTTATTGCGTGTGTAGCCTGATGTTCCCGTACGTTGAATCCGTTTTGCTTACAAGTACCTGTTTCTAATTCATGCCAAGACAGGAGCAGGAACTACGCCAGGCTACTGAGATAGCAGCTTTTTGTGTCCGTGCTAATATTTTCTCTTCCATTTGCAAAACAAAGAATTCTCAACAAATTATATGTGTTTGTATTTGAAACATAAATGCTAGCCTGACCACCAGAGATCAAACTGCGACGTTATTCGGACGTTTCGACATGCTGAGAAACGTTTTATGTGGCACTTTTCACTTGCTAAATTAAGAAGCAAACTACGTTTCCGGACAACTCAGGCGGCGGAAATCTTTCTTCGCAACATGCTGTCAGCGGAGACCAGCAGGTTCGACAAAAAGCTTAAGCTGCTAGCAATCAACTAAAACCTCAAGGTGGCCACCGTGAATAGCTATGCGGCAGTGCAGGATCAATTGCGCCTGACCCTGGGCACATTTTGTACTTCTCATGGTTGCGATTTTATGAACTGAAGACATTTTCTTGGCTTCACGAAAATGTGAAGCTAAGCTAATGATCATCGTCACCTCCAAGAGTCATTTGCTATGTTTTGTAGTTGGTGTAATACCTGGCAAATGAGAATTAATTTCGACAAAACCGTCCTCATATCCTTTTGTAACAAATCTTCCGTTTCCCATTTTAGTTACTCGTTCAATGGCCGTGTGGTAGATAGGGTCTCTCAGTATAAATATCTTGGTGTCATATTCACGCATAACATGTCTTGGTCTAAACACATTGATTACGTATGTAATAAAGCACTAAAAAAACTAGGTTATCTACGACGCACGCTACCCAATTCACCAAAAGACACAAAGCTACTGTTGTATAAATCTCTAATCCGCCCTGTTTTTGATTACGCAGCTGTAGTGTGGAACCCGTACAAGCAGTTTGAAATTAACATGTTAGAAGCAGTCCAGAAAAAAGCTGTGCGTTTTATATGTCATCGTTATGATCGCGATTTCTCACCCTCTTCTACACTTCTCTCATTGAATTTAACCACGCTCTCCGCCCGTCGCCACACTGAATCACTAAAATTCTTACATTGTATCGTCAATTCATCGGTAAGGCTCTCAGTTAACCACTACATTAACTTTGCACCTTTATCATCTACAAGAAGTCATCACGAGCTAAATTTAATACCGTATTTTGCACGTACTAATTTGTTCAAATTCAGTTTTTTTCCCCGTTCAATAGAAGCCTGGAATTCTTTACCTGGATCCATTCGTTCATCTCCAGTTCAAAGTTTTTTAACTGCCATGGAAGACACATAATACCTGAATATTCCGACCGTGCCATTAACAGTTCCTTTTTTGTTTGTTACTTTTTGTGTGTTTTGAACTTCATTGTGCTCACTTTGTACATATTGTTGCACTTTGTTACCTTTAGTATTTTGCTTTTTGTTTTTCTTTTCCACTCCTGCCATAGCGCATAAAATTGCGCTGCAGTATGTATAAATAAATAAATAAAATTACAAATGATCTGCAATTCTGTACTCACCTTGACAAGCTTTACCAGGGCCGCAACAATGTCCGTCTACACCGCAGAAATGACATGCAAAGAAAAAATGCATGATATGCGCATTCAGATCGCACCTTTATATGCATTTCCAGCGTTCTATTCATATTCATATTTTCTTTGCTTACGAAGATCTGCCAGGCACTACTTATTTTCTTGAGGCCATCGTGCCTGTTCGACAGGCTACGTTTCGCGACCGGCAAAGTACTTAATTCCTTACTTGATGCATTTTATTGTAATTGAGCTCCTTTACACTTCCTTTTTCCATCACTTGCCTCTAGTGCAGGGCAGAAAACTTCCTTTCAGCAGTTGTGATGAGAAAACAGCCCAAAATATTTCTTAGAAAGTCCGGCTGTGCATGTCAGCCCTTGTTGAGAACCTTGTCTCTACGGCTCCTTTCGCGTCATTGTTTTATCTCGTGCATTGTACTCTCTATCCAACAGGACTCATTAGCTCATCGATAAAGGCTGGTGAATATGCTGGCGGAATTTATTAATTCATTTATTTATTTATCCTTTATTTTATTATTGCTTTATATCTTAAGCATATACAAAAGCTTTGAAAAGTGGTGTACAGATAGAGAGATGAACATAGCACATATAAATTATGTCAACCGATTTGAAAAATTACGCCAAATTCGGATATGGGCGCTAGCATAACGTGTTTCGACGCAGCGCTGCTCTGCAAGGTTAAGGTGGTAAACCACACGGCGGGCAGATGAGCGGTGGCGCAGCGGTCACGTGATTCAGGCCCAGACCATTCCTGCGGAGGAGCCGCTTCCGGGACGCAATAATGCGTATAGCAAATCAGGCATTTACTGAAACCGGTGGCAGATAGGCACCCTTGTCTTCAATCCCCGCCAAAGCTGTAAACATGCAGCGATGAAGTGACACAGCACATGTGCGTGCAGAACGTACAGTATGCCCTACTCATGCGTAAAGTGCTCTAGAAGCGCATTACACTTGAAACAAAGCGACATTTCGCCGCAATTAGGTTCTTGAAGCAGCCTTTGCCCGGAGATAGAGCCGCATAGACCTTTACAAACAGGTGAGAACAAGTGCTTTAGCCGAAAACCATTGTGTATTACTTGATCACCGTTTTTGTTGATTGGTGTGCACTGCTCGACCACTCTAATCAAGGGTGACATAAACTGGCAGCCGTCTGCGCGCTGCAAGGAGGTAGAGGCGACGCACGCCCACTTGACCACTTGGGCCGGGCGACACACCTCATGAGAGGTATTCATACTTCTCATATTGCTGCCATTGGTTGATCAAAGGCCGTGTGTAGTCGCTTCGCTTTCAACTGTGTCCCTGTCTCCCCGTTACCACGATCTTGATCCGACTGCAAAACGTTTAACCAAGCCGGCACATGGGGCTGGTCACCGGTCAACTTTGTAGCCTGTCTGGGTGCGCTTGGCGGGCGGTTAAATGCAATTTCAAGCCTCCTTTTGAAATTGTCTTTTGGGAGTAGGCACTTTCTTTGAGGGAGATCACGGGAACTGCTAGGCATTCTTCGATCTGCGCGCTGGTATGAATCGAGCGTTTTTAGACTTTGGGCCAGAGTTCATGGCCCCTGTTCGTTCTTTATAACTCCGTGGTTCGGCCATGCTTGTTCGTTTTTATCTCATAAGCAGTGCAATGACCATGATGGATATTTTGACACAAGACAGCCCTAATTCGTAGTAAGAGAGAATTCGGTATAACCGTGGTCGTTATACGAGGGCTCGACTGTATTAGAATACAGAAGCAAAGAAAAAAATTACCAACAATTGAATATAAAGGAATACATCAAATAAGTGTGTTCAGAAACAGATATGATCTGAGTGTCTATATCACGTGCTAAAGTGTACGTAACTCTCAAGGGCAAAGCCCAAGGGCAAAGCCCAAGGGCAAAACCCAAGGGCAAAACCCAAGGGCAAAACCGTATATCCCAAGTCGTTGTCTTCAGGCGCTACGCTTTTACTCTTGTAATATGAACCAGCAAGCCCAAGCGTCGACCCTTCTGCTTAAATTCCGGTTACGACTCTGCTTGTAGAGATAGCCGCAGGGCTATATACTTGTCAGTGTGGCGAACCAAACTATTTTCGAGCAGAGAATATGCACAGAGCCGCTCATTCGACCGGTATCCCTGAACACTCCTCAAGCAGGGCTGTGTTTCTAGAAGACACCGAGCATGCATGTTCGAGTGATACCAAGCCACAGCAATCGTTTTGCGTGCTCATTCTGCTTATCCACATTTACCTCTTCCCTCTATTCTCTCCTGTTGTCATTGCATAGTGTAGAAGGCACCCCTTTCTAACTCCGCCAAGACTAGTTCTGTATCATCGTTAGCCCGTTTTGCAAATACCTGAAAAAAAGTGGCTTACCGTGGTTGCTTTGCAAAGATCCAGAGAAGACCCAAGGCACTGAAAGTAAAGTTTGCAATGAACGCAGAGTTCTGTAAAGGATTTTTCTATAGGCGTATGATTTCCGTGTTCTCTGCTGTCTGATATGAAGAGCAACACGGAAATGCTGTTACGAGACCACCACTGGTGTACAGTAAAAGTGGTGTACAGTACAGTAAGTGAGGTGTACAGTAAAAGTTTTAAATTTTTACTATCTACTATTGTATATAAGCTCACGTTCATAAAAGTTACATATTCAGTTGCCAATCTCCAAAAACCTGTGCGTGTATTTTGAAGAATTGAATTAGTATGTCAGAAGTTACTTAGCTATTTACGCCGATAATGGCGATAAATAAGTGAGGAAAGAAGGCCATGTGGAGGGTTCTTAGTTCAAAAAAATTTCTCACGTATATGTTTCAAGACGAGCAGATGCTCCCGATCATTTCCGGAAATGCCTGAGAGGATCGATGATTGCTTTTTCACCTCGAACGATTATAATAAATAACAACGTCCCTGCATTCAAAAGGTGGTGAATGAAGTGTAACCCCAGAGTTCTTTCACAACTCCGGCACTCGTCAATTTTCCATTATGCTGCCATGCACAATGATGAAGTATCGCTCACCTTTCCAATGTCCAAGATGTCCGGTAAATTGGCATTAAGGCACTGGGTGGCTAGAACGTAAGCGTGCATTTTATTAGCATATCTGCACGGGTCGCTAACGGTGAAAACTCGGTAAAATAAAATTGAGAAGCTTCCTTCGCGTGATAGCAAACATATAATTGTTACTGAAAACAGAGCACTGATAAGCCAGAAATTTACCCCAAAGAACGTAAAAGTGCCGATATGACTGCTTTGCCGATACGTATATGCTGCAGGGTGACCTGGAAAAATATCTACCTGGCGAAAGCAATGGAGGAAGACTATAAATGCTGGAAAATCTTCTCAGGTGCAGTTGCAGAAGAAAAAGTTCCCAATTTATAGAGCGCGAGTAATATCGCATATCAAACCAAAAAATAGGTTAAATACGTCGGTTAGTTTACTGAAATGATTGACTGGTCATTCATGTTGAATTGGTTACCGCAAAAGCTTACTGTGTCCTTCACTTTTACGGGCGAAATTATTAGGCATTATCCATCATCACTTAAAGCAAAATTGTAATTTATTAGCATTAAACGTATTCTAGAATGTGCGTGCGTAACCTGAGAACAGTAGACAAAAAAACAGGGTAGATAAAATAGAACCTCCCTATAAACAAGCAGCACGATTTGTAACAGAAATTATAACTTTACAGCTAGAGTATCACAAATAATTCAAGGTTTATGTTTGGAAAACACTCTCGTCACGCAGGAAAATACAATGATTCAAATTCCTCCTCATTATATTCAAGAATAGAATGATTATTGACAAAACACTGTACATAAAGAAATCGGATTACGACTCCTCTAGGAGAGACAATACTAACAAAATTAGTGATTAGGTATGCCGTAATCAACACAATTAACGACAGCAGCCATTTCCCGAATTAAGCGACAGATATGCCTGGTATTGAAAATTCTACTAAGAGCTTCATTCATGGAGTTTTTTTGTCTTTTTTCGAGCCAGTGCAACTGTGTGTGCTGTTTCTATGTCTGTATTTCCATATTGTTGTTGTAAAACTTATTGTACTTTCTGTAAGCTTTTGAGTAATTTTTATTTCAGCGTTTCATCGCTTCTAATTGACCTATTCATGTGCGTTATGGCGAGCTTTTTGCCGTTGTGTGATACCTACCCCTCCCCCTATTTTACTTAACCCCCCTACAACAATGCCTTCCTGTGATGTAGGTATCATGAATAAATAAAAAAGAAAAGCATACTTCGCGTCACCACTTGAGTATTCCTGCAACTGCACCTGGTCATTATTTGTTCATCGCAGGTACCGTAGGTAACGGGCAGGTAACGGTAACGGGCAGGTAACGGGCAGGTACCGTCGGAGAAACGACCATGCCTCATTAGCAGCGCGCTTGTAGAAATTTATTTACTCGTGGTGCTAGAAGATTGTATGCAGGTGAGGAAGCATGCCTTAAGATACTGCCTCTTGGAAAATTTATTCGCACGTTGTACGTCCCACAGAATTAGCCCTCTCCCTCAGTGCATTACCACTCAGTAAATTGATGCTTTGCTTTCCGAAAATATCTCAATAGCCTGAAAAGGTGGGCCAAAAATGACGGGCAACGACAAAATATTGCCATTACTACATCAACTCAGATAGAGCTGCATTTCACCACCAATCCGCGTTCATAGGCGGCACTAATTCATATCAAGAAAAGACGGTTTCGTCATTGTCCATTCACAGATATGTACAATGTGCACATAAAAGAGGAACCAACAATAAGGACCCATACAATTAACTTGGATATCTAGGAATGAACAGAAACGAGTGTGCGTCGGCCGCAATGAAAGCAGCGCTGCAATTTGTTCCTGTTTCCAGCTCGAGGGGAACCAAATGATTTTCCCGCGACGGACAGACAAGCACGGCGTACGCCTCTGGTGCCTCGCTGTACGAAAAATAGCCTCTTGTTTTATAGCTCTAACAGCGCGAAAAAAAATGTTCGATATTAAGAAAGGAAAGGTTAAAGAAACGAAGCTTATAAAAGTGTTGCTTGAACCTACTACGACAAAATTCAGAACGCTAAACAATCATCGACGGCAGGAAGCAGATGACTGACGAGCATTGGTTCTAAAGCTTGCTCGCTTTCATTATGGTCTGTGTTGTCCGTCACCGCTATCTCACCTCGCTAGACATAAGCAGAGGAGGGTGAGGACGCCTCATAACGTGAGAATGTGCTCTTAAGGATGCACACCTAGGTCCCTGTGGCGCTGTGCTTTTCATATAGGAGTTCGTTGTGTACAGTTATTTTGTTCATTGTAAACTTTGCGCCAAAAGACATTTATTTCTATTATGAAACGAAGCCAACAGCGTGTTCTGACTGTCGAAGTTCAAAGGAATATAATGTCGGTTATGCTTCTTATTTGAGAAATGCCTTCGAGTTGCGTGGTTCACGATCAATCCATAAAAAAACGTGGAACGATAATCGTTTCAGCGCCAAATGATATTAATCGGCAGCTAAATTGGTCATCAAGATTAATGGCCGATTGGCTTAAGTTTAGCTTTTTGAAGACGGTATGGTAAACCTGCTGCCAAAGATATGACCGCATGAAATGTTTATGGGGCAGTTGGCCTCGTTCTAAGTCTGAATACTTCCATCTTTGCAAGGAAGAGGGATTGAAATCAAATCGAAGACGCCTTTAGTAAATTTATGGTAAAATATTGTGAATGTTCATGTTTAATTATTTAACGGAGAAAGAAAGAAAGACGCAACACACATGTACACGACAAGACGAAGCGCAAACTTCCTTCGTCTTCGTCTTGTCCTGTAATTATGCGTTTGGTCTGTTTTTTGTGCGCCGTTAAATGTTTAATTATGAACCGACAGCAACTGGCCCAACAGCAAGGGCTTTTTTACGCGTATTGTGAATGAACAAACAAAATCCGTAAACGCTCGTTCCTATACTGAGAGGTATAGCGGTGGCCACCGCAGCGGGAAGTGTAGTCTGAAACCCAGCAGGGAACTAAATACGTGTAAAGTGCTTGGTGCGAAGTTTCGTATAATGTTCTGTAGAACACAGGCTCTGTGTCACGGCAAAAGAAGGAGAATTGAATAAAATGGCGTCAAGGAAACTCACTATTTCTGTGACCACAAGACATTCACCGATAAGAGGAACACAAAATAACGATGTCAGGCATTGTTCGGTCAACACAGGCGGAAGTAGCAGCCTTAATGTTCATATACAATAGAATGGATTACAGGAGTATATATTAAACAAAGTGAGAAAACTAAGTACCAGCAACAACAGCAAAAAATAAAAGTGTGTCCTAAGAAGCTTAACAACGGCTTAAAAACGGAAGCTTAGCAAGTGCTAAAATATTGGCAACGAAGAACCAGAAACACACTCCGAGCTGAATCCAGCTGAAAGAAAACTAATTGCACCAGGAACTCACCGCAATGACCATCCTGTCGTATAATAACTGTGGCTGATGCCACTTTATGTTACTTTGATAGTGTTCAAGCGGTTAATTAGATTTTAAAGCGCAAGTATAGCTTGCACAAAAAGCGGTAGGGTTACAGCACTTTGCCTGAAATAGAGGCGCATTTCCCCAGGAATTCATCCAAGAGAATCCGAGCAGTAGCAATGCCAAAGGACAGCTTATACCTCTTGGAGAGTGCCTTATTACTGGCGGCACTGGGCATAGAACGCCAAAAATCTGACATACGTAGAGAGAACGCTTGCCTCATGGCTGGTATTTTTGGGGCTAATGGTCGTGGCAAGAAGTAGACTAGACTGGCGTTGATGATCAACCGAATGTTGATTTGAGTGAAACAGGTAAATCGCTCTCTTTTTTTCAACAACCATGACTCGTGCGCAAGCACCCTTTCTGTACTTGTTCATGACTGTGAAGTTGTGTATCTTAATAGACTTCATGGACATATGATTGCATCTGTTGGTGTAGCACATGTTCTCGTGGTTGGAAAGAAAAAGCACATATTGAATTCATTCGACGTTATCTCATTTCTGCTAAAATATTGTTCCTCTGAGGTAAGTATAGGAAGAGAGCAATTTCAAAACTGAGTGGGTTTCCATCTTGGCGACGTGCTCAGCCTTACCTTCCGTTCAGTGATTTGTTGCAATGTCTTTTGAGATGTATCTATAGATATTTCCTAAAAGCTATGCAAAATATTTCATGTAAATTTAACAGATTTACTGTGTAATAAATCGAATATTATATTTAAAAAAAGCCTTTGTAGCCTGTGGTTTCCGTGAGCGCTCGCAATCTGATGGTCCTTGGTTCAATGACCCGCATCTTCGGAAGCAATTCTATTTTTTCTTCTTTCCTCTACACGTCACTAATTATGTCTACTGATGACATTATGCGAGAGTATAGTGACGTCAATGAGGAATCTGGTGCTGTGAACGCCGACGGACGGCGGCTATTGTGCTAATGCGACGTGTACGGTTCAACCTGCAGTTCATATTCAGCCCCGGTCTTGAGTACATCTTTCTCCCTTGCCGTTGCGCAGTTTTCTTTCAGACTAAAGTACCAACTAGCTCAAATATGTGTTTTACTACACGTGGAACATATTCGGCCCTACAGACTGAGCGCGCAGTACGAAACGTAATAGTGCGACAAGCGACCGACAGAACTCCGTGTGGAGCAGATCTTGGAAGAAAGGAAGAACACTGAAAATAAGGCAGGCACGTCTCTAAAGGAAGTGCGGGACAAAAGAAACAGAAGCCGGGATCACGTTAGCCAAAAAGAGGTGCCTTACAGGTGGCGCTGCTCCCCAGAGCAACGGGCATCAGCAGAACCATGACGACGATTACGGGAGCCATGGTGGAAGATGATGTGCTCGAGTTGCAATCTCTCTCAGGGGCTCAGAAGACTGCAGTGTCCTCACAGTCTAAACCGGAGCGTATTTATTGGGCTCGGACGAAGGGGACATTTTTTTTTACTTCTTTCGGCACGTGTGGTCGTCAGTTACGAAACAGGAAAAATTTAAAAGGTACTGAAGGAGAAACGTGCACCACCCGAACGGGCGGAAAACACCTGAACCTGGGTTTGGACACAAGCCATACGCGGGTGCAAAACATAACTACAGGGGTTTCACCTCGTGTTGCCAACTGCAGTGGCACTATAGTGTCCCGGATGTGATTAGGTTGTTTTTCAGAAAGGCTCGAGTCGAAACGGGGATCCTGCGATAAGGACGCCTGCACCATGCAATCTGCGAGAAACACCCGTTGCCTAAAATACTATGCCCAATTAGATAGCATGTATTAAGGCATACACGTGCTTTGAAGTCTGACTGCGCAGTTTCATTTCGTATCACCGTGAAGTACTAAAGCCTCAATATACTTGCGCATGCCGTTATATTAGTCAGAACAAGGCATGAGCAGCTGGTTCGGCCTGTAGCACCCACGCCGACCATGGTAGGGGCTCGTCGGGATTTTGCCAAATATCATTCCCGTAGCGCGGGAAAGGACATACGCGCCGACAAATGCACTACTAGCTATATCTGTGTTTTGTGCTCGGGCAAAGCTTGTTTTTCCTCCACATCTGGTCGTGAATAGAGTTAACTGGAACCGAATGAGATTAGAAGTTTCATATAGCACCATAGTTAAAACCGACGCACTTGCAGGCCCAGTGGAAACAAGTTTATCCCGGTCGTGGAAGTGAGAGGAAGTGAGAGGAAGTGAGAGGACACGTGTCGTATATTGCATAAGTCTTTCTTTAGTGACGCACAAGTGTTGAACCTCGACATTCTCTTCTAGAGATTGCGTGTTTTCGTGGTAGACCAAGCACTCCTGGAACTCATGCATGGAGGCTACGGCATGCCAGAGAACCACAAGATCGCACTGTGCATTTATCTGCTCTGTGGAAAAGGGTTAATCAAAATAAAAAAATCCGAACAATTTTTTATGAATTAGCTGAAGAAAGTGGAGGTACAAGTTCAACTAGCCACACTCTTGTTCGCCGCTCCAATCTTTATTCTTGACATTCACTTTCGGAACAGCACGGGCCCTAATTCCGCCGTGCCCAATACCCTCTCAATGATAACTTGACGGGGATGGACCAGGCGTTCATTAGAAGGATTAGGTATACGGTTGACCGTACTCTGCCGCTGCCATGCCGATGGAGATATTGAAGATATGGAGCACCTGGCACATGTTGCAATTGTTCTATGGTGGTATCGGATGTGCATGTTCGACCGCCTGTGAATGAGTCTTGGGACAAGGTGTTCAGGCATAGGACCCCTACGGAAAGTTGGGCTAAGGGATGGTACGTTGAAAAACTCCACTTTGTGGCTGACGGACACACTACGAGCTGAAGCCTGCTCAGGCATCTGTATAAACGCAGCCTTCGTAACCGGCTACACCATATTGACAGCCACATATTTTGTAAAATTGCAAGTGCTCGATATAAAACCTTGCGAAAATATCCATGAAGTTCATGCTCCAGACCTTCTAAATGCGAATGCTCTATGCTTCGGTACATGAACCACACGGTTTAATGCATAAATGGACACATGGACTCTAAGAGACACTGTAATAGAGGGCTTGGGGTTCATTTCTGCCACCTGGGCTTTTTTAACGTGTGGTGACATCCCACTACACAAGGGAGTTTATGCCTTTCCGGTCAATCCAAATTCGGCTACATTCTTCAATCGCGTCGTGCCAACGTTCAATTGGATATATGAGGCGCTTAAAGCACAAAATGCATTAGCTAGACCTTGAGTCTGTAAATAATTGTACTGTCAGAGACCGCTATGACCCACACCCGCGAGAAATCTGAAATTGTCAGGATCAATCACCCCAAATCCGAGAAAGGAAGCCAATACCCCAACTTAGCCATGGGAAGGTAGATGAAGGGGGGGGGGGGGGGAGCAAGAGATATCACACGACTCGACTTTAAGAATCCTGGGGATGTGGATTCAGTCAGATCTCATGGTAGACTGCACGCTCAAGCGCCTTGGTGAAATCACCGGCCAAATATGGATGATCGCCAGAGCGGCCAACAGGAACAGTGAACTCAGAGAAACATTCTCTGCTCTCTAAGGGCTTTGGTGGGCAGGAAAACAATCATAGCCTATCCTGTCACTGACTCACATGGAGAGATATCAAAAAATAAAATACCCTATTAAGGAAAGCCCATAAGATGGCCCTGAGACTTCCCTTACGCGCCTCTTCTCTGAAGTTACTCGTATTAGGCTGCCATAGAACCGTCTACAAAACCCAGGAGCAGCTATTTATAGCAGAGAAGGAGCGCATAGTCCTCTTCGCAACTTGAACGGCCTTGCTGGCAAGACTGGCCTTTGCGGATAGTAAAAAAAAACAAGAAATCTGCATCATCCGGGATGAACTGCGTCGGAAATATTTGGTCCAGTCCTGTCCTGGAATGTGCCCATCGAAATAAAGAAAGGGAGGGTGTTGGGAGTGACAGCTAGGCCTCTGGAGAAACACCCAGTCGGAGGGGCACACGCCTCCAGCCACCTAGGGAACAGAGGGGCAGTAGCCCAGGTGATCGAACACACTTATCGGGAGGCCACCATAGGCACTGACAAATCCGAGAACCTAACGGAAGCGGCGCAAGTCGCCACGGTCCTCGCGATGGTCGAAAGCTACAGGGGGACCACTCCCTACACAGTAACGACTGACATCCATGTGGACAGCCGGAATAATCTGCCAGAATAATACCGGATTAATACAGGCACTCCAGCTTTCGAAACTCTACAGGAAGTTAATGGACACCAAGACACGCCGGCCTGGCTGGCGAATGCACGGCCGGTAACTTAGCTTGAGGATACAGTTACCGAGTGGCGGAGGACCTGCTAGAAGTCAGAAGATTGGTTCCCACGTAGATGAATTATTTGGGGTATCGATGTTAAAGAATGGCTCTCCCCCCCCCCCCCCCCCCCCTATATATAGCCAGCTAATAAAAGAACAGCCAACCGCTTGGAGGCGTCACAAGGCAAGTAAGCACTTGCTCTAATATTTACACATACTAAACAAAATTCAACTAAAAGCCTTGCAGGGCCAGCTGTCCGCACATCGGGGAGGTGGACACACTATATTGGTGCTCATGGGCAAGAAACGCCGCACGGCAGCTCCCAATTTACAAAACCCCCCAATAAGCAGTAAGAGGATGCTTTTTCCAGCTAATGGACGGACGGACGGACGGACGGACGGACGGACGGACGGACGGACGGAGAGACGGACGGATGGACGGACTGACTGACGGACGGACAGAAGGGCGGAGGAAGGATGGATGGATGAATGGAAGTTAGGAGGACTCCCTTTGAAACGGGTGGTAGAGGTTACCACCATGGTTGTTTTTTTTCTGCTCTCTTTTCTTTAATTAAGTAGTCAAACTTAAACCAAGAAGACCAGGGACAACCGCTGAACCGGGCGAGAGCTGCTGCATTCTCCATAGGGATCCACCATCCTTACCGCAAGGGTTCACTCTACTGAATAAACGTCGTTCATTCGTGCATTGCAGCGCCGCCTTAGCATGTCTGACCATTTTTTGAAGCATAGCTTCTAGCGGAAAGCAAGCCAGATTTTTTTTATCTCAACTTGCATCTTATCACTACAAGACCAGAGGGCAACAGCGGCGTTTATGTACCTTCACGAATTTTGTACAAAGTTTCATTGTAAGTTTGCCTTAGTTTGGTAATTTGTGTCAAATTTCACAGCCAAGCAAAGTTTTTAAAAGCGTAAATGAATTTTAAAACTTTCGATATCGTGGCATTGGTCGGGATGATGTCTGCGGGCAAACAGGCATGTGCGGTGCCACAGTTTGGCCTCCTCGTTGATATTTGCTCCGTGCTTTGTGTAGGCCATATTTTGTGCTTGTTGTAGTCAGTTCAGAAAAATAATCACCAAACCTGTCGCTTACAGTCGTCAGTTTAGCTAATCAAAGCGCAGACGACAGTTTTTGGGACAGTATTCGTTGCATCATTGGCTGGTATGTCGTAACGGCAAAGTTTGGATTGAACACCAGTTTTTGTCTCCGGTTCCTTGTTTCTGCTGTTCTAAAAATAATCCCCCCAGAATGTTCAATAACGGTTTCTGCCCCAACGAGAGGATACTACCAAATAGTGATTCGGCTTCGAACCTAAAATTACAAAAAAGCGGAGTTTCCATCTAGCTATTGAGCTCCAAACAATAATATCAACTAGCAGCACCAATTTACGCATAAATTGCCAACATTTGGCTTTCAGCTACTGGTAGGGGGGCTGCTAACCGAGTTATGCGGACTTATTCTGCGACAAGCCGAATAAATGCACAGTGAGGTGAAATTAAAGTTATCCTGTATGGATCGATTGTCTGCTTCTAGTGTCTAATAGTGTCTAATAGGCTAGTATCCGCCGAAAGAGATCGGTTTTAAGATTCAGAACACCAAGAAAGAAACCGTTGCCATCGGAAACATCTTTCGCTCTTGAGAGCAGAGTGCACTGACGTCGCGATAAATTATTAAACGTGGTCTTTGAGACTATGCTACCTAGTCACTCACTTCCAACTGTGATAATTGGGTCCTTACCGGTTCTTGCCTCAATACGTGGAATGAAAGGGCGGATGATTATCTCTATTTTTGATTCCAATTTTTTAAGAGGTGGGTTTTTTTACCGCCGAGCAAGCATGTTCTTAGCCGCGAAACGCCGCAAAAACGAATATCCACAAAAACAATAAGCGTACGGCGGTGTGTATATTATGGCTTTAAAATCGCTTCAAACAATACAGTTAGCGCCCTCGCCTTATTCACACCAAAGCCATAAGCCATTCAATTCTTTTAATCGTGAGTGTTACCGTTGCGCCTTATATTACTCGTATCTGGTTTCACTGTTTCTCTACAACTGCAATACCTTTCACGTATCCTCTGCTTCTATGCAAACCGCAAGACACACGTATCAGCTCCATAAGTGTGATCCGGGAAAGATCTGAGCCCGCATTCACAAGTCTTTCCACATTAGCGCAGGGAACCCGGAAAGCTGTCTTGGTGCAGCAGTTCAAAAATGAAGAGCGAGGTATAAGCGTCATTTTAATATCGCGGAAGCAAGATCCATTAATATTTCGCCATCCTATTAAAATTCGAGTTAGGAAAGGAAAACAGATAAATTGTGGGCATGATCAGTGTACGCAGCTAGCGTCAGAAGCAACTGGCACACGGTCTGTGGGCACCGCTATCTCTTTCCTTTGACATAGTATACGTCAGGTAGTGTACGAAATTTACTGCGCCGGTTGCTCATAAATATATATAGGTGAAACAATGCACATCAGGAGAGGCCTGAGGGCACCAGAACGAGGTCCGAAACCAAAAAGTGACAACTAACGCCATCGCCATGCATATGCAAGAAACTGGCCACGAGATTAACTGGGATGAAGTAAAGATATTGACAAAAGAAAAGAATACATCAGCAAGGCAGAATCCTGAGTCCCTTATCATACAGACATCGTCTAACACACTAAACAGGAACGACGCAACTCTGCATGATATCTATTCTAAATCATTAAAAACGCTGGTGGGTACTGCAAAACAAAGGATCCGTGCGCCGGTTCCTTCATATTAAACAAGGGAGCCGTAGTGCTCCCGAAACGTCAATAATTTTCATCTGTATTGACCTTGGCCAGTGACCAGTACTCCTCGTGAGTATACATTAAGAGCGCAATCGGTTACCTTCAGATGTGGTACTGAAGAGCTCTCTTTTGGGGGGTATTTATGTTATTGTGGCGAGTTTCATGTCCAAGATCCGTACATGGACTACCTATGACGCTGTAGTAGAAGGCGGCAGAAGAGTCTAGGCCAATTAGTGTTCTTAAGCGTGAAAAGGTCTCGCATTTAGCCTGGACCGAAATGTGGCCGACGCGGCAGGGTTTCTAGCTTATAGACCTTAGAGCCAAACGCCGTGTCCACTATGCCACACCGATGAATCACGAGGGTGATATTTCCGGGAATATCTGATACACTTCTGTCGATTCCTTAACTCCCTTGGTCGCTTTAGCCATATGGGGAGAATTATTGTTGCTGGAAGTCAACGTGAATACTTTTTTATCTTAAAAGACAGTGAGCACGCAATTCTAGACGCCTTTCCGTCTAGGAAGTGGTGTAGTTGCTCCCTCGTGTTATTCTATGCTGGGCAATTCCAGCAACTGGAAGAGGACGTCCCCTTCATGCTCCAGTCGATACCAACTTGTCCACGCAGCTATGTTGGTGCCGCAATCATGCTACCACTATGCATCTACAATCTCCTACTAACAGGTATTGTTTAGAGTGCCTTCAGACGCGGACTGCCTTCCGGATGTTTCTGTTAACACAACAATAGCGCACATTCCGACACGAGGCGGCACGGCCTAAGGTGCAGGTATATCGACTGTGAAATTGCAGCAACTGCGACTTCGCGCCTAACAATGGTCACGCTTTCCTGAACAGCCATCTGTCAAGTGTCTGCAAATGTCGAAGTCCTTCACATTGACGTGTGTGTGATCTTTTCTATCTATCTTATGAAAACAACCTATCAGGATATATTGCTTTTCTGTTTTCTCCTGACTGCGCCAAATCCCGGGTTCTAGTTAAAAAGCTCTTCCCGAAACGGTAGTACGATTTCGCTTTTCGAAGCTGAATGGAAAAGCTATCGTCGAAGCGATAACATGTGGCAAAAAAAAGACATCGAGAGCTGTGCGTAGCTTCATGACTACGGTGAGCAAGCTGCACGCTTTAAATACTCCTTCCTTATGCAACCGTAGCTGCGACCTGGATGCCATGCATTGAACCTCTTCATACATCACTGTGACTGGGCTTGCAGCCATGCTTTCATCGCCACTAAAAAAAAGGTTTTTATCGCCCAACACGACTACGATAGATGACCCTTAAACGTGAACAAGCGCCTTTTGGCGCTGGCTTCAGTTAGTATGACACCAAGGCCAGCCCTTCCGGCATATGCTACACGATACGCTCGCATATGGGCAATCGAGCGAAAAAGGTGTTCGCCTTTCCAAACCCTTGTTTGGATGATGGCTGGTATTGCTAGGCCAGATATATCTGCGGGTTATGCGTGCCTTGAAGCTAGAGAAGCCTGCTGTAAACAGAATTCCTCTTAATCGAATCGCTCATTTGATTTCGGAGTGACTAATTGGAAAGGTAGTCAGTCCTGTTTGACCTGCACTGGGAGTTCATAAATACAATCATCATCATAAACACATCATTGGTTTCATAAAATGTTTCATAAAACGTCGCAGTAGCACTAGAGTAATGACTGGTTTTGCTGCATGTTTCAACCACAAAAGAAGAAACCGGTAGGCCACCTTCCACGTAAATGTACTCGTCAAATGGGCGTTTGGCAAAGTGCGTTGTTTGTCAGAAGTCAGGAACCCAAACGATTTGCCTCCAGTCCTTGTAATGCGACTTTTTCAGAGTCCATAGAAGAGCACAATATAGGAAGGCCATAGAGAAGAGTTTCCTTCCTCTCCAACGGATTTTTAACGCTGACGGTGCGGAATTTACCAAGCGGCGTGGTCCGGAAGAAAGACCCTTGAAATTTTGCACTAGACAAAGGCTGTACGAAATTGGTGGCTGAATATAGAGGCGCAGGCACAGATAAACATTGCGCACGATTGGACTTGTATCCTTTTTGTCATGAAAGTGGGATGTTTGTGGTGTGATAACCGCAATTGGTCGTTGGCGCAGTCTCCCCTGAACTCGTACTGTTTCTTGGTTTGATTGCTCTTAGAAATAAAAAAATGCTGCGTTTTTTATCATTGTCCGTGTCTGTTCAAAATGCTACTTGCCCACCTGGAACGCATTTTGGTGAAATGGGATGTACAACCATGAGAGAGTTAGTAGAGCTGCACACACCGGTTAGCGGCAGTTTTCACTGCCTCTCTCTGGTGCAGCTGGCAACGCCGGCACCGACGATACAGTTGGGGAAGCGCACGCGCTGTCAACCACACTTATTTCCATGGTTTATTGTAACACGTAAAAGAGGATGTTTTTGTCTGCTTCTGCGTAGCGTTCGCAGCATATTATTTCGAGCGCAGGTGGAATGGAAGTGTTCTGAGTTATGAACGTCACTAGAACATTAGCACGCAACGTAGCCTGAAAACGCTGCGTCGTGCTGGCCTACACGGAGATTTTATTACTGAGCACTTTGTATCGATAATGAAAAATCTCGAACTAAGTTGTGGGTACTCGTTTGTTTCATACGCCGTAGGCGCAGTTCAACAGATCCCATATCACTCCACTCAGATTGCACCTCATTGTGGAAGCGGCCTTGGGGACGATGCGTCGCCTATACAATTAGAGCGATGCGTCCAGTGCTGACTTACTAAGTCAAAGGGCGATAGATAAGCTGGTGAGAACTGTTGAGGACTCGTGTGTATCACCCTCCGTCTTGTCATCGGGAGTAGCAAGCGAGGTGTATATCGCCACTGGCGACTCGTACAACAGTAAATAATGTCCCTGTCTCTGTTTCTATCTGCCTTTAGAAACCGTTCCCGCGTTCAGCACTCCTTTTGGCTTCAAGCATCGGCAAGTTTATTTGTCGCTATCATAACCAACGACTTTCATTCGAGCGCCCATGTCTGCCCATGAAACAGTTATCTTTTTAAATCCTTCATTTACCAAAATGCTCGTGGATGTTGTTCACTATTTTCTACAGGGTCGTTTTTCACTGCATTATGAAGCAAGAGACATGTATCGCTTTCTTTTTCCATCCTTTTTACTTCCCCGCCTTGCGACAGACTCCATCACGAAGAAATGCTAGATGCTCTGATTCTTACGTAATAGAACTATCCCACAATGGTGGTCGCTACTGCAGGATTTACAGCTCTAGGCAATAAAGAAGGCACAGTAAGCTGGCGATATCCTTTTATCGGAAGATACGGACGTTGTCATCTTCATCCGCGTCGTGAACAAGGTTACGTAGAAGGTAAATAATTCTATCATATATATCCAAATAGTTGTGCCTGTGCTTACGTCGGGCGTATTATCCCAGAACACCGTATTATCCCGTCCTCCAACCTTTCTATCGGCCTCTCCTGCTATGCTTTCTACCCGTCAGTGGTTCGGGATGGCAGTCCACACCTTACCAATATATATGTACAGGCATAGATTGTTTATTGTCTTATTATCTTCGCAGGTGTTTCTCTTCTAGTATGTTCTCCTTGCCTTCTTCCCTTCACATCTCATTTTAAGCCTCTTCTTCGTATTCGCATGTTTAAATGTTAAAGGTTCATAATCATTCTTTGTGATTACACACATAAAATACTTTAATGAATTCTACAGGAAATCAAAGGATGATAAAGCAGTGTTAAGAAAATCTCATGGACTTATATCTTGAAAGCACCGCGTTCGAATCAATGGGTTCACGATACATGATCTCGGTGTGCAAGCGGCACACCTGAAAGAAGGTTTCAAACGGTTGTTTATTTCGGACCAACATAAACGCTGTCAACTTCAACATAAATTTAACGAATAACCAAGTACTCAAATATGCGCTGGCATTGAAGATACAGGCTGCGAGTACCCTGACGTCCTCTTGTGCCAAGCAGCTTCTGCGGTGGTGGGTGAATTTTCTTGAATGGGTCACGAAGCACGCTGCTTTTTTGGGTGAGGCCCTGGAATTTTTCGGCTGCTAGGTTAGCCGGCGGAACTGTGACTTGCCCACGCAGAGTTACCACACCATAACAGGGCCCCTGCCGAGGTTCTCCGTGGTACGTTTGCTCGGCCTTTAGATCGTGTCACTACGGCGGTCACTCGCGCTGTTTAGCCAGTGTGAACAACGTGCCGCATGTAAGCAGTGTTGCTATCCCAGGGAGCACTCGTCTGCGCAAAAAGGGCAGAGGAGCCGAGCTCGTCAGCGCAAGCACTCCGTTCACTCTGCTGAGCTGGGGTAGCCAGAAACGCCACAATTTTGCGCCTACCCGTACCATCCTATATCTGTCGTAAGATTGTGGATTGGACGGCTGCTATGCCTTGCAACGTTGTGTGAATCTGTTTGCGTATACCTCTCCCTTCTCGTTCGGAGTATTACTGCGCCTGTGAAGGTTTTACGCATATTATCTGGCAAATTTGCATATCACTCCTCCTGTCCCTCATTACACAATTAGAGATGTTTAAACTTTATAAAACCCAGTTTTTGCACATAGAAGGATTTTTATATTGTGCGGTCCAATTCAGCTTAATTTTTTTAACCTTAACGACGTATGAATACGATCAAATGACTTGTACGTCTCCCAAAAACCTTGCCATTTTCATGGTTCCTTGAAATCTATTGAAAGTTTTGAAGTCCATTGAAATCTATGAAAGTTTATGGTAGGCTAATTATTATGTCATGTTTTCAGCCCTTTCACTTTACCTTCTTTGTAAGTTAAAACACAGCTACATTCTTTCAGGCATTTTCGTATCGTTCACTGAGAGATAATATGCATATGGTGTTGCAAGCACTCTTATGAAATTATCTCTGCCTTGATTCAATTTCTTTATATTTTCCTCTATATATCTTGGCTGTGTAGCCGTTGAAGATACCTTCTTCAGCACCTGTACCTTTTTATGGTGGAAGGTAAGTGTGAGGTATATTCCCTATAGTTACTATAACGTATTTTGCTTTCCTTTCCCGTTTATTTTGCTATTTTATAACGAATTTTTTATGGTACCTGCATTCAAAGTAATAAGCAGGCAAGTCGTGACGAACATTAAACACCTTCGACTCGAGCTTAGTGAGAGCTAATTAGCGTTACTTTACTGGTTAGAAGGAATAGAATTGGGAAAGGCCTAAATATGGGATGAACAAAGGTGGGTGAAAATTTGAAGGAAAACCATGTAATGAAAAGCAGCTCGAGGGCAGCAATCAGTGAGTGGAACAGAAGAAAGGCTGGCATGGGGATGGTGGTGGTGGTGGTGGTGAAAACTTTTAAATACTGAAATAGAGTTTGGGAGCCACAGAGTGGCCCCGCTACATGGTCGGCGTCCCTAGTCCGGGACACCGCACGACAAGGCCCCGTCTCTCGCCCTTTTCACCAGAGCCCTTTGGAACTCAAGCGAGGAGCAGTTGAGAAGGGCAGTCTCCCATGCCTCTCTGGAAGGGGTAGGGGAAGGGGGAGGTGGGGATTTTGAGTACATGCCCACACCATGTGGAAGATATCACAGGTCTTCCCACAGTGTGGGCATCGCCCATCCGTGTTAGGATCGTAATGCTTTAAGATTGCAGGACAGAGTAGAGTACCTGTCTGCAGGCGCCTTAAAGTTCGCTCCTCCGTCTTACTCAGCCCCTTTGCAGGGGCCGGTAAAAGGCGGTGGATGTCGCTATAATGCGTTATAATTTCCTTGAATCGCAGCAGCGGCTGGTTAGTCTCCGAGCCAGAAGAGCTGGGATGAGGAGCCCGGTGAGTAAGCGCTCGGGCAGCCGCGTCAGCGGCCTCATTACCTCGTAAGCCCTGGTGGCCAGGAGCCCAAATGATTCTTTTGGGGTGCAGTGCAGTACAAGGTGCAGTACAAGGTACAGTACTTTAGGAAAGGTACAGTATAGATTCTTAAGGTACAGTACAGTTACATTAATAGGTAAAGTAGAGGAATGCTCCTTGTGAGCGAGTCATAGGCACTCCCTTTAAAATTTGTTTATGTTTTTGCTTCTTTGCACTATTTCTGTACTAGGAAATTTTATTCTCAAGCGTATCAAGGTTCATTGCAAGACATGACACAAACGCAATAAAAGAAGACACGACGAGCGCACGCTGCCGGGGCTATTTTTAGTAGTCCGCCCTCGTTGTGTATGTTTGCTTCATCTTTGCCTCGTCTGTCTCGCTGATGTTGAAAGTGTTAACGTACTAACATGCTCAACTATTTGCCTTGTGTGCTACAGGTACAGTTATTGTCCCACAGGTACACTTAATGATCCTTGTTTGGTAGCCACTCTTGAGCACCCGAGTTTGTGAACAGTGGGCTGTGAAAGAATTGTTGCGATTGAGATCAGCTCACACAAAAAGAGTCAACAGGAAATTTTAAATTAAAGAAAAATTTATTGGGTGGAATTTATAACATACACAACTCGGAATAGTGACACAACATAGGTTGCTGAGTGAACCGACGAGACAAATCCGAACTTTGCAAGAGCTGAGAATGAGCTAGTTGCCTTCAGTGCACAACATGCAAAAGAGTGCTGTAAATTGCGCTCCACATTACCGGTGAAATTAGGGCTCCCTTTTAAAACACTTGGAGGACAGGCATTTTTGTCAATGGATTGAAAAGCTGCGTAGAACAAATAAAAGAAAGCGAAACAAAATCAAGTGCTTACAATGAGAAAGCAAGAGAAGGCACGAGAGAATAAAGAAGTACAAATAGCGCACCTGCACTCATAGGAAACGTCCAAGCAAGAATTTTCTCCAGGAGATTACCCTGTAAGATTTCAATAAGAATATTAGCCCAATTTTAGACTGCTGTGTGGCTGACACGCAAATAAAAATTGCATTTGGTATGCGACATTTTGCAATCTATGATTAGAGGGCAGTATGACGCCATCATAACATGTACACTACCTAATGTGCACAAAAGTTAATCAGCACATATTTTAGTACGCAGCAATGAGTGTAGCGGAAACGTTCCAGGCAGCATTTACTCGGTATTTGCTAGATAAGGGGCTGCAGAATTTTTTTTTATTTTATAAGCACGGGGATTTAAAGCATGTTTATACTTAACATCATTGTCAAGTGCATGCGGACCATAGCCTCTCTTCACCCCGAACAGAAATAATCCTCATGCACTATTTTACTGAGCACAGACAACACAAATGGCAATCATTCATTCCCAATGCAGGGGCCAGGGGATTAATCGAATTCACTACGGAACATGCGCTTTACTACAACCTCCCATACGATCGCCCGAAAATCACATCTGACGCCTCCCAACTCTTTCGGGCCGTTACATGCCATTTTCGATATGATGCCTGGTCGGCACCATCTTACTTTGCGTGTGGTGCACCCGTATAACCATAGCCTAAAAGCCAGAACCAGCGCCATCTTGGGCGATGCAACGGCTACTGCACGGTGCTTCTCAATGCTGCCCGGCGTCATGGTATTTTTCGGTGTTCCTGACCTGAGAATCGGCTTCTTATGTTGAAGTAAGCCTACAGATCACATAATCCGATTAAGAGATCATCAGTGCAGCACGGCGGAAGTGCTTGTAAACAGAGGTAGCGGCAACAGCGACGCCAAAGGGCTGCGCTCTGCTTGCTACCGATGCACTTTAACTTCTGCGGAGCCATATTTCGTTCCATGAATTGTAACTGTAACTGTGCCCAAAAATGTAGAGCTACAGATCAAGCGATGCTAGTGTATTACGGCTCAGGGCAGTACAGATGCATCGCATGTTGTTCATCCCGCAGTGCGGCATCTTTTCATGCATATATCTCCCGATAGTGCCTGTCGCCACTTAAAAGTTAGCTACCTTCAGAACGCATAATAAAATTTGAAGTTACGCAGGTTTGAAATTTGCCGTCCTGTCCAGGTGGAAGTGAAATTTTACGTGGAGACAGACGTGGAGCGAGCTTCTGTAGAAAGGGTGCTGACCGTTCCAGCCGCCGTTTAAGCTTCAGTGAACAAAAAGAACTGCGAGTATATGTCTCCCACAGCTGCGAAATCAATACAGCGGAGGCTTGGAAAGCCGAGGGAAAATTTGTAAATTGGTTTTTGCAGAAAGGAAATGCGCAGTATCTGTCTCACACATCTCGGTGGACCGCTGAACCAGAGGAAAGGCGCATTACTGCCCTCTTGGAGCAGTGGACACCTCAATTGTGCTTTATGTTACGCGGCGGTAGTGACAGATGTGCGCTGCATGGTTTGGCATTGAGAACGTTGTGCTAGAAACGCTGCCACCTGCCAGGGTGGCAGAGTGTGTGGGGACTTGAATGTATATATAAAGGCAAGCTGGAATTTTTTACCACTTACGCGGGGGAACATCCCTTTCCTCTCGCTCGTAACGGCTCCCACAGCTGTGACAGCCTCCCGAAATACTTGCGCAGACCTCGTCTTTGAGAACCAGGCATGGGTGCAGCAAGCAAAGCATATATCCACCTATTTCTCCGTCCACAAAGCTTCCTTTATGACAATGAAGAACAGTTAGTGGAGTGATTCTTGAGGAAGGAATATGTGCGAAAATAACAGGTTGCCTGTAATTGTACATGTCTTGCTCAAATTGTTTGCCTCGATATATCGAAAAGCTGGAACAGCTAATGAGCTGCGCTCAAATTTCGCACTCGAAGTAACGTAATCGTCGTCAATTTTTTTTCATTTCCCATCCACCGAAGTGTGACCACATTATTTATACCTATCCTAATGACTTCTATTTTGATTTCTGCTGCTTCCTATACGCAAAAACTGTAAGCGCTAGCACTAGTGCTTATGAACGCTTATTCAGTCCCTTCATGGCCAATGTCAAAACTTTTTTGAAGTGTAGCTGCTCGCACAACACCAGCCAGGTTTTATATTCTATTCCTCATCTTCTCTCTGCATCGGTAATACACTGAGCCAAAAACTCCCGAAGCAAGTTGTAGCGCCAACACGCTTAAAATAACGATTAAGCCTACAGCCGTTGATTCTGATGGCAGCTGATGTGACCTATGCGGACCATGTCTCGAGAAAAAATAAATAATTGGCTTTGGCTTTATCAAATTGAATGCCCCAGAGAGACTGCTCCGATGATGGACGCCGTACGGCGAGACTCCAGATACTTTGGACCGCCTAGGGCTCTTTAACGCACGTTCACATCATGCAGTACACTAGCTACTTGCATTTTGCCTCCATCAAAACGCGAACGCTGGTCGACACAAAGAATGAAGGTTGACTAAACAGAAGTTTAAGGCGGCTTGAATCAATTTATTAGCGGCTTCTAGTGAGTACGATTGGCTAGCGTCAGAGAAAAGGGACCTTTTAAGGGCCATAAAACAAAAAAACTATTGATATCTTCCCACCAGTTTTTTCGTGCATAAACTCCAGTGACTTCCAGAGTGATTAAGGCACGCCGATTTGCAATGGTAGTTACAAAGTAATCGCTTACAAAATCAGGGCAACCTTTCACTTCAATAAAGTAAAGCAGCAGGAAGGTTTTCGTAAAGGGTACTTGACAAAACACTACACTGACACTATCAGTCAGGTCTTAAATAAGTGCGCAGTTGTACAGTGTCGATCACACTTGTCTAGAGCGCCCGAGCTGTGCCTTCCAGTGGAAATTATGAGAAATTCTAAAGATGGCATTCACTTTCACTGAAATAGTTGCACTGGGGAGAAGCCTAATAGACATGTGCACCGCACAGGCACCAGCGCCTTACCCTCAGCAAAGCAGCTGCGATAAGATTTAACTTCATGGGCTCCCCAGCACAACGCTCGAGCTCTCTAGACAAGTATGATCGACTTCGCTCAGCATTCATAGATTGCTAGAACACATTTGGCTCAGTCAAAACCTCATCAATCATGCAGGTAATCCGGAACCAGAGCGTAGTAGAGATGTATGTAAAAATGCTAACGTTAGAAGATATTTATAGCGGCGGCTCCGCCAGCATAGTCCTCCATTAAAATTACTAGGAACTTTAGCGGCTAAAGTGGTGAAAGGCGAAATCCTGAGTGCTGCATTCCGCTGCGCGATTGTTCACTTCACATTTTGTTGGTGCATTAATTAACTGCGAATTAATGATGCTTAAGCTTCGCCTTTAGGAATGGAAGAGAGAGAGAGAGAAAACTTTATTTACAGAGGAATTCGGGGCACGCCCCAGGGTCCCCGCACGACCCCACTGCACTCAAGTGTTTATGTTCCGAAGGTCCATAACACTGGCAGCACGGCCGGTGGCGATGGTCTGCACTGCCGGGTCCTCCGAGCGCAGCTGGGTCTCCCAGTCCTCCCAGGTCTTGAGGTTCTCTAGGTCCCGCGGGGGAGGGTCCGCCGGGCAGAGGGAAATGATGTGGAGGGATGAGGCGAACGGTTCCGGGCATAGAGTGCATGCCGGAGTGGGGAAGGAGGGATGATAATGGGCTAGGGTAAGGGGTGAAGGGAGTGTGTGTGTCTGTAGTCTGCGCCAGAGTGTTGTGTGTTTGTTATCTAGGGAGGGGTGGGGCGGGGGGTAGAGCTGGCGTAAGGCTCTGTGCGCCTGGGTCAGCTCACTGAATGAGTGCATGCGCTCCTTCGTGAATCCCCGATCAGAGGCCACCTGAGCCTGGTTTAAAGAACCTCGGGCTAAAAGGTTGGCGGCCTCGTTTCCGGGATTCCCGGAGTGCGCGGGCACCCATATCAGCTCCACATAACGGGGCGGGGGGGCATCGGGCGAGTTTTTGAGGAAAGGAAATGTATCTGTCTCTCATATCTCGGTGGACATCTAAACCTCGCCGTAACGGGAAGGGAGGAAGATGGGAGTGAACGAAGACACCGTATTCACTATAGACGCACGTTTGTTCATTCCAAACCATCGAGCTGGCATGGCGGAGTGGTACCGTGCTCGACTCGCACTCCGGAGACCGGGGTTCGATTCCGAAGCTCGGCCAATTTCTTACTCGGTTTCATTTATTTATCTGGTCTGACTAGAAAGGTTAATTGGACTAATTGGTTAGGTAAGCAATTAACTAAACTCCGTCAAACTTATTGGAGCATCACTATACGACCCCTTTAATTGGTTGCATGGTTAGTAGCCAAAGTACATTTGGCCCCGTTTGAAATTCGCGTACTGTGACGTCACGACCGTTTCGACCAACTGAAAAGCGTGACATTTCTGTCGACAGCTCCTGCTTACAAAGATAAGGCATTAAAGGCTTCCGCCTTAAAAGAGCAATACAATCCCAATAAAAACGGGTGTTTCAGAGGGGGGCACTATCTCATTACTGCAAATCAACGCTCGTCCATGGGAGCTGTCACAGACCTGGATGGGGAGCGTTTCGGGGAAGAGTTAAATCTGAATACATGCGTATACCTGCAGCGGCTTCTAGAAGCCGTCGGCATCGACCTTTACGGCGCGCTCCTTTCATTCCGGAGGAGAATCGTTGGATAGTCAGCGCCGTCGACCACTTCAGTACGTGCTCTTAAAGTGCTGCTCTTCCTTCCGAGTAAGCTGCTGATAAGGCCCATTTTTTTTCTACGCGCCATTCTTTGCGCCACTTAGGTTCTCGTGTTGTGCTCAGCGACCATGTCATTCCTCTTCCCTCCTCCGCCCTGGATAAAGTTCATGCCTCGAATAGAACTCACAAAACAACGTGCTCCTCACAACCCTGAACTACTGATTTGAGAAATCGTTTTGATCAAACCCCTGCGATATAATTTGGAGTAATATTCAATCTCAGCCAAGCTATGTCGAGCTAAGTCAGACTCCGTAGTTCTGTTTTTACCTTTGCCTACAATAGTGCTCTGCAGCCGGCAACCACCTACCCTCTAATTTTTTTCTTGTTGGGCCGTCCCGCTTGCTTCTTCGTGGAAGCATTTTGTTTTCTGCTCCTGACCCCTCTCTGGTACCCTCCCAAAAACAATTTACTTCTCTCACTGCCATCAGCTTGCTAGATTGACCATTCAAGACAGCCAGGTCTCCAGGGACGAAGTTATGAATCGAGCCACCGTGTAGTTGCTTTCTACCCTGTTGATGAGGTTTTACAATGGACACCCCAAGGCGGACCAGTATTATGTGAAATGTTTCTAAGCTGAAATATTGGTTTGTACTGAGCCCTTCAACAGACATCCCTCGAGAACTATGGTGTCGCCCCCGCCGCTCGTGTTAGTAACCGTTGCTGTTGTAGCATCGAGATCGTACATGTATCACGCCTGAAGCTCTTGGCCCGTCGCCTGTGATAGCTGTAACTAGCTGTGCACGAAGCCGCTCATCAAGGGAAAGCATGGAAGGACCGCATTGACGAGCCCCAATTCCTATATCAAAACAAGCGTTGCTGCGCAAAGTCCCATTCCGAAGCAAGCAAGAGCTAATTCAATGAAGTGGACACAACAACGCGCACAAATCACAGGCCTCCCATGTTCCCAGGAAAACACTGAGCTGCTTCTCAAACAGCCATCACCACGTACCCTTCCCGCTGCCCACATCACCGTTACCCTAGACGAACGGCCTGTTTCGCAGGTTGACATACTCCGGATCCTGGGCCTTCGCTTCCAGAACAACGGTCGGAACACTTTCACTCTCAGGAAACTCAAGTGGGTGACGGAAGGGCGCTCGCATTTTATCCGCAGAGTTTCCGGCAAACGCGTCGTCATGAAGAACCACGATTTGTGCTGTCTCATTCACGCCTTTATCCTCAGTCGCTTCCGCTCCACAGCGCCGCACCTCTAACTCCGACGAGAAGAAATTGCCACCCTAGATGCTATGCTCCGTAAAGCTTACAAGGTGGCCCTGCTCCTTTCCCCTAGCACCCAAAGCATTAGTCGTCTACAGCTTGGCCTCCACAACATTGAACAAGAATTCCAAAAGACCCATAGACGAGCGCAACAAACTCACCTAGCTCAATCTTTCACAGCACGTCACATACTTGATACCCTCCAAGTTCTCGTGCCAGCAGCCGCCCTGTTACTACTATCAGTCCCCCGCCCCATACGCACAGCTCATAGTAAAACCTCTCTCTAGGAGCGCCCACCCCATCTATCAATCGGCCCGTCGCATAGCCCGCTCAAAAGCTTTCCACAAATACTACGGTTCGGATTCCGACACCTTATGGGTGGACGCCACCTGCACAGGCAAAGACGCCGCAGTCGCAGTCCTTGAGCATACTCTCCAGCCCATCACCACCTTCCACCTTCCTTCCACATACACGTCTGAATGGTGAGAAGCGACGGCAAACATACTTGCCCTTAGAAACACTAATTCCCCGTACGTCTTTGCCGACTCAAAAACTGCACTTTTAAATTTTTCATGAGGGCAAGTACATGAGAGCGCTTTCCGCATCCTCAGCTCGCACCCATAAGCTCGCCCCTACATGGGGAGCTGATGTGGGTGACTGCGCACTCTTTTTTATTTTTATCAAGCTATTTCTGTACTATCTATTCGTTTCTCGCTCAACTGTTCTGTATCGAACCCATAAAAAAGGCGAAACAGCACCGAAGACAAATCACTCTTGAAAAAAACCGGTCCTCTGATCGAAATGTCGATTGAAATGAAAATGTATACTTCGATTTATATATACCAGGTTTCCTAGATAAAAGTAAACAATGGTTTAAAAAAGTTGAATGCCGTAGCCCCAATGAAACTGACTGGCGGTTGTTCAGAGCCGCTTGGAATAGTCTGCGGTAATTTTTTCGTATCTAAAAGTTCATTACTTGAGCGTAATCAGCTCACATTCCAATATTGACTTCAGGAATAATGCGTGAATGGAAAAGTTGTACATCATCTCGAAAAACCGCTAGCAGCGCTGTTTTCATCAGGGTACGATTTACGTGACATTATTGATTGGGTTTAAAAGAAACCTATCACTTGACAGTCTGTTGTCTGAAATCTCTGGCTCAATGTGCACGCAAAGGCTCATCTGGGCGCTTCCGTCTGTTGTAAATTATTAATCCTTGCTCCCGTTTCCCGGTGATATATTCTACGATTACATGAAGAACAACTACAAACACTGATATGCAGTTGGCGGATTATGAGGTTATCATAACGTCACCAAGACTTTTAAAATAGCAGTGATCCACGGCTGCAAGTATGGGCTGAAGTGCCATCAGCATTCAGCGGGTCTTGGAGTAACACACACCACACCTTTATATGTTTGCAGAGTTATACGTTCAGATAATGTTTGGTTTTTCGATCTTCGGATGCACACGTCAGAACAATAAACCCAGTTTTTGAGAAGGATGTTGTTCGCACTAGCCTAAATATCTGTACACTGACCGTTAGCAACACTTCAAAAAATTTCTTCCTGTTAGCAGGCTCTATAGTAACCGCATGAACTCAGATGGCATGTGCAATGCGCTGAACTAAACGACAGGAGGCCGGCTCACACCCCACACGGCAAGGAAAGTAAATAGGTTTCAAGGATGAAGTAGATAAAGGATCACTTTGTGCGGAGAGCTGGGGAAAAGAACAGCGTGATTTCATTACATGAATCGAAGTCCTTGTGTGGTATTGATAGGATTTCTTATATACATCTCCCCAAGCGTAGTTAATACAGACCTCGTTATGAGCATACAACGTTCAACCGCAAAGGTGAGGAGGCAATGGTAGGGGCTGATTCTCCGCGCGTGGAGTTTGTCTCCTTGACCGAATTCGAGGCACCGTTAGCGAAATATTAATTAGGGCATTCTTGAAAATGGTTATGCTTCGATATGCAGGCGAGACTATGTAATCTGGACGCGTTTCCACAGAAATACGACCAGAAGGACTCCTCTGCGCTTGAGAAAAATTAGATGAAGACGACACTGGACAGTATGGAGCGGCCAAGGCGAGCCAATGGGATGATTTTAATTGAATATAGTTGTATAAGCATAGCGCATTAACTGGGGGACAGAAAAGCCAGCGGCGCCTAGCCCAAAGTCAAGAAGCTGCTGCAGAATAAGTGCAGAAACGAGATCTAGACGTCACTAGGTGCTTCCTGAACTCTATGCTTCCCAGGAGCCAAGCAGTGATCTCCAGAAAAGGTTTTCGTGTGAAGTACTGACGCATAGGTTATAGTAAAAAAGAATTTTGAAATTGTTGCCTTATTTTGCAATAGGCAAGCTTATAATAGCCGACACCTTCGGGCAGCGCAGAAAGAAGTTTTTCAAGAAATTTGCTGTAGCACAAAATATTCGCATAATCTGACGATGAACATCGGTAGCTATTGCGTAAAATGTCTAAAATTTTCGCCCCACATGCCTCGTGCGCGGATTTAGCGTGGCGAAAAAGTTCAATTAAAATAACTGAAATATCAATTATTTTAGTTCACTGTTCTATACAGTTAATATAGGCCGAACTCTCCCGACTGCTACAACCAGCCTTTAAGTGTATGTTGGAGGGGTTCAGAACTGCACATAATTATGCCGGGTGTTTCAGGGTACAGTTTAAAATTTTCAGAAATACGTTTTTTTTTGTAAAATTGTTGCCTTTGCGACTAAATATTACAAGTACTGAAAGACACCAGAAAACTGGTCAATCGTCTTAAGTAGTAAGCCGGCTAACTAATTTTTAACAATTAAGTTTCTAACTTCTAGAGTTAGGCGTCTCGTTACCATTCGATTTGTAGGCAGTTGTTAGTAATAGCCATATAAACTTTTAGAATTTCAATAACGCGATAACCTTTGGCGCTGTGGATCGACAAAATTTAGCTTTTTCGACTGACGTTGATTCGCTCACATGCTTTCGACAGCGGATGTATTTTCTAACGATGCAGCCAAATTTTGTCGAGCCACAGCGGCTATGGTAATCGCTTTTTTGAAATTCTAAAAACTGTTATGGCTTTTGCTAACTACCGGTTAAAAATCTCTATATGGAACTGGGAGCCAAACTCTACCAGTTAGAAAGTTAATTATTAAAAATCAGTTAACCACCTTACTACTTAAGACGATTCCCCGGTTCACTGCTGTCTCCCAACAAAGGTAATACTACACCGCAATAGCCTTATTTCTACACCAAAAATTTATTTCAAAGAATTTTGAAATTGTTCCCAGATATAGTCGATATATTAAATTGGCATTTGATTGTTCAAGGAACGCTTTAACCATAGAAACACATTTATTTTCCCGCATCGACGTTAGACCTATGGGTTGTAAGGCGCTGTAGAAGATATGTGAGGATTAAATACAAAGAGCACGTGGAGTTCCGTAACACGTATTGCAGTGATGCAGCACACTGAGCGTGTTTGCATAGCGCCTCCATCAAACCGTGGCCGCATCGGTTCGTGTACTGTTCCGTGTGCTCAGGAGCAGCACGCAATAGCCACTAACCAACTGCAGCTTTCTCATTTATTCTTTTCTTGCACTGCGTTAAGTACGTTGCTTGTATGCAGCTCAGTGGGTTCTTAAATGCGGGAAATCGCACCACATTGCACAGAACATGACACAGGACAACATGGTCTTCGAACAGAACATATTTATTGCTTACGATGCTGGTGCCACTTGATTACGTGCAGAATATTCCGTGTTGATTAAAGCATCCTTTTCTTTTTTGTGTGTAGCTTACAACTGAGAAAATAACTTCCACGTCCTTGAATAAGAAAAATATTCTTGCTCGTCGCCGTCCTGTTACTTCGGCCAGTTTCCTTAGCCACCTACAACAAAAAAATGGTGAATCAGATTCACATTTCGTACATTACGCAACGTACCTAGCTTCGGCAAGTAACCCGCAACCAAGACACAGCAAGCCTCAGTTTCTTTTTGCCTTCCTCAGAAGTTGAAGCTGAAGTGTAAAGCTGAACAACGTGCCAGTTTCTTTCCATTGCGCTTTGTAGATATGTTTGTTTGTTTTTAGGCCTCAAAGCGGGCATTTATGGCTGAGAGTATTATATGTAAAGATGCAACATCTATTCTTGCCGCTACTCGACTCATATTCAAGGTAAGTAGAGATGTCGTGATCACCACCTGGAACTGGACGGTGATTTTACCTAGCCTGAAAGATCCGCGGTAAAAACAACCGGTTATACGTCATCACAGTTTAGTTGAAATTGTTGCTGTGGGGTGGCGACACTTAAATAGCAAGCACTTTACCTTTTGCTTGCTAATAATAGACTACTATTTTATGCGCTAAACCGGTTTGCAGTTTGAAAGCGGTAATCTATCTTTGGAGGCCAAATTAAGTTTGTCTTTAGTATCGATTGAAGATAGAAAAAGTGAACAGTTGACTAAAGTCGATGACTCGGCACAAAGTTCACATTGTCAAATCCCCAAAATTATGGAAGTCGTCCTCCAAGTAAACTTTTTGTCGGCGCCGACGCGGGGCGCTTTACGAAGGCAGGGCTGCAACTTACATTTGACCTGGAGTTTGATGGCAACGATCAGTGTGGTGCACGCAGCCTTTATGGCAATGGTGGCAGTCGCGGCAACGCCCTCCAGCAGTGTAACCATTGCGCAAAGCAGTCCAGACAGGAGGTTGCCAGGATTCGTGCCAAGAAGGGCTTTCAGCAAGCACTGCGGAGATCAAGGTTCATTACTTGTCACTGTATGGAGAGCTCTTTCTCCCATATACAGGTATTCGTGTTTAGTGTTTAGCCTACAATTAGAGATCCTGGAAAAATTTGCAGAGTACCACTATCACCCTCTCCGGTCCAACGGATCTGGAAGGTAAGATGGCGGCCGGTGCCTTATGTTCCTGGCATGACAACCACGTCTAGGGCGCCCTGTGTACCCGCCTACGTTATGTTGCTATTAAAAGTCACATAATAGTCTTCTTCGCAGTTAGCAGAGGCATATCGTGAACAAACATTCAGGAGGAATAGTAATCAATGATATTTGTAACTTCTTTAAGCTGCAGCTTGCGTATGTTTAGAGTCCCTAGAAGAGAACCCCGGTTCTTTTGACCTGCAACTTTTCCTGCTCGCTGTTTTGGCAAAATTAGGCCACGGTAGGAGAATTCTTTCTAAGGCTGACGGCCAGAAGAGAAAGCTTTCATGTTGCACCACCATCTTTTCGCCAGCTACGAAGGCTGCTTGTGCGCATGGTCTTGGGGGTCAAGGAGAAGGTGGCGCGTGAGAAAAATTTGCGCGTACGCTGTTCGTGGGTAGAAAACCCGGTATAGGATGGCGGTACGTGCTTGCGCTAGGCGAAATGAAATGCTTCGAATCAAGTATTTATACAGAACCCTAATTTATGCTTGAATCATATACCGACTACGTGTGGCTCGCGTCTTACTTGGTTATCATCTTTTAAATGTCGGTTTGATATTTAAATTGTTTTTTAACTTTCATTCTCCTTGCATTGGCTTTAAAGCCGGGAAATGTTCTTGTGGTCCGGGCTCCGCCTGTCATTCATATATCTATATTTTATATTCCTTAGAGATGACTAATAAAACTGTAAAAAGATATATACGCGAAAAATGGCAATTGACGCTTCACATGTTCTGAAGCGTATTTTAGTATTGCAGTGTTATTGCAGGTCGCACGTCAAGGGCCCGGAGTTTCATTTAAAGACCTGCTCAAGCATTCTAAAACTGGAGGCAGTACTGTGCGTTTTCAAATTACCTTTCGCATACGCTAAACAAAACGGTTGAAAAGTTGTTATCACAGTATGTCTTACCACTATAGCCTTGACCAGGCTCACGAGAACTTCGTCCTGCAACAGAAAAGAAATAGCGCTGTCATGAAAAAGCACTGCTACCAATTTTTAATAACGCCCATTAATCGTACAACGATTGCAATTGATCTGTCTGTCGTTTATTTCGCGCATGTTCTCAGCGCTGGTGAGAACTGCCATTTTTCAGTATGAGCTTTGCGAATTTAATATATAATAATAAAGAATAGCTGCGTATTTGCAATGAACCCAATAGAATTGCCGGTGTATTCAAGGCATAGCAAGACTTGTAATGTGGTGCCTGGAAAATGTCGACAATATATATCGAGAAGAATAGTTTAAAAAAGCACGAAATAAATTAACCTGCGCTGATATCCATTTACAGTTTCTGGGCTCGAAAAATTTGGCAACGTAGAGTTTTCCTTTCAGGGTGCTGAGGAAAAACATTTCAACGAGAGGTTTTGTTACTGATTATTGCAACGTAAACGGGCGGGCGCGTTCGCTATATATAGTCCGAAAGTTTGGAATAGAGACCGCTCGTGCGGCGTAAGCTTGTTTTAAATCTCAATCAGAATTAGTAATCGCAAAGAAGATATAGCGCCCATCCCACAGCAAGACTAATTTAAAATTTGATTCTCTTGAAACATGGGAAGAAGCGCTATACATTCCCATTTCTTAGATACGTTCTCCGTTTACGCAATGATGGCTTTCGTTTTGTTAACTAGGAGTTAATTGCTATGTGACAAGGCGAAGTGCATACTAATTAATGGGCTTGAATTAACGGTCTTACCTTGCAAGGGTCACCTTCATTGCACAGAAGCAGAGCGTCGGTGAAGCACTGGAAAGAAAGCATTTGATTAGTAATCAGTAACTGATGTCACCGGTCGATCTCTGCAAATGTGAATATGGAAGCACCGCATTGTTTTTATAACGAGGAGTTCATATATATAACCCTAACTTTCACGCTGGGGAAGATTTCTGCGGCAGAAGCAGCGTGTCGAGCCCCCAAATTAAAAATTTTTAAAAAATATTTGCATTCCGAACACGTCGTTTCTGACATCGGCAGCTTTAAGAGTAACCTCGGGAATATTCCCAGGAATAACAGCAGAAAACTGCTCTGTTGCACAAACATATCTGCATGAGAACAACACACCTGACTCCACGCGCCGAGTGATCCAGATGGATAAGTGCGAGATAAATTGCTTTCCACCTTTAAAATGTGTATCACATTTCCTAGCCACACCTGCGGCTTTTTTCTTGGAACATTCACAATTGTTCTATAGGGAGAGCTCCGAAAATTCGATTAAGCAAAATCTGGGATGTGGACTGTGCTTTTGGGTAACTTCCCCAAATGTTCTGAGCATAAATGCGGCAGCGAGCTCCGCGCAAATCAATGAGCACCTTACAAAAAAACCAAGAACTTTGCTGTGACAAACGGACCGCACATCGCTAAGCGGTTTTGAACTCCTAGAGGCTTATTTCCACGCTCGGCAGGCAGGTACGCAACATTAAAAAAACAGTGACTGCTCCACAACTCTTTTGTACTTGAGTAACCTTCGCAACTAAGTGGATAAAACTTTATCTCGGAATGTCTCTATTAGCCATATCAGTTGACGAAGCGTTTCAAAACATGGCGAAAAATTTCCTTTTGTTGCACAGAATATAGAGCGAGAAACTGCTGTTTGCTGAATTGCTCACAAAATCCGCTTCGCACTGGCTGCAAAGGCAATTCTCAAATTTTTGCGAAACCAGAGGGCTAGCTACAGCGACAGGGGAGGTGGGAGTGGGGATAGCACACCATAGTCACAATCTTCGTTCATCGCTGTTTATAATGCATTTAAATACAGTGGAGCTGTTATTCTTTTCAAATCCGATAAACCTTACAGTTTTATTGAAGGAAAAAGAATTTAACGCGTTTGTCAAGAAATCTTGCGATTTTTTTACTTGACGCAACGTTGTCAAGAATTCGGAACAGCACCCAGGTGGTCCAGCTAAGCTTAGCTACTTGTGACGTTTTGTTCTGCAGCCAATTCGTCATTCACTTTTTTCTTTACCTTACGGAGGATGCAGACGTGCAATTTTAGTGTTAAAAGCCTAGCGTCACCTGTTGCAATGCAGGGAGATGGAAGCGCTGATTCCGATATCATGACAGCGTTGTACAACGTGCGCGTCTAGTCGGGTAAGCTAACAGAAGAGATTGCGTTCCGCGGCTACTGCAGCATTTTAAATATTGGTGTATGTTAAGTATAATAATGTTCTCTGTGCAATGAATCATTCGCAATACACGCACTGGACAAATAAGCATTCGGAAATTTGAAAATTTTCAAAAAGCTGTACAAAGTATTTATAATAAAGCAGACCACGATTTTTTATGTGCGATGTCAGTGCACGCTAAAGACCCCCAGGTGGTCGAAATTAATCCGGAGACATCTACTACGACCCACTTTCTCTGTTTCATCTTTCACTCCCACCTTTTTTCCTTCCCTCACGGCGCGGTTAAGGTGTCCACCGAGATATGCGAGACATGCACTGCGCAAGTTTCTTTCCTCAAAAAATAATTTTTTAAACCAGTACTAAAAATAATTCACCATCTACAAACTTTCCATTCATTTTTTTTATAGTTTAGTCGTGTGCAATAGAACTATGTCATTTTTGCTGTAAATCAGCTTTCCACTTCATTTGTCTATCTTTGGCGTTATCATACCTGAACCAATGGTATTTCTAGAAGCCACACATCGATAAAAAGTGGGCCTGAAATCAAGAGAGATTTCAGTTCTAATGAACTGACAGTTTCTTTTTGGGAGCCAAATTCAGGGTGATGGGGATGGCTTCAAAGCCTTTTTAAAAACAACTAGCATAGTTCGGTCTGTTCAGAAATAAAGGTCTGCTGGTTAACCAGATCCATACTCTTACTTAACAGTTTTACTTCATGCGTCAAAAAATAAGCGACGCCATCTAAATCAACCATCAAGAACATAGTCCTTTCCTTCGAGATTATCAAATTTTTATCCTTTTCCACGGTTATGTACGGTACTCTATCTTGCCACAGTGTGTTCTATTGTAGAACCTGTGCTTATGTCGTCGACAATGTTCCACTGGCGAAGAATGGACGCAGCACGGAAAGTAAAGGACAGAGAGGAGCAATGGAAGCTGTTACCGCCCCTGCATGACGCCGGGACTTCATACAATTTGCAGCATATTGTGTTACATAAATGTCGCCGTGGTGGCTCAGTGGTAATGGCGCTCAGGTGCTGACCCGAAAGACGCGGATTCGATCCCGGCCGCAGCTGTAGAATTTTGATAGAAGCGAAATTCTAGTGGTCCGTGAACTGTCCGATGTCAGTGCCCTTTAAAGAACCCGGGGTGGTCGAAATTTCCGGTGCCTTTAACTAAGACGTCCCCCATAGCTTGAGTAACTTTCACAAGTGTATGATTTAGTACGAATTCAAAACCTTTGCAAGACATTTGTAGATAATGGTAGGAGAAATCTGAAGTTATTGCATCATGAAGTTATTGCCTGAAGTTATTGCATCATACAGCTTTTTGTAGCAGGGGTGAATGTCAATGTCAATTTACAGAGCCCTCCAAAAGAAAAGAAAGAACCTGCTTGCCCAAAATTACATTTTTTCGCTATTTTTTCAATATAATAATAAAATTCTCATTATAAAAGTTTATGCACTGTCATTAAGAATCCAGGGTCAAGCTTGGGTGAAAATTGCAGGCAATTAAAACAACTAAGGAGTAATTACTTTGCATTTTTTGCGTTCCTCACGACACTAGAACTCTTGGTTCAAAAACAGCCCACAAAAGACTAGAGAGAAGAGTAAAGGCGACGACAGGACAAGCGTTGAACTCACAACTAAGGCTTTATTGCGAAAACCTGGGTATATAAGGAAGGCATAATACATGAAAACAAAATTGAACAAACAAAACTATGACTTGCTTTAAGTGATAACGAGATCACGTTTGTTGGCAGATTTTGGACTTCGGGCGCACGCTAGTTTTATCATTGTCAAAGTTTTGTTTGTTCAATTTTGTTTTCATTTATTATGCCTTCCTTATATACCCAGGTTTTCTCAATAAAGCCTTAGTTGTTAGTTCAGCGCTGGTCCTGTCGTCGCCTTTACTCTTGTCTCTAGTCTTCTGTGCGCTGTTTTTCAACCATGAACCTATGCCAACTCGGAAACTTAACGTTCTACTAGAAATCTGCTTTTAGTTGCAGACAACAAAATCTATATTTGAGGAGAAAGTTAACTTATCCTGTCACAGGTGGATTCCGCGTGGCGATCACATGCACAGAAATTGTGGACAAAATCAATTTTTTTCAGCGGGAGGTTGTTTATGAACGCAATATTTTTCGCCTATCGTAAGATTGCACCATTATAAGATAACCGATGGCTGTTAGGGGACACGAGCTGAATTTGAAGAGAAGGCAGGCATTGAAGAGGGCGTGAGAAATTTAGGTGGGCGGAAGAAATTAAGAAGGCTTCGGGGATACACGGTGGCTGCGACTGCAACAGGACATGGTTAATTGGAGAGGTAATGGGAGAGTAAATTGTGCTGCAGTGAGCGTAGTCAAGCTGATGATGATGAATCAATATATCCACAAATCAGCCCTCAAGACTTCTGTAGTTTGCGACCGTTTATTGTCAGAAATGCCCGAAGTAGTTTCCTATGCCACAATATCGATGCAATCGCAAGACACACTTTAAAAGCAACATTCTGCTACGCACCTGAAGCTTAGGCCATTGCCATCAATACGTTCCCACCAGTATCTTATCATATTCTACAGTTGCCTGAAAATACAAGTGTAGTCCAAGAAAGCTGGGCGTGTTGCTTACTGATGTCTTATACGTAATGCCAAAGATGGACCACACTGCAAAAAATTGTGTACGCACCTTATAAAGGAATAACCTAATCATAGCCTCTATTGCCGATATCTAGCAAAGAAAATAAAAATGTCAACCATCGCAGGCTGCCCGGCTTACCTTGTCCAGGTTGAGTTCTCCGGGAAGAGTAATGGGGATCGGTTTTTTGCACGTCTCAGTTCCTTTGAAGATCTTCTTGCATCCAGACACGTTGGACACACAGCAGAGCGGCTTTATCAGGTTCTTGAGTTGGATCACATCTGCAGCGACACAGCGCCATAACGGAATAAGCAATTCATGAAGTTTGTCTGATCCATTAAAGACTATAGGAAACTACCAACTCAAAATATAAGCTATTCCCAACTTTACAGCAAGTTTTTATTTTCTAGGCTAAAGGGCATCTTGAAGGATCATTAATTCAGGTAGTGGACATCTTAACGGTCCAGAAAAAGGATGGGCAAGATGACAAAGGCATGCAGGGTTCTCAGTGGTTATGCAGCTCGGGAAGCTAGAGCCTGATTACCAGAATTAGAATTTCAATCCTTGCTTTGATAAAACTGCTTGGTGAGCTCATCCAGAAAATCGGACTGAATGGGTGCTGGTTGAAGCATTCGCGATAACGCTCACTTGGACCAAGGGCCACCAATCCTCAGTTACTCTACAGGTTACGTGGTAACGTAATTCCAGTGATTTGTTGAAACGAAGTAAGATAATACTGCAGTTTTTCTTGCGATCATATGTTATCGTTTGAAAATTTCATATATTAATGCAACAAGCGATGGTTTTAGGCATAATAAACCATACTGTGCCCGGATTTGTGTGTCTTTGTCGCGTTCCTCATCTTTGTACAGGTGCCGTACGAAGCACTGCGCAAACTAATATTGATGTACGACAAGGTGTGCTTAGGCCTAATTTTTCTTGTCATGCACACCGGTCAGAACTGAGAAAGTTTGGTGGACGAGTCAAATGCTGCTCATCAAAAATCTAAGAACCACTTATGAAAAACACAAGTAGGAAGAAACACTAACATATTAATCAAAGCTTTGAAAACTAAAGTTCCATAAATATGGTAATATTAGATGTACTGGTTTACCACAACGATTTTCGCAATGAACATGCAGAGTGGGAATAGCAAAACAATTAAAATTAGTAAACATCTGAGAACTGCTTTGCTCGACTTTAGCCTTTCATCGACTTACCCAGGCCTATCAGGCTGAGGACGAAATCGAGAAGTTCCAACAAGGCAGCCAGGGCACTCAAAACATCGAGTTTCAGTAGGGCTGCGATCAGGCACTGCAAAGCAAAAGGGTTTTATTGTTCACTGCCCGCGGGTGCGTGAAAAGAAAGACATCATATTTAGTTACGAAGTGCTGTGAAGTATGGCTGGCATACAGGCTTTTTCTGCTTCCACCCTGAAGAATATTACGGACTAAGCATTTCGGTCATCAGCTAAAAAAGAAGCTCATGTGTGCATTGCTCTTGCGTGCGAACTGAATCCTTCCTTTAATATTGATTCTGCTTGTACTACAGGTATCAGCTCTATGCTGCTTGAAAAAAGGGTAAGGTTCAAAGAGTCCGATGGAATATGTTAGCGAACAGTGGGTTTATTTAGTCGTTATTGTGTACTTTTCAACCTGTGTTTTGTTGTTCTGCGAAAGTCGATAATAAAGTGGCCATTACGTGAAATAGGATATCTTGACTTCTATGGATTAGTCTGGAAGAAAAAGAGTTAAGGCTTCTTCTAGGTTATGTCATCCGGGTCAAAAAGTGTTGCCATATTCGAATTTCTAACTACTTCTAGGGCTGATTTTCCAAAATGCTTTTTCGCGCCCCAGAGATACCGAACGGGAAAAATGACACCTCATGATCAACTGGACGTATTAAAAAAAGAAACATAATGGCATATTATTCGCTCCAATACTTTTATTTAGCGCAGAAAATGTAGCGGTAGCGAAATTTCGGATTTCGGGTAATATTTTATACATATTTGCCACCACACTTTCATTGCTCGCCATATTTGTTCTAGCCTCAGCGCCATTGTCTGCGATAATTCAGTCACTTCTTGGGCATATACTATATCCTTGCTTCAAGGTGTAGATAACCATTGGCATTTCCCGCCACCCTATTGCAGCTATGACCGACATTTAATGCGGAACTGATAAAATTTTGTATTACGTAAAGAAAGCTTTTTTTTTTGTTGTACAGTCATCCCGGAGGCCTGTAACAGCGCAAAAGTTTGTCTCTCATCTCATGATCACTACTAGGGGCACTGCTATAAAACTAGAGCAAAAAGTTTTCTTCGGACCGTCGAAGATAGGTTTGCGTTGGCGCTGCAGCAAAACAGCGATCTATACACAGACATAATTGCGGCAACCATGGTCAATTACGATGCTTGTCACAGCCAACCAACTCGATTGGTCGAATGTTGCTACAAGCTTTAGCTAATATATATTATGGTATGATATGTATTATACGTTATATTATGGTAGGGTAGTATGCGGTATGGTAAGGTATAACACGGTATGATGTGGTGGGATATGATATGTTATTACACGATAAATTGTATGTATGGTCCGACGCTGCATGTGGAAATACAAGACAGCTAGTAGGAGCTAATTTAAGAAGTCACGTGTTCTTTAGCTTGCATCGACATTAAAAAGCACGCTCACATTTCAGGACTGAAACGGGGCCATTGCGGCTGGGGTGGGATCACACGATCATCGACTCTCTTCTAGACCGCCTCTACACAAGCGGGCAGCAATAAGTGTGCTTCATTCGTAATAGCTTATAGGGCCAGTGACCAGTGTCCGGACATTTTTGAAAAACAGGCCCACTGCATAGATGAGGCATCGAAGATAACCTCTGTAAAATACTAGAGCCATGCGCGCCCCGCAAAGCTGCAAAAATTCAAATCAAAGCCCGCTCGTTCTTTCCTTCACAAAAACGTCCCCGCCCCACTATTCTGAACCCCCTTGACGTCATGGGGGTTACTTTTGCTAAAGGCACTCCATTGGTGCATCGTTCTGACTGACGGGAGAAGGTTGGGCGTAGCCTTGGCGTCGCGTCGTCTGCACAAGGCTTTCCGCAGCGCCTTCTGTTTTGGCACATGCCTACAAACCCGCATGAAGGAACAACAACAAAAAAAAATGTGGAGGGAGCGTACGGCGACAGCCTTGAACCCTAGCCATAAAAAGTAAAAAATAGTAAAACTGAGTGAGTTGGTTTTCAAAACGCGTTCAAAACGGAGTTTTGAAGGTATAGCAGTGTCGCCGCGTGGTGGCAAAAAAGTTGGCTGGGTAATACAAAGCCATCAATGCCAATGTCGTAATCCAAATGTCTTTTTGTTTGTGCTTCAATTCGAACTTGTCTTGCCCCTTTTGCATGTGCAAAAAGGCGCTCGACGTATTGAAGACCTCGCTTTGAATGGAGAGAAGCGTAACCTCCGAAAACAGACGCTCCAGAGTGCCATCTGTTACAAAGTGGAATTTTCAGGTGAAGGTTTACATCGAAACCTTGAGTTCTGCATTTTCCATGAAACCAACAGGAATGGAATGTAGGCTTCGCCGGCAGCAAACGCTTTGGAGCATTGGTGGAGAGAACCATCGTTCTCGCCGAGCTAAATTGCTCTTCCGTAAAACAAACTTAAGACTGGGGTTATAGGTCAAATTCCAAGGCGCTCTCAGTTGCAACCATATTACGAATTTCACTAGAGACCACTCTGTGCAGCAGAAGTGGCATTGAAACTACCCGCGGGTAGCCGCCAAGTACAGGGGTACATGCAGCAGAATCCAGCTAGGTGAAAGCTTTCGTTATTTTGCTTGCATTATTATCTGGCCGCCCCGAAGCAACAACAGAAGGATTTATCCGCATCCGTGACCGAATACCCAGCCATGGTGGTGGCATTTTTAGAAGTACGATATGCACAAATGCCTGCTTTCTCGAGCTTTCACTGTGCGCTAAAGAATGCCAAAGAATAAATTTCATGACGAGTTCTCCTCTATACTAACAGAACAGGCTGCGGTGGAAAAAAGTACCGAATATTATTCGCACGACAACAAAGGCGCAGATCGAGGCTCGCGGAAATGGAAAGAACACCCCACATTAAAAAGCTTTTAACTCCGCCATCTTTATTACCCATTCTTCAATGAATAACGATCTGCTTCTTGCAAAATGTGCATTTCAATGTTTTCGACTCGCTTAGTATTCTTTTTAGTTTATTGCATTTGTTATAAGATCATAGTGACATGTGCGTTTATGCAATATAAATTTCGTGTGTGACCTAGAGTTATCGTACATTCAATCCGTTTTGCTCACCAGAGCTTGTTGGTAAACCATGCCAACACAGGGGCAGGAACTTTGTTAGGGTACTAAGATAGCAGCTTTTTGTTCCTGTGCTAAAATTTTTCCTTGCATTTGCAAGAGGACGAATTCTAAAGAAATTATTTGTACTTGTATTTGAAAAATAAAAGCTAGCATGACCACCAGAGCTGGAACTGGGGCGCGGTTCGGACGTTTCTACACGCTGAGATACACTTTATCCGGCATTTTTCACTTGCTAAAATAAGAAGCGATCTTTATGTTCGCAGGCAAGTCAGGCGGAGGAAATCTTTGTTTGCAACGTGCTGTCAGTGGAGACCAGCAGGTCCGACACAAAAGGTTAAAGCGTTGCAATGAATGAAAACCGCAAGACGGCCACCGTGAATAGCTATGAGCCAGGGCGGAACCGCTTGCGCATGACGGTGGGCACATTTTGTGCTTCTCACGGTAGCGATTTTGGGGATTGAAAACATTATCGTATGTTCACGAGCCTCAGCGCAGTGCTGCTTTTGTGAACGCCCGCTGTGTATATGCCTCTCATGACTCGCGACTGGCAGGGCGCTGAAGATTCAACTTTGATGCTTTGTACTTTTTATGTGTACATAGAGTTTCTTGGTTCCTCAACTTTGAGAAGCATTACCAATCCAGAAAAATAATTCATCAGCTAAAATTTGTCGATAGTCATGACGAAAGACCACCCAACGGCATAGCTTCATAGCCGTTGCATGCATTCCGTTGAAGGCGGTAGGTATTTTTACTACCAGTCAGATGCGTAGAGGCCACTTTTTAGCACATATTCTCCGTCTCCCCTGGTAAGAGAAGGTAGCCCATAGCTCCCCGGCTTCGGCTATGGAGAATAAATACTTCGCTTCCGGTAAATGTTCGCGCAAGTTTTGCTGAAATACGGACTGATTTCGCTGTGCTTACCGACGTGACGATCCACTACTTTCGCTTTCGTAAACAATATATAATTGTGAAACAATTGGATTGCTGCGCAAACTGAGTGCCGTTCTACGAATGTCCAAATGGACTGCAATTCTGTACTCACCTTCACAAGCTTGACCAGGGCCGCAACAATGTCCGTCTACGCCGCAGAAATGACATACAGAGAAAAGAAACAGTTAGCGCATTAAAATCACAGCGTTATAATGCATTTCAACTTTCTATTCATATTTGTGTTTTCGCCCCGCCGCGGTGGCTTAATGGTTTCGGCGCTCGGCTCCTGACCCGAAAGATCGGGTTCGATCCCGGTCGTGGCGACCGAATTTCGATGAAGGCGTAATTCTAGAGGCCCGTGTGCTGTGCGATGCCAGTGTATGTTGAAGAACCATAGGTGGTCGAAATTTCCGGAGCCCTTCACTACGGCGTCCCTCATAGCCTGAGTTGCTTCGGGACGTTAAACCCAAATAAACCAAGTCAAACCATATTCGTATTTTCCTTGGTTACGAAGATCTGCCAGGCACTACTTATTTTCTTGAGGCCCTCGTGCCTGTTCGATAGGCTATGGTTTGCGACCGGCAAAATCGTTAATCTCTTACTTGACGCTTCTTTTTTACTTCAGATCTTCTACCGTAAACTTTTATAAAGGTTGCCTCTAGTGCAGGGTAGGAAACTGGAACTTCGTTCATCTTGGCCCCCTCGCCTTTCCATCTCCATTTTCTCTCTGTCGGTAGGGGAAGCGCAAATGCCGATTCTAAAACTGAAATGGACTTGTGACATGTAAACATTATGTTTAGTGTCAAGGAATGAGTGGTTAGAGAATGCTTGGTCCTAGAAATAAGTTCAAAGATAGTCGCATTTGTTGGATGATGTTTGGAGTTTTTTAACACAAAAATGCGAAACTTGTATTAAGATGTTTAATAAGTAATAACCTTTGTACTAGGATGCGTTTATAATTTTTTTTTCTTCAAGAAACACGCTCATTAACTCCGGAGAAATTTTATTGCAATGCAAGTTAGAAAAAGGTGGTGAATTTTCTTCTTTCGTTCTGCCCTAAGTCCTTTCAGCCGTTGTGCTCAGACAAAAGCCGAAATATTTTTTAAAAAATCCTGCAGCACCTGTCAGCCGTTCTCACTGTTAAAAAACTTTGTCTCTGCAACCCCTCTCGCGTCATTGTTTTATTTCGTGCATTCCATTCAGTATCCAACAGGACTCATTTGCTGGTCGAAAAAGCTTGGCAGAGTTGCGAGCGTAATTTATTATTTCATTTTTTTATTTAATATTTCTAATATTATTTCTTCATACATCCCGCACACACAAAAGCTTTGCAGAGTGGAGTGCTGATGGACAGATCAACATAGCGCATATGAGAAACAGGATTGAGGTTAAGCAAATATAGTTTTTGGAATGCAGTCGAGCTCACATAAAATGAACATCATGGTAACGTGAATTGCGTTCCTTTTCTCTGAAGTTGGCGGTAATTAGACTTGCCTTAATAAGGCCAAAACATACATTCAGACAAAAGTGGCGTTTATTTATTTAAAACGTTAGTCATGCACTACTGTTTCTTCAAAGATGTCCCTATCAAGCCACTTTCTAAGCTGTCCAGTGCGGCCAACTCTTCCTGGCCGAGATGCTTGCTGCGGATGAGTTGCTTTATGGACGCAATAATGCCTATAGCAATTGACGCGTTCACGGAAACTGGAGGTAAGTAGGTATCCTTGTCTTCAATCGCCTACAATATTATAAGGATGTGGTGAAGAAGTGACCGCAGCGCAAGTGCCCGCAGAGCGTACAGTTTGCACTACCCTTTTGTAAAGTGATCTAGCAGCGTATTCCACTTTAAACAAAGGAGAATTCACTGCAGTTAGGTTCTTGAAGCATCCTTTGCCCGTAGGTAGAGCCGAATAGACCTACAGAAGCCGATGGGAACAAGTTCTCTAGCCGAGAACCATTGGGTATGGTCTGATTGCTTTTTTGTTGATTGGTGTGCGCTGCTTGAGCGCTGTAATCAAGGGTGACGCAAACTGGCAGCCATCTGCGCGCTGTAAGGCGGTAGAGGTGACGCACGCCACTTGTCTGGATGGGCCAGCTGACACACTTCATGACAGATATTCATACTTCTCATATTGCCGTCATTAGTTGATGACCGGCCGTGTGCAGTAGCTTGGCTTTCAACAATGCCCCTGTCTCGTCCTTGCCGCGCTTTTCCTTTCACACTAAACGTTCTGCCCAGCCGGCACATACGCACGCACCGGTTGACTTTGTAGCCTGTCTGGGTGCTCTTGGCGGGTGGTTAGCTTCAATTTCGAGCCGCCTTTTTAAATCGTTTTTCGGGGTTCGACACTTATCTGGAGGAGATCACGGGAGTTGGGGGCACTCTTTGGTTTGCGCGCTGGCATGAATCGAGTGTTTTTCGACTTTAGGGCAGGGTTTACGGCCCTTCGTCGTTCGTTATAACTCGGTAGGGCGGCCATGGTTGTTCGTTTTTATCTGAGAAGTGCAATAGGCATGATGTATATTTTGACAGAGCACCGCCCTCATTCGCAGTAAGCGAGAATTTGCTATAACTGCGGCCGTTATAAGTGGGCTCGGCTGTATTCAAGTTAACAAGCAGAAGAAAAGAATTACCAACATTTGAATGTAGGGCCATACATCAAACAAAGGCGTTCAGCAGCAGAGTGGACCTGAGCCTTTATATTACATGCTAGAGTGTACGTAACTGTTTATATCCGCTTACAACTTTGCTTGGAAAGGCAGCCGTAGGGCTTTAAACTTGCCAGTGCGGTGGGCCAAACAATATTTCAATAGCGAATCTGCTCAGAGCACCACATTCGAACGGTATTCCTGAACACTCCTCTGTGCTTCCAGAAGACACCGATCATTCATGATCGAGTGAAACCATTCCATAAGAATTCTTGCATGTACTCATTCTTTTTCTCCAGAGTTACCTCTTCCCTCTATTCTGTCCTGTTGTCATTGCTTAGCGTGGATGGCAACCCTTTCTAACACAGCCAAGACTAGTTCTGTATCATCTTTCGCTCCTTCTTGCTCGTCTCTCAAATACCTGATAAAATGTCTCTTACCGTAGTCGCTTTGCAAAGATCCAGAGAAGACCCAAGGCACTGAAAGTAAAGTTCATAATTAACAAAGAGTTCTATATATAATTTTTCTAAAGGCGTATAGTTTCCAGGTTCCCTGCTATCTGTTGTGAAGAGTAGAAAGGAAGTTGACTTTTAAATGGACATCACCGGTGTATACAGTAAAGCTTTAAGAAATTTTAAATGCCTCACTTAGCAGCTTCAAACGTTTTGCATTTTTATGAGTTAATCTTACACATCATTTCAGTTTAATAAACTTACGCATTCAATTTTTAATCCCGAGCAATCTTTAGGTATGTGTATTAGCGAATTTAATTTGTATGTGAAAAGCTGATTGAGCTATTGGCACCGGTAATATGGGTGAATTGGTCAGTGGAAAAGTAGGCCATAAGGAGAGTTATCAGTTCAGAAATTCTTCGCGCATGTATCTTTAGAGATTAGCAGAAGGTCCTGATCGTTTCATGAAATGTCTGAGAGAATCGATGAATGCCTTTCCTCCTCGGGTTATTAAGGAAAATGACAGAACTCCTCCATTCACAGGCTGCTGGATGAAGTGTACAAGAGCTTCAGAGCTCTTACTTCACTCTGGCACTAGGCGGTTTTTCATTATACTACCATCGGCAATGATGAAGTTCCTTTCACCTTTCCAATGTCCAAGATGTCCGGTAAATTGGCATTGAGGCACTTCGTGGCTGGAATGCAAACGTGAAAATGTTACTAGCATATCAGAGTGGGACACTAACGGTGAAAATTATGTAAAAGAAAATTGAGGAGCTTCTTTCCCATGATTTCAAATATATAATTGTTACTGAAAACAGAGCACTGATAAACCAGAAATTTGCCTAAAAGCATCTAAAGTGCCGATATATATGCGCTGCATGGCGACCTAGAAAAAGTATATATCTGGTGCAACCGATAGAGGATGACTTCAATACTGGAAAATGTTGACAGGCGCAGTTTAAAAGAAAATGTTGCCAATATATATAACGGAAATATTATTGCACTTCAAACCACATAACATGTTAATTATGTCGGAGATATGTTTACTGCAGTCATTGACTGCTCATTCATGTTGACTTAGTTACCGTGAAAGCTTACTGTATCCTTCACTTTTTGCAGCGAAATTTTAAGCATTCTCCGTCATCACTGAAAGAAAACTTATATCTTATTGGCATTAAGCGTACTCTAGAATATGCGTGCGTAACCTGGGATCAGTACACAAAAAAACCTCGTCGATAAAATAGAACGTCCCCAGAAACAAGCAGCACAATTTGTAACAGAAAATTATATCTTTAGTGCTAGGGAATCAAAAATACGTTAAGGGTTGGGCTTGGAAAACACTTTCGTCGCGCAGCAAAATACTAAAATTGAAATTCCTCCACAATGTATTTAAGAATAAAATGAGTATTGACAAAACACTATACATAAAAAATCGCATTGCGTCTCCTGTAGGAAAGACAATACTAACAAAATTGGCGCTCAACAGTGCCGTAAACGTATGTTTAAATATAGATCTTTTTCCAGGACAATTGACGACTGGAACCAGCTTCCTAATGAAGTGACGGATGCGTCTGATAGTGAAAATTCGACTGAGAGCTTAATTCATTGAGTTGTTTTTTGTTCAGCCTATACTACTATGTGCGCTGTTTCTATGTATGTATTTCCGTGTTTTTGTTGTAAAAGTTGTTGTACTTTTTGTAAGCTTTAATTTAATTTTGATTTCACTGTTTGGTAATTTTTAACTGATCTATTCATATGTGTTATGGCGAACGTTTTGCCATTGTGTGATACCTCTCCTCCCCCCTCCCCGTGCACTTAACCCCCCTACAACAATGCCTTCCCGCGATGTGGGCATTCTCAATAACTAAAAATAAAACCTCACGTCGCGTCACCACTTGAGTATTCCTGCAACTGTACCTGGCCATGAATCGTTCATCGCTTTATCGTACAACGCTATTTAGACGGCAATGGGCAGGTACCGTCGGTCAACCCACCGTGCCTTATTTGCAGAGCGCTTGTAGGAATTTATTTAACTCATGCTGCTGGATGATTGTAAGTAGTTGACGAAGAACGCCTTAAGATAATGCCTCTAGGAAAACTTATACGCACGTTGTATGTCGCACGGAATTAGCACTCCGCTTTAGTGAATTAGTAAATTAGTACTTTGGTTTCCGAAAATATCACAATAGCCTTAAAAGGCGGGCTAAATATGGCGGGCAACGACAAAATATTGCCACTGCCACAACAAATCAAATAGAGCTGCATTTAAAGCGGGGTAAAGCGGCACCAATTCATATCAACGAAGGACGGTTTCGTCATTGCCTGTTCAGATATGTAGAGGACAAACAACGAGACCAGCACGCGCACAAAAAAGAGGAACCAACAATAAGGACCCATCAAATTATCCAGTATACTGAGGAATGAACAGAAACAAGTATACGCCGGCCGCAGTGAAAGCAGCGGTGAAAGTTCTTCCCGTTTTCAGCTCGAGGGAAACCAAACTTTTTTCCCGCGACGAAGAGACAAGCACGGCTTACGCTTCTGGTGCCTCGCTGTACGAAAAAAAGCCTCTTGTTGTCTAGCTCTAACAGCGCGAAAAAAATTGTTCGATATTAAGAAAGGAAATGTTAAAGAAACAAAGTTTAAAAAAGTGCCGCTTGAACTTAATACGACTAAATTCAGAACAGCAAATAATCATCGACGACAGGATGCAGATAACTTTAGAGCGTTTGTTGTAAAGCTTCCTCGCTTGTATTATGGTCCTTGCTGTACATCATCGCTATCTCACAACTTTGGACATAAGCAGAGAAGGGTGAGGACGCCCTACAACGTGGGAAAGTGTTCTTCAGGGTGCACACCTAGACCCCTATGGCGCTGCGCCTTGCGTATTGTAGTTCGTCGTGTACAGTTTTCTTCATTGTAAACTTGGCGCTAAAGCAAATTTCTATTAATAAATGAAGAAATCAGCGTGTTCAGAGCGTCGAAGTAAATTCAATAGGATGTAATGACGGGGAGCCTTCTTATTAGAGAAATGACTTCGAGTTGCGTATGAAGAGACCTATTTTAAAACTTAGCGCGTCTTCTTCTTGGTGACGTGCTCAGCCTTATCTCCCATTCAGTGATTTGCTGCTGTGCCTTTTGAGATGTCTCTGTTGATTTTGCCTAAAAGCTCTGCAAATATTTCATGTAAATATAACATATTTTCAGTGTAATAAATAGCATATTAAAAAAATGCTTTTGTGGCTCATGGTTTCCGTGCGCGCTCGGAATCTCATAGGGCTTGGTTCAATGCGCGGCATCTTCGGAAGCAATTATATTTTTCTTTCGTGTAGACATGGCCATTTTTATGGTCTACTGACGAGATCATGCGAGAGTATACTGACGTCACTGAGCAATTTGGTGTGGTGAAAGCCGACGGACGGCGGCTATTGTGTTAACGGGACGTGTACTGCTCAAGCTGCACTTCATATTCAGCTCCAGTCTTGTCTACTTCCGTGGCCCTTGCGTTGCGCAGTTTTTTACCATTATATTGTACCAACTAGCTGAAACCTGTGTTTTACTACACGTGGGACAAATTCAGCCCTACTGACTGAGCGCGCAGTACGAAACGTAACAGCGCGACAAGCGAGCGACAGAACTCCGTGTGGAGCAGATCTTGGAAGAAAGGAAGAACACTGAAAATAAGGCAGGCACGTCACTAAAGGAAGTGCGGGACAAAAGAAACAGAAGCTGGGATCACGTTAGCCAAAAAAAGGTGCCTTACAGCTGACGCTGCTCCCCAGAGCAACAGGCATCAGCAGAACCAAGACCAGCATTATGGGAGCCATGGTAGAAGATGATGTCCTCGATTTGCAGTCTCTCTCAGGGGCTCAGAAGACTGCAGTGTCCTCAGAGTCTAAACCGGAGCGTATTTATTGGGCTCGGACGAAGGGGACATTTTTTTTTTACTTCTTTCGGCACGTGCGGTTGTGAGTTGTGAAGAAGCAAAAATTTAAAAGCTAGTGAAGGAGAAATGTGCACCGCCCGAACGGGCGGAAAACACCTGAAACTGGGTTTGGAAACAAGCCATACGCGGGTGCAAAACATAAGTATCAAGGTTTCACTTCTTGTTGCCAACTGTAGTGGCACTATTGTCCCGGATGTGAGTAGCTTGTTTTTCAGAAAGGCTCGAGTCGAAACAGGGCTGCGATAAGGGCGCCTGCACCCTGCAATCTTCGCAATTAGATAACATGTTTTTATGCATACACGTGCTTCGAAATCTGACTGCGCAGTTTCGTTTTGTATCACCGTGAAGGACTAAAGCCTCGCCATGTTTACGCACGCCGTTATTATAGTCAGAACAAAGCATGAGCAGCTGTTTCGGCCTGTAGCACCCACGCCGACCATGATAGGGGCTTTTCGGGATTTTTGCCAGATATCATTCCCGTAGCGCGGGAGAGGACACACAAACAGACAAATGCACTGCTATCTACATCTGGGGTATGTGTTCCGGCATAGATTGTTTCTCCTCCACATCTGGACGTGAATAGAGTTAGCTGGAACCGAATGAGATCAGAAGTTTTATATAGCAGCGTAGTTAAAACCGGCCCACTTGCAGGGCTAGTGGAAACTAAGGTATCCGGGTCGTGGATATAAGAGGGTACACGTGTCGTACATTGCATAAAATTCTTCGTTAAGTGACGCACCAGTCTTGGACCCCGACTTTCTCTTCTAGTGAATGCGTGTTTTGGTGGTAGACTCCTGGAACACTAGCATGGAGTCTACGGCATGCCAGAGAACCACAAGATCGCACTGTGCATTTCTCTGCGAAGTGCGAAAGGGTTAACCAAAAGGAAAACAATCCGAACAACTTTTTATGAATTAGCTGAAGAATGTGGAGATACAACTGCAACTGGCCACACTGTTGATCTTCCCTCCACTCTCCCTTCTTGACATTCACTTTCGGAAGTACACGTGGCCTAATTCCGCCGTGCCCTTTCCCCTCTCACTGATAACTTGACGGGATTTGAGCAGGCGTTGATTAGAGTGATTAGGTCTACGGTTGCCCGTGCCCTGCCGCTGGCATGCCGATAGAGATCTTCAAGAGATGGTGCACTTAGCACATGCTGCAACTGTTCTACGGTGGTATCGGATGTGCATGTTCAACCGCCTGTGAATGAGCCCAGGGACAAAGTGTTCAGGAATAGGACCCCTACGGAAAGTTGGACTAAGGGATGGTGCGTAAAAAAACCTCACTTTGCGGCTGCACCACAAGCTGAAGACTGCTCAGACATCTGGATAAAAGCAGCCTTGCAGCCATGCTTCAACAGCATATTGATAATCCCATATTATGTAACATTGAAAGTTGGCGAAGCAAAAAGGTACTAAAATATCCATGAAGTTCATCCTCCAGGTCTTCTAAACGCGGAGGCTATTTGCTGCGGTATATGAACTACGGGGTTCAATGCATAAACGGACACATGGACTCTAGGAGACACCGTAACAGAAGGCTTAGGATTCATCTCTGCCACCTGTTTTTTTTTTTTTTTGACGTGTGCTCTCATCTAACTACGCAAAAGAGTTTATGCCTTTCGGGTCCATCAAATTCGGCGACATTCTTCAATCGCACCGAAAACTTTCAGTCGGATATATGAGGCGCTTAAAGCACAAAAATGCATTCGCTAGACCTTCAGTCTGTAAAGAATTATAGTGTCCGAGACCGGTTTGACCCGCACCCGCGAGAAACCAGAAATGAAATCTGAAATACGGCGTTCCTCAGGGCTCTATACTCGCGCCACTGTTATTCTTTTTGTATATAAATGATATCGTTAACATTTCGTCAGCGGCAGAAGTGTTGGTGAATGCTGATGATACAAGTGAATCTTTTTCCGGAGAGAGCCTTGAGTAACTAGAGGCCACAACAAATGCATGGTTGCATGAGCTCAGTTTATGGGTATCATCAAGGAAGCTTCAAATAAATACAAATAAAATAAAATAAATGATATTTTCTTCAAAAAATAAGCCCAATGTCTTCAATATAAACCTGAACTTTAATGATGCATTGCTTTAGCGCTTAGATCGTCATTCATTTTTTGGTGTTACTTTTCAGCCGAACCGAACATGCTCCTATCGTGTAGAAAACAGAAGAATGAAAGTATCGAGATATATGGGAGCCTTCGAAATCTTGTCCCTGCCAGGCGCAAAAAGCAACTTTATTTTTCGCTTGTACACTCACACTTTAATTACTGCGCCTTAATATGGGGAACCGGAATTAATACCGATTACGATAGACTATCAGCGCTGCAGCGAAGGGCAATTAGAACACTATATAAGGAAAATGTACAATCTGTAACCTTAATGAGAACACAAAATATCCGGTCTTTTCACGAAATATACATACAGAAATTATCTACGTACATATTCTCTAAAGTATTAAGCAATTACAGTCGATTTGTTAGTCACTGTCTAAATAAAGATACTGGCCACAATTTGCGTAGGACTTTCATTGTCATAGAAAAACCTAGGACAAATTATGCTAAACAGACGATTGGTCATCAAATTATGAAACTATGTAATAATTACCTAAACATTCTCGAGATCGCAAAAAACTGCAGAAGTTTGAGAACTTGTAACATGCTTCATGTGCATTTTTGTACGGTGATGAGTGTTATAGCCAACTGTATGTGTACTCTCTACATGTATCTTGTAACCGCTCCTGCTGTGCCCAGTGGGGACAGGGATTCGTCAGGAGACTAATTACCTCCTTTTGTCCTGGCCCAAGGGCAGTACCATGTATTCCCATCCAATAAATCAATAAATAAATAAATATAACTATCACCGCAAAAGCAAAAGCCAACACCCCAATTTTGCCATGGGAGAGTACGGGAAGGAAGGGGGCAAGAGATATCAGAAGAATCGACTTTAAGAATCTTGGGGATGTGGATTTAGTCAGATCTCATGGTACACCTCACGCTTAAGCTCTTTAACGAAACCACCGGCCAAATTTTTGGATGATCTCCAAAGCGACCAACAGGAACAGTGCACTCAGAGAATGAAACATCATCGTCTTTCTCAGAGCTGTAGTGGGCAGGAAAGTCACATATCGCCTGACTTGTCACTGACTCACCCAGAGAGACACCAAACAAACTAATTCCTTAATAAAGAGAGCCTATAAGATGGCCCTCAGGCTACACTTACGCACCTCTACTCTGAAGTTACTCGAACTAGGCTGCCACAAAACCGTCTACGAACACCAGAAGGAGCTCTTTATAGCACAGAAGGAGCGCGTAGTCCTCTCCGTAACTCGCAGGGTCTTGCTGGCGAGACTGGCTTTTCCTGATAGTAATGAAAAAAAACTCATAAAACAGGCAACATCCCGGATTAGCTGCGTAGGACATACTCGGTCCAGCCCTGTCCTTTAATGTGCATACCGAAATAAAAAAGGGTGCTCGGAGTGATAGCCAGGACATTGAAGAAACAACTTGTGGGAAGGGCACACGTGGTCTACGAAGATGCCTCCAGCCACCTAGGGAACATAAGGCAGTAGTCTCGGTGGTTGAACACACTCATCGGGAGGCCACCACAGTCACTGACAATTGCGAAAACCTAAAAGAAGCGGCGGAAGTCGCCGTTGTTCTCGCGATGGCCAAAAGCTACAGGCGGATCACTCCCTACACAGTAATGACGGACATCCACATGGACTTCCGGAAAAATCAGGATGCACTTTGACTGTCTAAAGTGCGTAGAGGCGAAAGCGTTTTCCGCACCACTTTCGCTGCTTCTGTGGCACCGGTGACGTCACATATAATTGAGTACTAATTACCAAGTGATGACAAATCACTAATTAGTGGTTAATTACTGATTAATTCCTGAATACTAATTTTACTGCTAATTAATGACGCTTAAGCCTCGCCTTTAGGAGTTGTAGCGCTGTCAGGGAGTCCACGGAACGCCACCACCCGTTCGGCGCGATGCCTTGCCCTTTGAACGCAACACTTATTGAGGAAAGGAAATGGCGCAGTAATTCTCAGTCATCTAGGGGGACACCTGAACCGCACCGTAGCGGAAGGGAGGAAGTGTGAGAGAAAGAAGACAAAGAGGGCCCGTAATGAAGAAAATGAAAATTGTATTTGAGGAAAGGAAATTACGCAGTAACTGTCTCACGTATCTCGGTGGATACCCGTCAGAATTCAGGGGGGCACTTTTTTTACCTAAAGTGTGGTCACTGATGTGTGGTTAAGATGTTAAGCGTCGCCTCTGAGGGGGACGCGACAGCGTCTTGCAACGCTGCCAGGGAGTCCACAGAACGCCATCGCCCATTCGGTTCTGCGCCTCGCTCGTCGGAAGGGAAGGGAGGAGGATGAGAGTAAGCGAAGACACCGTATTCACTAGACGCGCCTCTGTTCATGCCAAACCATCGAGCTGGCATGGCGCAGTGGATAGCATGCTCGTCTCGCACGCCGAAGACCGGGTCTCGATTCCCGAGCTCGACTAATTTCCTACTCGTTTTTGTTTATTTATATGGCCTGACTGGAAAAGTTAATTAGGCTAATTGAGTAATTAAGCAATTAACTAAGCTCAGTCCCACTTACTTGGAGCATCACTATACGATCCCTTCAATTGGTTGCATGGTTACTAGCCAAAGTACAATTGGCCTCGTTTGAAATTCGCGCACTATGACGTTACGACCGTTTAGTCCAATTGAAAAGCGTGACATTTCTGTCGTCAACTGCTGCTTACAACGATGAGACATTAAAGGCTTTCGCCTTAATAATGCAGGAAAAATACCAGCACTCGAGCTTTCGAAATTCTAGAGGAAGGTAAGGAACACCAAGACACGCCAGCCTGGCTGGGAAATGCACGGCGGGTAACGTAGCTCGAGAATACAGTACCCGAGTTGCTGAGGATCTGCTAGAACTTAGGCCATTGGTTCCCATGTATGAGGATTATTTGGAACATTGAAGATAGAGGATGACCCTACACGCCCATCCCCTGCTTTAAAGCCAACTAATCATAGAATAGCCAACCGCTTGGAGGCGACTCAAGACAAACACTTGCTCTAATATTTACACATTCTAAACAATAATCAACCAAAAGCCTTGCAATGCCAGCGGTCCGTACTGTATTGCAGCTCGTGGGCAGCAAACGCAACACGGCAGTTCACAATTAACAAAACCCGTCGCATAAGCAGGGGGAGGATGCTTTTTCCAGCTCAAGGATGGACGGACGGACGGGCGGATGGACGGATGGACGGATGGATGGATGGATGGATGGATGGATGGATGGATGGACGGACGGACGGACGGACGGACGGACGGACGGACGGACGGACGGACGGACGGACGGACGGACGGACGGACGGACGGATGGATGGATGGATGGATGGATGGATGGATGGATGGATGGATGGATGGATGGATGGATGGATGGATGGATGGATGGATGGATGGACGGACGGACGGACGAACGGAAGTTAGGAGGACTACCTTTGAAACGGGTGGTGGCGGTTGCCACCATGGTTGTTTTTACTGCTCTATTTTTCAAGTAATCCGTCAAACTTAAACCTAGAAGCCCAGGAACAACACGTGAACCGGGCGAGAGCTGCTGCATTCTCCATAGGCAACCACCATCCTCCTTGAGAGGCTTCCCTGCACTGATTAAATATCGTTCATTTCTTCATTGCAGTGTTGCCCTAGCATGTCTGACCTTTTTTTGAACCATAGCTGCTCGCGAAAGCCAGTCAGTTTTTTTTTATCTCCATTTTCCATTTCATCACTTCATGGCAAAAGGACAACAGCGGCATTTTTGTACCTTCATGGATTTTGTTCAAAGTTTCACTGTAAGCTTCCCTTAGTTTGGTGATTTGTGTGAAATTTCAGAGCCAGGCAAGATATTCTAAACCGTAAATGAATTTAAAATTTTTCCATGTTGTGCCGTTGGCCGGGATTATGACTCCGGGTAACCTGGCATGTGCGGAGCCATAGTTTGGCACGCTCATTGATATTTGCTCCGTGCTTTGTAAATTCCCTATTTTGTGCTTGTTGTAATCACTTCAGAAAAATAATCACCAAAGGTTTCGCTCCGAGCCGCCAGTTTAGCTAATCAAAAGCGCACACGACAGATTTTAGAACATCATTCGTTCCGTCATAGGTTGGTATGTCGTGACGGCACAGTTTGGATTGAAGAGCAATTTTGTTTTCCGGTTCCTTGTTTCTGCTGTTCTAAAATAATACCCTCGGCATTTTGAATAATGGTTTCTGTCCCGGAGAGAGGATACTATAAAATTGTGATGCGGCTTTGAACCTGAAATTACAGAAAAACAGTTTCCATCTAGCGAGTGGCTCCCAAGCGATATTATCAACTATCAACTAGGAGCCCCAATATATGCATAAAATGACAACATTTTGTTTTACAGCGGCTGGTACTGCGGGCTGCTAACCGAGTTGTGCGGATTTGTTCTGCGACTGGCAGAATAAATGGACACTGAGGTGAAATTGAAGTTAGCCTGTACGGATCGAGTTCCTCTTTCTAGTGAATAATGGGCGGATATCACACCGAAAGAGACCATTTTTAAGATACAGAACGCCAACAAAGAAACCGTTGCCGTCGAAAACACAGTTTGCTTTAGCGAGCAGGGTGCAATGAAGTCTCGACAAATTATCACACGTGGATCTTTGAGGCTATGATACCCCGTGACTCACTATCAACCATGATAATTGAGTCCTTACTGGCTGTTGCATCAATACCTTGAATGAATGGGCGGGAAGATTTGCTTAACTTTGTTAATTCCAATTTCTCTCCAGTAAATGCGTTTTTTTCGCCACCCAACCAGCATATTCTTAGCCTGGAAAAGCCGCAAAATCGGATATCCATAAGAACAAAAAGGGTGCGACGGTGTCCTTATTATGACTTAAAATTACCGTCCTTGTTTTCATTACAGCAAAACCATAAGCCGTTCTGTTCTGCAATTGTGAGTGTTCCCTTTACGCAGCGGGCAGGCTTCGCGCACTTGCGCGGGACATCACTCTTGCCGCGTTGGATTCCGGCCATATTCCCAATTCACGTTTAAAATCCTTCGACCCAGATCTGAAGCTCTGCTTACAGATCCATTCGGCTCCGGAAGCTCCGGCTTCCAAGAAACTTTCCTGTGTCACCTCTCGCTTGGTGTAGTTTTCACCAACCATTACTCTTTCTTAATCGCTGTCTGATAGCTCTGCATGTGCCATTTGCGGGTATGACGAGACTATATCCCACATTATTTGTGACTGCCCTGCGTACAGCACCGAAAGGCAGAGTCTCTCAGCCGTGCGCTGGAATGTCTAGATCCACGCCCACTGACGGAAATGAAGATTCTCAGCCACTGGCCGCGGCGATCGTCGGGGGTGAAAGCCTCCAACGCACTGCTCTGCTTCTTGCGAACTTCTGGCCTGCATCATAGGCTGTGACTTTAACGAACGATGACTTTTCATAGCGACATCATTTTTCTGCTACTCTCTTTTCTCTTTCATTTTTTTTATCCCCTCATCCCTTTCCCCCCGTGTAGGGTGGCAAACCGATTATTATTGATGTTAATCTCCCTGCCTTTTAATCTACCTCCTAGATTAATCTACCTCCTCCTCCTCCTCTCGTGTCTGAATTCACTGTTTCTTTAAAACTGAAAAACCTTCCGTGTCTTCTATGCTTCTCTAGAAACAGCAAGACACGCGTATCAGCTCCATAAGTGCGATGCGGGACAGATCGCTGTCCGCATTCACAAGTCTTTCCACAATAGCACCGGGTACCTCGAAAGCTGTCTTAGAGCGGCAGTTCAAAAATGAAAAGTGGGGCAAAGGCGTCATTTTAATATCGCGGAAAGAAATATCCATTAATATTTCGCCATCTTATTCCAATTCGAGTTAGGAAAGTAAAACAGAAAAATAACGCATGCGATCAGTGTAGGTATCTAGCGTCAGAAGTAACTGGTGCAAGGTCTGTGGGCACCACTACCTCTTGCGTTTGCGGTAGTATACATCAGGTACTGTGCGAAATTTACTGCGCCGACTGTTCATCAGTATATATAGGTGAAACAAAGGACTTCAGGAGTCGCCTAAGAGAGCACCAGAACGACGTGCGAAAGCAAAAAGTGACAACTAAAGCCATCGCCATGCATATGCAAGGAACTGGCCACGAGATTAACTGGGATGATGTAAAGATATTGACAACAGAAAATAATACATCAGCACGGCAGAACCTTGAGTCCCTTATCATACAGACATCGTCTAACACACTATACAGGAACATCGGAACTCTGCATCCTATCTGTTGTAAATCATTAAAAACGCTGCTGGGTTCTACAGAAGAACGGATCCGTGCGCCGGTTGCTTCACAGTGAACAAGGGAGCCGTAGTGCTCTCGAAACGTCACTGATTTCCATCTTTATTGACATTGGCGAGAGACCAGTAGTCCTGATCAGTATACATTAGGAGAAATAAATAGATCACACGCAGAAATAAATCACAAGGGCAATATTTACGCGAATATCTAATACACTGCTCAGTATTCTTTAAGTACCTTTATCGTTTTAGCCATATGGGCAGTGTTCGCGCAGATGCGCATTGGCAATCAGTTCGGTTCTAGGCGCCTTTCTGTCCAGGAAATGGTGTGGTCGCTGCCTCGTGTTATTCTAGGATGGGCAATTCCAGGGACTGGAAGTGGACGTCTTCATCATGTCTCAGTCGATACCAACTGGTCCACGAAGTTAAGTTGGAGCCGCTATCATGTTACACACCATGTATCTGCAATCTCCTACTAGCTCGTACTGTTTAGAGTGCCTTCAGACGCGGACTGCCTTCAGGATGTTTCTATTAGGATAACAATAGCGTACATTCTGAAGCGAGGTGGCACGGGCTGAGTTGGAGGGATATCGACTGTGAAAATGCAGCAACTGCGACTTTGAACCTAACAGTGAACACCTATTTGTCAAGTGTCTGCAAATGTAAAAGTCCTTGACCATGTCGTCTCAGTGAACTTTTCTATTTTTCTTATCAAAACAACCCGTCAGTATAGGCGACTCTTCTGCTTGCTCCTGACGGCACCAAAGCCGCAGTTCTGCTTGGAAAGCTCTTTTCGCAACGGTAGTACGTGTTGGGTTTTCATAGTTGAATTAAGAACCTGTCATCGAAGCGATAACATGCGGCTAAAAAAATACCTCGAGCGCTGTGCGAGGCTTTAAAACTACGCCAAGCGAACTGCACTCTTTAAATACTCCTTTTTTAAGTCCCCGTAGCTGCGACTTGGATGCCATGCTTTGAACCTGTTCATACATCACTGTGACAGAGCATGCAGCTGTGCTCTCATCGCTGCTGAAAAAAAAAAAGCTTTTAACGCCCAACACGGCTACGATAGATGACCCCTTAAAGAAGAACGAGCACCTGGTGGCGCTGGCTTCAGTTAATATGACACCAAAGCCAGCCCTTACGGCATATGCTACAGAATACGCTCGCATATTCGAAATCAAGCGAAAAATCAAGTTCTCGCCGTTTCAAACCCTGCTTTGAATGATGGCTGGATTTAATTAGGCCGGCTATTTCTACTGGTTATGCGAGCTTGGAAGCTAGAGGAGCCTGCTATGAATGGAATTCTTCTTCGTCGAATCGCTAATTTCATTTTCGAGTGCCTGATAGAGAAGGTAACCCTTTTTGACCTGCACTGGGAGTTTATGAACGCAGTCATCATATGTTTCATAAAACGTTTCATAAAAGGTCGCAGTAGCACTGGAGTCATGGCTGGTTTTGCTGCATGTTTCAAGCGCAAAAGAAGAAACCGGTAGGCCGCCTTCCACATAATTGTACTCGTCAAATGGACGTTAGGAAAAGTGCGTTATTTGTCAGAAGTCAGGCACTCAAGCGATTTGCCTCCAAGCCTTGTACTTTGACTTTTTAGCATGCGTGGAAGTGGAAACTATAGGAGGGTCGAAAAGAAGAATTTGCTTCCTCTCCAAGACATTTATAAGCTGGTGGAGCAGAATTTACCACGTGGTATGGTCCGGAAGAAAGCTCCTTGAGAGTTTACATTAGACAAAATGCTGTACGATATTGGTGGCTGAATGTAGAGGTGCGGACACAGAGAAACAGTGCACGCCATAGGCCTTCTAACTTTTTAGCCATGAAACTAGGATGTTTGTGGTGTGAAAACTGCAATTGGTCGTTGGGGCAGTCTTCAATGAACTCGCGCTGTTTCTTGCTTTTTTGATTTGATGTAGTCGAGGTTTGATTGCTCTTAGAACTAAATGGCATGCGGCGTTTATTAATCTGCGCGTCTGTACAAAACGCTACCTGTCCGCCTCGGACGCAGTTTGGTGTTTTTCTAGAAAATGAAAGGGGATGTACGACTATGTGGCAGTTAGTAGAGCTACACAAAACCGGTTAGCGGCAATTTTACTTCCTCCCTCTGGTGCAGCTGGGAACGCCGGCACCGTCGATACAGTTGGGGAAGCGCACGCGCTGTCAACCACACTTATTTCCATGCTTTATCCTAACATGGAAAAGAGGATGTTTTTGTCTGCTTTTGCGTGGCGTTCGCAGTATTTTATTTAGAGAGCAATTCGCAGGTGGAACGGAAGTGTTCTTAGTTATGAACTTCACTAGAACATTCGCACGCAACATAGACTGAAAACGCTGTGTCGTGCTGGCCTACACGGAGATTGTATTACCGAGCATTTTGTATCAATAATTACCAATCACAAACTAAGCTGTGGGTACTCGTTTGTTTAATACGCCGTAGGCTCAATTTAAGAGATCCCATATCACTGCACTCCGATTGCACCTCATTGTGCAAACGGTGTCGGGGACGATGTGTCGCCTATACACTCCCAGTGATGCGGCCAGTGCTGACTTACTAAGTCAAAGGGCTATAGATAAGCCGGTGAGAACTATTGAGGACTCGTGTGTATCACCCTCTGTCATGTCGTCGGCAGTAGCAAGTGAGGTATATATCGCCACTAGCGCCTCCTACAACAGTAAATAATGTCCCTGTCTTCTTTCTATATGCCTCTAGAAACCATTTCTGCGTTCAGCACTCCTTCTGATTTCAACCAGTGGAAAGCTGGGTTGTCGCTATTACAACGAACGACTCATTCGATCGCCCATGTTTTTCTTTCAAATCCTTCATCTACCAAGGTGCTCGTGGATATTGTTCACTATTTTCCACAGGGTCATTTTTCGCTGCATTACAAAGCAAGAGACATATGTCGCTAACCTTTTCCGTCGTTTTTCCCAGCCTTGCGACAGACTCTATCAGAAGAAATGCTAAAAGCTCTGATTCTTACGTAATAGAAGCAATCCGGAATGGTTGTCGCTTCTGCAGGATTTAAAGCTCTAGGCAATAAAGGAGGCACACACTTCTTATCTCCTTTCATCGAAATGTACGGATGTTGTTATCTTCAATAGCGTTGGGAACCAGGTTACGTTCAAGGTGAAGAACAGATGGTTTATCGGGTTTAACGTCCCAAAGCGACTAAGGCTATGAGAGACGCCGTAGTGGAGGGCTCCGGAAATTTCGACCACCTGGGGTTCTTTGACGTGCACTGACATCGCACAGTACACGGGCCTCTAGAATTTCTCCTCGAAAGAAATTCAACCACCGCGGCCGGGATCGAACCCGCGTCTTTCGGGTCAGCAGCCGAGCACCATAACCACTGAGCCACCACGACGGCTTGAAGAACAGGTATCCAAGTAGTTGTTCCTGCGCTTATGCCGGCCATATTATCCAACAAAATTGTCTTAACCCGTCCTCCAACCTTTCTTTCGGCCCCTCACGCTGTGCTTTCTACTCTTCAGAGGTTCGGGCCGGAGGTCACTACCTGTTCCACACATATGTACTATCACGATGCAAAGAAACGCTAACAGCGCGGCGCCTACGCGCTTCACCGTTCGAATTCTTTTTTTTTTGGGGGGGGTGACGCTTTTCTTGGGTGGTAAGAACAAGACTTTAGAGTCATCCTAGAATGCATCACGGACAACCCTAGCATCTATTTACTACCACCGATGTAAAAGTGCGTTTAAAAGAAATGCGAAGAGTGCAGTGTCTAGGCTTCACTCTGTTCGCGTTTCCTTCTATCGTAATAGCACAGTCATAGATTTTGTGTCTTATTATAGTAGGTGCTTCTCTTTCAGATTGTTCGACTGGCCCTCTTTCCTTCATATCATGTATTAGGCCTCCTTATCCTCTTCTCGTGTTTGAGGTTGTTAATCATTTATTTTAATTACACGCATAATATTTTTAGATAACATCACCAGGAAATCAAAGGTTGGTGAGGCGGTGTTAGTGAACATGATATATTACTTGAAAGCCCCCTTTCGAACTAAACGGTTCGTCAGCCATGATTTCGTCGTGCAAGCAGCACACCTGAAGGAAGGTTTTAAACGGCAGTTTATTTCGGGCCATCATAAGCGCTCTAAGCTTCAAAATAAAGAATGCAACAAGTAACCAAATAATCCAAATAATCAAACATTCGCTGGCACCGAAGATACAGCCTGCGAGTACACAGAAGTCCTCTTGTGCCAAGCAGCTTCTGCGGTGCTGGGTGAATTTTCGCCAATGGGTCACGCTACAGAACCTCGAAGGACGCTGCTTTCTTGGGTGTGGCCCTGGAATTTCTCGGCCGCTGGCGTAGCCGGCGGAACCGTGACTTACCCAGAGTTACTACACGACAACAGGGCCCCTGCCGAACCTCTCCTTGGTATGTTTGTTCGGCCTTTAGATCATGTCACTGCTGCGATCACGCGCGTTGTTTAGCAACTGTAAACCACGTCAAGCACGTAAGCAGTGCTGTTATCTCAGGGAGCACTCGCCTGCTCAATAATTATGGAGAAATCGAGCTCGTCAGCTCAAGCACACCGTTCAATCTGCTAAGCCGCGTTAGCCAACAGCACCACAATTTTTCCCCTGCCCGTACCATCGAATATCTGTCGTAAGATTGAGGAATGGGCGGCTGCTATGGTTTGTAACGTTGTGTGGCTCAGTTTTCGTCTACCACTCACTTTCTTTTGGAGTATTACTGCTCCTGTGCAGGTTTTATGCATATTCATACTGAAAAAATTGCACAGAAACACGAGGAAAAAGCAGGGGCAAGACAAGGACGAGCGCTACTCACAACTGAAGATTGATTCCTAAACACATGCTCATATAAATAGGAAAAAACAAAACAAAACAGACGACATCAAGCTAACATAAAGAATATCACATGTCACTCCCTGTATACCAGAGTGATTTGGCTGAAAAGCGGAACTCCCTATCAGAGAAGCGGACGGAAGTCTGGCTGATGCATTCTGCGGGAACTCATGGAAGCGTTTCATATGCGTACCAGCGGAGAGCACCCGAGTTTGCTTGCAATGGGTTGTGAAAGAAAAGTGCCGATTCAGTTAAGCTCACATAAAAAGTCAACAGTAGAAATTTTAAAATAAATTCATATATTGTACGTGAAACGCACAACACAGAAAACTTGGAATAGCGACACAACAAGAGGTTGCTGAGCTAACCGACGAGATAAGCTTGAACATTGCAGAGAAGAGAACCTGCTAGCTTCCTTCTGTGCACAGAATGCAAAGCAGTGTTGTAAATTCCGCTACACTTTCCCGGTAAAATTAAGGCTGCCTTTAAAAGCACAGGTTGGACAGCCATTTTCGTCAATGAGCTGAAAAGATACGTAGAGCAACTGATACAAACTCAAGTGTTCACAATGAGAAAGCAACAGAAGGCTCGAGAGGATAATAAACAAGCACGAATTGCGTTTTTGCGCTCATAGGAAACGTTCAAGCAAGCAGTTGCTCCAGGAGACTACCCAGAAAGAGTTTAATAAGAATATACGGCTTATTCAACACTGCTCTGTGGCTTACACACAAAGGAAAATAGCATTTGGTATGCGAAATTTTGTTAACAGTATTTTGCAATCTATGATCGTAGGGCAGTATGACGACATCATAGCATCCACAAAACCCAATGTGTACAAAACACTATTTAGTAGCAGTTTTAGTACTCAGTAAAATGTGTAGTTGAAACGTTCCAGGTAGCCGCCGCGGTGGCTCAGCGGTTATGGTGCTCGGCTGCTGACCCGAAAGACGCGGGTTCGATCCCGGCCGCGGTGGCTGGAATTTCTTTGGAGGAGAAATTCTAGAGGCCCGTGTGCTGTGCGATGTCAGTGCACGTTAAAGAACCCCAGGTGGTCGAAATTTCCGGAGCCCTCCACTACGGCGTCTCTCATAGCCTTAGTCGCTTTGGGACGTTAAACCCCATAAACCAAACCAAACCAAACGTTCCAGGTAGCATTCACTCGGTAGTTTCAAAATATGGGGCTGCAAATTTTACTGTTTTAAAAGCACTGAATAACATTTAGAGAGATTTGGAGCATCTGCTTACTCAAAATCACTGTCAAGTGCATGTAGATTATAGCCTTGCTTCATGACGAACACAAATAGTCCGCATGCGTTATTTTACTGAGCACAGGAAGCACAATGGAAAGCCATTCATTCCCACTGCAGGTGCCAGGAAATTTGCCGAATCACTACGGAACATGCGCTTTGGTAGAAGCTCCCATGCGAGCATGCGTAAATCACATCTGACACCTCCCACACCTTTCTGGCTGGTAAACACGGTTTTATTTTCGATTCCTGGTCGGCACCACCTTACTTTGCTTGTTGCACCCCGTATGATCCTAGCCTAAAAGACAACACAAGCGCCATCTTGGGCTGTGCATGCGGAGGCGATGCAGCGGCTTCTGCGTGCACCGTGCTTGCCAACACTGTCCGGCAGTTTCATGTTTTGCGGTGTTCCTTAACTGAGAATGCGGCTGATTCTCCTTGAGTAAGCCTGCAGATAACATAATCCAATTAAGAGATCATCAGGGCTGCACGGCGGAAGCGGCTGTAAAGTGAAATAGCGGCCAGAGCGACGCTACAGGGTTGCGCTCCGCTTGCTACCGAGACACCTGTGTCCTATCTCCTGTGGAACCCATATTTCGAGCTATGTTTGTAATTGTAACTGTGCACAGAAGCGTACAGCTACTGATCAAGCGATGCTGATGTGTTGCTGATCAGCGCAGTACACATGCATCGCGGACTGCTCATCCCGGAGTGCGGCCTGTTTTCATACATACATCTTCAAACAGTTACATCTTCGGACATGCATACATCTTCGGACATGCATACATCTTCGGACAAGGTTAGCTGCCTTCATAACGTATGAAAGAATTCGAGGTTAAGCAGGTCAAGTCACATGCGTATTGTTCGCTGTTGATGTTGCGGTTTGCCGTCCTGTCGAGATGGAAGGGAAATTTTACGTCACGCCTTTTACCTTTTGAGCTATTCCATGGCATTGGGCTGCTGATTTGCCTCGCCCCTCTCGGGCTACTGAATGTACGCTGACGGGCACTCTTGCATGGCGTCCTGATCGAAGTCTGTTATCGAGCTCGTCGGCCGCCGCAGAAAGTCTCCCATTTGCCGGTCGATGATGAGGAAACGAACATTCTGATCGGGTATTGATGTCAGGTGAAAAACGTTTGAGTGTACCCTGGGAACGATCAAGAGTGCCGAGATTTTGCGTGTGTTCTCTTGTCCAGAAAGTTGTCGGTATATTCACGTAATGATATACTTTCTTTAATTACTTTTCTCAATTTGGCTCATAATACACACATCCACTGAAAGTCGTCGAATTTGTGGATAACGTCCAGGAGTGGCCTGAAATATGCAGTGTTGATATTGCGACGATATTCCTATTGCAACGCAGAAACTGAGTTCCCACAATATATTAATCTTGAGGCGCCACCGTGATCATGCAGCGGACAACTGGGTGAAATTTAGGTAAACAGGAGGTAAATTTAGAATCGCTTTTTCAATATGGTCTCAATAATTTCACGCTAACAAAAACAACTCGGTAATGCATGACGCGATAAAAGTCGAAAAATCACTTGTCCTGAGCTTGTATCCTTGATTCAACAACGGTGCCGTACTTTTTCCGTGCAGGTACCGTGATGAAATCGGTTGAACATATCCGAAAGTTCTCAATTCGTACTCAGACGTTCTGGCTTACGCAAGACCTTTCGTGGCAGTTTAATTCCAGGTGGGCGGGAAAGCGGTGTCATGTCGCAAATGCATTGGGACTTTCATTTCTTGCTTGCCGAACCCCCTACGGCTACTCGTTTCTAAATTTTTTTATTATTTAAGCATGAAATGCTTTTAGCTCCCGTTGTCGGCAGTGTGGTGACGTCACGCCGATACCGAGATCCCCTCATCCGGGCACTGAATTCCAGTCATCCGGGCACTGAAATCCACTCATCCGGGCACTGAAATCCACTCATACGGCCACTGAAATCCAGTCATCCGGGCACTGAAATCCACTCATCCGGGCACTGAAATCCACTCATCCGGGCACTGAATTCCAGTCATCCGGGCTCTGGAACGAGAACATCCGGGCACCGTACGAGACTTGACGAGATTTAACGAGACTCTCTAAGCCCTCCTACGCGACCGGCATGCAAGCGCCGGTTGGTCTCCACACGAGACAAAAAATAACTGCTGCCAGTGCCTTCTCAATGTTTATCAAGATATCAGTGGAGCTGTGGGTTTGATAATGCACGGAATTATAATTTCCGATTTCTAATAACTCGTGCAAAAAGCACATAAATGCCACGTTACATTTCGTTGTCATACGTGATCCGGGGGAGAAGCGCTGCGTTCAAAGGGCAAGGCATCGCGCCGAACGGGTGGTGGCGTTCCTCCCTTCCGTTACGGTGCGGTTCGGGTGTCCACCGAGATGGCAGAGAATTACTGCGCCATTTCCTTTCCTCAAAAAACCTTGCGTTCAAATGGCAAGGCATCGCGCTGAACGGGTGGTGGCGTTCCTCCCTTCCTGTACGGTGCGGTTCGGGTGTCCACCGAGATGACATTAGGCCCGTAAACATTTCATGCTTACTCTACTCTCGGTTACGGGAGAAGAAGGTATTTTTTTATTATTTGTGAAGGCGGCGATCTCACTGTGATGTTCCGACGCGCTTGCAACAGTGAATGCGATTGAGAAATATCTCTAAAACGGCAAAAGCCTGACGAAGAAGGCCGTTCTGTAATACATAAAGCGCGGGACTCCGCAGCCCACTCGAGACGGGCAACAATGGGCAGGCGGAAACGGAAATGGCTGTTGACTCCCATTGCACAAAGTTAGAGGCCATTTACCTCCTCCCCAACCTGCTTTCAGTAAAACGGTTTATAGGCGCTCATTTCGAACGGCATACCGCTGAAACAAAGCGACTGTAACACCCTACTGAGGCAATGTTATGCGATCGTTGCATTTCTCGACTTGATGCTTCCCTAGGCAGCACCCGTTCTTCCCGTGCTTAGCGCTTTTCGTATCCAGCCACACCGTATTTCCAAACCCAGCTCCGTCAAAACAGACCGACTGGAACTCTGACTAGTGTGGCAACAAACAAGCGCGCATACCTAGCCAGCCGTCGAGAACTTAGCGCGAGGGCATCAAAGAGAAGCGCCCGCACGCAACAAAGTCATGATACGGAGAGATACGCCTGCCGAGGCACGTATCTAGCGGCCAGCAAGCCATAGAAAAGTAAAGAATGATGGCAACGGAGCCAGCGCCTGCGGGTCTTGGCGAACGCGAAACTGAATGTTTTTTTCAGAGCAAAAAGCTCTACTCCTTGTATGCTGAGCCTGAATGCCTTCTGGCTCTTATATTTGACCTCTAGCGGGAGTAGGGGCGAACGTGCAAAATCGCGCGTTGCAGGTGCCTCGATCTTCATCTTCACCTTCGTCGCCACAGCTTCGTGCTTGGCAGTCACGTCGGCCGCTGCGCTGGTTGCTGCTCGGCCGCTCCTGCTCGCCAGTTGTGGCATGTGATGTGTCACATGATTCGCTCTTACGCTAGGGCAGTCACGTCCGCTGCTGCGCCGACCACAGCTCTGGACGCTCGCTCTTGCACTTGCGGCATGGGATGCATCACGTGGTTTGCTCTCACTGAAGTCCTGAAACAATGAAGTCGATCCAAAGCTAAACCGTGCCTAACCATGCTTAACAGATTTCACTCTGTATGTCGTAGCTCAGCTTAGTTGAGCCACAACCACTGTTTTATAAAAAATTAAAAAGCTATGTACTTTCTGCGGCGAGATAGCTGGATATGACCACATTTTATGGAGCTGCAAAAAGGCGCCGCCACCGGCGGACCTACTACCAGTCCCTTCTCTAGAGCGGTGGGAAGCTATACTGGCCAGCTCAGACCCGTTGACGCAAGTCCGGGCCACTGAGTGGGCTCACAAGGTCGCCAAGAGCCATGGGCTCGAAGCCACCTAGTATAATGCCCACTAGGGCTCAGTGCTGACAATAAACGTTTTTCAATCGAATCCAATGTACTTTCCAGTGAAACGCAGACAACTAAAACACTTTTAAATCCTGTAAGTGTTTTGTATGTACTTTCCAGTGAAAAGCAGACAACTACAACACTTTTAAAGCCTGTAAGTGTTTTGTGCGAAATAGCTATAATTCACTAATATGTTGCCAGTTATTTTTCTCTTGTTTGTGCTTATCCGCACACTTAGTTTTGCCGCTTTAGTCCCGCAGATTTACTAATGCCACTCACGCTTGCTTCTAGACCACATGCGGGCTTCGCTTTCGCGACCTGTGCAAACTGATCTTGGCTTATCTTCAAGACACCCGTAAACTCTGCGGCTTGTGTTTAAGATTTCCAGACACTTAAGTTGTTCCAAAAGAAAACATGGTGGAAAAATCTCTCAATGACCGTGCAGGTTTGCTCAACTGAAGGTAACTCCATTAGAGTGCTTTTCTGGCGTACTCGAAAAAGAATCGCTGTTGTTTTCCACGCGATCACGCTTCCTTGTTTTTTTTTTTGCCATGACCTTCCACGTGCTATGTTTGTGGTGCATGCAGCGGTTTTTCTTTATTCTCTTACAGCTTCTATCCACATTCGCATTCCGATCCAATTTCTTTCATGTTCATTTTTAGCGCTCGCGTGCGCACGTGTTGCACAGGCTGCAACGCAGTAAACGAACATTCTTGTGCATGCTGCCGTGCCAAACTCCCTCCTGGAGTACAAATATTTCGTGAGACATTTTCCACACTCCGCACGTGAAAATGGCAAATAAAGGACGGAAGCTTCAGTGAAGCAGGGCGCTCATCTGCGCGAACCGCACTGCCTTCGCGTTCACGTCCGGTGAATGAGCACAAAATAACCGGCGCTGTCACGTGTCTAGCGCACCGTCAAAACACAGACGGCATGAACTTTAATCTGCGGAGGTGCGGGTTGATGTTCGCCGGTCCGTGGACTTAAAATCTGAAATCGTTCAACTCTATCCAGAATGAGAGGTTTTCGATGCCTTCGCATGATGTCTGCATGCCAATTGTAAATGAAAATATTAGAGAGGACATCCAAGCTCCACCTTAAGGTTAAGATGCGATAGCGTATGTGTATATCCCCACATATGCAGAAGGTCATTCTCAACTTTACATTCATAGAGCCCTGGAAGTCATCAATGCTCCTCCTAGCACCGTGGTGCAGAGGTTAAGCGATGCGCCACCGCCCTGCGATGGCAGGGCGGTGGCGCATCGCAGCGTTGGGCCCTGTGGGCTCCAGGTTGCTCTTCTCAAGCGATCGACCAATCATTATTTTAACTGCCACTTGCCCCGGTAGACAGTTATCTCACTATCGGGTGGGCACATTGTGATGACGCTGCAAGGTCACGAGACCTATAGGTTGCTCACCTGCCTTATAAGGTGGCTGGCTCTCTGCGGACCACCTGCCAGAGCCATGCCCGTGATTTTTCGCTCACTACGCCGACACCGACAACGCCGACAACATATTTTCTGATGAATCAGGCGTCCAACGCGATCGCGTTAGAACAGAACAGAAGTCTTATATATGCTTCATAGACAACAAAACAAAATGACAGCTTTTGTTTCAGGAAAATAAATTACATATTACCACGTTTACGAACAAATTATGGATTACAAAGTATGAAATACCTTATTCCCAACGCTTTAAACGAGAACGCGGTGTTAGCTGAAGCTATCAATTATCCTTCTATTAATACATTGAAAAGATTTTTGCGCGAAATTTTCATTGTGTGGTTGTAGTTGGGTTCACGGTTTTTGTGAATTTCTATAATGTGTACTTTCTTTTCGAGTGACTGCTTTTGAGTGGAATGGACTGTATTTGATTTATGTTTATCATACTTATTCGTTGTACATTATTGATTATAAGTGTCTCTCCTGATGGATTCTGTATTTTTCTGATGGTTTCTGCACAAGGTTTTGCTAAAACAGTTTTTATTTTGTTTGAATGTTGGCACGAGTGTTGTGCACAATTTCAAATATCATGCTAAATTGTTTTCGCTCAAAGTGCTTTGTTCGTTTTTCTTCGTTAGTTTATGATTTGTTTATTCGGAGTGCATCGCTACCAACTTTGTTGTGGGGTCAGGGGACCCAGCCAGGTACAGGTATTGTACCTTTTGTCCCCGGCCCTTAGTTTTCTGTACTGAGAACTAAATGTTAATAAAATAAGTGACATTCTCAGTCTAGGCTGCGTTTGTGCCAATTAGCCCTTCGATCATGTCTGAAGACTACGCAACGTCGTGGGAAATTTCGGCATAATGGGACGTCTTATACGCATGTGACTTGTGCCCACAATTACATTATATGCTGTCAACAGTTCGTTCAAAAGAATGTCTGCCTGTAATTCAATAACAACATTCCTCTTGATTTTCCAACTTTTCTTACATCAACACTTTGACATTCACAGCCACTAAAGCTTGTAAGCATTCATATGTGTCCAAGGTTGCTCCTACAGGCCCAGTGCTACAACGGGTTATGACTTAAAAAAGAACACGTTGGAGATATCATCATGGCTGGCAGCTGGTTGCATGACTCCGCTCATCAATCAAAACGAAAAAAAAAAGAAATCAGCTCTTTAGTGCATCAGTTTGTTGAAACGACAGAAGTCTAGAAACAATTAGGCATATGATTTACTCTTGCCTTTGGCTGCTGGATTAAGTAAAAAAGAAAAGGGTCGACAACGAACCACTATTTTGTAGAAAAAGAATTCGCTGCGGCGGTCGTGAACACAAGCGAAGCTTCAGCGCTGACTTCATTTCTGTCCGAGCGTTATGCTCATTTCGTCAACAAATTGAGCAAACATCAAGGGCCAGCCAGATATAATCCTGTCTTTCAATAAGCTGCATTTGATATCTTTAATTGACCTAGCGACTGGTGGGCCAACTTTCATGGACTCACAGGCTATCTTGAACCCTGGTGTTCAGCGTTCTACTTCAGTATATGACGGCGCGCAGTACCCGTATGCATGCATGTGTTTGATGCACTCGTGAATACTCGTGTGCGTTGTTCGCGCTTTTGCCAAACATTAGCTGGCGGCACGATGTTGACCCTCCTCTACCACCTAAACATTTGGCACCGACCGACGTTTACCATGGTGAGATGCGAGAATAACTGGGTGTAACCATGTGTCACGTAGCGATAAGAAAGAACCGTCGCGTAATACGCATCCACCACTTTAATACCCTCAGTCTTAGCACCCGGCTTATCCCGACTCGCACCTTCTACACGGCTCCTGTCCGACCTTGGATGTCTACGTAAAGCTACTCTACAGCGAGGTTGTCCTCGTATTTAATGCCTAAAACGTGCATGCGTTTTCCTCAGAGTCCTCAATGACCAGATGGGTCACTATGGACTCACCTAAGTACAATGTGGAAATATACTGGCTCAAGCAGTGCAGTCGGGATGTCGTACTTAGGTCAAATGCCGGATAGTACCCTCCACCGCCACCATCATTTATTTAAACCTTTCGCCCTTGGTTTTTACATTTCGGTCGCATATGCTTTTTTTGTTTTTGCAGTGTCTAAGGCCCCATCACTAGGCACAAAGAATGGAAAGCTCTTGGTGCATGTATCACTTGCTAAACAGGTGCAGTGTCTAAGAGGACATGAGGGCTCAGTGGGTGTAAAATATTAAAGTGACCACTTTGGTTACCGCAATTCAAAAACAAGAAGTGAACAAAAAAATTCTTTTTTCGCAGTGCTGAGAACTCTAAACAAGATTTTTTTATTGGCAAGATCTAGATTGCTTTTGTAGACCCCACAAAAGACGCCGCTTTCTAATGTTTATCTTGCATGTTGTAATATTTTCGCTTGTCCTTGTCGCTCATAGCAGTTGTAAAAGCTGAGAGTACGTCACGTCAACAGCATGCATATTCAAAACTTGCACAGCCTTTCGGGAAGGCGATTCTGAACAAGATAAAGGCTGTCCAAAAATCTGTAATGCCCTCATCTATCGAGCTTCATGAAGGGCTTCAGTAAGGCTCGGCGCACAGCATAGCACAGGTAATTTCTCAGCTTGCAAGAGGCTGAGAAATCAGGTGGCTTGCGCGTGTTTTCCAAAGAGCTGTTTACTGCAGAAGATTTTATATAAACCGCAAGGTGATGTGTTGTGCCTGCATCGTGACCAAATGCTGTTCTGTTCAGGCGACAGGAATTTCCCTCTAATGCATAGGCTTAAGAGGCGCAGGTATCTCTCAGTCAAAGGAAACAGAAGCCGTTTATGAGCACACCGAAAACGAGTTCTGAAGAAAAAACGGCCCACCATTATGTTACTTCCTAATGCGAAATTTGAGCGCAGGTCAGCAGCTGTTTCAGCTCTTCGATAGATTGAGGCAAAGAATTCGAGCAAGGCATGTATGTACAATTACAGACAACTTGTTATTTTTCACACATATTCCTTCTTCAAGAAACACTCCACTGACAGTTCTTGATTGTCATGAAGGAAGCTTTCTGGTCGAAGACATGGATGGATATATGCTGGACTTTCTGCTTCAACGCCTGGTTCTCAAAGATGAGGTCTATGCAAGTATTTTGGGAGGTTGTCATAGCCGTGGGAGGCGTCACGAGCGAGAAGAACGGGCTCTTCTCCCGCATAAGGGGTTGGAAATTCTGGCTTGTCTTTATATCTACATTAAGCGGGCGGAGTGGGTAAGAGAACAAACGCGCGTTAATGATAGCCTAGTTCAAATCAAGAGGAAGAAGTGGGCGTGGGCAGGGCATGTAATGCAAAGGCAAGATAACCGCTGGTTTTAAAGGGTAACAGAGTGGATTCCAAAAGACGGCAAGCGTAGCAGGGGGCGGCAGAAAGTTAGGTGGGCGGATGAGATGAAATTTGCGGGAATATGGTGGCCGCGGCTGGCGAAAGACAGGGTTAATTGGAGAGACATTGGAGATGCCTTTGCCCTGCAGTGGGCGTAGTCAGGCTGATGATGATGATGAAAGTCCCCACCCAACCCTGCCACCCTGGCAGGTGGTACCGTTTCTGGCACAGCGTTGCCAGTGCCAAAGGATGCAGTGCGCATCTGTCACTACCGCATCGTAGCTTAAAGCATGATTGAGGTGTCCACTGTTCCAAAAAGACAGTCATGCGCCTGCCCTCTAGTTCAGGTGTCCACCGAGATGTGTGCGACAGATACTGCGCATTTCCTTTCCTCAAAAACCAATTTACAAATTTTGCTGTGGATTGATGGGCGGATAATGCGAGTCGCAGGAAGTGCACGACGTCTTTTGTGAGCGCGGTAGGGAAGAAGTAGACAGCCACTACCAGCAGATGGGCGGATAATGCGAATCGCAGGAAGTGCACGACGTCTTTTTGTGAGCGCGGTAGGGAAGAAGTAGACAGCCACTACCAGCAGATGGGCGGATAATGCGAGTCGCAGGAAGCGCACGACGTCTTTTGTGAGCGCGGTAGGGAAGAAGTAGGTGGTGGTGGTGGTGGTGAAAACATTTATTACGAACGAACAGGAGGTATGTTTGGATCAGCCCGTAAGGGACCGATCCTTACAAACACTAGGTGGAGGTCCCTAGTATGGGACCCCAGTGGCGGTTGCCGCCGCCCGGGCGCGCCCGACTAAGGCTTGTTGGGCCTGTAAGTCGTGGCAGCCGAGCAGGGTCGCCTCCCAGTCCTCCGGGGTTGGGTTGGGGATGGGGGAATAGCGGGGTGGGAGGGGCAGGCCTACAGCATGTGATAGGTGTCAGAAGACACTGCACTACAGTGTGGGCAGCTGCCCCTAAAGGAGGGGTCAAAATGTTTTAGCGCAGCCGGGCACAGCAAAGTATTGGTGAGAAGGCGGAGAAGGAGCCGCTCATCCGCCTTCTTCAGGCCTTTACATGGGCTAGGGTAAAGGCGATGACAATTTTGATAATATGTTGTAATATCTTTGAATGTATAGACCGGATTAAAATCGGGTTCCTGATCGGATGGGGAGGAGAAAACAGCCCGATGAGAGAGCGCGCGGGCGGCTGCGTCTGCTGCCTCGTTTCCTGCCAACCCCTGATGAGCAGGGGCCCATATGAGGTAACGCTGTTCGGGGTCCGTATCCCGTATGCAATTTTGGTATATTCGATAGGCTAGGAAGGGAGTGCAGCCTTGTTCGACGTTCCGACAGGCCCCTCGCGAGTCGGTGATTATGTATTTTGAATTGGAATGTGAGGCCGCGAGAGCAATCGCGACCTCTTCTGCTTGTGTTGCACTGCGGGCTCTGAAAGTTAGGCCGTTAACTGTGTTGCTGTTGTGAACTACCGCGGCCGTGTACCATCCCCCGTGGTGAGGGCTGGAGGCGTCCACGTAGTATACACCTGTTTTGTTGCCATAATATCGGGCTAGCGCTTCCGCTCGTGCCAGGCGCCGACCATTATGGTCTTCATGTGACATGTTTGCTGGAAAAGGCCGCACGTGGAGGGCACGTCTCCACAGTTCCGGGATGCGAAACCTGTCTTCCATTGAAGGGGTGTGTTGGATATGGAGTCGAGCAAGAAGGCGGCGACCCGACTCCGTTAGCGACAAGCGCGTGTACTGGTTTGTAAGGTGCGCCTCCCGGAGCTCCCGGAAAGTATTCACCACCCCAAGAGCCATAAGCCGGCTGTTTGAAGTAGTGATAGGGAGGTCAAGGGCACGTTTAACAATTTTGCGAAGGATGACCTCAAGGCTGTCCTCCTCCTGTTTCCGTAGGTGGAGATAAGGAGTCGAATAGAGAATTCGACTAGTTACGAAGGCGTTTGCCAGTCGCAAGGCATCCTTACTTCGTAACCCTCCGCGTTTGTTCGAAACCCGGCGGACCATGCGGCCCACCTGGTCCCCCACCTTACGGAGTTTGGCCAATGTAGTGTCTGGCCGCCTGTGTTTGTGGATGTAGAGTCCGAGTACCCACATCTCATCACTTTCGCGTATGGGACCACTCTCAAGAGAGAGAGATATTTTAGTTGTGCACTTCTGTGAGGGGCGGAGGTGCACAAATTCCGATTTTTGAGGGGAACATTGAAGACCGCAGCGGCGGGCGTAGCTGTAAACAGCCACTGCCAGCAGATGGGCGGATAATGCGAGTCGCAGGAAGTGCACGACGTCTTTTGTGAGCGCGGTAGGGAAGAAGTAGACAGCCACTACCAGCAAGCCGTCGGCCAGATTTGCAGCACACAGTTCACCAACTTCATCTGATGTGCCAAACATCAGAGGTGGCATTGGAGGAGGAGCGACAAGAGCAACTAAGTTATCGGGAGGTCGCGGGAGGTGGGCGCAAGGAACGGTGCGCGGCTGAGAAATACCAGCGACTGACTGATGCCGCTGACGCTGCTAGCGAGTCAAGTGAACGTGGCTCTGCGTTTTGGCTTGGGATGCACGCACCGGGATCCGCTGGTGCCGAGCCGGCGCTTCGGCAACTGAAGAACACCGCGTGCTATCGCGCGGGTACCCCCATGGAGGAAATGGGAGGAGGAGGGGGGTGTTACACGGACTGCCGAACGCAGGCGGTTATGCGTTTCGGCTTGGGCATGCGCGAGAGACGGCTCAGGAGCGCGCGGTGCCCCAGCTGCGGAGCTGGTTACGATGGCAAAGCCAATACCGCGAAACGCAGGAACGGGCGCCAAAGACATGCGCTCTAAATGTACCCAGACAAACTGAATTGCGTCCAGCGACGAGGGTGCGTCCGACGCGCTGCACGAGGGGCGATGCGCGACTTGCAATGTGAATGCTCTGGTCGCTTCTAACAGCTCACGGCCGATACTCACAGAAGAGGAAGAGCGGTAGAAAAAAAAAAGCGCAAGGTCCGGCGTAAATTTATTCTCGCTTTTCCTTTGCTCCGGTCGCTTTTCGCCGACATCCGCATTGTCATTTTCAGGCTGGATCCCAACATTCGCCTATAAGGTAGCGAAGATTTCTATTTTCCACTTCACCAAAAAGCTAACTTTAAGTTACTTGCCGCGAAAAATATTAAATTTAGCAGTCCAACAAAATCATCAGAATAGATGTATCGGCAAAGAGACTAGCAGAACTTCCTCTTGAAAGGTTACCTGTCATCACTGAAGGGCCACTACTGGCAACCCTGGAGCCCTTACGTTGTGAAAACTGCACTTGTTAAAAACTGGTTCCAGCGCAGCAGCTACGCATTTATTAATATTTACGACGCTGATATGAGCCTGGTTATGAGCCTGGATCCGAGAGTTATACGAAACCAGAGCTTCTCGAAAAGAGCTTGTCTATTCGATCTACCATATTGAAACTTAATGAAATTAGTTACCGCTGGGTTTCGTACTGTATGCTGAGAGTTGTGCTAAAATGAACTCTGGTGGGTTCTCCAGACAGCGATATATCGTCTACATTACTGGAAACGTTAGCACCACGCTCGGCTACTTCAAATGAAGTAACTTAAAACATTTTTATAAAACACAGGATCGTGCAAAGCTCGAATACGCTGAATGATGTGGGGACTTAAAATCATGCCGCTCATATCAGCAGTGGAAGCTCCTCAAAACCGTAGAGCTCTTTTTAGTCTTCGCAGCTGTCACCGCACACCAAGTTGCACAGTAATGAAAAATCTTGGTCGCCAACCGCACTTTCAATACACACGATGATATCACGCCTTTGTCTTTTTTTCAAAATCTTCGCCATTAATCATGTTTTGAAAATACATTCTTGATTTCGACCTCACGTTTTATCGCACACTGATCAATCACGTAAAGTGGGCGTTCCACTTTGAAACACTACAGCTGGCTTGTATTCTTTCAGCCCGCATACATAACCCACGTAGAATCACTTGCCATCTGATGCAGCACTCAAAACAGAGGCTTCCTGCATTTTAAGAAAAATTGTACATTTTGCTTGGTCATGAGTTGTGTGCCTTTCGGTTTTAAGTGCAACATGTGTGGCTTGTTTTGGTTGTTTGCTTTTAATGATTTGTAGTTTTTATTTATCAATTTGTTTGCTTCTCACAGTTTTTCTACGCAGATACAAAATTGCTCTCAATGATGATATTCAGTACAGTGCACGAACCACATGCACTGTCACTATGCGTTTCTACTAAGCCACTTCTGGCCTCGGTTTTAAGGCGAAAGCCTTTAATGCCTCATAATGTCGTTAGCAGACACGTCGGCAGGAGTGTCGACAGACGCGTCGGCAGAAGTGTCGACAGACGCGTCGGCAGCCGTGTCGACAGAGGCGTCGGCAGGAGTGTCGACAGACGCGCCGGCAGCCGTGTCGACAGACGCGTCGGCAGATTCGTCCGCCTTTCGGCGTCACTTTAAAAGGCTCAAGGTTCCAGCATGAATAAAGGCGCATCTAGTGAATGCATGGGCTTCATAAATAAAATAAAAGGAGTAAAGTCAAGAAAAGGAAAATAAAAAATAAAAATAATAAAATAAAAAATAATAAAAACAAGATAGAAATAAGATGTGAAAAATAAAAAACAATAAAATTAAGAAAAGGAGCAAAAATAAATAAAAAAAAACAAAATATGAAAAATAAAGAAGTAAGTAGAAACAAACAGTGGCCAGGAAACGCTTTCGCCTTGCAGCACTTTAGGGAGCCAAAGTGCCCCCTGAATTTTTATTGTACTTCTTGTACCACTTTTGATACCTCAATAATTCCAATACCTTCTAATAATACCTCAAGGGTATTTTTGTCGTACTTCATGCATCTGAATAATACCTGCAGGGCCGTGAGTTTATTTGATTGGTTTATGGTTAGTTCATGGGGGTAACGTCCCAAAGCGACTAAGGCTATGAGAGACGCCGTAGTGAAGGGCTCCGGAAATTTCCACCACCTGGGCTTCTTTAACGTGCACTGACATCGCACAGTACACGGGCCTCTAGAATTTCTCCTCCATAGAATTTCAACCGCCGCGGCCAGGATCGAACCCGCGTCTATCGGGTTAGCAGCCGAGCACCATAACCACTGAGCCACCGCGGCGGTTCAGGCTATTTGAAATAAACAAAATAAATACCATAAAACCACATTTATCTTTGCCGCTCCCCGTTTAGCATGTGCTCTCTGAAATCCACTGCCCTACCAATTAGCGCCTTCGGTGAATTTGCCTACGCGTTACATGCCCTGCGTACGCCTATTCTTGATTTCGACTAGGATATCCATCAGCCGCGTTGTAGAGCGCAGCTCTTAAGCGCCCCTTCATGGGTTGTGCCGCATCGTCGTCCCCGTTGCCGCTGTCGGTGTAAACGAGCGAACAGGTGTACCACAGCTCTGTCATTGATGTCGCCAGAGTGATGCGCGCACTGCAGGTAGAGTGGGTAGTGGAGGGGAGGTTTGTTTGCCATGGCACGCGCCACGAGCACTTACGTGCTGCCTCCTCGCAGTCGCGCCACGGTCCGTTCCGTTGGGGGCACTGGTCTGAAAAACTATTCCTCGTATATGACACTGAAAAATCTTGAGGTGGCCCTTTCAGGGCACCTAGTGATTGTGAGAGGTGATTGTGAGAGACAGGACCCTAGTGATTGTGAGAAGTGGCCCTTTCAGGGCAACCTCTCACAATCACTAGGTGGGCTCCTCATTACAGGAGCCCATTGGCGATTGCCGTGGCTGGGGTTCGGTCGGCCAGGGCCTTCTGGCTCACCAGGTCTGAGCAGCCGAGCAAGGCTGCCTCAAAGTTCTTATTTATTTATTTACAGTACCTACAGCGCCAAACGGGCATTATTGTAGGGCGGACTACAGAAAAAAAGGGAAACAAGGGAAATCCGTACCTACAAACATTCATTCATGCACCGCGGTTACCGACAGGTCAAGAACAATTCTTTTAAAACATCTAAGAAACATCTATGAAACATCTAAGTGTCCCTTCCTCCGTCTTTGCAAGGCTCTACACGTGATAGATTGTCCGCGTCGGCAAACGTAAAATAGCCTCAGCCAGTTCTTTCTGAAGAATGAGCGAAGCAACCGTAAAGAGACTTCGTCTGCCGGTGTTGCTAAACGAGCTGCCTGAGCAGAGAGACAGCGGCGCCGACGCCAGGATCCGTAGGTACGCGCCGCCCGAGCAAAAGGAAGATCCAGGAGTTAACGGCTTCAAAGTACAGGCAAGGCAGCGCCTTCGAGAAGACTGCCGTTCGCGCCGCCGAAGCACAAGCTTGCCGCAGCCGCCGAGGGGACCCTGCTGTTCGTACCGCCGAAGCAACGGCTGCGTGTGGAATTTCCCTTTTGGGGGCATTGTAGTCGTAGAAAGATTTTTTTCTTTGACCCACTATGCTATCGTCCTATCTCTCAAATCCACAACTATCATTTTCCCTACCACGGCTCGCTGCGTTGTTAGCACACTTTCAACCCTTTGCGTTAGGCTCAGTGTTTATCCCCCTTGCTTACCGCTGAAGTATACGTGCCTGAGGTGCTTTAGATATTCAGCGAACTGAATGAGGTGTTCAAAAAGTCCACCCGTAGGGAAACGCTTTATTAAAAATACACAGCGTAGAGCCGGCACATCCAAAACTATATGTTAAAACATGCAGAACGGTGTCCCAAAAAACGAGGATGCCGTCCAACTGTGAATCTCTTTCTTGGAGACAGCGAGGTAAAGCAGGTTGCATCAACGTTGCGTGATCGGGTTGCTTATTCCAATCGATGGAAGCGATTTTCAGTGCGAAATGACTTCTAGCCACACGCCCGGGGCTTCAGCGGTGCGTGTCCGCTTTATGTCTCTGAGTAGCAACTGTAACTGACTCAATGGGTGGTGGTAGTGAAAAAAATTATTAGGATGGAACCGGAGTTATGTTTGGATTAGCCCGTAAGGAACCGATCCTTACAAGCACTAAGAGGAGGTCTCTCGTTTGGGACCCCGTGGCTGTGGTAGTGGTGGTAATGAAAACATGTAATAATCATAGGAAGAGGTGTTACAACCCTTACAACCACTAGGTGGGATGCCTAGTCAGGCACCCCATTGGCGACTGCCGCAGCCCGGGCACGCTGCTTTAAGGCCCTTTGGGCCTGCAGGGTGCAGCAGCCAGACAGGCTCGCCTCCAAGTCCTCCCGAGTGCTGTTTGAGATGGGGGGTAAGGATGAGTTCTACTGGCAGGCCAACGCCACGTGGTAGGTGTCAGACACCTCCCCACAGTGTGAGCACCACCCGTCGAACTGAGGATCGAAATGTTGTAGAGTTGCCGGGCGCAGCATGGTGTTGATGAGCAGGCGCAGGAGTCTCCACTAGTTGGCCTTCCCCAGCCCTTTGCACGGGGTGGGAAGAGTTTCCTTATGTTTCCATATTTCCATAAAAGTGCATATTTCCTTAAAAGTGCAAACCGGATTGAAATCGAAGTCGGCGTCGGGTCCCGTAGGAAAGGCCAGGAGAGAAAGCGCGCGGGCTGCTGCGCCGCCTGCCTCGTTTCTTTGGAGGCCTTGGTGACCTGGAGCCCAAACGAGAGATCGGTGCGCGGGATCCGAGTCTTGGCTACAATTTTGGTGCGTACGATAAGCCAGTGGAGTAGCCTCCCATTGCTCGACGTTTCGACAAGCCTCTCGCGAGTCGGTGATCAGATATCTGAAGGAGGAGTCCGAGGCTGCCAGGATGATGGCAACCTCTTCTGCGTGATTTGCTGACTGCGCCTTGAAACTAAAGGCGTCTACTGTTTTGCCGTCGTGGACGACCGCGGCCTTGTACCGTGCCTGGGGTCCTGGTCGCAGGCGTCCACGTAGAAGAATCCTGGTTTGATCCCAAAATAGCGGTCCGAGGCTTGCGCCCGCGCCAGGCGCCTATAATTATGGTCCTCTTTGGACATGTTGATGGGGAGAGGCCGCACGTCGAGGGCGCGCCTCGAGTATACGGGAAGGCGGCATCTCTTCTCTGTGAATTGAGTGTGGTGGATCTGAAGTCAGGCTAGGAGGCGGCGACCCGACCCTGTCTTTGTGAGACGAGTGTATTGGTTGTTGAGGTGGGCCTCCCGAAGCTCCCTGAAAGTGTTCACCGTCCCCAGTGCCATGAGGTGGCTGGTAGAGGTAAAGATTGGGAGGTCCAGCGCTTGTTTCACGATTTTGCGGAGGATGACCTTGAGGGCCTCCTCCTCCTGTTTCCGCCGGTGGAGGTAAGGAGACGAATGCAAGATTGGACTGGTCACGAATGCGTGCGCCAGCCGTAGGAGGTCTTTGCATCGTAACCCACCGAGCTTGTTGGAAGCCCGCCGGACTGTGTGGCCCACCTGTTCCCACACCTGCCGGAGCTTAAATACTGTTGTGTTGCAGTGTCACTGGTTGTGTATAAAGAGTCCGAGGACTCTGATTTCCCTGGATTAATGATTGGGACCGCTTTCCAAAGAGATATTGATTTGGGTCGAGCATGTGCGCGTGGTGTGCAGAAGCACAAATTCAGACTTTTGTATGGAGCATTGCAGACCAGAGCCTGCAACCACGTTTAAACCTGCAAAAACTGGCACGACTACGATAGATGATACCTTAACCATCAACATGATGTTGGCGGCGCTGACTTCAGTAAACATTGAATTAAGGCTAGCCCCTGCCGGCCAAGCGCTCCACAATACGTTCCCAGATGCGCGATCAAGCCAAAAGTCAAGTAATCGCCATATTGAAAATTTCTACAGCGACTGGCGGGTATGCACCAAGCGAGGAATGTGCACCGTAAATGCCTCTCTTGAAGCTTCACAAGCCGGCTATGAATCGAATTCCGTTTCCTCGTATCGCGAAATGTACTTTTGTTGATTAATGGAGCAAAGGATCTTTGTGTGCTCACACTGGGAGTTTATCAAGAGTCTTCTCGGCTTACAAGTTTCATACGAGCTCGCAGCAGCACTGGGGATGTCGGTGGTCTCGTTGACGGTGTGAAGCGCAAAAGTGGGCGCCGGTTTAGCAGCCTTCCAGCAAATTCTACACGTCAAAGGAGTGTTTGACAAAGTGTTCTCTTTGTAACAAGTGAGGCAGCAAGATATTTGCCTCTAAAGCTTTTAGTGGGCCATTTGTAGAATCCGCGGAGCTGTGGGCTTCAGGAAATGGCGGCGGTACAGAATTGCACAGATGGCATGGTCCAGAAGGAATCACTTTCAGCTTTTTTTACTTTTGACAAGGGTTCGACCAAATTCTCGGACGCATCTAGAGGCGGGAGGCGAGGAACAAACAACGCCTTTGTTATTGTAACCAGTTTCATCAGGAGACAAGGACGTTTGTATTGTGAACGCTGGTATTGGTCGCTGGAGTTGTCTCAGGAAAATTAGCATTCGTTTTTAATTCCTTTCAAGCAGGGCTTCATTTCTCTTCGAACAAAATAAAGTGCTGGGACAGGAAAGTTGTGACAACGTGCCAAAATTATTATGTACAGGCTATATCCGCATATACATACGATGCTTGCGCGGACACATTATTGAACCTGATTTGCGAAACATATGTATTGATTTTCTTCTTTTGACATTATTTATGTGAGAAATGTTCTTTCCTCCTGCTCCAGTCATAAGATATCTTTGTGATGCAGCCGACAGCAGATGTGGTTAAGGGTGCAATAGCATTCTGCGTATATAAAGTGTACTTTTCATTTTCACTATAACAAATGTTGTAACCATTACCAATGGCTACCTGACAACCCCAAAAGAAGTTTGGTGCTTGTGTGTACTATGCGAAGGTATGTGCAGACGTCCACAGACCTCTCTAGAGCGCTGAAGCGACAAAGCGGATAGTGCACTGCTGTCATTCACAAATGACTTAGAGCTCGAAAGAACACATTACCGCGCATGGACATTGCCATAGATCGTATTCAACTCGTCAGGTCTTTAAAACCTTTATCGGGCACACCAGGCAGTGGCGCTGTCACAAATGCAAAACCGAGCGCGCCGCTCAAGCGCCCTAGAAAGGTGTGTGGACGAATGTATAGTTACCCGACAGCTGGTAGAGCTCCACTCGCTAATTAGCGGGAGTTGTTAGCCGTTCACTGTAGCACAGCTGGCACACACGAACTTCACCTATTCTAATGCTTTATTCTAACACCAATGGGGGATGTTTTTGTCTGATTTAGCTTAGCATTCGCGTCGCAGTAGGTGGAGCGCCAGGCGCAAGTGCAGCGGGCGTGTTTTTATCCTGAACCTGACTACAAAATTCGCATGCGGCGTTTCCTGAGAACCCTCTGTAGTGCTGGCCTGCACTTAATTCATCTTGATGATATAAATATACTAAACACCTTCTATACAATAAAGAAATAACTAGAACTCACGTATGACTACACACACGTTGCATATGCTGTAGGCACCGCTCAAGAAATCACGTATTACAGGACTGAGGTCACACCTTAGTGTGGAAGAAGCTTTGGGCGTGCGTCGCCTCTGCAATTAGACTGACAACGTCAGTGCTGAGTTGCTGAGCAAAGGGACCACAAATAAGCTGGTCAGAATCGTTAAGGACTAGTAGTGTATCGCCCTTCCTCTTGTGATCAGAAGTAGCGTGCCAGGCACGCAGCCAGACTGACGTCACTAGCTAGATTAGAGGATATCTCTATCTTTTTGTTACGCTCGAATGAAACGTTTCCGCGATCAGCCGTCCCTCTGACCTCTGAGCGTTTCCGAGCTGGTTTGCCGCTAGCATCCCGAACGAGTTTGTTTCGGGCGCACATATCCGGTCAGAAAATAGATTTCTTTTAACTGCCTTCAAATATTCTAGTGGACATTGTCCGCTTAGTTCATCAGGGTCACTCTTCGTTTCGTTCTCTGAGGAGGAATGCGAACAGCTTACTTTTGCGTGCGTTTTTGCTTCCACTCTTTGGAAAAAATCCCGTTATTTGGAATTACTAAATGCTCTATTTCTTACGTTATACTGGCATTACGAACTATTTGGCACTTCTCATCTCACGGACGGATCTTATTTTCCCGGAAAGGGTCAAATCTCTGTTTTCTTATTAGTTGCTCAGTGTCAGGTTGCGTCCACGATTAAATGACTCTCTTAAAGCTATCTGATTAGCTTTGCCTACTATTATCTTGGGGATATCATTCCAGCAGATCCTTAACCCATCCACCAGCCTTTCTCCTGGCAGCCTTGCAACGCTTTCTATGGCTTCACCAGTCTGGTCCGCGGTCCCTCCTTATTAGCTATAGATGCACTAATATTGATTCCAAATATATCACACTCATCGTAAATTAAGCACGGAATGGTGACACACTTGTGCGTTGAGTAGAGGTGCTGCTGGTGGAAACTTTATTGCCAAAAAGAGAGCGCATAACCCTCCAAAGCTGCCCTTGAGAGTAGGTGACATCCTCAGACCGGGACGTCTTAGGACGATGTCGCTGCTTTGGCTCATGCAGTGAGGGCATGTTGGGCTGTGTTCATATGACAAGCCCGTATCATGTGGTAGAGTGTGTTTGCACCTGCCAGTGACCGTGGGGTCAAAATACTGCCAAAGTACGGTCACAATTCCTTGTCCTGGCCTATCCTGGCCTTTGCCAGTGGCTGAGTAACGGCGGTGCTTGCAGCGATATTATTCCACTATGTCTGTACCGCAGGAAAGGCGGTAGCGAAGTTCAGTCCATTTGGGCTGAAAAAGAGGTACCCGGGTCACCACTCAAAACAGAGTTTTCCAAATGCATCTACTTCAGCAAAAATTCTTTGTAAAACACTGGTTCGCTGAAAGCTCGAACATGCGGCGTCTTTATGGGGCCCTGGAAAAAAGAAGCTCATATCCGCCTTAGAAACTGTTCAAAACCGTGCAGCGCGTTCTATTCTTCACAAGTATCGCCACACATATAGTGTCATGCTGATGAAAAGCGCTTTGACTAACCACGCTTTGAACGCGCAGGAAAATATCACACCTCTGTCTTTCTTTTTGAAAATATACGACTGTAATCCTGTTTTGTGCGACAAACTCATTGCTTCTTCCGCCCCCCAATGTTTCATCACGCACTGGTCATCCACACAAAGGGAAAGTTATAATTCCACATACAACCGCTTGCTTAAATTCTTTGATTCTAGGTGCATCATCCGAGTGAAATAATTCACCATCTGACATTGGATTCACCGACAGATTCGAGCACTGAAGCAAATTTTACGTGTTCATTTTTCTAGCCCATGAGTTCTACGCCTTTCGGTTTTTAGTGCACCGTGAGTGCTGTCTTTTGGTTTCTTGTTAATTTTTGGCGTGTTTTCATTTAGTTATCATTCGCCCAGTTTTGCCACGCTCACACATAATTGCTCTATATCGTAATCTTCGGCACAGTCCACGAGCCACATGTCCTGTTGTAATTCATAGCTGTATTCCCAATTACTGTATTCTTTTTGTGCTTGCCCCGCCGCGGTGGCTCAGTGGTTACGGCGCTCTGCTGCTGACCCGAAAGACGCGGGTGCGATCCCGGTTGCGGCGGCCGTATTTCGATGGAGGCGAAATTCTAGAGGCCCGTGTGCTGTGCGATGTCAACGCACGTTAAGGAACCCAAGGCGGTCGAAATTTAGAGCCCTTCACTACGGCGTCCCTCATAGCCTGAGTTGCTTTAGGACGTTGAACTCCAATAACCAATAACCAACCAATCTTTTTTGTTCTTGTACTACTCCCCTGAATGACGCCCGCAGACCGATGAGGGTATTTGAAATATACAAATATATTGCAGCCACATTAACGCTCCTCTCTGAGCTTGCAATCTGTGGAATACACTCCTTTACCGACTAGGAGATTCGGTTACATGCTTACAAATTACATGCCTTCCCATGCCCCTTTTTGATTTCGACACAGATATCCATTTGTCGCGGGATATTATAAACAGCCCAGATAATTGGCCCAATATTGGAAACGGATTATCAAAGAGGCCGGTCCTACAAATCACCAGAGTGGAACCCGCCCATTTGCAAGACTCGGCCGGTTACCTGTGCTGCTTGGGATGTTCCTGTCTCCCAAACTCACATCTGTCAGTTTCCTTTCCACAGCTCCCTGCGTTGTGCTCAACCTAATTTCAACCCTTTTTGTAATGATAAATGTTTATACTCTTTGGTGAGCCCAGACGTATACCGTGATTGATGTGCTTTATGTATGCAGTGAACTATACAGTGTTTTCATAAAATTTCCTTCATAGGGAAACGCTTTACTAAAAACCTATACTGCAGCACAGGCCTATGCAAACAAGGCATTCAGAACACCCAGAGCGGCGGGCCAGACAACCAGGATGCCGCCCAGCTTTGAATCTATTTTTGTGAGGCGACGAGCGAAATTAGATGCCGCCGGCATGTCCCGATCGAGTTATTTGTTCGATCAATGGCAGCAATTTTTTTAGCGAGCCCAGCCTGAACGACCATCGAGGAAAAGGTGGCGGAAATTGCAGGCAGTGAAGAACAAAGGTGGATAGTTTTTGGCCGGCAGAATGCTCATTTTATGGTTAACCTCAATATAAAACTGAAGATCCGATGAAAGCGGCTTTACCTTCTACAGGAGCAGCCAAACTTTCGAAAACATGAGCTCATAGTTGCTTTCTTTTTTTTAAAACAAGTGTTCCCACATATCGCCACAAAGAGCCGGACCTTAATACAGGGTTTGGAAAAGTTCCATGCCGGCAATTACGTTTATGCAGTATTGATGTATGTGCGCGTGTGCATGTTGCGCGGCACATGTATCATCTGAAAGGTAAAAAACATATTTGTCTCACGCAGGTGCCCAACTTTGCAGTGTCATTTATGTTTTAGGTGAAGGACGTATAGTGGTAGCGCGCAGTGCTGTTGTTTTGGACTTAGTACATACTGGAATGAAACCAGAACAGGGCGCAGGTAGCAGCAGTGCGTGCCATACGGAATCAACATCACGGAGTAATGTCCTTGTATAGGCAAGTGGTAGCGGCGGCAAAGCTGCGGGAAAGGAAAAAAATTGTTAAAAGCAAAGGACGTGCAGCTGCGCAGACGAGAAGGTCATCGAGAAACTGTGGATGTGTTTTGACCTATCTTGTTTTTACATGCAGTCGGATGTGAGAAGCGCAAAACATTTGTCAAGGTTTTCTATCTAATAAACAGCTGTTATTTTGTGACACTACCACTTTTTGCTATTTCATGCAGCCATATCTCCTGAGCGCCAACGCTAGAGTACAAAATTGTGGTGGTGGTGGGAGCTATTTTTAACCCAAACAAATTCAAACCAGGTCCTCAAGGGTGGACTCATACTTGTCCAAGTGTTCGACCGCCTGGGCTGCACAGAGAGCTGTGTACACTAGCCATGTTTGGCCAGCTAGTTGAGCAGCTCGCACAGCGGCCTCCCGTCAGCAGTGAGATTAGTTGGGAAGGGGGGGGGGAGGGGGTACTGCCATGGGTTGGGGACATTCCCACAGGTAGTGTATGAGGCTGGCGTGGCCGCCGCACATGTTGACCAGAGTCGGAGGGTCAAGGTAGTGTGGAACGATGAAGTACTGCACGTAGGCTGATATATAGCAGTTTCTCTACCGCCACTAAGCAGCACTGTATTTGGATCTACTGTATGTTGAGGTAGCGGGATTGTGAAGGGGTTAGTTTTTAAATGACTGGTCATTTGGTGTAATGTGAGGAGAGCCCGCGAAGTTTGCTGCCTTGGTTCGAGTGTCCCATCTTCCAGGGAACGGAGGGATAGTTACGGGGCCAGCACATGGATGTGCTGATTAAGGGCGATCGAGGCATATCCTGTAACCCAAGTGAGAATTCTTTCCTGGGTAAGCGTATGTTCTGATGGATGAATGCATCAGGTGGTTGATGTTGTGATTCTTTGCAGATATTTATGGTACGCATCTTAGAAGTCGGCACAAATTTCCGTGATTCCAGAATCTTGTGCAGCATTTGTGAGAGCGAAAGCGATGGCCGCGCCATCAGTTGGCTTGGTGGGTGGCTGTGGCATCGATTTGGCCATCCTCATGGGTGGCGAGAGTGGTACAGTATCCTGGTAGGGTGTGTTGAGATGCGTCCGCCTAGATTTTGGGGTCTGCTTCAGTAGTTTTTGGTAGATTATTGACATCGATCCCGGAGTCTGGCCCTGTATAGCTTGGGGTTCATACTTCTATTCAGAGAGATCTGATGCGCAGTTAGCCTTGCATGATTTTTCTTATTTTTAAATGCGTTTGAACTTGAAGGCCGCAAAACATGTCAGGGTTTCCAGCCCAATAGAGCTATGCTATATTTGTGAGAGCCTGCTATTTTTCTTTCTCGGATTTCTTATAGTACTCTGTTCTGAACACATACGAGAGAGTAGAAAATTGTGCGTAGTGCCTGCGTCCTGCACTACTTTAGAAATCTAGCATTTTATGGACAGCACATCTGTTTCATTGAGCCTGTAGAGAGGTGCTCTCATCATTCAGAACCACTTAAAAATGCGTGTATCAACAGTGCTACCGTAGACTACGTCGAGATGTCTCTGTCTGAGTATACTGTAGTAAATGTAAAGTTCTCTTAATTTCGCGGGCTCTCCGACTGCCTGGTCAGCCTATTAATATCCTAAGGCAGACCGCGCTACACACCGGCAGGAACGTCGTGAACGCGTTCTAAATTTGCGGCACCAACGAAGAACTCTTCCCTCCACCTCCCATTGCTCGGGTCATGCCGACGCCAGTCTTATTCCTCAGGAACTCCCTTTCTTGTGAATTGTATCCCGACTATATCCTTCACAAACCTGGCAAGGCCGCATGTCTCATGTGTAGTGAGCATACGTCAGACCTTCATACAAATTAGTTATGTTTTCGCACCTTTTAAGTACCCACCATAACTCCCTCATATCTCAAGCCTCCTGTCACCTCACGTGGGGACGATGGACCACTCCGCCTACCTCTCTGCAGCCCTTCCTCTAGACGCTTCCTGTAGCCGACATCCAGAACATCCAAGGGAGACGTGGTCCAACACCGCCTTAGTCGTTAAATAGCGCCCAACAAAACGCTACTAACTAGGATCTGACATGAGCTTAGAAATAAAAATTCCCCTCTCTATCTCTCTTAATTTGCACCCATGCAACAATTAGTCCACTGCTCAAACCATTGCTAGCCCCATTGGACACGTGCACTATAGTGTGCCATCTTGTCCAAAAGGAATTTGTCCCCCTTTGGGGTTCGTTACCACGAACAGGCGCCAAGAGTGCAAGTATCAGTTCTGCTTTCCCTCGTGCTCACTTGCTTAGTCAACTGAGACGCCCACAGACCTCAGAGTTTCCAAGGGACGGCCATCGTCTCCCGTAGGGGGAATGAGACCGGACCGAAGCTGAGCCGCCAAGTGATCCAAGCGGTCGGGTTCCACAAGGATACCCCGCTCTTCATGACTTTGCTCAGCGGAGATTTCCTTGCAGCGACCTGCATAAGACAGCCGAAGCATCCCGTCCCTTGTCCGTAACGTGGTATAAATCCTCCAACAAAAGCATCTCTACATCCTTTAGGTATCCACACATCTGCTCAGCTTGGCTCAAAGGGGTTCCCATCCACCCATTCTTAAGTATTCACTAAGGCCGCCTCTACCCGACTGAATTACAAGGGAGTGCAACCTTTCCTACATGTACGAGAGGCTGTTTTAATAGTGTACATGAATGTGCGAACTGACAGCACCCCCTCGGTGATAGGACTATGTAACTACTTCCAGTGTTAACCGGTGTGAAATGGGATCTCCGTCCCCGGATCTGCCGGGTTGATCCACCCTCCGGTTGATGGCCTAGAGCTGTCAACAGTCAATCAAGCCCATCATCAGGCAGACTACCAATCTTCTACCCGTTGACACGTCCTATGTCTTTGGGGTGGCCCGATCTACTCCTCGCAGCTCAAATTCCGTGCCACTTATGGCAGGAGTCTCCAGTCCAGCACCATCACCTGGACCCCGAGCCCGGCACCTTGGGGGAGGGCCACCCAATTTTTAACGTGACAGAGTTAAGGCTCCCGTTCTGCAGTAACTACGACGTCGGCGTCGTCCATGTTGGGGTTGGTGAGCAATCTAGATGACGTAAACTTGTGACGTCATCAAAATCTGGCAGGCTACAGGTGGCCGCTAAATTTATTATTGTTCGCGAGAAGTTGCCCAAGAGGAGCAACCTGGGTCGCGAAAGCCCCACTGAAGGCAGCATCTGCCATTGCAGGGTCAATGCTTAACCGTTGCACCTGTGCGCCAGTAGTGGTGTGACGACTTTCAAGAATCTACGAATCTGAAGTCTAGAATGAATTATTCAGCAAATATTGGCGTTAACCTACTAAAGCTGTCAGGTCATAGCGAGAAGGCGGAGCTCTGCGCTTCCATTTTTTCTGAAATGTCTTCAAGGCTGCCTTCAACTTGCTTTATCGGCTCAGGCAAACCAAGCCAGGTTCTGCAGCTCACATCGCCGTCCACAGAAGAAAGTCTACCATACCTATAGCCGGAAGTGGGAGTCCAACCCCTGGCGCCACCAACAGATTAGCTTCGCAATCCGCTTCTTTCGGCTACTTGTCATCACCGCAGTATTTTTTTATACGTGTGTTTCGGTGAACAAAAGTGAGGCGTGCGTGCCGCAGGCGGTAGGTGTGCTAGTACGGAGTGTACAGCCAAGAAATGGTCCCTATGTTTTAGAATTGGAAGGAGCTTTAAAATCGCTGAGCCTATATCTGGTAAATTCGGACGAAGAAAGTGGTTTCCCATTATCAACCCCAACCAGTTCTCGTCAAAACCGAAATGAGCAGTGCAAACATTGTCACTGCGTTAACGGTTTGTCTCTTACAGAAGCAAAATTCATGGGCAAAGATGCTTCGCAAACAAGTTGAAAATACGAGGCTGCGCTGAGTATCGGCCAAAGTCAGGAAGAGATTCAGATATGTTTTTTCTTGCAAGCACACATAAAGTAGAACGCCATTTCTTTGTCGTCAAATCTGAAGCCGGAACGTGGCAAAGGTGCGTCGCCTTGTTCTTCCAAGAAAAGGTGAAAATATTAGAATTGTATGACCCATTATAGGTGAAAGATTTCGATCCTATTGAGTGTCGGAAGGAAAATGACGGAAGGCTGTTATATTGCTTTTGAGTGCACGTCAATGATCTCGTCATTTTTTCCCGCACAGTGAACTACCTTGATCGCATTTTTGTCGCCCCCTTCCAGAAGGCTTAAGGTGAAAGCTAGGGCGGTTTTCTATATTTGTTGACACAAATATGCTTGGCTGTAAAAACAAGGCATTTGTGTTGGCTGCTTTAAAGCGCCTATAATAAGTGACTTGTATTTAGTAAATATTATAGGACAGCATTTCTAAGCTTATATGGCCTAGGTGTTGTAGGAGTCTTTCGTTTCGTGGGCGGAATTTCAGTGGTCTTAGAACGTTACAGAATACTGAGGCATAATAAGAATCATTTGTACATGCTTAAAAGTTTGTCTTTAACCGTTTTCCTAACTGAATAAGTGCCCACGCACAAGAGTCCCAGTTGAAAAATCCACCAGAACGTTCTGGTGTGTTCTGGTGTTAAAACCAGGATTTCCTGGTGTGGCTGGTGTGGGCACCAGGCCAGCCTGGTGTGCACACCAGACCAGCCTGGTGGTGTCTGGTGTGCACACCAGACCAGCCTGGTGGTGCTGGTGTGCACACCAGACCGGTGTGGTGGTGTCTGGTGTGCACACCAGACCGGTGTGGTGTTGTCTGATGTGCACACCAGACCGGTGTGGTGTTGTCTGATGTGCACACCAGACCGGTGTGGTGTTGTCTGATGTGCACACCAGACTGGTTTCATGTCGTCTGGTGTGCACACTAGACTGGTTTCATGTCGTCTGGTGTGCACGTACACTAGACTGGTTTCGAGTCATCTGGCGTATATGATCCAGCTCAAGCACACCAGACCTGTTGCTGTATTCATGTGCGGGAGCCGAGCGCCACCAAAAAGATCTGTTCGGTTCATTCTAGTTTGCATGATGTACCAGATACAATCTCAGGCACATGCCAGACATGTGGCCAAGGATTATTTCATGCACTGACCAACATGTAGGTTGGTTTGGTACTTACTGAGATTAATGAAAGATTTCTGTCCTGCTTAATTGCATAGTCCATTGTTGCAACTATGGGTGTTCATGTCTTCACACCACAGTCAAACCGTAAAAAAGTCCAAGGTAAATTGTGAGGTGCATTTGCATATCATACAGCATATAATTTAGTAGTTATTACTATTACACTAAGGATGAATGGCAGTCTGTTTATTATGTGGACAAAAAAGGCACACTTTTTTAGCTTCCAGGTATAGTTAAATGCTCATATCAGCCAGGACAACAAAAAATTTGTATCTGGTGTGACTATGAAAACATAAAGGCATGACAGCAGGTTGAACTAAAGCTTGAAAGAAATTAAAACACATTTATTCTCAAAATTCAGCATAGAACTCCTTCGTTTCAGAGTTGCAGTAGTGCCTTCGCGAAATGGGCATTTGGGAAAGTGCCCCTGAAAGCATCGCAAAAGAACACCATCAATTCATTCCCCTGAATTGTAGCAATGTGGGGCCTTTCATACAGCCAGGCAGCTTCCACAGTGCTTACCAGTGCCTTTCACAGTGATCAAGGCAATGAAATTACTGGAATCAGAATGGTGATAAGGAGGTGGGCTTTTGTGCAGACACAATACTTGACGGGCAGGTGGGAAAGTACTGAAGTGCTGCCAGCTGCATTAAGCACTGCCAGCTCAGTTGATAACAAATTTTGCAAGGGCATTTGAAGACAACTTCACACAGCACTGTGCATTTGCTCATCGACGCAATGCCAGAAACCATAAGGAACAGCAAGACAGGAACAGGCATGGCTGAGTTGGCAACAGTAAAAAGTGCTACACGGCAAAACAGCCGAAAACATCCTAAGCTCCCCCTGTGCTATAGATTCTGCCTGTAAGAGCTTAATTTTCTGACTGACATGAGAGCTGTACATTGTTAAGAGATGAAGAGAATGTGAACTATCAAGTTTAAATGGCCAACGATTATTTCGTGCACTGACCAAACACCACCAATTGCATAGCTGCTAAAAGGAGCATTTTGCTACTAGTTTACTTGTTTTAACACCCGCTAGGTGAGATGCCCCAGACAACTTTTTCATCAACAGCCAAACAAAGTCTCAAGGTCAGCACATGTAGGTAAAAAAAACAAGCAAAAGACATTTTACATATCATTATATAAAGGGTCTTGGAAAACAATGCCCTTCTAAAGTTACATGCACTGAAAAAATTCCCCGCTGTACATTACCACTGAAGGCTATGGAAAGGTGCAAAGGAAGTGCAAATACACTGTAGAGAACATCTTCAGCATGAGTTGCTGTTTTTCATGACAATGCCTACTTCGAAGCACGAAGGACAAGAATAAAAAAACTCGTGCTCAGCAGCAGAGCAGCAAATAATGCACAAGACAGTACACCGCAACTTGACATTACTTAATAAGGCACAATATTATATAAAAAAGGGCTCATATCACAGGATACAATGTCAGTCAGGTTATCCAGCTGAAGTAAGCAAAGAATAAAAATAAATGGGTGCAGTTTTCACTGGATATAAACGAATGCATGAGAACTGCTTCAAAGAACTGTTCATGAACTCGGAACAGATTGAAAACACAGAGATAACAGTCCCTGATAAGTGTGTTCATTTAACAGAAATGAACACTTACAAAAAAGCTGGCTCATTCGGGTTGCTAAGTCATATATATAGGGATACATCTTGTAGAGAAATCATCAGCTAAACTGCATATACTGTGGGGCAAAGGCTTCTCCGAATACTAAGTTCCGAACCTCATGTGAAACACGGCACTGCAGGAGCATTCATGCTTTGGTTGGTCTGTCCAGCGGGCTCAATATTTAAGGCTACGTGTTCCCTTGATGGAGACAGTTGGCAAGTACGTATGTGAATTTGGTACTAAGCTGCCATTGAAGCATGTATGTGTTGACGTGTTGGCAAATGCAAAGAAAAACATGCCTATCGAAACATTTTCTTGCTGAACATGCACAAGACAGTGTACTGGATGACACTGCCACGTGACAGTGAACATGCACAACAAACAAGACAGTGTGTTAATGATAATGGAACACGCTGCAACCTCAAAAAACACTAACTAGGTACCTTGCAATGTGCTGCCAAGTTTCATGACATTTTGAATTTTGTAAAACGCAATAGCAAGTTGGCCACAATCATAAATGGAGATCAGTGAAAAAGTGGATGAGTGAAACTGCTATGAGGAAGATGTGCAACAGACTGGGCAAAGGGCATTTTGTCTATGTCGAAAAGATCAGCATCATCATTTTTGCATTTTTCACAAAGCTGTATTCGTGTCTCACATGCTGCATACATATCGTAAAACTGTGCTCAGAATGACATCGCTTTGAACCAGTTTTGACCACTGGTTTTGTAGAAAAAGAGAGGAACAGAGCTGTAGCAATCACTTCATAAAAAGACCTCAAATATGGTAAATATCCATACCACAGTCTTTTGGATGTATAAGACGACTTGCTTGTACACTGAAACTTGCTTCAAGAAGTATTATGTTGCAGTTCACCGATGAAAAAAGCTCAAAAGCTGAAGAAGTTTAAATTTTTGTTTCCCTGCAAAAGTGGGCCGTGTCGAACTGTACGCCCGTGCTTGTAAAAACATAACACCAAGGAGGCCTAAAAGTTAAAAATATGCTGAATGGTTTGTTTCATAGCTCGGTAGTATCCAGCATGCAAAAATATGGTGCACAGGGGCGGCATTTTCCCATTTGACAGCATTTGAAGCAAGTGGGATACAAGTGTCTTACTCAAGAATATTTTCATGCTGTTCCCTCATGGTACTGAAAATGACTAATCACTTTCATGAAGATTAGGCATCTTCACTAAGAATGTGCTCTCTTGTTCTACAAGCACACAAGGTGAAACAACGCTTTCTTCGCAAAGCATGCAGAGAGCGATGCCAAATGGAGGGTGCTCGATTCTGAACAAAAAGGGCAGCTCAAACACTTCAGTAATCAATTCTTGACACAACAGCAAGATTTTGCTGTCAGCAGCAAACACCTTGAGAATTTTAACAAGTTTGCCGTTACTTGCTTCCAGGTAGCATGAACATGTTCTTTCTGCTTGTTGATAATGGGCGCTGTGTACAGTGAACCCCTTGACACGAGCTCTAAGGTACTCACTTACGCATGCCTCGGAACCAATGTTTTGCCTCAACAGTATTTGGATGGGTTCTTCATAGACACAAGGTGGCAAAGCTGCACCTAAGACACTAGATTTGTGCTGTTTAGAAATTTTACCTGAAATTAGCTCCTGCTGCTTTTTCAAAAATGGAGGAAGAGGTACCAGACGTTTCAAAGAATTTAGAACTCCATTCATAATGAATCTTTCTGATATTTGCCGAGGAACCCCTTTCGCAGCAGACACAAGCTTCAAGATGTCCCCGTTGCCCCCTTCAAATGGGAAGGTTGACGTGGCCCACAGTGGACCTGTCATCCTAACAGATTTCGCCAGATGTAGAAGTTGATGAACATTGAATGTTTGCGCACTTTCATCATAAAATATTTTCACTTCCTCCACAAACTGTTTCAGCAACCTTTCTGCAATAAAAGTGTCACTGCGTTCAACACTTTCTCTCAGCAGCATAAAAATGCCTTCTACCAGCAATGAAAAATGCCTAATATATCTATCTGGCAGAATGTTTTGAAGGCATGGCACACTGTAGTATAGCAACCAATACTTCCATTCTGTGGCTTTCCAGAATGCCCTCTCTGAAATTGGCCTTGGCAGTCTCGAGAAGCTTATTGGTGGCCGTGCTTTCAATATACGCTGATTTAGCTCGGCAATTCTATTTCCTACATACCAAGGCTTCCCAGTTGCAGACAGCCAAAGCTCTGTCATTTGTGCAGTCACACCCTCCAGGACACAATGCATATAATCGGGAGGGAAGCCCCAGACCAAGTCCAATGTTCCTAGCTTCGTAACTGGAGATGGCCCCTTCACGCCATCGACAGAGCACTTTCTTGTAACTGCAAGGGACATGGCTGACAGCACAGTGTCGTGGGACCTTTCAACCATGGCACCGCCTTCAAACGTGTACTTTACTGTGCCTACAACAAAAACACAACAAATCATTAAAATCAAAACTCACTTCATGCCGCACAGATCAAAGCAGTAGTAAAGAACAAATGAAAATAATTAAAAACATGAATATAACACCGGCAAAGTATAAAACATCCAACTAGCCAAGTAGGCTGTTATTCCTTACTTTTACCGCTGGCAACCAATCTGCCATGTAAAACATATGCTGTATATCTGTGTCCTTCATAAGACTGAATGAAAGCAGGAGTCTCACCGTCAACTAAAGTTCCCTTGTTAAGACACCAAGTGCAGCCGTAGTACCCGTTGTACTGCTTTGCATTGAGCAAAGCAGCTCTGGCCGGTGAGTCGACACAGCAGCACACAATTCTGACTGCAGACTCCACAACTTGATCAGCAAAGGTCCACATCAGGCTGCCAACCTCTTGGAACTTGTCCACAAAGGTTTTCATGAAGAGATGTGCAGGTGGAAGGAAGGAAGGAAAGAGACTTTAATGGATAATGGAGAGGTCTGCCACACTGCTCCAACCAAAATATTCTTCCACCGCAGAGGAACGGGAAGCTCATTGAGGGCAACTTGTATTGGCCACACAGAACCTTTGCTTGACTTAAATACCAGTGCACCATCAGTATTCATCGTCAAAGTTAGGTCACTCCACTTCATTTTGTGGTTGCTGCGAACTTTCTTGTAGAGCAGGCCATCTGTGATATCGGTGAAAGCCTCTGGGCATGATGAAGCAAGCTGAAGCAGGTTGCTTCCAACTATTTTGCCCATGCGTTTCAGGAGCTGTTGCAGTTGTCGCTTCAAGTTAAGAGTGATGAAAAAGCTCCCCTTCTTCAAAACCTCTCCTAGGCTTGCAACTTCTGAACAAATTCGGCAACGCCAGTGGCTGGTACCATTGCCATCAATTAAGAACTGGCAAGTCGGGCAGAAGGCATGAATGCTCACCATTTTTGACTGCTGAAGCCTCCACAGTTTTCGAAAACCATATTTGGTTGAAGGAAAAACCTCTTCAGCAAAGAGGGCGTTCAGAAGCTTGAGCAAGCTGTCAACTTGTGTCCATGGTAGCTTAGCTGCCACAACAAATGATAATATCAGGAGCATGGCTTGCAGTCGAGTTGTGGACTGGCCAGGAAGAGTCGTCTTTGAGTTGGCTGCGATGAAATCAGAAAGATCATCATCTGGGTCGTCAGCTTCCGCATACACATCAGGGTCTCCCTGCTCAGCATTCTGGTTAAAAGAGGCAGCACTTCCTGCTTGTTCAGAGAGCTGAGGTAGTGGCAGCAGACATTCTTCACTCTCAGTTTGTTCGTCTGTAACCTCAGCGTCCCCTCTTGGTACCTCATTTACTGCAGCTAACTGCAAAGAATAAACAAAAGAGGAATGTATTAGCTACATCAGACAGTGACGAAAGCCCGAGTGGCATGCTTTGAGAAATCTGGCCGATTAGTGGGTCAGCATCTTATTATGGCATGATGTGAGCCCAATTAATGCTGAATTGCTGCTCCATCCTCACACCGCTTGTTCTTTACCCAGATTGAGCATTTGAGACTATTCCAGCTGACGAAATGGGAATGGATGTGAGAGGGCAGCAGTTGTAATTGCGTCCACTGCACACAACTCTGCCATTCGCTGTGATAAGATGCTGACCAAGTGACCGGCTCCAGCTCTCACAGTGCTATAAAGTGAGCTTCACACACTGACATGAGAAGATTTGTCTGAACCGGTGTTCTGCTGGACAAAGAGAGAGACCTGAGAGATCCGCTATGTTGAGGGCTCAGTGTTTTGACTTTTTGTCATTCTTACTGGTATGCACAGGAATTTTCCATAAAAATTACTACGGGCTTTAAAATGTATCAGTGCAATCCGTGCTGCTCACAGATGATGTCAGAGCAGAATTGCATGCATACTTCCCAGCATTTGTTGCATACTTAACCAAGTGTTGTCAGTAATCAGAGCTTTATTTCCTCGGATGTCTTTTATGCCATCGCCTAGGATGGTGAGAAATGACAGGTGGTGGCTAATGTACGACACGTAAACTCATGTTTGCCACATCTACATATAGTATGCCGATGTAGTCGACACCTCTCACACATTTATAGTGTTTTGGAGTTCGTGTTTGACTGCATTTATGTTGATGAACTCTTCTATACGCAGCATTTTTCATTGGCGCCTGTGCTCAAGTCCCCAAATGATGGCGGCTACATCCAATTTGGCTGCTATTTGGCTGTATTTCAGCCTAGCTATGTTACAAAAGGCCCTCACAACGCAATATTTTGATCCACATTTCACCTCACCAGTCTCCTTCTGCTTCTGTTTCTTGTTTCTCTTAATTCGATGCTGCGGAGTGCTTTTTTTCCTGATATCATTGTACACCCGCGCTGCCTTGCTCTTCTGCCACAATCTTTGATGCGACAAACTTTTTTGCCATGGTTTCATTCATCACATTCATCATTTCCGTTTCCTAGCCCTGTTTCTCATTTCTGCATGCTGCGTTCTGCTATGAGCCGTCTGCATCCATCACAGACAATATTTTGGACGTTGATAGGCCATGTAAGCAATGTAAGCTCCGCCTTTTCAGGAACTCTCTTTAGATGCTTACCGCGCAGGTAAGAGCATGGCCACTGCCTGCGGTGGGTGTAAGGACGCTAGGTTCTCGCGATTCCGCAAAAGAAAAAAAAGCTGACTTTAGCTTTCTCCCCCCCCCCCCTTTCACAAAGAAAAAAAATTGTGTGTGGTGGGGGGGGGGGGGGGGGGGCAAGTTGAAATACAGAATAAACGAATAGGTCCAAGTTATTCAAAAGGCAACGCTTCAAAGGAGCGCGGCGCAGTCTAGCGAAGCAAATCTCCATTACGGTAATGCACGCACAACGCACAGCAGCAGCCGCGCCGTCATGATCCGTGCCGCCGGTGCTCGGCGTTTCGAGCTGTCCAGCTCCAGCACCCGTTTGCCCTTCTTTGCTGTCCCTACTTCACTCAACTTCTGCAGTGCCTTTTATTTCGCAGCGACCCGTACCTCTTTTCCGCATCCACACCCACAAATATGCACTTGCTCGCCCCGCGTTTTGCTTCAAAAATTCACTGAAAAGCGGGCTTCTCCTCACGGCTCGCAAGCCTAATGGCAAAGGTCGCTTTTGCAACAATGCACAGCTCGGAAAAAAAAAAAAAACACTTGCGGATTCTTTATGAGTTCATGGAATGTAAAACTTTTCGCCGCAGAAAGTGAATGGGCCCTAGCATATGACGTAAACAAGTCGGTGAATTACCTGCGGTGCTTGAGACGTTGCAGCGGATTCCTTTTGCAGCCGGCTCCATGTCGTCTGCCGCGGAATTTTCAGTGATAGCGCATTTGGCTCCAAATAGGCGCGGTAGCGTTTTTTGGGAGGCATGTTGGAGCACCTCCTTTGCACGCTTGTAACAGGCTTGTACAAGTAGATGAGGCGTTGGCTTGTATAAGGTGCAAGAACGACACTGAAGACAGATGGAACGTACAACCAAGGAGGCGACTACAGACTGCGCGGGAAATTCCGCGCGCCCGCCTCTCCTTTCCTTTTTTTTTCATAGCTTCAATGCGCGCCCGCCTCTCCCAGCAAGGCAAACGCTACAATCTAGCCAAAAAGAAAGTGGCGCTTACAAAGTTAACTACTACATTTGCAACATCTACAGATAACTCAATCTGTTTCAGAGCAACGCGCTAAAGCAGTCTCATCAGCATGCAATTTTTTGTTTGACAAGACTGCAGCGCCACACACACCATTACGTTGTCAAAACATCATGTAGATAGTTTAATTGTTCCAACCGTTCCAACATCCTTTTTGTTCTATACTGCGCGACATTGGTGACTTGCTCCCGAGTGTGCATCAGTGCAATGGTGTTTTACATTTACGTGAAGTTTCTGCTTGACAACGTGAAAAAAGTCACTTCATCGGTTCTTGTGAAAAATTTCCACCCAAAGAGCACGGAAGATTTTGCGGCGGGAAATATCTATCAGGTCTATTGGGAGGGGGACGACAAAACAAAGGGCGGATACTACGACGCGGAAATCCTACAGATGACAGGTAAGAACACTTTTATTACTGTCTGAGTACTTTTGTAATTTCTACTTTGTGGCAGCTGTAGCTACCCGTGTATTTCCAGTGCCTTTAATGTACAGGGCGTTGATTGATATTGAAACTTCATTCAGCCTCTATGTATGTACCGCCGTGAGCACGCTTAACAGAGACGCTCGAGCGATTGTCTTTCACTGACGTTAGTGCCGCTGGGCGTCGGCCGCTGCGTCTGAGACAAAATTAAAGTAGAAGCAGGGCACGAGCTGTCTCCAACGTCCGCAAACATACCGTGCAGTATGGCCTTGGACTCTGCGCCCAGCGCTCAGAGGCTGTAATATCAGTGCAGGACGCGCAAGCGAACGTTCCTCCAAGCAACCACAGATATCCGTCGGACGTACGAGCTAGATCCGAACGTCCTTTGCCGAGATCGGACGTCCATCGGACGTACGAGCACAATCCGATTTCGGATATCCGTATTCGTATACATCCGCCGGACGTACAGACAGTATCCGCTTTTGTCTATCCGCATTAGAGACAAGGTGTACGTCCGAGGGATGTACGGTGGAGTATATTCTCCGGATATGAGTATAGAGTTTTTTTATAATTGTTCACACAGAAACGTCGCGCCGTTCGAGTATGTATACTGTAGAGTTCGCTTTTTTAACCTAGAAAATTTTATTCGCGAAGAAAATTTTTGCCAGTTTTATTGGCTAGTGTGCGAGAAATTGCGTTAATATCTGCATATCTGCTTTGGAGAAATTATTTCCATGAGCTACACGGTTTGACTTGAGGACTTTTGTAAATTCGCGCAATTCCCTAGTCATATACTTGCAGTGCAAGGGCCACTGCTGAACTAAATTTATTTAAGGGTAGGAGCGAGTGCTACACAAATTTACAGTAAATCAATTACTAATTTACATCTAGAAAACATATAAAAATCAGTAGCGACATCGTGTCCGCCGTGGTAGCCACCCTAGCCGTGGTAAAACGCGATTGAAACCACTTGTAAATTCAAAACTCCCGTTTAACTCCGCTATCATCATCATAAATGCAGCTTGTAGTCAGCCAAATCCAATCCATCAGCCACAGAGTGCAGCGGCGTAATGGCGGCGTTGCTGGTTTGGTGCGAAGTGTGGTGCCCCTTTTGAGCTCTGTTACTAGAATGTGTGGCTTTTTTTAGTCTGCGTACGAAAGTGGTGTGTAACTTAACAATTCGAAGGATGCGGCAAGTGCCTGAAGCCCTCCTGGAACGCTGGAATATCGTACTACACCGACTTCGGATGAAAGAAGGCCTAGTGTGATTGCCTACGGCATGCCCTACGGAGGTAAGTGCAGTACACTGCTTGGGAATTACTTTTATGACAGTGGAGCAGGATCTGTAACATTCTCTCGCGGGAGAGTTGGAGTTATGTTATGGCTATACGGTGGTGTGGGCTACGGATGGGTTGAGACTTGTTGAGAATGGGTTGAGAATACCAATAACAAAGTTGCCAAGCATTTTTGAATTTATCATGGTCTACTGAGATTTGGCGTGGACTTGATTACTAACCTTTTTCTTTTCATTTTTTGCAGAAAGCTGTTCGCTTCTGCTTCATCATGGAAGTAGGAAGATGGATGTGCGCTCGAAGTTTTATGTCTTATTGAGGAGTTACACACTTCACATTAACTCAGTCCTGTGCTGATGTACAGTCACAATAAAATATTCTCGCTGTACTTTCAGTTGCTTTTTCATTTTATTGCCCCGCGGACACGAAGAAAGTATGCATGTGCCATATATGCAAACATCCGAGAAAGATCCGGGAACGGACGTCCGAAATCGATGTCCGTCCGGAACATCCGAAACGGACGGCCAACGGCCGGCCGATGGATAGCTGTGGTTGCTTTGTTAAGCGTGCTGACGGCGGTACAGCACTCGAATTTGCTTGTCAGGGCTATAGGAATGTGTTCTTGAGCTTTTCTGCCTTTCGTAACGCGCACCGCTGTTGTGCAGTTCTCACGTTCAACTTGCAGGTTTGCGAATTCCGTCCTGTTTGCAGCATGTTGCATGTTGATGGATGTAACGAAATTAATCTGGCAGTGTCCGGTAGATGGTAGAGTCGCCCAGCTGAAATTACCCCGGCACCTCCATCAACTGGGCCTCGTGAATACGTTTTTTTTTCTCACTGGCGCCCCTCCAGGCATTCTTCAGTTGTAGTAATGAACTGTCTTATGTACAAGTGATGAGTGGCTGGTCTTCCCAGGGTGTACCCGTTGCTTTTTTTTTTTTTTGGGGGGGGGGGGGGTGTATCACTTGGGACTAGTTCGGAAGCATAAAATGTATACTTCACTGCTCTTGGTTATAGCTCAGTTGATGACCATGTCCTAGCTACGTGTATTGAATATTAAACTGTGAAGACCTCTGTAGCCGAGAAAGCTGCCAAATGTGACAGAGGTTCTCACGCCACGCTAGGTAGGAAGTGTCGATTCTGCATTGTTTCTTGAAAACTTGACATGAATGCGAAATTCTAGAGGCCCCCGTGTACTGTGCGGTCAGTGCACATTAAAGAACCCTAGGAGGTCGAAATTTCTGAAGCCGTTCACTGCGGTATCCCTCATAGCCTGAGTTCCTTTGGGACGTTGAACCCCCATAAACAAAAAAGCCTGGGGCTGCAGTTTCATATAGCAATGTTTGTTACTGCTGCTGAACAGTGGCGAAAATGATTCATTCTTAAAAAAAGGACAGACTACTCAATTGAGCAGCCAGTCTCTGATGAGTGTTGGGGGAATTCTGGCTGATGGCCAGATAGGCACTGTCAATTAAATAATTTAGAATAGAAGCTGCTGAAAAAGGCTTGGTGCAGGAAACATTATCTTGCATTTTATCATTACAATCAATGTATGGAAAATTGTGCGAACATACTCCTAAAAGAGATTTCTTCCCAGAATTCAAAGAAGAAATGGACCAACATATTTCTGGTCAACGACATCGTGGCGCAGTCGCGCGCCCCGCAAAACGCCCAACAGACCTGGCACGTGATAAAGTATGTATGCGCAATTGAAACCCGAACCTTGTAATGAAATGTGATGCTTAATAGGTTTTCAGTAACGTTGTGTCACATGCAAGCATTTCTGCAGTTTGCGTCCAAAGAAATTTAATTTTTTTTATAATGTTAAAGACAATATGGGTGAATATGTGTTTTGACACTGTGTTAACTACTGCAGGTTCGAAACATCAAAAAGTTGCGGATGCTCGCGCAGCAGGCCGCAACGGACGACCTTAGCACGGAGACAGCAGCAGAGAAAGAGGTGCAGAAACTGAGAAAAGAAAATGAGGAGCTGCGCCAGCTGAACATCAAGCTGCAGCACCAGCTCTTGCGCTTCCTCTCAGCTGATGGTACACTCCTTATAAGGAGTTTTTTTTCCTGTATTTCCTGCTGGTCAAGCTTATTGATTAAATGTTTTCAGGTCACATAACCTGGAAAAATTTTTGGGTGGTTTAAGAAGGAAGTGTGTGTGTGTTGGGGTGGGAGGGGGGGAATAGCTTACGGCGCATATTGAAATCTGCGGACTGAAGAGCAACTTGCTCTCACTTTGAAGGATTTAACCTAGCCATGACTGCCGACAAATCTTTTTGTGTTACTCTTTTACTCTCTTCCCTTGCTTTAAAACACCATACCAATAATTGTTGTACCTGCTTCGGTGGCTGAGTGGTCAGGGCACTTGGCTGCTTAGCCAGGACACCTGTGTTCAATCCTGGCCGTGGTGGCGGCGTTTCGAAGGAGGCAGAACACAAAAAGGGTCCGTGTACTCTGCAACGTCTGCCCATTAAAAACCCCATGTGGTCAAAGTTATTCCGAAGCCCTCCACTGCGGTGTCCCTCATAGCCTGTGTGTCGCTTCGGGACATGGATTAATTGTAAATTGTGGCTAAGCCATAAATCACAATTTTTTATTTGTTCACAAAGTCAACACGCTAGTAGTTCACTCAGTCATGTTGGCTTGTTGAATAAGACCAAGCTTTCCATTAATGTCAGATTTAAAATTCATTACTTCAGGTGTTAGAAAAAAAAATAATAAATACCTGACAAAGCCATATCTAAACATGCAGTTTCTTGTGGGACACGAACTGATAGATTTTTTGGCACAGCAGTGAGCCATGCCGCAAAAAATCCCAAGCTATGGGAAGGAATAACGGGGGATAAGGTTGTAGTGGAGCTTATTTTGGAGGCACTTTTCGCACAGATGCATGGCTGATTATGTTGGAATCAGTGTAACATCTACCACAAAACTGCGTCTAAACTTGAGTCGGGCATGAATCTGCAGTCGAATTGTCAACCAGCACATGCATGAGCGTGTATGAGGGCTGTTTGTGGAGTGCGAGGCGTTTACCATGGGAACAGGCACACAATATTATAAATATACGGGACATGTGCCTCGCGGCCCGCTCCTAACAAAGACTCAAGACTCGTCCTCTGTGGCTTCAACATTTCTCTTTGAAGCACTGAGGCGACCAACTTGCAATGCATTCTTGCAAAGAGCAGTAAACACAGGAGAGGACGCTGCAGCCAGGCAAGGGTTGTACTGCTCCCCTCAGCACCGCTGAGGAGAGTTCTTTCAGTGTTGTAGTTTAGAGGCCTTGCACTGGATAAAGCGTGAGTGCTCCACATTGTACTCTTGAGGGTAGCTTAAGTATTGTCTGTGTTCTGCCTCAATACATAAAAAAATTAAGCTGTGCTCAAATTTCGCATTACAAAAAACCATGATCGTTGGTGAAGTTATTTTCATTGGCCTACATCTGTGCCACCCTTTGCAGCACTGCCTGCTGCGTCTGCACCTTCCGCGGCCGTGGCGGCTGCATCTGCCCGTGCTGCTTTTGCCTCTGCTGCACCTGCCCATGCTGCATTTGCCTCTGCTGCATCTGCACCTGCGGCGTCTGCTTCTGTTCCACCTGCGACATTGGCACCTGCGGCATTGGCACCTGCGGCATTGGCACCTGCGGCACCGGCACCTGCGGCATCAGCAGCTTCGTCACTGATGGCTGCTACATCGGCAGCTGCTACCTGGGCGCCTGCAAAAGATGCCCCTTTGGCTGAGGTGTTCCCAGCTCCCTCCTCTCCACCTGCAGCCACCTCTGAGCCCCCACCGAGCCCCATTCCTGGAGCCCTGGTTCATGTGGAGTTCACAGAGGGTGGTTTGGGCAGCCAGGAGGAAGGCCCCACCAGGGAAGGCACACAAGTGTGCACGCTAGCAGAGGATGGGAGGGTATGGTTAAAGATACAGCTTAATAATATTTAATATTAGTAGTAACGTTACCACTTAGTTGTTTCACATAATAGCAAGGGCGAGACAATGAAACTCTTGTGTCTTGTGCCACAGGCACTGGCAAGGTGGCAGAAGCAGAGTACATTCACAAGCAACAAACTTGCCGGGCAATTACTATTCAGGCAGCTTCATTCCTTCAGTGACAGCCATAACATTAAAGGTCCCCTGACCATGTTCAGAGATTACAAACAAACAAGTACTCTGGATAAATTGGGTCGCTAGTGGCAACATCTGTACATCGTTTTTTGGTGTTTTCTAGCTGATAAAAGCTCACATTTTGAATGAGAGTGGTCTCTGAGAATATAACGGGATGCATGCCAACTCAAATTTATATTGTGTGTTCCTCTAAATGATAGTGTAGGAATGCAACAAAAAACACACCTGTACTTCCATCTTTTCATGGCTTGCAGTGTATGTGTGCGTGCATTGATAATACTGCACTTTTCAGTTGCTGGAACCAAAACAGAAGGCAGCGAAATTTCTTGATTGTGATAGCTATATCTCCAATATTAATTGGTCAATACAGAAAATTTTTGTGGGAGGGCATTCTTTGAAACAGGCCGGAAACCATTGAAGTCAAACAAAAATCCAACCAGATGGTGGTCAGGTGCACTCGGGTGCGACGAGAGCAGTGTGGAATGAAGCACAACTCTTGGTTTGGAATATTCGAGCTTAACAATAGACTTGCATGGGACCTGGGTATTGATTTAGGCAAGATGTGTGGTATATAGCTGGTTGTCTGCGAGTGTGAAAGCTTCGACAGCTAGTAAGAGGACACATTCTGAAAATATTTGGGGCTGTGAATTCCTCATGTTTGTTATTGGAAATCCGTGGGGGAGGCATTTGTGTTGCAGTGGACGTAACATGGCCAATTTTGATTACTGTAATTTCTTGGAAGTGCCTACCTTTTTCTTGTTTTGTTGTTTTATTACTTGGCCAGGGGCCGCAATATTGTCATGAGCTGAGGGCAGATAGGAAAGTGACGTAACCTTTTTTTTGTGCTGCATTAACTGCTATATTCCAACCTACACTGAACACAGATTGCCTTGAAGCAGCTGTTTTTATGGGCTGTATGGCTGTGTGTGTTTTTTCACATTATGAAGTGGTGTTGAAAGTAGTTTGGTTTGATTTCATGCAGGTTCACCTGGCCAATGGGGTACAGATTGCCTTGAAGCAGCTGTTTTTATGGGCTGTATGGCTGTGTGTGTTTTTTCACATTATGAAGTGGTGTTGAAAGTAGTTTGGTTTGATTTCATGCAGGTTCACCTGGCCAATGGGGTCTATTTGGCCAAAGGAGTGTACGACCAATTGTTGACAGTGCCCAAGGACTCACACTTCGTGAAGCGAGCCGCGACTGCCATTTGGTCGACGGAAGGGCTCGCCAAGCGGAGTGTGACGGGCACACTGTCCAACCGCTTCGTCGCCCAAGGCGGAGAGAAGCCGCCTCAACAGCCCCTCACCCCCCACAAAGTTGATGCACTGAAAGGTGAATGCGGTCATCTTGCTCTCTGTTCTGTGATTTAACTGCAGTTTAAATCTCAAATTTATTAGTTCTGTGATTTAACTGCAGTTTAACTCTCAAATTTATTAGTTCTGTGATTTAACTGCAGTTTAACTCTCAAATTTATTAGTAAGCAGACTAAAGTTTTCACTCAATGTGCTCTGTGTCCGCAAAAATTGATTGCTGTTAGTGTTACACATTCTGTGTGATTGATATTGTGCTTCCACCTTCAGCCATGAAATTAAATATTTAAGTGTTTTTAAAAGAAAATAATGCCTGAAAGGTTTATTGTTCACAGTGGGAAAGCAATTGAGGAATTTTGATAGCAGATAATTTGACAGCTAGTGGAAGAAAGGACCATATGTTGTGGCATCATCACAACATCCCGACTGGATTGTGAGAAAACTGCCCATCATGGCAGGTAGCAGTGAAATTAATGATTGGTTGTGAGAGGTGGCTCTTAAATAAAGAAAACTGTGAGCCGCAGAGCTTAAATGCCCCCTCAAATTTTTTTGTTTGTTTACAGCTGCATTCTAATGTACCGCAGCTAAATTAACTAGTGCGGAGATCCAAATGTGCGGCATTCTAACACTCATGGTGCATTTTCTTTTCTACGCAGTGTTTTTCACGCACTACGCATCACGAAAAGGCTACGGAGAGGAGGACGTCGCCAAAGCCTCGAAAAACATTCGAATGTGGTTGTCCCAAAAAGCCTGTGAGCTGCGGCGACAGAGGCCTCCGAAATAAACATCTTGCGTAAGCATAGAAAATTGCATGTTTCTTTATCCAAGAAGTGGCATAGGATTTTTTCCTATGCAACTTTCTCCATATAATGCACCATTACGTCTCATTATACATACCGAATGCAGCAGGGCACATGCCAGGCTCGTGATACGAGCCTGTATGCCTGTATGCATGGAAACGTCGTCTGGTGTCACGGCCTGGTGGATTTTTATGCCCATAAACATCAGCCCGGAAACACCAGCCCGGAGACACCAAACCGTATTTTCTGGTGTTAACACACCAGGCACAACCTCGTGGGTTTCTCGGCCCCAGAAACACCAGCCCGGAAACACCAGCCCGGAAACACCAGCCCGGAAACACCAGCCCAGAAACACTAGCCCGGGAACACCAGCCCGGGAACACCAGCCCGGAAACACCAGCCCGGAAACACCAGCCCGGAAACACCAGCCCGGAAACACCAGAACCGTGTCTGAATTTCCACTCTGGTGTTAACACCACATACGGCCTGGTGGAATTTTCGATTGGGGTATTAAACTTCTTCAGTTTTTAATTGTTTTGAAGCCGACACACTCCTGCACAGAGTGCAAGCAAGCATCTGTGGTCAATACTTCCGCACATTCAAGGCTAGTAAAAAGAAGCATAGCGCAATATGGTTTCTCGAAATGCTTGGTAAGTCTTGCCATGATATAAGGAATGAAATATTTCATTTGCAGGAGCCGCAATCGAAGGGCGAAAGCTTTCAAAGACAGGTCGTTGTAGCAATATAGCGGAACGCTCGCGGCGCAAGAGAAAAATTTAGGCAAACGTGACCGAAGAAGAGCAAGGTGAAGAAGGCGCAAGAAACGTCGAACCCAGAAGGGCGCAAACAAAAGCCATCATACCACGCATTCATAAAGTATTTCATCTCCTCAAGAAGATAGGATATCCCTTGTATGTTAGAGTCGTTTTTTCGGCCTCCGCAAAACTGGTAAGACCGCACAAAACAACTTCCCACCAAAATATGAGGCTGCAAGATGCACATAAGCGTCAGAAAAGTTTCGGAACTGTAAAGGAATCGTAGTGTATCTTGTGGCATTATCATGCGGGAAATGCTAGCTAGGTCTTTCAAATTGGCCGATGCCAAATGAGCGCTTGAGCGATCATTATCGGAAGGCAGGGAAAGGCAGGGACAGACGCAAGGCAGGGAAAGGCATTGATAGACACAGGGCAGTGTCTTGGGTTCGTGGAAAGGGTGCAGTTCCATCTTTAATTGTTGCCGTATATTGTTTTTCCATAGGATTAAGCTGTCCTATGAGACTGAAGAGGCGAGAAAATTTTTTGACGTGAGCCCGGATACTTGGGAGCTCACTGTTGCAGTACTCGCTTTATCGATAAAGAATAAGTCGCTGGATGAGGAAATGATATGACAAGGTGGCGTTTGGCTTTCGTCACATGTGGTATTGCAGCTCTTTATTTGCCATGGCTGACTGATCATCCTTATTGGGAAAGAGCGTATATTTCTTGCAATGACAGCAAAATACGGTTGAAGCTCGTTCCTGCGCGCGTCCCCTTTCGTGTGCTCTCTGGTTTGGTTTAATGATTTTTTGGGGGTTTTGTCTTCCCAAAGCAACTCAGGCTATCAGGGACGCCATAGTGAAGGGCTCCTGAAATTTCGACCACCTGGGGTTCTTTAACGTGCACTGACATCGCACAGTACATGAGCTCTAGAATTCCGCCTCCATTAAAATTCGGCCGCCGCGGCCGGGATCGAACCCGCGTCTTTCGGGTCAGCAGCCGAGCGCCGTAACCACTGACCCACCGCGGCTGGTTTCGTGTGCTCTCTGGTGTGCGCGTAAATATTTCCGAAAGCATTACGAACCTACTCGCTTAAAACGTAACGTTTTGGAATAGAGGCTCAGATTGCGTTAGCCGCCGGGTGGTGTTCTTCCGCTAGACAGCGGGCATCAGCAGTAGTAAGAGAAGGATTACGGGAGCCATCTGTTTCCCGTTCGTTCTCTCTTCCCTCTTTAAACCCCTCATTCCCTTCCCCTGTGCAGGGCAGCCAACCGGAATCCTTTCTGGTCAGCATCCCTGCCTTTCCCTCTCTCTGTATCTATCTATTGGGAGCCATGGCAAGGGTTCATCATCTGCCATGGATCCAGTAATCCTTGTCCTGGACCTGCTGATGCCCGCCTTGAATTGCGATCTATCAAAGGTGTTGTGAAGTCAGCCCTGTCTTCATATACTAATACGGCGCATATATATCGGGTCGGGGAGAAAGCGATCTTTATTTGAAGGCAATAACGTCAAAGGCCACATTGTCCCGCAAATTGAGCGTCGTCGATATCGGCGCCGCCGTTGTAAGCGAAACATCGCCATCATCCCTCTGGCACGTGGTGTCCTGTTAGCAAACTAGTTGGCAGGTAGGCCACCTAGGCCACGCGACCTTACAGCGTAATCACATCCTGCCCACCGTGGCAGTTAAACAATTGATTGGTCGCTCGGGAAAAGAAACTGCGCCGCATAAGGCCCACCGCTAGGAGCACCTGCCATCGCAGGGCAGTGGTGCATCGCTTAACCGCTGCATCACTGCTGCGCCAGTAGACAGGGGGTGTATGAGGATTTCTAGAGATCTATGAATGTAATGTCAAGAACGACCTTCTCCATATATGGGAATTAACCGATTACGCTATCGCTTAAGGCGGAGCTTAAGTGTCCGCTCCAATTTTCGCATTTAACACGTATGGTTTCGAGTTCTTAAAAGCGCCAAAACCATAAAAGCGACCGAAGCAGAAATATGCGCCACCTGCACGGCTCAAAGGATCTAAACCTTGATAGATTTGGGAACATGCCATTCATGTGCGCAAAATGTGAGCATGTTGCATCGGATGTGAGCAGATTGCTTTCAAGAAGAGCTGAAGTGGAATGCGGGCTGATGCGATACGCGAGCCTCGTCCTTCAGTTGCACACACAGGTGTCCATTGTTTGAAGTACTATGCGCAGTTAGAAAACATCGAGCATAGACGTGCCTCGAAGTCTGACTGCGCAGTTACGCTTTGTGACCTACTGAAGAGCCAAAACATATCATTGCTTGCGAATACCGCTATGATATTCAGAACAAGGTCTGAGCAGCTGCTGCAGCCAGCAGCGCTCATAACTACTACGGCGGGGCTGTTTCGTTAATTTTTACCTCTCCTCGTTTCCGTAGTACAGGAAACGACAATGTTCTACTACCTAGCATGGGACTCTTTCCTTCTGGAAGGCTTGTTTGTCCCCCACATCTGACTGCGAATGCAGTTGGTTCCGTCCGGATGCAATTAGCATTTCACTATAACACCAGAATTAGAACCGACGCACGTGTCGGCAGCCAGTGGGTGCTGCTCTTGGTTTTTCGAGCTGTAGGGGCTGTGTTTAGCGCCCCAGTGTTTCTTTCAGTGACGCACACACCTTGAAATTGTTTTCTCTTTTTTGTAACTTGCTTGTTTCCCTGTTGAAAAAAGTTCTATGATGCAATAATCTCATAAAGGCTTCATCATAGACTATCGTACAGTTTGGGTGATATTGTATGAGATCTCTATGGTGACTTTATGATTTTGCAGAAATGTATGACATTTGTATGATAATTGTAGGATATTTGTATGACAAACTCTGAGTTTATTGCATCATACAACTTTTTTCTCAGCAGAGTTAAGAAGTACATGAAACCTCCTGGAATGCAGGCTGTTTCATCAAAAAGACTTTACACAATTTAAAAAATAGGCGCTTTCGAGTAGGAAGAGTGCTTTTTGCAGAATAGCATTGCCAGCGGTGTAGTACGTACATCGGAATACAGCTAATATGTGCTAACTGGCAAGATGGTTAACTGATACTCAATAGTTTACTATTTAGCTAGCACTGTTAACCTCTTTAATTACTGTGAGGTGTGTACACAGCCGTAAAAAATATCCACATCAGATTTTAGAATTTTGATAAAGTGGTTACCCTCGCGTAGTGGCCCCAAAAATCTTCCCAGTTTTGGCGAGTTGCTCGCAATGGAGAGGTTGCTTTGGCTGCAAGCTCCTCGGAAGCGCATGTATTTTGACGAGATGTAGCCAAAATTTGTTGAGCCACAGCATTGAGGGCGCCCGCGTTTTGAAAACTCTAAAAACTTATATAGATATTACTTACCTTGGGCTTCATGCCTCTCAATAATTAAGGAACATAATAGCAATAATTAAAAACTTAACAATTCAATATTAGTTTACCATGCTACACGTTAGCACATCTTAGTTTTATTGTGATGTACTTACAGCGCTGACAATGCTATGCTTAAAAATATGCTCTGCTAACTTCAAAAGCCTATGTTTGAAAAATTGTGTAAAGTGTTAGGTGAAACACCCTCTATATGCACAGCGAATTCGGCACGCTCTAGTACCCCAAGCTTCCATGAATTTTCCGTCTGCTAAGTGCCAAAAGGTTTCTTTCTAAACAAGAGGAGAAGATGGAGGCATGACAAGAAGGCGCCGAGAAAGCTGAAACTGAAAGCTCATACTCCAGGGCTTCTAAACCGTGAGGGCCTCTCGTACGCTATATGGGTTATGAGGTTTAATACCAAAAGCTGTACTTGGGCTAAAAGAGACGCTGTATAGTGGAGGGATTAAGACTAGATTTGGGCTACTTGGGCATCTTTGATATGCGCTGAAAATCAACTGCAAAGGGCGATTTTACATTTCTTCTCACCGAATGGGGTCACATTATTCATATACAAACTGACAACTTTGCATCGTATCTCTCCTGCTGCTTAAGGAAAAATACCATTCAGAATGCTATTCAGAAAAGAAATGCTATTCAGTTCAGTTCATAAACATTCGTCCAGTGCCTCTAGCATGGTTGAGCTCGGTTAAGTGTAGTGGTTTGCAAAAAGCAATCCCGGATTGTTTTTTTACTATCCGCCGTCATCTAACTACGTAAGTGAATTACTGAGCCTTAAACAATTCTATCCTCGTGCACTGCCAATCATACGCTTAAAATAACAGAGATAAAGTCTGCACTTTCTACTCCTGGTGGTTACTGACGCGTCCTGCGTGGATCACGCCGTGACACACAAATTAAAATAACACTGAGCAGAAATTGAAGTTCGTCTGCATCGACAGATTACTCCCTTCTAATGAGTAACGGGCAAGTGGCCGCAAACAAACAGCTCTCTTAAGCTACAAAACAGTAAAAATTAACAATTAATATTGCTACCCCGGGCCGTTTTTGCCGCCAAACTGCAATAACGTCAATAATGATAATGAAATGCGGATTTATGACGCTATGCTACCATATGACTCCCTAAAGAACTGTGTAGTGTCCATTCTGGTCACCGCATCACGAGCTGGAAGTGGTTGGAAGAAATGTTTCCGTTTTTAAATCCAATTTCGTGCGCAACTTTCCGCGCAGTGCAGTAATGGCCACGAGAACATAGTGTAAATAATCAATTTTTATTAAGAACAAAATGCATGTGGTGTTCTCATCAGCGTCTCTTTGAGATGCCTTCTAACCATGGCAGCAACGTCATTTCTCACGTGACACCGCAACACTGTCTTTCCTTTCACTGATTTATAATGCTCCTCTACGAATTATTACAGAGAAACCTCATTATAACAAATACTGATATTGCAAACTATTGGCTACATTGAATTTTTTGTACATATTTTAACAAACGCGTGCATTTCTTGCTTTATAGAACTGAGTTGGCCTTAAAACAGATATACCGCAATGGGAAGCGCCAAACTGTGCTAGCTTGGATGACTGTGCAAACTGTGCTAGTTCCTCGGAATCAGCGACACGTCAGTTGTTGCAGCTTTACAGGAGCCGTACTCTGCTCATGTGGACTGTCACGGAGTGGATGCTGCAAGAATGGCGATAGCTTTCCGTCGTGGCGTCGAAATTTTACCTAACACCGCTATAATGCGAGGAAGCCACTTTGTTGTTTGACCTGGCACTGTCGCAAGCTGTGATGCTTTTGAGCTGAAGCCAACGTAACTGTCGTTTGCATTTCGCTTTATTTTTTTGAGCCCCCGCAATCGCCGCGAGCAACTTGGAAACGGCGGCAAAAGTACAGAATAGGTCTCGCCCAGTTGCTGTTTTTACGCTAAGTAAAATCTCTTCTCCAGCGAAGTCTTTAACAAAATATTAAAATACGAGTTTCGGCTATGTGGAACGTGTTACAATTGTTTACCCATTCGCTATACAAAGGTTTCACTGCATTTTTGGTACCTGGATTGACTGCGAAATAGCGTTTTCCTTCAACCTAAATCTCTTTCACGCCTTCTATGCTCCTATGTGAACAGTAGGGCAGGTGTAAAACTCGATATACTTTCAGCGCCACATCACAGCCTGCATTCAAACATCTCTCCGCAAGACTAAAGACGAACTGCAACAAGTCGCTCTCACGTCGTGGGCTCAAGCAGTCGCCCCCACCTGGAGGCTACGTAGCCCCACAATGCCTTATTAATTCCAGTTACAGTGAAGTTTATTCACTCACTCCCTCCACAAGAACTCATTTTATATTGACGCAGTCGTAGTGTCTTGGCATAAAGCTGAACAGAAGCAAGGCAAGAGCGCAATTGCAATTTCAGCAACCAATGATGCCGGAATTGATTCATACTGCGATCAGTGGAAGTGAGTTATAATTTTAACAAGGTTAAATAATGAGCGTGCTCATGTTGATGAAGGGTGTCAAAAGTTACCCTGAACAGGGTCTGTACGAAGGTCTACAGCTGGCGCTTGGGCTGATTATCATATACGGTTCTGAAATGCTGTGTTTAGGTGCGCTGTGTCTGCTATGTGGTATAATGTTTAACGTCTGAAAGTTGCACATGGGCTTTCTCAGACGTCATTGTTCAGTAATGTGGATCACCTATTGTTCTTTTATGCGCACACTTGCATTTTACCAGCCCCGTAATGCTTCCGCCGAGTCAGCGATTCGGTCATCGCCACCCTGGATATAGTAGCCGAAGTTTATAGCCTCAAAGCCGCAGCGGGCATTTACAAGGGCGATACTTCCGCGAATATCTGATCCATTTTTGTTTATGCGTGGAGGAGCTTTACCATTTGTAGTAGCCACATACGGTTAATTATCTTTACCCCGGTCAGTCTATGCGAATAGATTTTTTCTTTTACATAGCAGGCAAGCAAAACAATCAGTTTGACAAAGGTTCGAGACCTTTTTCTGTTTGGACAGCTGTGTAATAAGTGCCTGTTGTCACTGTATACTTAATAACTGTAGGGAGCTAGAGAAGACGGACCCATCTTGCTGCAATCCTTAGCTGCCGGTTCTTGCAACAAAATTGTTGGAGCCGCTATCGCGTTTACCAATATGTTAACTACAGACGCCTGTGAGCACACATCGAATGGAGTGCCTTCCAATGTGGACTGCTCGCCGTGTGGTTTTGGAAACACATCCATACTGCACATACCTACAAGGTGACACAAGGGCAGCGGTGGAGTAATATATCCACGGTGAGAGGGCGGCAAGTATGACTTCGTGCGTAACAAAGGCTATGCATTTCTGAACCATTGTTTATAAATTGTCCGTAAATATAGAAGGTGTAGTCACCTTGACTGTATGAGATCCATTCGATTCACTTCCTCCTGTCACTCTGTATTCCTGTTGTCAAGTCCTAAAGGAGAGATAACGGAATGGGCCGATTGGGATCTATGGCTTTGCTGGTTCCACGTGCCGGCGTCATCTCCGCTGTTCAAAGTGTGGAAGCGCTTCCCGAAACAGCAGCACGCTTCGGCTTTCCAGAGTTCAAATACGAAACCGTCACCGAAGCGATAACATGCACTAAAGAAATAAAGAACACAGCGCATAGCGCATAGCACGGACACTAAGCCGAGTTAACGACATCCTTTCAATACAGTCTCTTTTTTTTCGCACAGGTCGCTCTGATTTAGACGATATGTTGCTATCGTAATCATACATTATTGCGCCAGAGCATGGACTACGTCGTCATCACCGCGCAAGCATGTTCTGTGTAACCCGACACGACTACGATAGATGGTCCATTATGATCCGTTCAACATGGAAAAGCTCCTGGTGGCGCTTACTTCAGTTAACATGGAATCAAAGGCAGGACCCGCCGTCCACAGCTGCGCAATACGTTTGCACTTACCCGGTAGCCCTTTTTGGAGGATGACTGGTTTGCAGGCGGCTAAAATGTGGACTATTTATGCCTGTCATGAAGCCCGACAAGCCAACTATGAGAAGAACCCATTTGTGTCCAGCGCCCCATTTCAGTTAGGCGTGACTAATGGAGACAGGTGGTGGTCCCTTGTCATCTGCACTGGGAATTAATGAACAGACCGCTATCCTGGCAATGCTTCAAAAAAAGGCATCATTAGCACTGAAGGCGTCGTTTGTCTTACTGACTCTGACAAGCGCGAACTAGGATACCTGTTGGTAACTTTCCAAGTAATTCTCGAAGTTGAGCGGGTGTTTGACAACGTACGATCTTGGCCAGAAATGAATAACCCATGGGGTTTGGTTGTAGTGTGGCATTTGTAGCTAACATTGTAACGTGAACTTTCAGAAATATAAGCACGACAGTTTTGCTCACATTTATGAGATTTTTCACTCTGGCAATGCGCAGTTAGCCACATGCCACGGATCACAACGATGCTCTTTGAGCTTTTTTATTTTGGACCTAGGCTTTAGAACTATAGAGTTCATGTGTCACCATTCAACTGCGACGTATGGCGTGTGAACACCGTTATTCTTCGCTGGGACTGTCTCCCATGAACGCACATGGTTTATTGATGTTTACTAGGAGGGGTATATGTGCTATTGGAGCAAAATAAAGTGTTCCTTTTACGTGCACATCTGTACAAATATCTCTCGTACCACTTGAGTGACAGTTGTGTTGGCGTCGGTCACGAGATGGGATTCCCGGCCACCTGACGGCAGGTAGAGTTCCACAGCCCAGTTTGTGGCTGCTTTTTCCTGCGCACTCCGGCATAGCTGGCAACGTCAGAGCCGGCAGTGCAGCTGGCGGGGCACGCGCTGACTCAACCGCACTTATTACCGTTCTTTATTCTAACACCAAAACGGGGAAGGTTCTGCAAGCTTTTCCGTGGCATACGCCGCAGCCCATATGCAGTTGAAATGCCGGGCAGCCGGCGTTGCTACACTCGCAAGACGTGTCGCCCCAAAATGCATTATCGTGACTTTGTAGAGCGAATTCTAATATACTTATTACGTGCCCTACACTTCCTATACAACAATGACCAATCTTGAGCTCTGATAATACAGTAATTTTTAGTAACAGTGTGCTTGTTGAATTCTAATTCAATGCCATCTACCATCCTCTAAAATGAAGTTGTTTAGTATACGCAAATTAAATGTTTATGCCATGCTTTGAGCATTTAGTAGCAGCCATATTTTTGCAAAGTGCCTAAAATGTTTAGTGTTGGAGAAATAAAGGTTAACATACATTCACGACTACTTCGCAGTGAGTAAGTGCAATTCAAGAACTATGTTTTACGACTAGGTTGAATGAAAATAAATACATGGAAAACAAGCTCCATCCTGTGTTTTTATGTGACCCTTAAATCGATCTTTTTCTCTTATGTTGCTATTTTGAGTACTCAGAGCTTACCAAATTGGAACTCGAAACATATTTTAGACGCACGAGTTGATTACCTCATCAAACTTGCTCTTATAAAGATCTACTTAGGTGCGAAAATAGTTTACAGAAATGAACAAATTTTAAGAATGCAATATACATGAGTATTATTTAAAATCTTCTAAAAACCAGAGAGCAAACATTATTAGTCCAAAGAGGGGCTACCCGCGAAGGTCTTCATTGGACACTATTGAGGAACTTTAACTTTAGGGGCTCGAAGTTTGGGAGACAATATAGAGACAGAACACTATCGCGTAGAGAAGGCAAAGTAAAATGGTATTATAGGAACTCGGTTATTACAGGAACTCTGAAAGGCTTCAAATGCTAGAAGCAATCAAGTCGCCCGGGCTAACCTTGAAACTAGCGAACTGCCACTTTGTCTCTGAAGAGCATTGGTTTTTATAAGGCCACAACGTAAGCAAGGATGGAGTACACGCTCACCCGTAGAAAACAGCTGATATCGCAGAATTTCCGCTGTCGGCAGGTAGGAAAGCTTTGCGCATATTCCGCGGATTGGGCACATATTGGCGACGATTTGTCAAGGCTTTTTCGCGCAGCGCCGAACCTCTCACCCAAATGACACAGGTAGGCGTTCAATTTAAAGGTGAAGCGCCGCAAGCGCAAGTCTTCAAAAAAATTTCGGCGTCATTCTCAGTCTCCTCCGGTCCTCGGGCACTTCGTTAAAAAATCTCTGCCTCTCCCGTAAACGAGAGTAGAGTAAGCATGAAATGTTTACGGGCCTAATGTCATCTCGGTGGACACTCGAACCGCACCGTACAGGAAGGGAGGAACGCCACCACCCGTTCAGCGCGATGCCTTGCCATTTGAACGCAAGGTTTTTGGAGGAAAGGAAATGGCGCAGTAATTCTCTGCCATCTCGGTGGACACCCGAACCGCACCGTAAAGGAAGGAAGGAACGCCACCACCCGTTCGGCGCGATGCCTTGCCCTTTGAACGCAGCGCTTCTCCCCCGGATCACGTATGACAACGAAGTGTAACGTGGCATTTATGTGCTTTTTGCACGCCTTATTAGAAATCGGAAATTATAATTCCGTGCATTATCAAACCCACAGCTCCACTGATATCTTGATAAACATTGAGAAGGCACTGGCAGCAGTTATTTTTTGTCTCGTTTGGAGACCAACCGGTGCTTGCATGCCGGTCGCGTAGGAGGGCTTAGAGAGTCTCGTTAAATCTCGTTAAGTCTCGTACGGTGCCCGGATGTTCTCGTTTCAGAGCCCGGATGACTGGAATTCAGTGCCCGGATGAGTGGATTTCAGTGCCCGGATGACGGGAATTCAGTGCCCGGATGACGGGAATTCAGTGCCCGGATGAGTGGATTTCAGTGCCCGGATGATGGCTCTAGGTCTCGGCGTGACGTCACCACACTGCCGACAACGGGGGCTAAAAGCATTTCATGCTTAAAATTCTCTGCCTCTCCCGTAACCGAGAGTAGAGTAAGCATGAAATGTTTACGGGCCTAATGTCATCTCGGTGGACACCCGAACCGCACCGTAATGGAAGGGAGGAACGCCACCACCCGTTTGGCGCGATGCCTTGCCCTTTGAACGCAGCGCTTCTCCCCCGGGCCCCTATGCGCCTGCGCGGCTTTGCTTCGATGCGCGAAGCCCCTAAGAGATCACGTATGACAACGAAGTGTATCGTGGCATTTATGTGCTTTTTGCACGCGTTATTAGAAATCGAAAATTATAATTCCGTGCATTATGAAACGCACAGCGACTGATATCTTGATAAACATTTAGAAGGCACCGGCAGCAGTTATTTTTTGTGACTCCTTTGGAGACCAACCGGCGCTTGCATGCTGGTCGCGTAGGAGGGCTTACAGAGTCTCGTTAAATCTCGTTAAGTCTCGTACGGTGCCCGGATGTTCTCGTTTCAGAGCCCGGATGACTGGAATTCAGTGCCCGTATGAGTGGATTTCAATGCCCGTATGAGTGGATTTCAATGCCCGGATGAGTGGATTTCAATGCCCGGATGAGTGGATTTCAATGCCCGGATGAGTGGATTTCAATGCCCGGATGAGTGGATTTCAGTGCCCGGATGATGGCTCTCGGTCTCGGCGTGACGTCACCATACTGCCGACAACGGGGGCTAAAAGCATTTCATGCTTAAAACGCAGTGACTGAAAGTTCATACTGGCGTAAGCAGCGTGGGGTAAGGCGCCGTCCTCGTTCATAAAAGCGACGGTCTAGAAAAAGTGATCGCGTATGCTACCTTGTGGAAGGCCGGAGCTAACTATTCACGACTGGAAAGGAGTTCCTCGTCGTCATCTGGTCAATGTGAAAATTTCACCCCAACTTGCATGCCCGAACAAAAATGCTAAGTTGTCTGCTATCACGATGCACTCTGCCATCTTGCCAGTTTGAAGGACACCTCTGGCCGCTTCAGTCGGTGGAGTTGCGCCATCGTCGCCGTCGACAAATTTCGATACAAGCACACCAATGCAGACTGCATATCGCGAGCCCCTGTCGACAAGCCACCGAAAGAGAGCGATAAGGACGCCTTTTTGGTACCAATAAGCGCGAGTGATTTCGCGAAACGCCAACGCATGGACCTTGACCTATAGCGTACAGTCCTGTATTTCGAAGTCAAGACTTCCTCACCTCTTAATTGGCAAAGAAAAACTTTGCCCACAAGAAGACCGCCTGGCTCCTTCTAGTTCCGACAGTTTACGAAAATGAATTCTGCACGCTTCCCGCGGCGAACCAAGAGCTGGGCGCCTCGTGTTCAGCCGCAGCTTTCGCCACATTGAAAACAAGGACTAGTGGCCACGAGTGTCTACAAACGTCGCATGGTAGGTAAATACCTATCGAGTCTGCGAGAAAAGGAACGCCGCACCGACGAAGCCAGCACTTCTGAAGTCAATTTCATCACTAACCAGGTCATTCGTGAACATTGTTATGGACATCCTCGGCCCTTGCGGACGATGCCGTTCGGAAACAAGTGGATAATAGTGGCAACCAGCCACCCGAGCCGCTTCGCCAACGCAAAACCACTGCCTAATGTCCGAGCACAAGAAGATGGGAAACGTTTTGTCGAATTCATCCTCCTGGAACACGGTGCCCTTATAATGCTCATCACGGAAAGGGCCACAGCGTTTACCGCGGAGCTGACGCAAGCCAACTTGCGCTCCAGGCGGACAAGCCACCAGATGACAACTACTTACCGTCGCCGCAAAAACGACATTGCAGAGCGCTTGTACAAGACCAGCGCAGGTTTACTTGCCATATATGTCGACGCGGAGTGCAGGACCTTAGGCGTCATGCTTCCCTACATTGTCTTCGCCTAAAAAATCGGAGTACAGGTGACCATTAAAAGGACACCCATTTGGGCTCGTCCACGGCAAGGAAGCAACAGCCACGGTTGACAAGATGCTGTCCACCGTTACGGAAAAAAACCTTGATGTCAAAGCCTACCTTCACCGCAAAGAAGCCAGACGACTTTACCGCTTAAGGATCAAAGACCAGCACTGCAATGGCCGCAAACGCTAAAATCTATGGAGACGGGGCGCAGAATACCGGCCAGAGGATCGAGTTTGGGTTTGGACGCCCATTCTCCGATGCCGACTGAGTGAAAAACTTTTGCGCCGCTGTTTCGGCATCCCACGGTTACACGCACAATCATTAGTGATCCATGTTGTGCACTCAAAAGCCATATTTTTTGCACTAATGGATTTTCTACGTTTGCGTTCTGAGTGCTTATTAAATCATTAGCACTACAAGGATGTGATAGCGGAAATGGCGACCGCCGTCAAGCGCGACGCTTGCGAACTCTGTTGCGTCATCAGAACCTGCCCACCATAGAAGGGGGCAGCCTGCCCACCAGATTGTAAGCAAACTGCCCGCCTTGGCTGGTGGCAGTTAGATTAATGATTGCCTGCGAGACGTTGCTCGGGAAGAGCAACCTGGGTCTCACAAGCCCCTCTGCTGGCTGTTTAGGAAACAGCCACCAGCCGAGGCAGTGGCGTATTGCTTAATCGCTACGCCAGAAGTGGTATGAGGTCTCCGAGCGATCTATGATGTGAACTAGAGAATGACCAACGACGTATAATTGGTCATCAATACATAAACGCTCTCGCAATATACCCTTAAAACAGAGCTACAACCGAGTCAGATGCAACAGAAAATGATAGCGCATTCAACCTTCTACGGCTTTGTGACGTCCTCGGACACCAGGACTATAAATGCAGCACCGCATCCAGGCATCGGCAGTGGGCTCGGCGATCTTGTCCAGCGGCGGCCGCTAACCATGCGTCTGCTCCTTGTGATGCAGGTTAGTTACAACACCACAATAAGAAGTGATGATCGATTTTTAGTTCTTCTGCCGAGCCCACATGCATGTTTAAGTACTGCTTATGATTGTTTTCGCACTACTCTGCTGCTTCTCTGTGGCGATATTGAAGAGAATCCAGGACCGTCAGTTGAGGATATGTTTCAGAAGCTCATAGATGGACAACAGGCGATACGTGCTGACATTTCTGAATTAAAAACTCGCATTGAAAACACAGAAAAAACAGTTGCGAGCTTCGATATACGTTTGTCGAAACTGGAGATGACTTCAGATGATGTAAAAGCGATGGCTACAAACATTACGGACGTACAGGATATCGTGGCTCAAATACAGGATACACTGAAAAAGAATCAAGCCATGATTGTCAATTTAGAAGATTACAGCAGGAAGTCTAACCTAGTTGTGTTTGTTATTCCGAATATTCCTAACGAATCTGAGTCGGACTTAAGTGACAAGGTTCTTACAGAAATCTTTGAAGGCAAATTAGGCACCAGCTGCATGTCAGTTAGTCGTATACACAGGATCGGTAAACCTTCACCGAAACAGCCTATAATTGTTCGCTTTCAAGACTCGAGAGAAAAAGAAGCTGTGTTAAGCAATGCTTACAAACTGAAAGGGACAAATGTCTCTATCCAAAATGATTACTGTGCTGACACTCTTAGAAGACGTAAGTTACTATGGGACATAGAAAAAGACAAAAAAGGAAAAAAGGTTCGGCTAATCCACGACAAACTGTGCATTGATGGCCAGTTCTACAAGTGGGATGACGGAACTATGTCTCGCGTACTCTTACCTAAACGTACCAGTCTTTCTTCTTCGTCCGAAAGCTAGCAGTTAAATACCAGGCTCCTACGCCTCCTTTCTTTTAATGCTCAAAGTTTGGTAAATAAAACAGATGCCTTAGAAGCGCTTCTTTTTTCATACGACCCACACTTTTGCGCGATCACCGAAACTTGGCTGCACGAATCTATACGGGATGATGAAATTGTACCTCCCGGGTACAAACTTTTCAGGCGTGATAGGGGTTCTCGAGGTGGCGGCGTAGCAGTTATTGTTAAAGCGTCTATTGATGTTATTTCCAGTGAAGAAATCCCTGGATGCGAATCCTTATTATTAAAAGCCAGATACGCAGAAATCACATTCTTTATTTGCGCAGTGTACCGCCCCCCAAATGCAGATGATACGTTCTTGTCTAATCTATATGACAATCTTCTAAGGCTGCGAGGCAAAAACTTTGTAGTAACCGGTGACTTTAACTTTCCTTCGTTTGACTGGAACCATATCAATTATGGAACTTCCTTGCAGAGTGATACGCTTTTAGATATTATGTTTTCATTAAACTTGCAGCAAACGGTGCATGAATCCACTCGTGGCACCTCTATTCTGGATCTTTTGTTTATTACTGAAATATTTCAAGGCGCGTCCGTGAAAGTTGAAAACGGATTATCGGACCATAAGTTAATTTACTTCTCCTTCATGTTACCATCTAAACAAGCTAAACCACCTAAATCAGTCGTTCTTAGAAAAGATTTCCTTCGGGCAGATGACACCTCGATTTTAGACCACCTGGACTTGGTTCTTAATGCAGTTGAAGATGATGTTGAAGCCTTGTGGGCTAAATTTTGTGGTGCAGTTAGGTTTTGTATCGATAGATTTGTCCCAACGAAACAAGTTCGCAAGCGTAGCCGTAACCCTTGGATAACCAGTGAAATTATTCACATTAAGCGTAAAATTAGGAGGCTAAGGAAGCAAAACAAGGAGTCAACGCCCCTTTTTGCCAACCTAAAACATAGCCTGTTACGTCAAATAAACGAATCAAGAAGAAGTTACTTCTCCGATGGTCTAAACAAGTTCATTAGCAACAATGTCCAAAAGTTTTGGCGCTATTTGAAAAAGAACAATCTTGACATCGAGAAAATAAATATTGGGGAAACTTCAACTGCTGACGCTTGGGAGATAGCGGAACACTTTAACAAGTATTTCCAGAGCATTTTTTCAAAGCCTGAACAATACGAACTTCAGTATTCAATCTGTACAGAATCGCAAAGTATTACAGTAAATCGTGAAGGAGTCGTAGCCATGCTTCTAGAACTTGACGATAGCAAATCAGCAGGACCGGATGAAATACCAAATGCTTTTCTAAAGCGTTACGCAGAACAGATATCGGCATTTCTGACTAACCTTTTCCAGTTATCGCTAGATTCAGGTGAAATACCAGCACTATGGCGCACGGCACGTGTTGTCCCAGTTTACAAAAAAGGTGAACCGTTATCTGTCGCGAATTATCGACCAATCTCGATCACAAGTACGTGCTGTAAAATGCTAGAACATATTGCCACATTCCTGGACATTCTCGTGGCGCCGTCTATTGGCCGAACTGTCTCAACCGCCAGCCTGGCTAGCCTTAGCCATGGTGGCGGGCGGGGCTTCTTCGTCGTCTCTTCTTCGGGTTCCGCTCGGGAGTTCGCTGCTACCTGGCGCTGTTCAGTAAAACGTGACCTGGCTGTCCCGACTGTATAGCCGTGACATATTTGGTGGAGGTGCTGGGTATCGTCCCATGTACACTGACTCTGAAGACACCTTTGAAGCCAGCCCTCAGTGCGTGGACACAACCCCCGTCCACAAAGCGAGCCGCCGCCTGCGAGGCCTACAGCCAGAGTTCAGCGGCCTGACAAAACCGGCAAGAGATATGACATCAACCACAGCTAGCCAGACCAGTCAACATTTTGGAGCTGACACTCCCTTCGTACTTCACGCGCCCAGGTCGTGAAAAGGTTGTGAAAAGCTCGCGGAGGTTGTGACAATATTGTAGCATCATATATTCGGCAACACTTAGAAGGAAACAAGGTATTATCTGAATTCCAACATGGTTTTCGAAAAGGGCTCTCAACTGTCACACAACTGCTATCGACTGTGCATGAACTGGGATGTGTGTTAGACGGGAACGGTCAACTCGACGTATTGTTCCTAGACTTCTCTAGAGCTTTTGACCTGGTTTCACATGCAAAACTGTTGTTTAAATTGGAATGTATCGGTATTCCTCAAAATATTGTCCACTGGATCAAGGCCTACCTTAGTGATAGGAAACAATACGTCACCATTAGGAACTGTTCTTCTCGGATGTTAGATGTTACTTCTGGTGTGCCTCAGGGAAGTGTCTTGGGCCCGCTCCTTTTTTTAGTTTTTATCAATGACCTGTTAGATGTTATTCCTGCCCAGGTTTCTGCCCGATTATTTGCCGACGACTGTGTTGTGTTTAAAGAAATTACGTGCACAAAGGATCAAGAAATTTTACAGGATACTTTAGAAGCTATTTCCCACTGGTGTACAAATTGGGGTATGCAGTTAAACACTGATAAAACGGTACTTTTAAGAGTAACAAGGAAAATATATCGTGTTCCTTTACATATCAGCTTAACAACAATAATATCTAAGAGGTGGACTCATATAAATACTTAGGGGTTACGTTTACAAATAAATTAACTTGGTCAAAACACATATCAGAAACTTCTGCTGCTGCACTTCGCAAACTGTGGTTTCTTAAGCGAAAACTTAGGAATGCTCCTGCCAGTACTAAGTGTCTTGCCTATAACAACTGCGTAAGAGCTAAACTTGAGTACGCGGCGGTTGTATGAGACCCCATAATAAAAAAGATATCATACAACTCGAGCGTGTGCAAAGAAAAGCTGTGCGATTTATATTTGGAAAATATAGAAGACACGATTCCCCATCTACGCTTATAAAGCAACACAACATTCACACCCTAGAATCCCGAAGGAAGGTTAGTCGCCTCATCTTGCTTCATCACTGCCTGCAAGGAAAAATAAAAATGAAGTTGCCTAATTGCGTCAAAGCTCATTGTACGAGAAGAACCAGACATACGCAGGAACACTCAATGCCAGCAATTTTCGCCCGCACAAACACATTTAAAAATAGTTACTTCCCTAGAACTGTATCCGAATGGAATGCATTACCTTCTCATATTTTTCTGTCCAGCAATTTTGTAGCAGAGTTGGAACGTCATCTCTTTATTTCATGAGTATTGTTTGTTTTGTGTTGCGATGCCTGTCTATATATTCAATTCTGATTGATTGTCTGACTTATTTCTTTTTTTCTCTATGCACATGCTTGTCATTTTTTGTATTGAAAAATGTTTGAATGTGCCCCTCCTGCTAGGACCATGCATGGTCCGCAGTATTTCAAATAAATAAATAAATAAAAAAATACGATCCACCGATGATTCCTTAAGGGAGCTCTGAAACAGGCTGTAATAAAGTTTCCGTGCGTCATTGATGTTAAAGCACCCACTTCACAAATATTGTCAAACAACAAATATTGATTAGGCTTTGTAGAAGCTGAGTTATCTGTAGTCAAAATGATGTTTTCAGAGTCTTCCCGCCTTCCCGCTCCTCTCATCACTTTTTGCACGCTGAAAGGTCGGCGCTTCTTCGCCGACCCCGCCGCCGGTGGTGGGGCTTCCTGACCCGCCGGAGCTACGCAGCTTATTGGTCGTGGCCTTAGTAGCTGCCTGAACTCTGAAAGAATATGACGGAGGAGGGTGCGAGGATGAAAAAGCCGCCAGGAAGGGCTCGGCAAATTTCGTGCGTGATTGTGGGTTCGCTGTTGCGTGTAGGAGCTTATTGTTTGGCTCAAGTGTTCATGACAACACAATGCACTGATTGAAAGAGTATATGGGCTATCCTCGGAAGGTGTCTCAGAGCCTCTTTAGGAGTTTTGTGCTTAATCCGTGCCCATTTCTGGTGACCTTTCATATTTATGTAAAGTAATCGGGACGATACATATAACAGGGCGAATGACGCGAGAGTTTGTAGCGTTTGATGCTTTATTCCTCACCGCGGCCGGCTCGCGGATATCGCTTTATTGTGATGGAAGACGCACCGAGATTTATTTCGAATGATATTAACCATTCGAAACTGCTTCTCCGTGCTTTGAGACTGTTGTAGTTGCTTTTAGTGCTTTAGCTCGAAAGTTACTTGTCAGCTTCAAATTGAGCGCGGCTGACAGCAGCGGTGATTCTATTCCTCGAAGACCGCTGAGCACGTTTGTTGTTGCTATCATCGCCACCGCGTCGTTCTGTTCTTTGCGGACGTAAATAGGCGCGGTAAAGAATTCGATTAAACATAATTTCTGTCTTGAAACCTGGAAAAACCACCTAGGCGCAAATAATTTAATAAGGACTAAAAGAGACGAGTAGACAACGGACAGGCGCCTGTCCGTTGTCGCGTCGTCTGTTTTGGTCCTTGTGAAATTATTTGCGCCTAGGTGGTTTTTCCGAGTTTCAAGATGCAATACCAACTAGATTAAAACTTCCTGTTGGGCGAGTTGGTAGTTCATATTGAATTAGAAATATTATAGCGCAAACAAAGACACGGACAAAAAAGGGAGGAAACACACACACTAGCGCTTGTGTGTGTGTTTCCTCCCTTTTTTGTCCGTGTCTTTGTTTGCGCTATAATATTTCTAATACCAACTAGCCCGCCAACATACCTTACTGAGCTAAATTTCTGTCTGCTCGTCTGTAGTCTGTGGCGTTCTCGCCGTTTCGTGACAACATGTGGACACAGTACACTAAAGCTAAGAAAGAAGAGAGCAGATAAAAATAGGGGTCCAAAAAGTAATTGCGCCAATCCACAAATGGCACCATAGTGTCTCTGGATTACTCGCAGAGGTTTGACTCTACACCTCAACTCTTTGAATAACCTTATAAATTTAGAGGGAAAAGAATAAACAGCATAAGAAGTCAGCACAGCTTATAAAGCATTTATTTTGACAGAGTGAAGTAACATAGCATAACCTTTGGTTGCAAGCGTTTCGGGCGCTGAATCCTTTGCTGGCGACTGTTCACGAATGAACGCTTTTCTTTGCAAGCCATCTATGGGCACAGCTCTTTGCTGTAGAGAGTGTACCTGTTAGCGCCACACTTGCTGTCGAACTGCGTCACGCATTCCTCAGGCACCGAATCCTTGTCCTTGGTCTTGACAAAGAGGATGCAGTCTGTACAGAGAGAAAAAAAAAACATGACAAACCCGAGAAAAATTTTTCATGTCTTTCGGATGAGAGATTCTTCTAGGAGGATATAAATGAGCATAGAATGTTTCTGAGCATGTTTCTAAGACTCGGGAGGAGGAAAAAAGGGTTATAAATTCGAGATGCCTTATCTTCACGCCCATTGTAAGACAAGGAGAGCCAGCAGACGGCGCCGCACGAAGCATGAGTGTTCACTGACATCCCTTGGAGACATTGTGAAGAGTCATCATCATCATCATCATCATAATCAGCCTGACTACACCCACTGCAGGGCGAAGGCCACTGTATCCCCACTACTCCGTATTACTGGGTGGGTTTACCGCCTAGCTAGTTGTACGCGCTGATTTTTTTGGAAATGGCAACAAGATAAAACCTTCGTGTCGAAGTCGCCACCGAAGACATGCTTAGTGTGACCTTCAAGCATAACGGCACTCAGGTCTCAACCCCTCATAAGCCAATGGCATCATCATCATCATCATCATCAGCCTAACTACATCCACTGCAGGGCAAAGGCCGCTCCCATATCCCTCCAATTAATCCTGTCCTTTGTCAGTTGCCGCCACTGTATCCCCACAAACTTCGTAATCTCACCCGCCCACCTAACTTTCTGCCGTCCCCTGCTACGTTTGCCTTCTCTTGGAATCCACTCCGTTATTCTTAAGGGCCAGCGGTTATCTTGCCTTCGCATTACATGCCCTGCCCAAGCCCATTTCTTCCTCTTTATTTCAACTAGGATATCATTAACCCGCGTTTTTTCCCTCACCCACTCCCTCTTAAAGTTACACCTATCATGTTTCTTTCCATAGCTCGGTGCGTTGTCCTTAAGCTGGACCCTTTTCGTTAGCCTCCACGTTCCTGCCCCATAGGTGAGTACCGGTGGTGAAGGGTAAGTTGTGCATATAAGTTGTGAAGGGGTTCATGGACAAAGATGCAGCACTGTCGAGTGTTGGTGGTTTGACCTCTGACCTCTGACGGTTAGCTCAAGGTGGCCGCTATAATAACTAGTAATTTCTAAGATGGCAGTCAAAGGAGTCGCTTCTTTATCCTAACAACGTCTTTGTCAAGAGCAACCATCCTGTGTGGTTTCTTTTAACCCGTACAGTGGAGCCCTTAAGCTTCTTCTGAAGATCAAAAGGTGTTGCAAAGTGAGGACAAGTGCTCTTATCTTGGAAAGGTTTGAAGCTTGACTTGCGCAAAAATTACGTATGGCACCTAAGACTACTTATGTGATTTCTATGAGAAAGGACTTTGTTGTACATTACCTATTTCTTTTTATTAAAAATTATCATTTTTTCTAATGACAAACCTAGTAATTACATACGCTTATAATGTTTTCAGACTACTACCTCTTCGGCTGTTCTCTAAGAGAGAGCAGGTAGCATATCGCCCCGCGCAGCTACGAGTTGGTATTCAAGCAGGAGCGCCGACAGATCAAACCCTGTAAAATCGTCGTAGCTATGACTCGCTGTGAGCGCGCTAAAGCAGCACTCCGAATGCAAGAAAAAGCCACGCATTTTAGGGGGTGATTTACTGTGGAACGACTCAAAAAACTTACAGGAGACTACGAGCGTGCCACGCGAGTGTTTTACCGTTAGCAGTGGCTTGATAGCAAGGATTTTTCTTTGTGTTATGTCTTAAACAATTATGGCCCCTCTAATACTCGAGAACACCTACACAAACACGTGTCGCTTTGCGCACCATGCCAGCCCGTATGTGAATTATACCTTCGGCGTTGACAACCACCCCTTACGTGCAGCCAGGTCCACATTGGACAAATTCTTAGATATGTTAACGAGAGTGCGCGGGCACATGAGCTTCCACTTTTCTAAAGAACAAACGTAAACCTCTCGCGGCACTCCAGAAACGTTCATTGCGAATCGAAGTTTCCATTTTCAAAGATCTTCGGAGTAAGTCGTGGTGTGCTGGCGCCGGCATGATAGATGCGAACACTGTGGGGCGAGAGAGCCTCTCGACCAAATCTTTGGAAGTGCCCAAATTCTCCAGAGCGGGCAAAAATATTGACAGTGGAGAAGCCGGGAAAACATCCTACTAAGAGCCCTGAGCCCTGAGCTCCGGCGCACCACCATCCATCTGATGGAAGAGGCCGCTACCGTCTCCCAGGCCTGCGTGCCGGCGGTGGAGATAAACGCCTTTTATGATGAAAATAAAAAATGTTCAATCAATCAATCAATCTTGCACGTGAGCTACTTCAACCAGCCTTTGCAACAAAAAAGCTTCATGAATATATCAGGGACTTGTCAATGCGCTTGAAACGGAATGCATAATTTTCACTTACAGATTGTGTGTGCGGTTTCTTTGTCTGTTGTTTGTTTGTTCCGATGAAACATTTCAAAAGAAATAAGTACATGTGCTCTTTTCAAATAACGAATTCAAATGACTCGTCCTGTCTATGTCCGTATTTCTGTGGCTCATGTCTTGCACCATAGCGTAAAAGGCAATTAATTGTAGTGCATAGGCATCTAGGCTGTTGCTCTGGCCGCATGAAAACTGCTGCCGCCAACCCTTGCGTCGGTTACTAACGGAAAAAAACACATTCTATACATCTACAGGCGCCTATGGCTTACAAGATTCCTTGCCTAGGAGCTCTCAATGTAGCCCTGCCAGCAGAAGTGCAGGTTATCTACAGGCTTGCTGGTGTGTTTGCACAGCGAGGGGAGGGAGCTCGAAAAGACTACGACGTACACTAAAAGAATTCAGAACAGGTTCTTAAACAGCGAACAATTTATTGAGTGCAGAGAGCAGCATTTAATTGCAAGCAGTGATACGCTGCAGCACGAAAGAAAAGAGAAAATTGTAAAGAGCAATATAGAAAAAAAGAATTCTCTAAGCAAAACGCCATGCTAAGATAAACCTAGAACACATTTTTTCACCAACACACCAAGAATTCCAAGCACAGTGTAACAAAAAAAAGGAGCTAAAGGTCAAATCACAAGAAAAGAGTGAAAAACGAGACACGCTACATTACCTATTTCTTTTAATTAAAAATTATCATTTTTTCTAATGACAAACCTAGTAATTACATACGGTTATAATGTTTTCAGACTACTACCTCTTGGCTGTTTTCTAAGAGAGAGCAGGTAGCATATCGCCCCACGCAGCTACGAGCTGGTATTGAATTGAATTGAATTGAACATTGTTAGCAGTACCCTGTGCATCGATAAAAGTGCCCACCCAAAACTAAACGTCAACAACTTGGCACTAAAATATATTTACAGCTCATGATAGTTCGTCTAACCTAAAGAATATTCGAACTGTAGCCGCCGGAAACAGGCAAAAGAAAAAGGCGCGGCAGTTTGAACGAGAACTAAAATCAAGAAATAACGCAAAAGCTGTGTCAGTACACCGTTGGAAATGCAGAGTCAAAATTAATAGCGGTAATAAATAAAATCGAGGGTGTGCCCGATTTCGGATCTCCGGCTTTGGCAATCAGCAGTGTATCGATGATTGCCGATTCAACTTCTTATTGGAGTTGAATCGGCAATCATCGATACACTGCTGCTTTCCGCTGCTGAATCGGCAATCATCGATACACTGCTGATCTCCGGCTTTGGCAATCAGCAGTGTATCGATGATTGCCGATTCAACTCGAATAAGAGTGCGTGTTTTAACCTTCATTCTTGCATACAATTTCTCACCGCCTTTCTATGTCTTGCAGTGGTTATCATGATCGCTGCAGGAATTTTTAACTACAAGACGGCGTAGTTGAAGTACTGTTTTACTGAGGCGCCAGCCAGAATGGCTGATGTTTACAATTCAACAATTCAACAGTAAGTTCATCGACAGCACACACATAGCGCAGTCCGCGAATAGAGCGACTGGAGCATGGCTTTTTTCTCGGTTTTAATCCAAATTCAACAAGTCCCAAAGGGTCTGCGAAAACATCATTAACTCTTACTGTTAATTTTACTTATAACTGTTAGCTTTCACTGTAAAATATTACTTTTGACTCTCTTTTGTTTCCATGCACATGCCATAGCGGCCGCTGCTCCTTTTAGCGGTGCTCATTCTTCGCTGGTCTCTTATGGTCCCGCTTTGCTTTCGATGCTATGTGTGCTCGTCGCAAAGCGTGTTTTAGGCTTATCGAAGGAAAGTACTCTGGAACTTTTTTTTCGGCCTCAATTCCTCTAGTTACCAACTCTTGTTTCCTTGTTATCATGTGGGTCAAGGCAAGCATGTCCATGCAGCTCTTGGTTCTTACTAAATTGTTGGCAGTTTCAGCGCCAGTCGCGTGTGTCATTCGTGTACGTGTTTTTCTTCTCGCTCTGAATCCCTTCGCTTTCCTGTCAACGGACGCAAGGCACGTGTGGCCTCGACAGTGCCAGGAAGCTCTTTCGGTTAAGCGAAGTCATGTGGCGTGGAAAAACGTTGCAGGTGCCACAACCACTGCTTCCTCCACTCGCTACCCTCTGCGTTCCCGGGCTGTGGTCGACAAGGAAACCTTGAGCGGAGGTTGCCTATCTATTCATCAACCATGACCTAACTAGCTCCAAAGCAATCACTAGTAAAAAAAAAATAGACTTTTGAACAGGCGCAGTACATCAGCTTCAGCCTCCGTTTTTCGAACCACACAGCCCTCGCGGTGACGTTCGGTATACTCACCTGTCGACCATTAAAAGCTTCCTTGCTGTACCCGGTTTCTGCAACACTGTCACAAGAAACACATCCAATAGAGGTTACCTGCGGCGCTACTGCTATTGCCGCAACTTTAAAGCAGCGAATTTTTCCTACATAGATGGTACCAATAATCTAAACTGGCTAAAGAATTCAGCACCACGGGAGCTGCCGGCGGCGCGACTCTCACTTCAAAAAGCATCAATGACTAGCCACATTTTTGCCTGACATTTATGTGACGCTGTGCAATGGTCAGCATCCCGTTATTATATTTCGCAGATGCAGGTATGGTAAAGAGCGCTGTGGGGCACAGTGCCGAGGTGCCGCAGAAGGTGACATACTACTGCTCCTCTGAGTGACATGTACCGGTATACGCTTTCCACTGCGCACAGCATTGCTGGGAACTTTTTGAGTTGAGTTGAGTTTAATGGCGCATAAGCGACTAAGGCTATCATGCGCCAAGCTCGGGGCGCATGAATGGGGCCGGGTATGGCTAGAATTGAAAGCACCATATTATCTATAAAACCTGTCTTATACCTCAACAAGCCCTGTTAAAAAAAAACACCCATCGGAATACGTTGAGCCACCCTGTATTGACTGCCACCTATAGCGTACATTCTCTGAGATGCTGTGCATTTAGGCAGACCGGCTGCTATCCTGCATACACGATATTTGACAAAAGCATGATAAAGCCCTCGAAGAAGAATCTAAGATCGAAACAATCCAGGGGCTCTCTCTTCCGCGCGTAAATGGTAGGTATTCACTGCTGCAGCAGCAGTTTGATTATTAATTTCGTAAGGCGAAATTTTTGCTCATTTTTCCGCATTCCTCGCTACGAACGATCTGGAGCGGCCCGTACAAACGACGCCATATTTGCGGCGATATTACGCGATGCTTACTTCAGTGATGCTCTACACTTTTGATCACGCATTCGCCTTAATCAAAAACTGCATTATTACAGACTTAAGTTGTCAGTCCTCTACAACGAGTGAATAGTCTAATATCTTTGTGTAGCTTCGTGCCTGAAGAAGAACGTGCCGCTTTAGCTTACGATAAGTGCCCGACAGCGGAATCCGGGTGACGTAGCAAACATCGCCGTCGAAGGAGAGCTGCTGGGCCATTTCCTCAATTGGGCCGGCTATAAAGAAAAACATTGAAAACACCTTACATGCAGGTAGTACACCGCAATGTGCGGCATTTGACATGTATCAAATTGAGGATGTAGCATCACCGCACAGGATGCATGAAATGGCGCCGTAAAGCGAGTGTTAGGAAGCATGCTTAATAAGTATTGTTGAAATGAGCGGCTTCCCTCAGGCATTTTTTCTCTCTGCCCTTCCAAATATACCATTTTTTTCTCATTGGAATGTCGATGCCTGCATGTCAGTCGCACCACCGATTGTACATATGTGACTCGGGAAGGGACTCCTTGACTACCACGTTGATCTTGCAACCACTAAAGTGCATTGCAACTTTTAACGCGAGAGTGCTAGAGCTGACGTTCGGAGAAAAATCCGTAAGCGTAGTCACACTAGTTCGGGATTGGATGGAAGATGCATGGAAGAGAGCGAGGCAGCAGGAGGCCATGCACCACAGCAGACGCAGGACAGAGGGAGGTGACTGTGTCGTCACCTCCCTCCGTCCTGTGTCTGCTGCGGTTTATAGCCTTCTGATGTCTCACCAACTGGCCTACACGTCTACCCTCCTAAATTACGTGTCCCCAGACGTTGGCTCTTTTATATGTACCTTGATTCCCGATAATCAGTGTGCAGTGTACCGCCCTGAGTCGTCACCTCCCTCCGTCCTGTGTCTGCTGCGGTGTATAGCCTCCTGATGTCTCAACAACTGGCCTGCACTTCTACCCTCCTAAGTTACGTGCGGCAGCGAGGGTCGAGGAGATGGCGGTGCGCCAGCTGAACTGCAGTCACAGCTTGTGAAAATTTTCACTGCTGTGTGGTCGGCGCGTCGAGTAATCTGGCTGGTTGCAAGATGTGGACAGGGGGGGATGGGGGGGGGGGGGGGGGGTAGAAAGGCGGCGAAGGAGCGCTTGTCAAAAATAAAGCCACCGAGATGGGTGCATGCGTACCGTTTTCGTGGCTTTGGTGTTGCAAAGGAGGGCTCAATTACATCGACGTTATGGCGATCTGTCCCGTTAAGGATTGATGACGAGTTATCAATCTTTTTCTCTCTTTGATTGCCTCTTACACTTTTGTGTTTTAAAGGCGAAATGAGGCAGTGCGGCCATAGGAGCCTCTTCTCGGCGATTTCAAGATTCTTCAGAAAGCCACGTAATCCGCGATGTGCAGATAACGTTAGAAGCGCAATTCAGTTTCAGATCACAGCACATCGAAAAGTCGCAATTTTCCAAGCTTCTGCTGCATGTTTCAGCGTAATTTCCTGTCACGAGATTGCTGAAGGCGCGTTCATGACGAAAAAAAAAAATTGACCAAGTTGAATAGTTTCCTGTCTCCTTCACGGTAAAAGCAAAGTGTTTGTTGTGGAAAATGGTCACAGGAGAAGAAACTACCTCCATAGGCGCGATTGTCGGGCTAAGTGATAAAGGCATTACGGTGTAGTCGCCTTCTGTTTAAACATGACGACGATTTTTTTTGAGGTGATAGATGATAAGCGTGCAATAAGTCGAGCAGCCATATGCGCTGACAAATTACACGCGCTCATATGCCCTAGAAAGGAAACGCGATTAGGGGCCGTGTCAAATAAACCTCCGCAGGGTGTCTGCTTGGCAAACACATAAGAGCGTGTGCAGCCAAAAGGACATGAAACAAAAGTACATTGCGCTGTAATTAATAAAAATGCAGGCACAAACATATTTTCTCGAGATGTAGCTGATGTACTGCTAAAACCGTCCCTAGATCTCTCTTCATTGCATTTTATTCTTAGAAACACGGATGTACGGCTTGAAATAACAAATGTTTGATGGTTGTCAGCGGATGGTCCAACAAATGGATCATGTTAATGATTTATTCTAGAAAGACAGCCATATAAAAATATGTTATTTCGTTTTCATATTCTATTACTGAGAAGTGTTTGGTAAAAGAGCCAGTTAAGATATTTGGGAATAACACTAGTGCAAGACCTGAACTGGAGCACTTATGCGGACGATTAATTTTCTAATGGTATTGGGGGATAGGTTTCCAAACCAACTTAAAGCACGCTACATGGTATGAAGCTGTGATTCTCACAAATATTTTGTAGGTCCAGTGCTACAGCATGCATCTGTGCTATATAGCACTCGTCGAAATTATTTCTGAAAAATTACAAAAACTTCAGAGGCACGAAGTGTGCGTTTTTTCTCCGATAACGGACAGAGTAAGTGGTAGAAATGCTCTCTTCCTGTGACCCGGATCTGTTCGAAACATGTAGAGAAAAATATCGATCGAAGCGATTATTCCAGATACTCTAACGACAAATCAATATCAGCAATGAAACATGCATACAAACACCTGGAAAACAGAGCTATAGAACAAACTTTACCAAGTTATCTGTCACAACAACGCTCTTATTGATACCCTCACGCATTCCTATTTCGCGAACGAATAGAAACATGGAATATAATCCCAATGTCGCTTCTAGAAGAAACTCCGTCTGAATTCGAACACTTTCTGGGAGATCACCTGTTAGAATTTGGCATTTTATGATTATTTATTGAATATTCCGGCGTGTTTCCAAAAGAAATGCAGGTAGCAAAAGTGGCTGTCATTCACAAAGGTGGTGCTATTTCAGATATGGCTAACTACAGGCCTATTTCCATTCTTCCGATATTATCCAAAGGTCTGGAAAAGATTATTTATGTGAGAATCAATACTTTTCTAGTCAAACATTCAGTTCTATCAGACAGTCAGTTTGGTTTCAGAAAACAAAGGTCCACGGAAACGGCACTAATTAAGCAAAAAGAAATAATAATAAATGCGTTTGAGGAAAAGCTTCTTGTACTAGGAATATTTGTTGAATTTTCCAAAGCATTTGACCTGCTTAATCATGCTTTACTGGTACATAAACTAAATAACTATGGAATTAGAGGTAACAGCTTATCTTTATGACAGAAGCCAACAGCCACAGAAACCAAGGGGCACAGGGGATTTTTTTTTTAATTATTTATTTTGTGGTGTTGATCAATTTAGAATATTACTGAATATGTTATCGTTTTTTTTTTTAAAGATAACTGATTAGAAAAGCAGAAGAAAAAACAACCACCTGCCGCCGGTGGGATGACGTTCTACGTCACACCTGCGGTAACTCAGGACGTTCTACGTCCGCCGCTTGTGAACGTGGGTGGCGCTGATGAACACTCTCAAGGTTAGGATACTTGTAAACATAAATACCCCCGAAAGCAGAAGAATTGACAGCCGTCGCCGTAGCTCAGAGGTAGAGCACCGGACGCGTAATTCGGAGGTCGTGGGTTCGGATCCCACCGGCGGCAGGTGGTTGTTTTTTCTTCTGCTTTTCTAATCAGTTATCTTTAAAAAAAAAACGATAACATATTCAGTAATATTCTAAATTGATCAACACCACAAAATAAATAATTAAAAAAAAAAATCCCCTGTGCCCCTTGGTTTCTGTGGCTGTTGGCTTCTGTGATATTTATAACGAGCCCCTCATCCCCTTCCCTTGTTTGCTTAATTGCTTAGCGAGGGCCTCGATTCTGGCAGCATTGACGCCTTAGGAAGCATAAGAGGGTTCTCACGCAGCTTCCACCCTCTCCGTTCGATGACGTTCTACGTCACACCTGCGGTAACTCAGGACGTTCTACGTCCGCCGCTTGTGAACGTGGGTGGCGCTGATGAACACTCTCAAGGTTAGGATACTTGTAAACATAAATACCCCCGAAAGCAGAAGAATTGACAGCCGTCGCCGTAGCTCAGAGGTAGAGCACCGGACGCGTAATTCGGAGGTCGTGGGTTCGGATCCCACCGGCGGCAGGTGGTTGTTTTTTCTTCTGCTTTTCTAATCAGTTATCTTTAAAAAAAACGATAACATATTCAGTAATATTCTAAATTGATCAACACCACAAAATAAATAATTAAAAAAAAATCCCCTGTGCCCCTTGGTTTCTGTGGCTGTTGGCTTCTGTCATATTTATAACGAGCCCCTCATCCCCTTCCCTTGTTTGCTTAATAGCTTATCTTTAATTGAATCATATCTGAAATATCGCAAACAAATGGTCTCCCTTAATAGCACTATATCAACCTCGCAAGCTATCCTCTCTGGTGTACCACAAGGCAGCATTCTGGGCCCCCTATTATTTAATATTTACATTAATGATATATTTTCTGCTCCCCTTCCTGTCAACATAAGAGCGTATGCAGACGACCTCACAATGCTTTCCTCAGGCAACACAGAAACAGACCTGCTAGAACACGGCAATAAGTTCTTAGAATTCATGCGTCAATGGTCCTTTAAGAACTACCCAAGGGTAAACATCACGAAGACCAAAGCAATAGTATTCCGAGCTAAAAACAGAATGGTGCGTGCAAATATTGACCTTTGGTTAGCGAACAAAAAAATTGACGTCGTGCCAGCTGTGAAATGTCTTGGCGTTGTTTGGACCGAATCACTTAATTGTGATAAACATACTGAGAATATCTGCGCTAAAGTAAACAAGATTAATGGCATCCTATGCCGCCAGAGGCACACACTTCCGCCTAGAGTTAAAATATTAATTTACAATCCATTTATATTGCCACATATAACTTATTGTCTTATGGTCTGGAGGACAACAACCAAGCAAAACCAAATGAAAATTCTAATGGCGCAAAAACGAGCAATTAGATTGATAGCTAATGTGCCGTGGTGTACTCATACGGGTTTATACTTTGCAAGATTCAGTCTCATGAAAATCTCAGAGTTATTCCCATTCAAGTTATTCCCATTCAAGTTAAAATCTCAGAGTTATTCCCATTCAAGGCCCGTGATAGTAAAATTCGCCGCGCATAAAACCAAGACGCAGGTGCACTCAAAGCGATCGATGCTGAAGGAAAAGGAAGTATCTATGAGTGAAGATTTTTCTGCGGCGACACGTAAGGCGAGAAAGCGGCTAATTGACTATGCGAAAGAGTTTGATTTAAAAGTCAATTTAAGGCACAACAAACTAATTGCCAATGGCAAATGCTATGGATATAATGCGGAAACTGACCTAGTGTTTGAAATTGGACCTGCTCTAAACAGTGAACCCATTCAGTCTCCGCGCTCCCTTCGCTCTGGTCGAACTCTAGCTGGTACTGGAACGTAGGGGCCCGCCAGGGGTGGTGTTACTGCCATTGAGAACATTGGTCTGAGTGTGGTTTTTACTAACATAAGAAGTCTTTTGCCCAAAAGAGATGACTTGAGTGCATTGATAAACGATTGTAGCGCTGATATTATTGCCTTAACAGAGACATGGCTGTCTGATAACGTGTCCAACAGTGAACTATTTTTTTGTGAAAAAAATTACAACATATTTCGATGTGACAGATATGAAAGGCAAGGTGGTGGTGTTTTACTTGCTGTCAACGACCGAATTGAATGCTTTCGTGTTGCCGTAGTGACTAGTTTAGAAATTGTGTGGTGCTGTATAACTTTCCGTTTTAAGAAAATTGTTATTGGTGTCTGCTATCGACCACCGTCAAGCCCCATTAGTTTCTGTGAAGATTTACACGACTGCCTCAATACAATTTCTGCGCGCTTTCCGGATGTGAGCATTTTTCTTTTAGGAGATTTCAACTTCCCAGACATTGAGTGGAATCATAATAGTCCAGTCTTTCTTTCTTCGTGTTCCAATTCTAACCACTTCCTTCACATATGTTCCGATTTCGGATTATCGCAACTTATTGAGCTCCCCACACGTGTCACTGCCACTGCCTCATCCCTTCTTGATCTCATCCTCACATCATCTCCAGACATCGTGTCTTCTATCATTCATTTGCCTGCGTTAAGCGATCACATGATAATCAACTTCAACCTCTCTCTACCCCTATCCCGCTCACGTAAGCAGTTCAAATACATCAGAGATTACAGCAAGGCTGACTTCCAGGCTATTAATAACAATATGTCTTTATTTTTAGATGAATTTTTGAGTGTTTATCTCGACCGTAGCGTACATCGTAACTGGGAAATCTTCAAATCTAAAGTTTCTGACCTCGTAAATAAATACATAATAATCAAAAAGGTATATAGCAACAGTGCTGCACCCTGGTACAACAGGTATCTTAATAGGCTTTCCAATAAGAAAAAAAGACTTTTCAGGACAGCTCGCTTCACACACTCTGCTGTCAGGTGGTCCGCGTATAAAGCCGCTGCAGTCGCTTATTCAAAGGCATTAAAATCAACCAAATTTACCTTCTTTAATCAGACTCTTCCAGCTATGCTAAGCAATGACCCGAAGCAGTTTTGGAACACAGTGAAAGGCAAAGGAAATACCACCATACAACTATTTACCCCGGATGGGGATCCAGTTCCTGACCACCTGTGCGCATCGCTTCTCAATAGCACTTTTATCAAAGCCTTCTCTAGCCCCACCGACACTTCCGTCCTACCTTCGCTCATAGAATATCACTTTCTACCAATTGATCCCATCGTCATCTCCTCAGAAGGAATTCGTGGCATTATTAACCAACTTAAAATGTCATCCTCTTGTGGTATCGATGGTCTCAGTACTAAATTCTTGAAAAATACCGTAGAATATTCTTCCATTATTCTACATTGTATTTTTTCGCAGTCTTTAAACCATCACACCCTTCCTAATGACTGGCTCACCGGCAAAGTAATCCCAGTGCACAAATCAGGGGAAACGCAAGATCCACGTAATTATCGTCCCATCTCACTTACTTCCGTTCCATGTAAAGTTCTAGAGCACATCATATTTAGTCATCTTGTTAATTTCCTAGAATCAAACCAGTTCTTTACTCCGAAACAGCATGGTTTTCGCAAATTCTCGTGTGAAACGCAGTTAATGATTTTCACTAACGACTTGCATGTTTCTTTAGACTCTGGACTCATTACTGATTGCTTATTCTTAGATTTTTCAAAAGCCTTCGATAAAGTCAGTCATTCTCTTTTACTTTTAAAACTGAGCCAACTTAACATTGACCCTAATGTACTCAATTGGATTCGTGCCTTTCTTAGTAACCGTACTCAGTTCGTCTTCGCCAATAACCACGACTCATCACCAGTGCCAGTACATTCAGGTGTGCCCCAGGGGTCGGTTCTTGGCCCGTTATTATTTCTAATATACATCAATGATTTACCTTTAAAGATTTCATCTAACATGTGCTTGTTTGCTGACGACTGCGTAATTTACAGAGTAATTAATAACACTGATGATATTATTCAGCTACAGACAGACTTAAATAAAACTTATGACTGGTGTCAATCGTGGAAAATGGAATTAAACATATCTAAATGCAAATGCATGCGCGTAACCCGTAACCAGCAAACGAGCCCAGATTATTTTATTAACGACACTCAGCTGAATCCAGTCTCGTCTTACAAGTATCTTGGCGTTAATGTTTGTTCTAACCTTTCTTGGAAAGCTCATATCAGGTTCATTACTTCAAAGGCTAACCGCATGCTAGGGTACGTCCGCAGGAATTTTTCATCCTCTCCACCTTCATTGAAAATGCTATTATATACTACACTCATTCGTCCGAAACTAGAGTACGCATGTTCAATTTGGGATCCTGACACCATCACATTAACAAATGAACTCGAGGCCGTGCAGAATCGAAGCGTCCGTTTCATCGTTGGAAACTACCATCGCACTGCCAGTGTAACAAAAATGAAATCTAATCTTAAACTCCCCTTACTCTCCACTCGCCGTAAGCTATCACGCATTTGCCTCTTCCATAAAATTTACTATCACAATCCTTGCCTGAAAGCCATCTGTGTAAAGGCACCATCTTTCATCTCGCCTCGCATAGACCACAATCAAAAAGTAGCTGTTCCACAATGCCGCACAGTGACCTGCTCTAATTCCTTCGTAAAACATGTCGTGACTGGAATAATCTTTCACCCACAGCCACCTGTGTTAGCGATACTGCGCGTTTTAAAAGCAAATTACTCGCACTGTTAGAATCAGACCAATTGTGATATGTTGTTTACTCATATATAGACTACATAAGGTTTCTTTTTTTGTAATCCTTTTATTTATTTCTTTTTACTCCTGTACTTTTGTTCTCAATGTTTTCGTCCTATGTCTCTAGGGTCTTTCAATATTGTTCGTATATATAGCCCTGTTTTTGATCTATGTATTGTTTTCTTCACTGTCCCACCCCCTCTGTAATGCGAAAGCCCTGAGGGTAAAATAAATGAAATGAAATGAAGTTAATCTCTATGTATAAAAATGCTGTTTCAACAAAGAATGATCTCCTCTTATCAAGTTTCAACCTCATTCGCTCGATTCCATCTTATAACACACGGAACAAAATGTCATGGTCCGTACCTTTATGCCGCACTACATACGGTAACCATTTACTGACATATAGTCTACCACACCACCTCAATATTCTGCACATCATACTTGAAAAGACTTCACGGCATAAATTAATAACACTTGTTCCTTTGTTTGAATGTGCATAATTTTGACATCATGATGAGAACATATATATATATATATATAGCTTTGTGTATCTTCTTTCTACTTGATTTGTATCTCGGTTGATTATAAATGCGTTTCCTGGACATACAAATTTTGAGCAGTTTCTTTTGTCAAATAATGTCTAGTGAGAATCGAAGCATAACATCATGGAAATATTAAAGTATATATTTTGTGGCTGTATTTTCTTTTGTGCTTGTGAGTGCGCTCTTCCACTGCTGTTGTGATTAGCTGCCAGGCGATACTGCCGGCAGAGGGCGCAGGGTTGCCCTCAAGCTGCACAAACGCAGCTTTTTTGCCTTGCGTCCTCTCTCCTCTGTTACTAATCTAACCTTGTGAGAGTTAATAAAGATGTGTGTATGTATGTAAATATTTGTGAATATTGTTCCTTTCTTTGAAGTTCGACTTCATCACCCTCTTTGTACCGATTCTCGCAAGACAGCTGCCACTATTCTGAAGAGAATAAAGAAACAAACTAAACAAATGGGCATTTGTCAACGTGCTCTACCACAAGATTAATTTAATCTTGGCCGTTTGTACATAGCATACATGGCGTCAGTTCAAGAAAGAACGAAAAAAAAGTCGGCGTTGTTCATCGTGCCCTGACTTGTGTTTCCCTTTTTTCCCAAGCTGACGCTAAGCAAGCCATGCTAAAATACCTTTAGATTAACAAACTAGAGCTATTGTTAAAGATGAAAGAATTTCACTAAGCAAAAAATTTCGTGAATTAGAAAATGAGTCGCATTGAAAAAGAATGCAGTCTGAGACAAGACCTGTCCGCATAACTCTTAAATAGGCTAAACTTTGAAGAGTGTGTAGTCATTTATAGACCTGTCGCACAAGTTAGCTGAAACATACCGCAGAAGGTTGCAGCCCGAAATGTTGCAAAATATCGTGCCTACCTTCACAGCGGAAAAATGGGTAGTAGGCCGAGTCCGTGACGTTAAGTCCAACGCAGTAGGGTCGTTGCTTCTCCATTCTGAGAAAATACAAATTACGGAGGGCAGCATGATTGCTCACTGAGAAAAAAAAAAAACAGCGAAACTATATGCCTAGGGCCTTTGTGACTTTTTACGATACCGATATCCCCGTAAGGAGGAAACCTTTGTCAAGCAATCGCATGCATCATCTTGTACACCTCATACCCGACAACTTCCTAGCCACTGGTCTCTCCCATTGGTTTCTAGTAACGCGTAAATTTTTACTTTTGTATGCTTATTTGCAGTCAAAACAGAAAGCCTGGCTGGCAAGTGAATAGCCCCTGAAAATGAACGCTTAATGCTTCACACGCATGCAAAAATACCTGTGGAGAGCATGCTGGTGAGACGGCGTGGTACGGAGGGACGGTGCGGCCTCCTGTACGTAAGTGCTAAGCCAGGTGAGGGCAATGGAATGGCTAATTAAAATAAATATTTATAGGTGGCTAGTCGGTCGTGCATACCGAGACTGGGGAGCGCATGATTCTAGACAAGGAAACAACACCACATAAGAACACCACCAGACACGGGCGCAATAATTGAAATGTACACCACTAGCAATTGTACCTTTGCACTAGCAGTTAGACCAGCAATTGTAACTAGTACACCACTAATTGAAATGCACGCCACTAGCAAGGATCGATATTTAATTTATTTTAAATTGTAACGATATGATAAGCCTGGAAGTCAAGTTTTTATGGAAGGTATTGCATTACATAAAAATTTCTAAAATGCGTTCCTTGTGTCACGCTTCGATACTTGGCTACTACCGGCAGTTTTTTTTTCCTAGTAGAAGAAAATCGTAGCAGCTCTTGCCTTTGAAAGCTCCTACTTGGTATAAATAATCCAAGTCGTCGCGCTGAAGACTACTTTTTATTTGACACCCGACAAGAGCGCGCATTGTTCAGAACGTTCGTGGCAATATTTTATTAGTGAAGGGGCGCTTTACAACAGGCACGCTACTCACTCACCCACGTGTGCCGCTTGCGTTCGGGTAGTGAAGGACGTAGACAGCGAACAGCTCATCGGGCAGAAACAATGGCCGAGTGGTGTACATGCATCGCTGACTGGTGTCATCCACGGAGTCGAAAATCGCCACGTCACTATCCAGCGTTTCCGTCGCTTTAATCAATTCCTCAGTCTGGCTGTTCTGAAATGATGGTTTTGAAACGCGTCGTGAGTTGCATTGTAGTGAATCCACGGTTTCTTGAATTCGATAGGTTTTTCAGCGGATCACAGCGCAGAAATTACAATACACACGCTTGAATATTTACTGGAAATAACTGCCAGGCTCAGCTTGAATTATGCTGTTATGGCTGGAAAATCATACAGTGTTAGCTGATTCAAACACGGAGAAAGCTCTAATCGTTAATACGGGTGCTGCACATAATCGATTTTTCAAGGCATATTTTGCGGTGTGGCACAGAGGAAGACTAGCTACATGGAGCAGATGCTATGCTTTGTGGCACAACATTTAGTGCCTTTCGATTTGCTGTCTATCCCTCGAGCAAGAAGGGATTGCAGTGGACGATTCTAAGATCCGAAGCAGTCTTCGGGAATATAAATCCGAGCTTCACTGCGAAAGGTAGGAACAAGATGAGGTATCGCATGGAACGAGAAACGAGTCACATGGTCTCAGAAATTTACTCCATCACTGCGGCCAACGAACCATTATTTTTCGTAACGTGCGAATATTCAGTTTTACGGAGTGCTTTCCAGCAAAAAAAAGATCTAAATTTGAGTTCTATTCGACGACTTTGTTTTTTTATTAGTGTATTTCTGGTTTACAGTGCATATGCAAGCCTAGGAGGGACAGGAATAAGGCATGAAAGTACACCTGAATAAGGCCTGTCTTCGTGTACAAAACCATCCACAAAACAGAAATTCAAATCAATATAAAACTGCCTACTGATAACACAAAAATTCATGATCGAATGGCAAAGCCATATTCAAAGTGTCCAACATTGAAAGAAATGTTTTGTGATATATTACAGTGCAAAGCATCCAAGACAAACTACAAACAGCATGGTTTGTTGAAAAGCAGCGTATCATTCTCAAGGAAAGTAATTGGTGGCAAGCTCTTAGAACACACGGCATCGCAAACCAGAACATGCCACAGTACGCGCGGTCAACCCGGCCGCGGCGGCCGCGCCTCCACGGAGGCGAAGCGCAAAAGGCTTCCGTGTGCTGTGCGATTTCAGTGGACGTTGAAGATAATCTGAACGAAAAAACGTAGCGTTGAAACAGGACACAGAAAAATGAGGACAGGACGGGGCTACACCTCATCTTCACCTACATCTGTCCTCACCTGTCCTCATCTTTCTGTGTCCTGTTTCAACGCTACGTTTTTTCGTTCAGATTAGGTATGACCAACTGGCCCCACAGTGTAGTCGGTTAGACGTTGAAGAACCCCAGATGGTCGAATTTATTCCGAAGCCCTCCATTTCGGCACTTCTTCCCCTCTGTCCTCTGTCATTCGTTCAATCATGTCGCGGTTAGGGCGCCCACCGAGAACCGGTACAATTACTGCACCGTGCTTTTCATCAAAATCAATTTTTTTTATCAAAACTTGTAACCTCTAGGGGTGCGAACATATATGCTTTGAAATATTTTTTAAAGTGTTTTATTTGACACTTTATATACACATCCAGATTTTTGTGAGATGTTCCGGCTATTTAACTAATTTGCGACATTTAGCAGTTTCTCGTGTGTCTTCGCCTGCGAAAGCTTGAATGTATAGAGCACGAGTGTCTCTTGTGTAGCGAAAATAATTTTACTATGTGGGTTTTTATGCCCCGTGCAAGTAGTCCGTAATATACATATCAGTCGTTTGTAGAGTAGTAAACCTTCAATTTGCATCTCACCGGTGAAATTATTTGAAGAGACTTTTTTTTGCAAACTTACCGGAACCCTTACTGCTCAAATAGCCTGCATAGTTGTTGCATAACATGCGTTCCTCGAAAATTACTCCCAAAAGTTTCACTGAGTTCTCACGAACTACACCGTAACTTGCAAATGGTAAAGTCATTGCGGATGGATCAGTTCTGGATCCTAAATACGACAAACCCCTTTATGGCGCCATGTTATTCCAGCAGTTTAGATTTTAGTCAGCATGAAAATTGTGATAGCTAATTTTTGACTATAATTGTAAGAGAACCATGCCACATCGCTCTGAGAACTAATTAGTATAAGATATAAAAAAGGGCTTCCTTGTAGTAGGTTAAATATATCAATTTTTTTTCAGCTACTTTAAAATACTTGGTTATCTCAGGGTAACTGGTGGATTCCAAGAGAAGGCAAACGTAGCAGTGGCCGCGAGAAAGTTAGGTGGGCAGATGAGACCAAGAAGTTTGCGGGGATACGGTGGTCGCAACTGGCAAAGGACAGGGTTCATTGGAGAGACATGAGAGAGGCCTTTGCTCTGCAGTGGGCGTGGCCAGGTTGATGATGATGATGATTATTATTCGAGTAAAACCGAATCTCAGGAAGTGCATCAAAAACCATCTCTGGCTGACAGCGCTTGGCGAGGTGCAATGATAGGCGCTCATAAACGGAGCCAAATGGACACAGTTAATGTAATGGCAGTTACTATTGTTCTGCCATGAGGGGCTCTGACCCTATATTCCATTTTATACAACTTCCCTCTGCCGGTTCTAGGAGGGTAGTGATGACTGCGCTGAGCCATCTGGGCAGCGATGAAACGACAAGCCGGCGAGTCACCCCGCCACCTCTTCGTGATACTTAAGAGTTGTTGCGGGCGCTGACATGGAAAGTACAGCGCAATGGTGCACTGCTGAGCGCAAGTTATGGAAGAGCCATGCGGCTGCTATGAGAGAAAAAAAGGACGCGAGAGTTTTGTGCTAACAATGTGTTCTTTGATGGAGATTTCGGTAACATGTGAAGCTTTTTTCACTACCGCAGTTATACAGGGGCTGCGGCGATACGAAACTAGGAAAAAAGGCAAGAGCAGCTGCACCCGGCATTTCCTCGAAATTCCTCTAGATTCATATATCCCATTTATGTAGTAGTTTCAGTTTATGGAGTTTAACGTCCCAAAGCGACTCAGGCTATGGGAGACGCCGCAGTGAAGGGCTCCGGAGATTTAGATCACTTGGGATTCTTTCACGTGCACTGACATCGCACAGTACATATGCCTCTAGAATTTTGCCTCCATTGAAATTTGTCCGCCGCGGCCGGGATCGAACCGCGTCTTTCGGGTCAGGAACCGAGTGTCATATACACTGAGCCACCGCGGCGGCCCTCCCATTTATGTGGTCGTTTAGAAGTGCAGAGGTGTGCATACACTCTAAAGGGAAGGGCGCAAAAAAGGAGCAATGTGTCCTCTAGCGAACACTCTTTTACATGAGAGTGGAGGCTAGAGGACAGCTTACGGCCATTTTACTCCAATACAGGCTTATTGGCTTTTAGAGCGTAGAAAGGCGTGCAGAAGGAGTGCGTAATCGATTTTAAAAATTTAGGCAAACTGCCAACTGATGTACGTTTCTTTACCCAAGAACTCGGATTTCATGGATAAGCATATAGCAAGCTTAAGAGCCAAGCTTAAGCGCCACTCTCGAAAAATGTGCGCCTTCAGATCCTTCCACACATAGGCGCTGCTACCGTCTGCGATCAATCTCGAGAGCCCTGACGTCACAGTTGATAGCAGTCGACGCGCTCCAGCCTACTTGCAGACGTTGTCATCCTGACAACACGCTCAGGCATTATGGGCTCCTCATGCCCATTTGCGCTTGGAATTCTGTCGTATCCTCCTTCACTTCACTTCACTTTAACACCTTAAAGACCCCACTTTAGGTGGTATTGCATAGGGGGTGGGAGTACAGGTAGAGTTTGAATATGATTGCCTACATGGTATTTATGATGTGCATATTCATATTGTTAACAAAACTTGATTGGCAGGTGATGACATCAACGCCGTGGGGAAGGCCATTCTAGTCTTTTGCAGTGCGAAGAAAAAAGAATGCGGAAAAAGTGACGGTGTGGGCGCGTTGGCGTGAAACTTGCAGTGGATGACCGGTGCGATGGGATGTGCGAGCTGGCAGTGTGATGTAGGGTGGTTGGCCGAGGAAACTGTAAAAAAAAAACTTATGGAACAGACTAAGAGAAACAATGCGATGACGATGGGCAACAGTTGATAAATCTGATTGTCGTTTTTGTGACGATACACTGATGTCGTACGAATAGGCAGAAGGACTGAACCTCGTGGCGCGATTTTGGACAGATTCTCCTGAGCTGCGATCAGGAGCTCAGGAGAGTCTGTCCAAAACCGCGCCACGAGGTTCATTCATTCTGCCTATTCGTACGACATCAGTGTATCGTCACTTAAACGACAATCAGGTTTATCAACTCTTGCCCATTGTCATTGCCCTGCCTTCCAAACCAGCACGAAAAATGTAGGCAGCACTGACACGATGTCAAAAATTGCCGCACGTCGGAAAGCAGTTAACCCATGTGCATGCTTTGATAGCTTTTCTCTGAGTCTGGAAGCCGCAAACAATACCTACACGAAAAAGGCCTAAGCCAGCTACACAAAGGGGGCTAAAATTCATTGGAAGGAAGGCGTTTCAACTTGCGGATGGGTGAAGGAAGAGGCGGTGGTCACGTTTTGGCGATCGTTTCAATTATATTTAGAGTGGTAGCTTCTAAGACTCCCGGCCTATGCGCAGTAGCAGCAGTAGTCGCGACATCCCGGACGAAGCGTATGCGGAAGCTAGAGGAGCTGTAGTGCTTGGAGGTGCGTAGTGTTTGCTGCGTCGTGTATGCAGAAAGAGGGCAATTTTTGAAGTACAGCCAGGCCGGAATGAAACGCGAACACGCATATGTCATACATTTCTGCTTTGCAGCGAGGTATTCCTTTACAACCTATTTTCGATTATGCATTTCAGTAGGCCCTTTACCCAGGCACATTAATCAGGCTAGTTGTACACTTCAGCTGAAAGTAGGCAGGCAAAATATTTTCTTTTCTTGAGATGCTCTTTTCGCGTTTCATTCCGGCCTGACTGTACATCAAACTACCGCGGCGCCCACACCAAATCTGCAGTGCTTTTTTCGAATACTTCAGCTACTTTTGAAAATTAGAAGCAGAGACTGGGTACCGCAAAAATCAAGCGGAATTTAGACTTGCGGCGTCCGGTGGGCCCTAGTACAGAAAGAAGGCTGTGTCGATTCCGCGTTTGTTTGGCCGACTTAGCAAGATGCTAACGCCGTTTCCAGCCCTCGCTACCGTCGGGCCTTGCTCTGTGTCCTAAATTCGCAGCATGGCGTTGCCAACACGGCAAAGTGGAGTCACATTCCATGAGGAGTACAGAGGCCTTTTGTGTTTTCTGAAGGTGTTGGCCACGGTTAAACTTGAGACGTACGAGAACGTTCAAGGTGCGGGAGCTCAAGCTTCTAGCCAACTCAGAAAGATGGCAAGATTTTCAGGTATAGGCTAATAGAGTCGCAGACACCTCCAGGGCAAGTTATGACCTGCAATGCAGAAGCCACCAGTGAAAGGGACATGAATCAAAATTGCGTTTTGAGCAAAATTCTACATTGTGAAATTATTAATCAAAAAACACCACGGCAAACAAGCCATCCGACTAACGATTGACGAAAGCGACAATTTAAAACGCTTAAGCGCAGTTCATCAATGCGGTGTGCTACCTCCTTTGAAACTAGAAAACTGTTGTTTGTCTTTTGCTTGCGTAGTAAGAATTTCTGAATCGTTCGTAAAAACATCGGCGGGTAGAGGATGAGAATGGCGCCCTCTAGTAGCATGAAAAGTGCCAAGAAACGCCCCAGACCTTGTGGTTGAGCTGCATTCATGGTTCATTGCGTCGACAATACGTAGTAGCAGTCACTCGGATGATGCTGCCTCACCGTACGACTATTGCCCAGAGGTCGACAAAGTACCAGGAACGGGGGCCTGCAATGTCCATGTCACTGACTCGGTTAGTTCCTTCGCGGGGCGTGTTTTGCTCGACACAGCGGCTATTTTGAAAAGAGTATTCACGTTACCAGTAGTATATACCACTTGTAGGCTTTAAACATCATTTGGGCAGGACTGGATACCGTAGCTCATGGGACGAATTACCAAGCATAATCAATGGCTTAGAAAGGCAAAGCAGAACGATGGGCGCAAAAAAGTGATAGGCAAAAACCTAATGTACTGTTCAAAGGCATAGAAAGGGACCGCAGTTTACGATTGTTAGTGAGGCTCTAGAAGGGGCAAGGTAATATTTCTACTTAGGGTAGGTAGCGACCGCACATACGGGCTACGAAAAAGTAAATGGAATAAGAGTAGAGTGGAGTGAAGTTGACAGGTACTCTCACATTCTCAAGTAGAACTATTAGGCAGTAATCTGAAATTTAGCGGCTGTAATACATTCTTTTCTGGTAGATATGGTAAATATTTTGGATGTTCGTCTTATAATGCCAAAGGAAAAAATGTTGCAGAAATTGTGAAAATTAATAACATTCGTAGCACAAACCGCCGGAAAGGTTCAATGATTTGGCTGGAAAATACCTCCAACTACAAGCAAACGTTTCCTGTCTCTCAGAAAGCAGCTATTTTTGGTGGCGTTACTAAAGCTAACTTTTTCCAATCATTTTGCTTGGAAAATGCTGAAACGTAGAACATGAATGTTGTTCTGAATGATCAACATTAAAAGAGCAAATGCGGAACCGTAATCCACACTGAAAATTTCAAAATGAAACACTCTACTCAAGAAGTCAGTGAAACTAGAAAAACGCGAATACCATGAAAGAAAAAAGTTTACAATATGTATATTATATATTAAAATATTACGGATTCGATTGACTGAAAACTACGCATAAACATAGATCTGGAGCCTGGTAATGTTTTCTTTGACAAAAGAAAACCTTGACTAACAACGTCTCAAGCGTCACAGCTCGAAATAGCCTCTAATTGTGTCGCAAGACCAGTACAGACAGCCAACAAGCACACAGGAACAGTGAATTGCGTTTTGGAAATCAACCTGGGAAGAAAACATGCCAGACAACAACAAGCTGACATCAGTGCAGTTGAGGTGGAGTCAAAGGAGCTCGACGACGTTCTTTGAATTGAGCGAGGCATTGGACGAGGCGCCTGGAGACTTGCGGCCTCTTTTTACGATGATCTTATTTAATTCTTGGTGTATTGCTCACAATTACCATCAAGGCATACTTATTCGTGTGAACTTACAAGTTATTCCGGCCGCTGTTAAAAAAAAACATAGTAGCATCGTTAAACATCGTCGAACATCTGCTTCCCCAAATAGGTGCGAATGACGTCACTTGAAGAGTAGCAAGAGGGGATTCTGGTGCAGGCTCTTTTGGGGATGAATGGTGTATGTGTAAACATGTGGAACCAATCTTGAGCCCATAACGTAAATAGGCGGGAAATAGCTGCCATAATACTGCTAACCTCTCTACTGCGTCTTATGCCGCGCGAAACTTATTACCGTGGTATCAGGGATAAATTATTCTTGATGGACGTCAGTTCATGCTTTGGGTTCCTGGTTTACGCAGGTATTCAACGTGATAACTAACACCAGACTACGACCTACCATCCCCAGGCTCACTGGCACTACTAGCGCCCGAAAAACGTACCGCGTTGGCCCCTAGATACACCTGACAATGCTTAGATGACTTGAAAGGCCATCTGTATCCATTCAAAGAAAATTTTTGCAGTGGAAGCGCTAGCTTTGAAACAACAGAACAGAGATGACGAACAGAAGGACGAAGAAGAACGAGCGCTGGTTCTGTTTTGTCTGTCTATTCATCGTCTATATGTGACGTTCTCTCAAAGTTAGCGTTTTCATTGCAAAAATGCTATATTGTCACGTTGTAGTGACGGCAGTCCAGTGGTCAGGAAGACACCAGCCAGACTTGGAAACGAAGCTCTTTATTTGGGGTGACTTGCGCCCGCAAAATAACTGAATCACTCGGCGGCGGCGTAAGCAACAAACGTGCTCGTCGGTAGTCGAACTACGGATGCCCGCTTCTCGGGGCATCGTTCAATTTAAAGCCGGCAGGGAAACTTCGAGATAACAGGCCTAGATCATCTAGAGTAATCTAGAAACAAGTAGATGCAGCTGTTCATGGCTGTGAACAATCGAGATTAGTCCGGTCGCTTCTCGCGTCACGAACAAAAGTGATAACAACCCTTTCCTGCAGCCTTGAGCGTGAACGAACGAACACTACAATGACACGTGGCATTACCCCCCTCTCAAAGAAGCATCGCCTCGATGCTTTAAAATGAAAATAAACACGGAGAATGCTAACTTCGAGTCCTTTAACGTTCATAATAAGGTTTAAGGGCAGCGGTAAAAGCTTCATGTCTGGCAGTGTCGTCGTCGTCGTCGTCGTCGGTGTTGTAGTTGTCGTCGTAGTCGTAGTTGTCGTCGTCGTCGTAGTTGTCGTCGTCGTCGTAGTTGTCGTCGTAGTCGTAGTTGTCGTCGTCGTAGTTGTCGTCGTCGTCGTAGTTGTCGTCGTCGTCGTAGTTGTCGTCGTAGGGGTCGTCGTAGTTGAGGCATAGTCTTGGGTTTTCGTCGATGCAGGATCTTAGTTCTTGAGCTCAGAAGCAACCTCACCTCCAGAGGCTGCTTTATTCAGTTTAACCTTCGGGGGCTGGGGAAGCGTCCACACACTGCATAGCCTCGGCTAGGAGATACATAGCGCGGTGACGATGGCGACGATGGCCAACGCAGCTGGCTGAGGGCGATGGGGGCTTGGGTCCCGTCGTCGAGGTGCAGGACGGCGCAATGCTGCGGCGTAAGACATGGCTGGGGGCTCCATAGGCTGCGTGGTGGACTGGACTCAGGTCCTGCGGTGGATGAGTCAGAGAGCTGGCGTCACGACTTGTAGGGGGTGTCCGGAACATGGAAGGCTACCCAGCACCTCCACCAGATGTCACGTTGTAGTGACGGCAGTCCAGTGGTCAGGAAGACACCAGCCAGACTTGGAAACGAAGCTCTTTATTTGGGGTGACTTGCGCCCGCAAAATAACTGAATCACTCGGTGGCGGCGTAAGCAACAAACGTGCTCGTCGGTCGTCGAACTACGGATGCCCGCTTCTCGGGGCATCGTTCAATTTAAAGCCGGCGGGGAAACTTCGAGATAACAGGCCTAGATCATCTAGAGTAATCTAGAAACAAGTAGATGCAGCTGTTCATGGCTGTGAACAATCGAGATTAGTCCGGTCGCTTCTCGCGTCACGAACAAAAGTGATAACTACCCTTTCCTGCAGCCTTGAGCGTGAACGAACGAACACTACAATGATACGTGGCAATATGAACTAGCCTCAGTCCTCCGTTTATTTACTAATAAAACTTGCTCACCTCGCTTTTTAGTCCCGCACTAATATCCACCGCTTTCTAGCGGGGCTCCAAATTTCATCGGCACAAAATGTTTACTTCTTGGACTAAATAAGAGATGGCGGAAATAGTCTGAATGTACATTGGTAGCATTGGAATAGGACGCAGTATTTATGGGCCACTGGTGACCTATTCCCAATGGGCATGGTATGCAAAGAGTGCGTTGGGTTCATTTTGATGTACAGCATTAATTCTGTTCCTAAGAGTTCTCGGACCAAAACCATGTCACGGAATTCCACAAAGAGCTGGAAGTTTTCCCACGCACAAGATATGGTTTCAAAATTTTAATATATGATTTGCCTTCTTGCCTGAACAGTTAAACGTGCCCAGTTTTGATACGATGCCTTTTGATATATATTTTCCTATCTTTAGGTACCATTTGAAATATCTTTTTCTATATCCCTTTGCATCCCGAATTTTTTTGTGGGCGAGAAGAAAAATTGCTGGTGGTTTTTTGCGGTTAAGAAGGTATTAAAGAGCGTCTGAAAAATTATGAAGACAGTAAGTACAGTGGTTTTCAACGGAGAACCATGTCCATTATACTGGACACAGGGATTTATTTGTTGCACATGATCTGGTTTGCTCGTTGATTGAGCAATGCTGTACGTCATCTCAAGAGCTTAGCCGTTCTTAGAATCACAAGTACAGTACTGCCAGACTTAAGAAAAAGAAGTAACTTGCACTAGGAGCGACATTTACTTGGAGTATCGTCTTTGTGCTTGATGAAACATCCAAACTTAAGGTCAACTCTGGCGCTTACTTGGTGGTGAAATCGCGAAAACAGTTTTTGCCTGCCTTCAAGCAAAGAAAGACTTTGCATTTTGTGCACTGAACTTATGACTTTGCCTTGCATTCGGAGAGTCGACACCTGGAGGAATTTGCCATCACTTGAGGATCTGGCCAATGGCCTTCTTGATCAAAACGCACGCCAGGGCCTGGTATTTGCACGGCAGCCCTGTGGTGGTGTGCATGTTGAACAGCAGCATCTGTAGATGGCCTACCACGCCGCTTTCTTTCTTGGGAGCCCCTGATAAGAGCTTCTGCTACCTGCATCCTGAAGTCTAGCAGGTGAAGCACTTGACTCTTCATGTAGCCTGCCTCTTTGGTGTCTTCTTTGTAACTCAGCCAGCTGTTAACCAAGGCGAGATCCGTGAAGTGTAAAATGGCTTTTACAGATCATTTCTTAGTTTTCATTTTTATGCGATACAGGTTGATGAGAAAGTCGTTCAGGTCTACTCCTCCCTTGTGATTGTTATAGAATCGGACGCTTGCCGGCCTTTCGACTTCCAACGTATTTTTTCTGTTTCATGTCGTAACGCCTTGTAGAGTCAACTGACTGAGCTCTACAACATGAAGACAGCAGCGTAACTGACCGCGTATCCATCCATTTCACCGGTTCTTTCGATGTCGATCGGCGCGGTAAATGCCTGTGCCGTCCACGACTGTGCTACTTTTTGGCGTGAACTTTGCGGTCGCGTTCCTTTGTCAAACTTTTCGTTTTGGTCATTTTCATCCCCACTTGAAGAATCGTCGCTGCTTTCTTCCAGTGGAGACTCTGCCTGGAATTTCTCCACCTCGTCTTCAAAGTCCGAATCGACGTCTAGGTCGGACTGGTCCCCGAAGAAAAGCTCTTGAATATCTTCATTAGTGAGCGTCTTTTCTGCAAATAAAAGAACCAAATAGTGCTGAAAATCATATTACTTGAATGAAAAACCCCATCAAGATATTTCTACCAAGACATTAGGAGTTATGTAATTTTGGCGCCAGAAAATATTCAAAATCAAAAGCAACCTCCTTTGCACGGGTACTTGAACAAAACGCGCCAGTTGAATCCTAGTGTCCAGTACACTGGACATAAAAACATTGTCGCATTGCGGAAAAACTACTCATAAATAGGACACACTTTTAACCACATTGTTTCAAACAGAGCATAGTTATCTCGCACGAATTTATTTATTTGAATTGAGTGAGGACAAAACGGTAAAACAAATTACTTACTTGAGCACGTTGCACATGGCCGTTTGGTCGCGGAGGACGCCATTCCTCTGTGCTGACCTCCTCTGAAGATGCGGCCGAAAGAGGAACTATCTCAATCGAGATATTCCTCGTCTCCTCCGGAAGCCTTGGAAGTGGTTTCGCTTTTGATTTTGGGCTTCGTCTGCTTTTTTCATCGCTTTGTTTCTTATGTCCAGTGTACTGGTCGCTGGGTCGGAAAGGGATATTTAAGGAAGTTATATAATGTTGTCGTAATGACTGCTATTTCCTTTCTTGCAGGCTTCACAGATGTAGCACTGATTAGTTATTGTGATGAGATTATGTGTGTGCTCGTTGATCAATGTCTGCTAATCCTTCTTTTTTTATTTTAATCCTTCTCGCCGCGCCTAATCGTTAAAGGGAGATGGGAGCTTTGTTTAGCCGTCCTCGCTAGTTTTTCTGTTTTCCCCTCAGCCATTGCACACGACGGGATTAAAGACTGAGTTCCTTCCTGACCAATTACGTTTTGATTTTACTACGTTAATTAAGTTTACTTGTACAATCGCTACATGTGCAGTTTACGTTTATTTATGTCCTTAAATTCTTGCACTTGCTCTAAGTGCGCCTGTAGAAATAATGAGAGTTTGGTTATGAGCACTTAGCAAACAATAAAAAATTCATTTATTCAATCATTGTCTTGTTGACTGATCCAATGATTAATGTTACACACAATGCTTTTATAGAGCATCCTCAAACAAAATTTACATGGCGTATAATACTTTTATATTCAACTGATCACTCGTCATGTTACGAACAAAATATAGGCTCTCAATACATTTGCTTCTGGTCTTTGTGGAAGCTTACCACAAATTCTTCGTCAGACCCTTTTACGAGTCAGAAGTATTACGTTATAGGCGTAGCTTTGTGAATTTATTCCCCGACATTATAACGCCCTCCGCTCAAGCTAACGCGTCGACATGACCAACGGTGGACTATAAGGAGTGGGAAATTCTGCGTGTCACGATGGCACGCAACGCTCAGCGTGCTTCCGGAGGAAGTCAGAGCGATAGCGGTGCTTTTAGAAACAAACCGGGGGCTTCGCTTTTTCTAGTTCAGAAGAGAACTCTTAAACGTCGTGGGGCTTACATCTGCGAGTAACTGTCAGCTTCACTTACAGGAGGCGCGGCGCCAAGAGCGCGTGAAGCGGCCAAGGCGAGCAGCAGGGCAGAGATAACACGAGCAGCCATCGCCGCAAACTGCAAAACAAGGGTGACGGATTCTGGCCACGTATAAACACGGGCTGAAACAGTCACGCGATTTCATGCGTCAAGCGCATGACACTTGTGCATGCGCGGCACGCGCGTCATATGTAGCGCAACAAAAAAGAGAAAAGGGACCGCTTGTGAACAAGCTTCAGTCTCTTGCACCGCTGGAAATGTGCGTCACATAAATTCTTTCGACTCGTACCCATGCGATGTTATCAAACCACTCCCGGCACAGTGGTGCAGCGGTTAAGCGATGTGCCACTACCATGCTATGGCAGGTGCTTCCACCGTTGTAGTTTGTGCGACCCAGGTTGCTCCTTCCGAGCGACCAATCACTAATTTAACTGCCACCATCCATTGTGGTCAGTTTTCTCGCAGGGCGGTGGACAGGTTGTGATGACGGTAACGGTCACGAGGTCACGGGAACTAGGTGGTCTATCTAGATTGCTTCCCGTGGAATTAGTCGCTCACGATGCCAATGAAAGTCACTACGCCGGATTTACTGAAGAACGGGAACCTGGACACTTTCGGGTTAAAAGTTCGCATGAGCAACAGTGTTACATGGTAAAATCCATCTCGCGCACTAATTATTAATTGCAATCACTTAAACATTACCTCCAAATAAACCTTAATAAATGGAACCACACAGCCAAGAATGTATTCTTTTTCCGCATAGATTCAGATTTCTTGAGTAGTAATATTTATTTTGCACAAGTGCACTTACTAGGTACCATACCACAATATAAATTTCTAGACTGTCTTTAGCGAATGTTCCCTTTTTCCATGACTTGCTACCCGCTACTTATCCTGCTGAGCAATTTATCATGGTGCCTATTGCTTCTCCTTTTATTCTTTATTTTTATGGCGCAAAATTGTCATATCTTAATTTTAGTACCATTACCGTTTAAGAAATACAATCCATTTTTTGTGGACATGTTTGTAGCAAAATAAGCGCATTGCTTCAGTATATTTGATTTTTTTGTAAACTTTGTCACTTTGTCACAAGACTATTTTTTTATTCACCTTGATGTGTTATTTCAAGTTTCTTTATTTTACTTTTTGCATGAATAGTCGCTCGCCTCTTTGATGAAGCTATTACAGGGACAGAGAAGCGGCCAGAAAATTCTTGTTGCCCGAAATGCAGCCATAACCTCGGTAAATAAAACGAGCTTAACTGGATTAAAACCTCCCTGACTACTCCTAGAGGACAGCACATGCATAAATGTGGAGATATTCGGCATTCACAACATTCAACGCGAAATGATTAGCCGGAAAATTAGGGGCCCCGAGTATTCTGCTTCTTCCGGCACTGTTCCTCAGCGCGATCGTCTCATCTATTTTATTTATTTCTAGATACCCCTAAAGGCCCTCTTCACGAGGGTATTACATAGGGGGTGGTAAAAATTACAAATTGTATACATAGAAGGAACATTTAACATGAGTAACAGGGCAAAAAAAGAAGCAAGAAAGAGCAATAACTGGTAGTCAGCAACAATCGAAATTTGGCGGAACAACAAGACCCAAAAAAAGAAGGAAAAGAAAAAGAAGAAAGAAATCTGTTGCTGAAGCCTTACAAGTCATACAATATCGCGAATCACCGAGTTTACTTTTAGCGTACAAATCCGACGCACAAGGCTAGGATATGACAGTGAATCTTGGATTTTTCTCTGCAAAGACCTAACACTGTTTAAAGCTCTGCATGAGTGTCTAACCGCTGCTTGCCACAGGGTGGCGTGGCCTCGTCAGGCACTTTTCCGCCTTTTGAACACGTCCCCCAAAACAATAGTTTTGTATTATTGTCTTGAATAAAAATTATTGATTGATTGATTGATTGATTGATTGATTGATTGATTGATTGATTGATTGATTGATTGATTGATTGATTGATTGATTGATTGATTGATTGATTGATTGATTGATTGATTGATTGATTATGGCGCAAGGGCATCTGCGACCAAACAGTGCAATGGCCCAAGGTATTTTCGTTTTCGCAAGATGGGATCAAAGATTCATTTCCCAAGCATTTCAACCCGATTAAGCCCAGCTCCAGGCAAGGCTAGGATTGCCTCATTTTTTTCTATATTTTCAAAAAAAAAATATTGTTTCTGCTGGAGCCTCGACAAAACTTCTGAACTGGTTGTAAAAGGCACAAGCAAACGGCTCTATGCCTCTTTTCCAGTGTGTTGCGCGTTGAAAGTGGCGTTTTTTTACCCCCGCCTTGATCACGCGCACCATCTTTACGGCAAAAATCTTTCCGTTGCTTATTTTCACTGCTCAGATCGAAATTGAACTGGAGAGACAAGTTTCCTATTTTTTTGCGGCAGCTTATATGAACAATATCAACTGACTGATTTTGTAAAAACACATTTCCTCCCTGGCCTTTTCTCTTATTGACTGCGCTCAGGAGCAGTTGGTATCGCTGAAGAGAGTCAAAATCAAACTCCTCGATTACTAGGTCCTTTAGGGTCGAGGGCTTCAACTCATCCTCGCCAGCTACCTGAATGCGTTCGCTACAGGACAAAGGCCGCTCTAATGTATCTCTAGACAGGGTTGTCCTCTGAAAGCTGCAGCCAACGTATCCCCGATCTCACCCACCCGCCCAACTCCCTGCCACCCCTCGCTACGCTTGCCTTCTCTTGGTATTTAGTCCGTTACGTTGGCGACGATCAATTATCTTGCCTTCGCATCATATGCTCTGCTCAATCCCATTTCTACTTCTTGATTTAGACTAGGATCTCACGAACCCGCGATTCTTCCCTGATCCAGTTTGCCCTCTCCCTGTCTCTTAAAGTTACACCAATCATTTTCGCTTCCACAGCTCGCTGCGGTGTCCTCAATTGAAGTTGGACATTTTATTGGCCTGCCCCATAGGTGAGCAGCGGAAGGATCGAGCTGTTATATACATTTCCCTTGAGGGATATTGGTAGACTGCTATTTATGACCTGGGAAAACCTGTAAAATGCGCCGCATCGTATTCTTATCCTTCGAATTCACTCTCATGATGCCGATCTGCGGCCACAAAGTACCCTAACTACTCGTAATCCCATTCTGCTTCCGGCTCCTCGCCACCAATCCTAAACTGCTCTTACCTTTCAAGACTATTGAACACTACTTTGATATTGAGCACAATATTTATACACCCATTATTCTGCGGTGCTCGTATATGTCTTTGAACTCAGTTTGCAGTTCTTCTCCACAGAGATTTAGCAAGACAATGTCATCAGCGGATCGCAGAATTACTTACCCATATCCCCAACAGTTCCAAATGAAGACCTCTGAATACCTCTTGTAAATAAACGGTGAATAGCAGAGGCCACATGTTCTCTCCCTGCCTGACAGACACCCTTTCTTATTGGAACTTTATTGCTGACCTTATGGACGACTGTGGTGGCTGTGCAGTCGTTGGAGATGTCTTCCGGTATTTCAACATAAGGCTTATCTACACCCTGACTCCGTAATGCCTGCTTGACTTCGTAGGCTCAGACAGAGTCATATTTTCGGTATCTATGGTAGCTACATACGGAGGCTGGTTATATTCTGCTCATTTTTATTGCCTGATTGACAGTGGGTATGGTCCATTGTGATGTAGCCTTTAAGAAAGCCTACCTCTTCATTTGGTTGATTGAAATATAAGGTTACACTCACTTTATTAGAGATAACCTTCGTAAATACATCGTGGGAAATGGACAGTAAGCTGATCGGTGTGTAATTTTTCAAGTCCTTGACCGACCCTTTCTTATAGATTAAGTTGATATTAGCGTGCTTCCAAGCTGTCCGTACTCTCGAGGTCATCAGCTTCTTGTGTATACAGGGTGACTAGTTTTTCTTGTACAATATCTTACCGTGCCTGAACAGATCTGCTATTACCCGATCCCCACCAGCTACTTTCCCTTTTTGTATTGCTCCTAAGGCTCTCTTTACTCCCTCTTTCGTTATTGGCGGCATGTAACATTGCTTGTGCTACTGCATCTCTCATTATCGTCCTTATTACATACACTACTGCACAGAATTGTGTAGAACTCTACGGCAGCTTTACACATAATACCCATATTGCTAAAGACATCATCCTCTGTCTCTTAGCGCGCACATGTGGTTTAGCTTATGTCTATAGTTATCTCCTCACCGCTTTATCAACCTCACTTCTAAACAGCATTCCCATTTCCCCCCTTGAGAAAGTTCCTTATCTCGGTTGTCCTGCTCTCATTGATTGACTTTTATAGTCCTGCCAATTCTGTTCTGTTTGTAGGGTGACAGTTTCATGCTTTGGCGTTTCTTAATCAGATCTGTCGCCTCCTCAGAGAACTTTTGGGTATCCTGTCAAACCATCGTGCCGCATATTTCTACTGCAAACTCTCTAATGATAGCTGTGAAATTATCGTTCAATGATTAAACATTAAGGACGTCGTATTAAGTTAAAGCCAAATATATGTTCTGCAGAGACATCCTATATTACTGTAATTGCCTTATTGACGCTTGCATATTCATGGGCTTCCACTTCAATAGCCTTTTCCGGTCCCCTTCATGTATAAGCTAATTCAATACTTTACCATCCATGCAACAACCAACCTTTCTGAAGAACCTCTCATCCTCTAAAACTCCATGGTCAGGGCAGAGTACGAGGTAGATTGTATTTTTATTCTCAGCCTTTGGAGCACTTCCACGTCCACTTCCAGTTCTTTCGCTTGCGGATGAAGGCATTCATGTTCGATTAATTATTCCTCTCACCGAACTCTACTATGAACTCCCCTCTGCTATTTCTAGAGCCTGTGCAATAGTCACTCACTGCCTAGTCTCCAGCTCGCGTCTTGCCTACCTTGGTATCTAAATCGCTCAACAGTACATTCGTAAGTACTGTATGTACGATGTACTGGAATTGCTTCATAATTCTTTGTTTAGGTTTGGTTGATACTGCAGCGAGATTTTTTTTTTCTTGGTGGCTCCAGTTTTTACTGTTCTTTGCGATCGGTTAGGTTGCAAATATTTTTCTTATTTTCATGCCCATAACTTCTGCTTTTGCTTCAATGCAAATGTCACTGCTCTCATTGTAGCTGTTACCACTGCTCATTCTTCGCTGTTTTTTTGTCATGACAATGTCATTTGCTGTGGTTTCTTTTGGTTGCGCTGCGCTCTCAATTCTCGGTATTCAAGTCGTAAAATGTGTTTTAGGTTCATCAAAAGTTGATATTTTGCTTAGAAAATTCCTTTTGCCCTCGATGGCTCTTATGATCCACACCTGTCACCAATTTTTCATGTGTGTCACGGCTGGCATAACAACACTGCTCTTTACTCTTAATAAATTTTCGGCAGTTTCAGTGGCAGTTCGTGTGCCTTTCGTCTACGTGCTGGTCTTTTCGCTCTGCTTCCCTTCGCAATCCTGTTAGGTGACGCACGCCACGTGTGGCCTCGACAGTGCGCGGAAGCTCATGCCTATAACCGCAGGCGTATAGCGTTGAAAAGCGCTACAGGTGCGCCAACAACTGCTCGCTTCACTCTTTATCCTCTGTGCTGTCGGGTCGCGGTTGACATGGAAACCTTGAGCGTAGGTTGCCTATCTGTTTTTAACCATGAGCCAGCTAGCACCCAAGCAAATGCTGCTGAAAAAAGAAACCCCTCGAATTTCAAGCAAGTGCAGTACAGCAGCCTTTCCTTTGCAAACCACATGGCGCTCGTGGTGACACCTAGGGGTGGCCTGTCGACCGATGATAGCCTCCTTCCAAACCTGACCACTGGTGACCGCAGCAGGCAGCTGAAACACTTTAGAAACTATTGCACTAGAGATTACCTGCGTCGCTAATCCCATTGGAGCCACGCAAGAGCAACAGATATCTCAGACATGCACATTATTAAATGTTGTTACTGGCACAAGCCTGTAGCACTAAGGCAACTGTCGGTGATGAGACTCCCAATACCAAAATGAGGAATGACCGGCTACTTTATCGTATGATGTTTCTGTGATCAAGGTGGGAATTGGGGCTAGTTGGTTGCTCATACTGATAGCTTCCACGCGCTGCTACGAGAACTACAGGGCAAAGCAATGACCACTAGAGATCTGTCTTGCGATCGTTATTTTGTGTGTTGTTTCCAGTGGTAGCGCGCGAAATCCACTAGTTTTTGCGATGCTCTCAGTATACCGCCGCTGTTTATGTGTCAGCGTTAAAGTCGTCCGTACAGCGAAGAACTCCACTTCGGACGGCAGGCGTTGCTTCGAAAAGCCAGCGTAAGGCGTGACGTCAAGCGTGTATCTCTTGAATGAAAATGATTTCATAGGGGACTTGTAATATGAATAAAGTTCGACGCATGTTTGAGATGAAGTAACACTACAACAAATTTTTTATTATTTTAGTCGAGATTCAAAACCATTACCCTTGCGGTACCACCAAAGTATGCTACCGCGTAGGTTACGCAGGCACGCTGACTTGGCAGGTACAAGGAGGGCGTGTGTGAATGGTGTTGGCAAAACTTATTAATTTGGTAATTAGCGGAGTAAAGTAGGGACGTGCTTCTTAGTGAGGTGCTAATTAGAGTTACATTACATGCACTAACTGCAGCGTGGAAAATTTCATATACCAGCATGTGTAAACTATGTTGCAATAATTGAGACGAATGTGTTAATGCGAACAAAGAACAGTGACTGTGCATGAATAGAAACTGCTGATTGTGGCTGTTAGCGCTTAAGTATCCCTATAATATGGTATATAATTTTGTATTTATTAGGCGGAAGTCTAGTGAGCTTGCGCACAGCACACACGTTGCCACAGCTAATCACTTCAAAGAGCGCTATGCACCAAGGAGACTAGTGACACGTAGTGGTAGTCGTTCCTCTGAGTGCTGCGCAACCGTGGCACGTAGCGGTCGGTGTTCCTCTGCACACGCCTAGCCACCGCCTTTCATAATGGCGCGCGGTATAACTAGAATTTGTTGCACCACTAGTTACTATCCACATTATCTTGGAAAGTAAAGGGGGGTCAAGTTATCGAAGGATAGCTCAAGTACAAAAGAATTCAGAAGTTATTTCGTGTGAAAACGGTCGGTATTCACTTCCTACGTAATTATTAGTGCAAATCGCATGCTGGAATATTGAAAACACCACTTCTTTAAGGAATCTTATTTCCTAAAATTACTGTTATATACGTCACTGGTCAAAGCTCGCATATGCTGCAGCAGTTTGAGATCCGGTACAACAAAACCCAATTTACTCATTACAAGTGGTGCAAAACTATTGTCTTCTTTACATAATTTGTGACTTTAACCGAATTGGCAGAATTTAGGCAATGAAATTAAATGTTAGCTTGCCATTTTTAGCATCTCGCCGTAAACCCTTAGACTTTCACTTTTTCAAAAAAAACCTTTACATCATTCCACCCTTCGCGACGAACTGATCTCCCCTCCCCAATACATTTCATCAAGGCTAGATCACACGTACAAAGTCTAAATTCCATTAGGCAAAACCAATGCCTTGTGTCAGTCATTCCTCCAGCGCTTAGGTGTTGAGTGGAACCACCTTTGCTCATCAACCTCTACAATTGTTGATAACCAACACTAAAAGATCGTATTAGATAGCAAGGTATAAGCAGGAGCATCTCTTTTTTTTCTGCTTCCAGTTACTATATTGTACCGTTGCACTGTAGGCACTGTATTATCTTCTATTATCCAGCACATGCAGAACCCATTAGACAATATTGTATAACTAGAAGCCATCATTTCTGTACTACTAATCCTCCTCCTCTGATCATGAACCTACATCTGCTCCGGTCACGACACCACCAGGCTCCTACGCCGCCAAAATTAAAAGATATTCGGTGCCAGCTTTCCTCTCTTCCACTACACCAGCCTCTCCATCCCTGAGTGACGAGAACCGCTCCTTCGACCTCCGGCTCGCTATGCTGAAACGCCAGCAGCGAGAGCAGCAGCGCATTTCCCACGACCTACGACAGCAGATCGATGCCTTGACCCAAACCCTCCAGACAACCACCTCCTCTCTTACTTTCCAGCTTACCAAGCTAAATGAGCACCTTGCCACACTCACCACTCCCTCCTCCACCGCCCAGGTCGCCCCTTTGGCCGATCTTGTCGAAACCACCACTCAGGGACACCACACTCGCTTCGTTCAGCTAGAGACATCGGTTCTCCAGAATCTTACCACCCTCCAAGCACAATCCAAACAAATGGAATCCTTAGCTTCTACGCTCCACTCCCTGCATGAGTCACTGCCCTTGGCCAAAAAGAAGGAACGCGTACCCTCACGTGCCTCTACCCCTGCACTGACATAAGGGCGTTTGGCGCGGACCTCGAGATTGTGCAGTGGAACTGCCGAAATCTGCGCCATAATAAGACCCCCCTCCACCAGCATCTACTCGCCCGACCCTCCGTGCCCCATTTTCTCCTTCTCCAGGAAACTCGGGCGGCCCGCACTGCCCCAACCTACCGCGCCTGCCATGCCACTACGGCCACACCATTTGCGCCTATCTATGTACGCAGCAACGTGCTCGTGGAGCCACTAGACATCCCCCCCACCCACCCTCCTGAACTATTTAGTTGGTGTGGTCTCTCGTCAATCTTCTGCCCGCGTCTCATTCGCCCTTTTGTCTTTCTACAACCCCCCTGAAATCTCCTCTTTATTCTGCGCCCTGGGAAAGTTCCTTCACTCTCTTCCTTCAAGCTCCCATTTCCTCTCTGGTGGTGACTTTAATGCCCCTCACACACTCTGGGGCCACCCACAAACCCTCAAACCCGGCCGCCTCCTCCACTCTCTAGCCCAGGATGCCCCCTCACCCTTCTTAATACCCCTTGCTCCCCTACTCGAGCGGGAACTGCCTCACAGCGCCCTACGACGCCCGACCTCACGTTCTCTCGAGGTTCACTTTCCTTTCACTGGCAGGTGACTGCCGAAACTCTTCTCAGCGACCGCTTTCTCACCCATATTTTCACCTCTCTTTCCCACATCCCTCGGTGTCATCCGGTCACTCACACTGACTGGCACGTCTTCCGCGCTAATCTCGCCTCCGACTCCTTTCAATCCTACGACGTCTGCACGTCGCGCATCACTGCAGCACTCACGTCCAGTAGCCGTCGCGTTCGCTCTCGTCAACCAGTCCCAGACCCTCACGTTCTCCGTTTATGGCGTCGCCGTAAACATCTTCAAAACTCTTTTCGCTTCCAACCCCACAATGCCCAACTTTCCTCCCGGATCACTGCTCTGCGGGCCGAGATCGTCGCCCACTGTGCCTCTTTCGAACACTCTCGTTGGAGTGCTCTTTGTGACCGTCTTGACATTGCATTGCACTCGCGATTCACATGGTCTCTCTTCAAATCCCTCCTCGGCACGAAGCCTGCCCTTGCTCCAACTCTAGCTAAAGCCATCACTCAGGGGACTCCCTCCGATGTTTTTTATCAGCTCGCCTCTCTCTACCTCCCGCCCCCTCTGGCGCCCTCCTACCTGGTGGTGTACTCGGGGGCCCTAACACCGATTTGGACCACTCCTTCACTCTCCGAGAGCTCGAATCGGCTCTGGCTGCTGGCTGAGGAGGTGGGGACGCCCTGTACCATCCCTACCTCCCCGCACCTGAAACCCACTTCAGCGGGCCGTATCTACGCCCTCCGGATGCATTGTCCGTTGAGGTCCTCGCCATTGCGCATGCCCTCCAGCCATTTGCCCTCCTTCCCTCTCTTCAAGAGTACACAGTCTATTCAGACTCACAAGCCGCTATACACCACATACAGAAACGCACCCTAACCCCTTCTCTCCAACAGGAGGCCGAACGAGTGGTCTCCGCATTGCAGCCTTCCATCGGTTTCCTCAGCTGGGTCCCTGGGCATTCAGGAATTGACGGAAATGAGCTGGCCCATCAGCTCGCCCGCGACACACTTTTCTGGGCACCGTTGATGCCCTGGCCCAAGCCCTCGGGGGACGGTGGGAGACTCACCCTTCGCCGCACCCCAACAGAGGTCTACGTAGAGCTCCGCCTCGACAAACACCTTTACCCTCCCCCTTATATATCACTCACGGTGCCGGAGGCTCGCCTTCTTCGACACATTCAAATGAATGCAGTCATCACCCCGTCTCGCCTCTTTCTCGATCGCTATCGATCGGACCCTTCTTGCCCCAACTGCCCCTGTATCTATGCGGACCTGGCCCATTGCCTCTTCTATTGCACAGCAACTTCTGGTCGCCCAGGTGGTCGACATGCGCGGCCTGCAAATTATGGCCGAATGAAGCTCTTCTACTACTACTACTAATTACTTTGCAGCACTATACGTTGTTTTTGCAACTTTATGTAACCACTCCCCTCTATTATGCCTATAGTCCTGAGTGTATAAATCAATAAAAATTAAATACCTGAAAATCTGTGTTGCACCGAAAGGTGCTTATCTTTAAAAAAATTCTGGCGGACGTCGTTGAGACAACGGCATTCACGGTCACGTACAGAATACATTATATTTATGCTGCGTGTTGAGGTAGACTACTATCCACATGATCTTGTGAAGAACAGGAGGCCCAATTTCTCGATGGAGAATTCGAGTTTAAAAGAATTCAGGTGTCAGGGTACAGGCGTAGCTTTGGGAACAAAATCCCTCTACATTATAACTCTCTCTGCTGTAATCAACGCACCGGCATGACCAACGGTACGATATAAGGAGTTGGACATTGTACGTGTTACGTTGGCACGCATTGTTGGGCGTCTTTAAAGAGGAAGTCAGAGCGATAACGGTGCTTTCAGAATCCAACCGGGGGCTTCAGTTTTTCTTGTTTAGAATTAAACTCTTAAACGTCGTGGGGCTTATATTTGCGAGAAACTGAGAGCTATACTTACAGGAGGCCAGCGCCATGAGCGTGTGAAGCGGCCAATGCGAGTAACAGCGCAGAGATAACACGTACAGCCATCACCGCAAACTGGAAAACAAGGGTGACGGATTGCAGCCAGGTTTAAACGCGGGCTCGAACAGTCACGCGATATCTGGCGTCAAGCGCATGACACTTGCGCATGGGGGACACGCGTGTGATATGTAGTGCAAAACAAAATAGAAAAGGGACCTCAACTGCTTGTGTGCAAGTTTCCGTCTCTTGCGCCGCTGGAAATGTGCGTCACATGAATTCTTTCCACCCGTACCCATGCGATGTTATCAGACCACTCGTGGCGCAGTTGTGCAGTGGTTAAGCGATGCTGCACAGCCCTTCAATGGCAGGTTCTTCCACCGGTGTAGTTTGCGTGATTCAGGTTGCTTCTTCCGTGTGACCAATCAATAATTTAACTGCCGCCTTCCATTGTCGTCAGTTTTCTCGCAATGCGGTGGCCAGGGTGTGATGACGCCACAAAGTCACGAAAACTAGGTGAACCATCTAGGTTGCTTCTCAGAGAATTAGTCGCTACCGACGCCGACGACGATGACAGCATCGGACTTAGTGATGAGCGGGAGCCGTGAAGCTTTCGGGTTGAAAGTTCGCACGCCCAACAGTGTTAGGGAGTTAATATCCTGCTCCCACACAATTTATTAATTTAAATCACTGCAACGTAACTTCCAAACAACCTTCAAAAATAGAAGCGCGTAGCCAATACGATATTGATGCAATTACTTGAGGAATTCTTTTCCCGCATAGCGGCAGATTTCTTTACTGACGATATTCAATTTGCACAAGTGCACTAATTAGGTATCGTACCAAAATATGTTTCGAGACTGTCTTTAGCCAATGTTGCCTTCCCTCATGATATGCAGCCGCTACTTTTGCTGCTGAGCAGTTTATTATTGGTGCTTATTGCTTTCCCTTTCATTTATTTATTTGAAGATACTGTCAGTTCCTAATTGGAACTGTTGAATGAGTTGGCTGATGTACATGAGTTGAATGCAATCAGGCATACATTGAGAGCAAAAAAAATACATGAATACAAAGGAATATCTCAGCGCAATCTTATACAAACAAAATCGAAAGCACGATAGCGTGACACAAACTAAGCGTCCTTAAGACACGTTCTAGTACGACTTTTGCATCAGATATCTAGCGAATTTTTGTGGACCTGTTTGTACTCAAATAAACACAATTACTTCAGTATGTTTGATTGTTCTTGTACGCCTTGTTACTTTGTCACTAGACTGTTTTTTTATTCATCTTCATGTTTTAATGCATGTTATTTTATTTTATTTTTCGTATTACTCTCCGCTACCAGCCTTGTTAATGCTATTACTGGTCCAGTTGAAGAGGAGAAAAAAATATTCGCGCCCGAAGTCCCTCCAGAACCTTACTGCGAAATAAAACGAGCTTAAGCGAATTGAAACCTTCCTGCCTTCGATAAGGAGACAGTGCTTGCATAAAAATGGATATCTTCGGAATTTAAAACCACCAATGCGAAAGGATTAGCCGGAGAATTAGGGCCCCCGTGTATTCTGCTTCTTCCGGATTGTTGCTTTGCGCAATCGTCTTATCAGTTGTTGAAGGCTTAAGAGTCATGCAAGTTCGCGAAGCTCGGACTTTACTTTTAGCGCACCAAATACGGCGCGCACGACTAGGATTCTCTCATTGCAACTACGTTTTCAATAAAAACAAATTTCCGCTGCAGCCTTTACAAAACTCGTGAACGGGCTGGAAAGGGCCGGAGCAAACTGCGGTATGGCTCTTTTCCAGTGCGTTGTGCGTTGAAAGTAGCGTTCTTGAGTACTCCCGCCTTCCTTTCGCGCACGACCTTTGCTCCAAAAATCTTTCATTTGCATGTTTCCCCTGCTCAGATCAGATGCAAACTGAACTGGACAGACAGATCTTTGTAGATATTTTCTAATATTTTAACATAAGTGTCATTTACACCCTGACGCGGTAATGCCTGCATGACTACTGAGGTTTAGACGGAGTCAAATGTTCTTCGTTACCTATGAAGGTTATATATGGGGGTTGGTTATATTCTGGTCATTTTTCTACCACCTGATTGCAAGTGGTCATTTTGTATTGTCGCGTAGCCTTTAAGGAATCCTGTATGACCGTTTGGTTCATTGAAATGTAGAGACGTACTCCCTCTGGTAACGATAAACTCCGTAAATACCTTGCGGGCAACGTACAGTAAGCAGATCGGTCTTTAATTTTTCAAGTCCCTGACCGCCCCTTTATTATGTATTAAGATAATAGCGTTCCTCCAAGCTGTCGGTACTCTCGAATTCATCAGCCATCTGCCTTTGCGTATACAGGGTGGCGAGTGTTTCTTGTAGAATCTCTCCACCGTACCTGAACAGATCTGCTGTTACCCGATCTTCAACAGCTACTTTTCCCTTTTGCATTGCTCCTAAGGCTCTCTTTATTCCCGCTTTCGTTGCTGGCGGGATGTCGCTTTGCTTTGTGCTATTGAATCTCTCATTATCGTCCTATCCTCATCACACTGACTGTGTTACAGAATTGAGTATAACTCTTCAGGAACTTTATATATCTTATCCATATTGCTAAAGGCATCGTCCTCTCTCTCTCAACGCACACATCTGACTTTCGCATCGGTCTAGTTTTCTGTTCTCCGCTTTCACCTTACTCTGATCTTTACAGCATACTTGTTTTCCCCCATAATAGCTCCTTATGTCAGTTAGCCTGAGCTCATTGACTGACTTTGATAGTTCTGCCAATTCTATTACGTCTGTGGGGTTGGATGCTTTCAGGCTTTGGCGTTTCTTAATAATATCTTTAGACTACTTAGAGAGCCTGTCGGTGTCCTGTCCAACCATCCTTCCGCATACTGCTACTGCAAACTCTGTAATGACAGGTGTGAGATGAATGTTCATTGCTTGAACATTAATGGACGCCGTCCTGAGTCAAAGCCGAATATATGTTCTGGGGAGACATCCTGAATTCCTGTACTTGGCTTATTGACGCTTACGTGTTACTGGGCTTCCTCTTCATTAGACTCCTTGGTTCCCCTTCGAGTAAAAGCTCATTCGTGATTTTAACTTCCTCTCAACAACGCACTTTCCTGAGGACTTTTACATCCTGCATAATTCCATGGTGCGCGCAAAGTACGAAGTCGATTGCATTTTTATGCTCACCTTTGGGGTACTTCCCTGTCTACTTCGTGTTCTTTCGCTTGCGGATGAAGATATTCATGTTCGATCAATTATTTCTCTCACCGAACTCTACCATGAACTACCCTTTACTACTTCTATTGCTATAGCCTGTGCAATATTCGCTCACTGCCTACTCTCGAGCTTGCGTCTTCCTTACCTTGGTATTTAAATCACCCATCAGTACACTCGAATGTACTGTATGTACAATGTACTGGAACTGCTTTTTTATTCTTCTCTTAGGTTTAGTTGAATCTTCCGCGCGTTTTTTTTTTGCGGTTCCTGCAGCTTTGACTAATCGTTACGATAGGTGAAGTCGTAAATATTTTCTTGTTTTCACGCCCATAACTTCTACTTTTGATTTTGCTTTTGCTTCAATGTAAATGTCACTGCTCTCACTGTAGTTGTTGCCATAGCTCATTCTTCACTGTTTTCTTGTCATGATTTTGTCATTTGCCCTGGTTTCGCTTTGCCGCGCTGTTCTCTCACTACTGGGACTGCTTTTTAATTCTTCTCTTAGGTTTAGTTGAATCTTGCGCGCGTTTTTTTTTTGCGGTTCCTGCAGCTTTGACTGTTCGTTACGATAGGTGAAGTCGTAAATATTTTCTTCTTTTCACGCCCATAACTTCCACTTTTGACTCTGCTTTTGCTTCAATGTAAATGTCACTGCTCTCACTGTAGTTGTTGCCGTAGCTCATTCTTCACTGTTTTCTTGTCATGATTTTGTCATTTGCCCTGGTTTCGCTTTGTCGCGCTGTTCTCTCAGTACTGGGACTGCTTTTTAATTCTTCTCTTAGGTTTAGTTGAATCTTCCGCGCGTTTTTTTTTTTTTGCGGTTCCTGCAGCTTTGACTGTTCGTTACGATAGGTGAAGTCGTAAATATTTTCTTCTTTTCACGCCCATAACTTCCACTTTTGACTCTGCTTTTGCTTCAATGTAAATGTCACTGCTCTCACTGTAGTTGTTGCCGTAGCTCATTCTTCACTGTTTTCTTGTCATGATTTTGTCATTTGCCCTGGTTTCGCTTTGCCGCGCTGTTCTCTCAGTACTGGGAGTGCTTTTTAATTCTTCTCTTAGGTTTAGTTGAATCTTCCGCGCGTTTTTTTTTGCGGTTCCTGCAGCTTTGACTGTTCGTTACGATAGGTGAAGTCGTAAATATTTTCTTCTTTTCACGCCCATAACTTCCACTTTTGACTCTGCTTTTGCTTCAATGTAAATGTCACTGCTCTCACTGTAGTTGTTGCCGTAGCTCATTCTTCACTGTTTTCTTGTCATGATTTTGTCATTTGCCCTGGTTTCGCTTTGTCGCGCTGTTCTCTCAGTACTGGGACTGCTTTTTAATTCTTCTCTTAGGTTTAGTTGCATCTTCCGCGCGTTTTTTTTTGCGGTTCCTGCAGCTTTGACTGTTCGTTACGATAGGTGAAGTCGTAAATATTTTCTTCTTTTCACGCCCATAACTTCCACTTTTGACTCTGCTTTTGCTTCAATGTAAATGTCACTGCTCTCACTGTAGTTGTTGCCGTAGCTCATTCTTCACTGTTTTCTTGTCATGATTTTGTCATTTGCCCTGGTTTCGCTTTGTCGCGCTGTTCTCTCAGTACTGGGACTGCTTTTTAATTCTTCTCTTAGGTTTAGTTGAATCTTCCGCGCATTTTTTTTTGCGGTTCCTGCAGCTTTGACTGTTCGTTACGATAGGTGAAGTCGTAAATATTTTCTTCTTTTCACGCCCATAACTTCCACTTTTGACTCTGCTTTTGCTTCAATGTAAATGTCACTGCTCTCACTGTAGTTGTTGCCGTAGCTCATTCTTCACTGTTTTCTTGTCATGATTTTGTCATTTGCCCTGGTTTCGCTTTGTCGCGCTGTTCTCTCAGTACTGGGACTGCTTTTTAATTCTTCTCTTAGGTTTAGTTGAATCTTCCGCGCGTTTTTTTTTTGCGGTTCCTGCAGCTTTGACTGTTCGTTACGATAGGTGAAGTCGTAAATATTTTCTTCTTTTCACGCCCATAACTTCTACTTTTGATTTTGCTTTTGCTTCAATGTAAATGTCACTGCTCTCAGTGTAGTTTTTGCCGTAGCTCATTCTTCACTGTTTTCTTGTCATGATTTTGTCATTTGCCCTGGTTTCGCTTTGTCGCGCTTTTCTCTCAATTCTCAGTGTTCTACTGGCAAAACGTGTTTTTGGTTCATCAAAAGTTGGCATTTTGCTTGGAAAATTCCTTTTGCCTTCGACCTGCTCTTAATATTAACACTTGTTCCCAATTTTTTATGTGGGTCATGGCTGACATATTAATGTTGCTCTTTGCTCTTAAGAAATTCTCGCCAGTTTTAACGCCAGTCCCAAGGGCCTTTCGTGTATGTGCTGGTCTTTTCGTTCAGCTTCCCTTCGCAATCCTCTTAGCTGACGCACGCCACGTGTTGCCTCGACAGTGCGCGGAAGCTCAGGCTTGTAACCGCAGGTATACGGCGTTGTCAAAGCTGCAGGTGCGCCAGCAACTGCTCGCTTCACACGCTATCCTTTGTGTTGCCGGGTTGACTTCGACACGGCAACCATGAGCCCGGGTTGCCTATCTCTTTTTAGCCATGAGCCAGCTAGCCGCGAAACAAACGCTACTGAAAAGAAAACTGGAATTTCAAGCAAGTTCAGTGCAGCAGCCTATGCTTTGCAAACCACACGGCCCTCGTGTTGTGCCACAATTTGCAGTCGAGAACACGGAACCTTCACATATATCGTGTAATCCGCGCTGAATAATGATATCGGACGGTACCTTTCAACACTTTTCAACCGGTCTGCATATGGGCCTCAGTGGATTAGTGTGACCAGCTCAGAACAGGGAAAGTAGAAAGCCAATGTCATAACCAGCACGCAAAGCTTCCAAGAATGCGGGGGCTGGTCAAGACGTAAGGGATGTATAGAACTGACTACTTATATTATCTTGGTCAGGAGACTTCTGTTCTATAGAGCAGAGATGGCCGGCATAACCTTAGTGACTGCACAAAGCTCATCTTCAAGTTACTGAAACAATTTTTGAAGTGGCAGTGCCCAATTAATCTCGTTACTACTGCCCCAAAGAGCCACATTTCATAGCAGTAAAATACACCAAGAATACCTGGCGTGTCAATGTATGTATCGCGTCCGTATTGAATTTCGAAAACCTCCTTCGGAAGAGCAGCTTGCCTTTCATAATAAAACGCGATAATCAAGGCACCGTAATATTTTTCTGCGTTAAACTTTTGTAGCTGTCCTTGTAATATTATTACGGGGCAGAAGGCGGTCGCACTACGTAGAACCACAGAATACAAGAAATGAGCACAAGACACTCAAGGACCACTAATGTAAGGCCGCCGCGATGGATTCGGTCAGCGAGCACACGCAACTTCGTTCGTGTCGTTGCCAGTCACTGGGATTGTAGCAATATTGTTGATGTCATCGAGATACAATCCCAGGGGAATTATTTCCAGCTCATGCAGTTCGTTTAGAGCTCGCTCCAATTCATCAACATGGAGACGTCTCAAGAATGAGATCCGTGATGATGCTTCAATAGCCAAATTCTTAACCTCCTGCTTAAATACGTTCCAATTTCGAAAGACTATCAGATGTGCACATGCCCACGTAGTTTTGAAGCGATCAGGTACAGCACAGTGAATGTTTTCCTCGGCGAAGAATCATTCACCTTCCACAACTCCAACCGTAGTTGTATTAGACACCGCTCGTACGGCCGGCCAAATCTTTAGCTGGCGTGCGTGACGGCCCGCGTTTTCCGTGCTCCTGCAGGTTATGACGGAGCAGACTTGCGAAAATATTAAATATAAGCACAGGCTCAGTAAACCCGTGCTTAATATTGAGCTTTCGGCAAGTTTGCTTCGTCGCAAAATGCAGGAGCGCAGAAAATCGGCCGTCGCGCATGCCAGCTAAAGATTGGCCGGCTGTGCCTTCCTACCTTAGCAGACACCGTGCAGTGGTCGCTGAAAAATATCGGCTTCAAGCAATATCCATGCCCAGTAGGCGATGTGCCAGGAGAAGTGTATATGCTGTCAAGTCGAGCATTCGAAGAGGATTGGAAATGCATCATATATACACTGTCGCTTTTTGGTCGGCCGTTGTCAACGCGGTCGAATTCACAAATTGAGCGTGAGCTGGACTGGAGTCATAACATATGTGATACGCTGATGAATCCTGGTTGTTGGAAATAAAATAGGACCAAACACATGACGGCCATATGCGCGAAATGGCCATTTTAAGTGCTATCGGACAAAAAAAAAAGCGCTTTATAGCTAGACAGATATGAGGTCGCTTTCTTATTCCCTTTCAGAACATATTGTAAATACCTTATCTGTTGTCGCTGAATCTCGCCTTGCAAAAGGGTAACCCGCCTGTCAATTTTTTTATTTCATTTTTCCCCGTGTCAGCCAATAGCACTGCAGCATACAGTTTCACCGCATGTTGATGGAGTATAGTACACAAAATAAACTCAGTGACACAGTGGGCCTAGTTTGGAAAGGAAGGAAAGACAACAAAGGAAAAAAGCAATATTAGAGGCGGCCACCTCTTGTCACATGCTGGAGGATGAAACAAAAATCTATGAATTTGCGAAAAAATTCATAAGAAGAAATGACTTAAACAAAATTGAAATATGTATACTTAGAAGTGTACAAAAAGAAAAATCTGATGACGGTATTTGCTTTACTGCGTTTACGATAAAAATCAGATCGTAATCTCAAGCTTACACATGGCGGCATAGGTATAAAAGCAGCTATACAGAAGCCGTATGGATGAGGTTCATCTTGTAGCCCTTCTTGAGCGCTGAGGCTTCTGAATATGGTTTACTGATAAGAAAATATTGCCTAGTTATGGTGGAAAAACATGATAATATATTTTTTGAAGCAGCTTCAAGTTTCGTTTGCGGGCGCATAATTGTATAAGTATGTCCACTCTTGCTGTACTCGATGAAAAGTGTTAATCATTTCCTCATGTTAATGGTCATATTATTGTTTTGCCGTTTGCATTCTACATTCAGCATTTCGATGTACCTTTTTAGTTACGCTGAAATTTTCGTCTCTTCTAGTTTTTCTTCTCAGTTATCCATTTTATTGATGTTTATTCCTTTTTAATCTCTAGGGACAGGTAGCCATACTGCATATTTCAGTAGAATTAGCGGTTCCGCTAGTCGGTAATGCGGATTTAAGTTCATAGTTTCATCCTTCTGTTTCTACTCCTTCACGTCCTTCTTTTTACTTTGTGCCGCTGTGCTGGAAACCTATAAACTTAAATTCCGCTTATATGTTGCTGCTGCTATGAAATGTTCTCGTGACTAGAAGAGCGTTCTTCAGTTTTGTATATCCTGTTCTGGATCGGTTCGATACTTAGTTTTGAAAGAAGTGGTACCTACTAGCCAACAGATACACCTTTCTGACCTGAAAAAAAAAACTCGCTCAGCGGTTAAGAAACCTTAACCGGCTGTATTTTATTTCAGCCAGTATCCTTATCTGTAAATAGCGTAGGGTTCATAGATGTTTTTCGTTTGGTGGTAACGGCATGCAGCTCTGTAATTTTTTTTTGTGAAAAGATCATTTCTGGCCGAACTGACCAAGTTTGCTGCAGCCATGGTTATGAGCTTCATGACCTTTTCTTATGTTGCATATCTTAATTCAGCAACGTATCACAATTTGACCGGTTGCTTTTTATCTGCGCCACGGTTGCTTTTTATCTGCTTTTTATCTGCAATACTTAATTTCGATGACAGCACACCCTGAATTTTTGGAATTGCAGTGGCCTTTTTTCACCGATTTTATTTCCCCCAATGATATGTTACAGAAAAAAATCGAGAAGACCATGATTATCCATCCTGGTCTCTGTAATACAAGGGGAACATTTGCAGAAGTGCCGGCTTCCGCACTGCAAAGTTTATTGAAATGGCGTTGAAAGAAAAAACTGCTCGAAGACACCCAACTAAAACACTGTCGAGGTCATGTGACGTTTGTCTGCTAGTTAAGCCGACGCTGCGTTATATATTTACGTTTACTGACAGAAATGTGCACATTTAACTCTTGGATAATAAAGAGATTTTATATTTGTTGTCTGTATGATAAGCAACGGAAAATTGAGAGTGGAAATTGTCAGTGAAACCGAAATATTAAAAGGTTGAGCTGGCAAGAAGTTATATATGACATACTCTTCAAAAAATCAACCAACGCTACATAACGCATGCACATTTTGCCACCCACTGACTAAAGCGCAGCCTGGCTAAAGCAGCAAGGAACATCCCCCTTTCCTTTTCTTTCTTTTTGAGATAGATAAAAACGTTTAACAACAACCACTACCGTCTGCGGATTCAAATGAAAGCACTAGAAATTATACAGCACAAAGTCTTCCGCCTCATTTTTCAACATTTTTACAACTGCGCTAAACAAAGGACATGACGTTCAGTTCTTACGTATGCGGGCAAACAAGAGCACAAATCTAATTACCTAGCTAAAAACAAGTAATCTGTCGATTAGTGCAGATTTATTTCTTAAACGTATGACAACGCTTCAAACCTGAAATTTTCTACAAAACCTAACTGCTCACAAAGCAAGAATTACCGTATGGAAATACTCAATTTCTTCCCGAAACACGGATGATTGAAAGAAGTTGCTACCCATTTCACTAAAGAACACAAAATCTTCCGCAATAGTTAGAAATTTTTAGATATCATTCTCTTCTTATAGGCTGCGTATTTCACAATTTATAAATTGTACTCATTTTGTATTCTTCAGAGATCATATATTGGTATTAGCGTGTTGTAATTCTGCACACTGTTGGCTGTGTCTAACTTGCGCGTTACAGAATTATTGGATAGCGCGGTGGCTTAGTACGGTACTCTTCTGCTAACCCTATAAAGACCCGGGTTTGATCCCGGCGCGGCGGTCCCGATTCGGGGGTGGCGAAATGCTAGAGACCGGTGTACAGTGCGATTCCATTCCAAGTTAAAGATCCTTAGGCTGCCGAAATTACCAGAGCCCTCTACTACGGCGTCCGTCCTAGCCCAGGCGTTTTGGGACGTTAAATCCCACATAGCTAAGCTAAGCAAACATGCTTTGATTGCATCGCTTTTTATAAATGTATTGATTTTTGCGCTCCCGTTTGGGCCTTCTGTAAATTGTGCAGCGTTTCTTACATAAGAATTTGGGGACAATTAAGCTCCGCTTTAATCTATGACGCGACATTGACAATGGATTTATTCGGCAGCTTGGGTTCTTCTTTGCTTACCACTTCGCAGGTACGTACACCGTATATTGCTTTTCGCCTTGACATAATGCTTTATGACTCGCCCCATCCCAACACAATAATTAGAAGTCTTTTTCGGGTTCGCATCCTTCTTAATCAAAGCGCATGCCTTCGTACTGTACTGTTTGGCATCCTGGCCAAACAGTACAGGCTGCATCTCGCGCGCCAGCTCTTGGCGCTGTTGTGTACTCCACCGCGCTCTAGTTCCGGCGGTCCCGCATACCGGCGCCACTATGGCAAGTCGAGCGTAGGTTTCCCGGTAATACAAGCCAACATCGCAGATTGGATTCTCTAGGTCGCCCCTTTATGAAGGCCATCTGGGGCTACAGTAGCTTAACGAGGACAAAACTTGAGTAATGAAGTTTATACCTCCTCTTCCTTGTTGTACCAATGGGCATAGGTAGTTGGCCACATCAACTTTGCGCTCCGCCGAGCCCAAACAATATTTCCTTTTACAGCACAGAACCGAAGTTCCTCCGTGGTCAAGGTGACGCACGCCCGGCTTATGATTAATGGGGCAGCGGTTCGAGTTCCGGCTTCAGCACTCCTTTTAAGGGCAATTGCTTTTTGTTCTTTACAGTTCCTATGTAGTGGTCATGATAAGACTTCACGGTCCTGTACTCCAGTGAAATGTTGTGTAATGAGGTCATTGCTTTTCTACCATATGCTCTTTGTGGGCTGTCTCAATTAACCACGCGAGGTGCGGTGCGTGTGACGCCATGACCCACTCAATCAGTCTAAAGTTCTTCCTTCCTGCGTGAGCAGCCCACATTTTCGTCACAGGGCGTTCATGTCTTGTTCGAACGTCCGTTCAAAAGCTAAAGCGTTATATGTTATCTAACCATAGAGGGAATTCATCTTGTCTATCGCGGTCTATAAAATCAGGCTAAAGAGCCAAATAAAGAAGACCTTCTGAGCAATGCAGATGGAAAAACAGATAGGTGTACTTTAATAGGAATGTGGAATAAATTAACTGAGATTGCGTAAAGCAGACGACAGATAGGCATTCTATCAGTGGCCGCCGCCGCGCAACAATTTTTGAGCAAGCATCAATAAGAGCGAAGACAGACGATTAAAAATTACTCTCCACCTCTCCCCCCTCAACTCGTGCACGCAGAGAATCTGAAAAAAATAAAGAAAACAACTGAGGAACTGGGCACTACCCATGAATACGTTATTCGCTGACGTTCGGTTTGCGACTTCCGGTTGTCGCACCCAGCACCCAAGCAGCAGCGTCGGCAGCGTTCCTCCGGTCTCTCTTCGCCTTCCTGGATTTAGCAAGTGGCTCTGGAACTCCCGACAGAAAAAGGCGACAGAGGTATAAATTGAAACCATATGCGCGAAAGCAATGCCCTCGCTGGCGCTTGCCCGAGAGGGTCGCGCGGCGGCCCGAGCAGACGCTTTTCACAGCTACTGAAAGTGTGCCCGTGACGTCGTGGCTTCCGTGGCTCCAGCGAATGACAGCGTGTGGTGGCTTGCCGACGTCACGGGACTAGTGACGTCTGATTTCACGATTTTAGTTTCAAGATCAGTCACTACGAGCACACCAATCGGCCAGCGATGTTAAAATACGCAATTTTTAAAATTCACAATAAATTGCCGGCTCAGTTCCGAAGGCTCATAGTTGGTGTGAAGGCCTCTTAGCATCATTTCTAAGCATTTAAAACATTTACAAGCGACTTTTCATTCGTTGTATAGTCTCTTTAACAAACAAATATACCAAAGAAAGTTGCGAAGTCAATGGGAAGCACTCCAATTTCTGGTGTGCACTCCACAGACTGGGCATGTTGAAATATTAAAATTAGACCGCGTGTGTAATGTGCGGGTGGCTCGAATTTTGGACTTCAAAACACATGTTTTAATGTGCTCCGCGGAATTCAGTTCTTTTTTTACGAGGTTTTAAACGGATATCTGTGCTCCGTATGTACGTTTGTTCCAGCCACGTTGGTTTCTTATTGTGCGCGTGATTGCCAGCGCAAGCGATCATTTGCGAGTATTTCTGCTAGCATGCCAAGCGGACAACCCGTTCTTCTGCTGTGTGTTTTTCCTCGCAGTAAGAAAGATTGCTCTCGCGGAGGAAAATCGCTGCTACGATGACAGTGAGAATATACCTTGTGTCGACATATAAATTAAGACCTCGTTTGCCCTTAAAGGCTGATTAGTTCTGATCTTCACAGGTTCTTAACTTGAATAAGTTTTAGCAGTGATTGCAGCAACAAGGAGATACGAAAGAAAGCTGAGAAGAAAAAGGAAGCATATTGATGTTTCCCTGTCCGCACGAGCTCGAATTCTCTAACCCGGCTCTAGCAGACTACATAGCGGGTGCGGTAAATCTTGGAGAATATTCAGTTTTCTTTGCGAAAGCACTATTTAACGTGGCGAAACCCAGCCGAATATCTTGTCCTCGCATGACCTTGAGAGTGCAGAAAAAAATTTAAAATTGGTTTTTGACAACTGGCTTTTAAGGTAAGGAAATGATGTATCTGTGTCATATCTCGGTGGACACCTGAACCACACTGTTAGGGAAGGGGTTAAGGAGGTATTGAGAGAAGAAAGGAAGAAAGAGGTGTATTGTGGAGGGCTACGGAATAAATTCGACAACCTGGGGATCTTTACCGTGCACTCGCATTGCACAGTACAATACTCCGCGACTAGGTTTCGAACCACGGCGGCGCTTAAGATCAGCTTCTCTGGCACGAGAGCGCTATGCTAAATAGAATATAAATAGAAATAACTATAGAAAAAATATAAATAACTTTGCCGTGATCGGTATTCGAATCCGCGGCGGCCCGAACCGATCACCTTAGCTTCCCACTGAACGAGAGCACCGTGCTATCGCCGCCGCCGATCACGCCTCGTGCTAAACTGCAACACACTCTCACGCTGTGCATCGGAGAGCGTCGCCTTCATCAACTTTCATCTGAGGCGCAAACGGGTCAAATCAAATCAAATCAAATCAAAATTTTATTCGTCTGCATACGTACACATTCGTAAATTCTGATCTGCCTAAGCACATTTTGCTTGTTGGCTGATCAGGCAGCAGTTGGAGAAATACCTCCATATGCATACATTACTTGTCCAAACACTCATACTAACGTAGAAAAAAAAACGAAAAACAAAAACAAACACCAGCTTTGAATTATAAAATCACGTACGGTGGAAAATGGAATATGAAGGACATCAATGTTTGAATCAATAAATATGTTTAAAATAGCGGGAGACGGTAATTAAGCATTTGGTGTCCGTGATTTGTTCGTGTAAGAGGTATAGACCAGTGTGGTTTGTGACGCTGTGGGTATGGAGTCTGGAAATCCTGAAGTGAGGCTAAGTGGGTAATTGTGTTTAAGTAGGCTTTTTGTTCAGTTATGTAAGATTTAATTAACCTGTAATTATATATTTTCTGGACGTTTACAATCCTGAATGTGGTAAACAAGTGCCTGGTTGTGTGTCCGTAGGGTAACCCATATATTATTCTTAGCATCTTTTTTCCAGTACTGGCAGTTTCTGTAGGTTTGTGTTTGTTGTGGTGGCCCATATTAGTGTGCAGTAATTCAAGTGAGAGCAGAATAAGGCGCGGTAGAGAATTATTTTCACTGTTAGTGGCAATAAATTCCTGTGGCGGTAAAAAAGACCAATAGCTCTTGATAATTTTAATGATATATCATGAATGTGTTCATCCCACTGCATGTGTTCAGAGAAAACTACACCTAATGATCTGAATGAGTGTACTATTTCAATTCTATTTGACTTGTAGTAAAGGTCGTTTGATAGGTGACATATTTTGTTTTTAGGACGAAAAATGGCAATTTTTGATTTCGACACATTAACGGCTAACAGGTTCGAAGTTGACCAGGATTCCAGCGCATTTAATATGTTTTGCACACGCGGTGTAAGATCAGAATTGCTGCCAGGGATGAATATGCTCATGTTGTCTGCGTAGATTATGAAACGCGCTGTAGGGTCTAGGGCAACAATATCATTAACGTAAATGTTAAATAGGACTGGACCTAATATGCTGCCTTGCGGCACTCCGGACTGAATCGGTCTCACTGTTGATTTAAAGTTATTAATCTGTACGTACTGTGCGCGACATGACAAATAGGATTTGATTAAATGAAGCGACTTCCCTCTTATTCCATAATATTCTAGTTTATCAAACAGTATATTGTGATTTATGCGATCAAATGCTTTTGTGAAATCTATGAAAACTCCAACTACAATCTTCTTCTGTTCGAAATTATTTAATATGAATTCTTTTTGATGAAGTAGAGCGAGTTCTGTTGATCTGTTTTTCCTAAATCCGTACTGAGAGTCTGTAATTAGGTTGTGAGCTTCTAAAAACCTCTCAAGACTCGCATGTATCACCTTTTCAAGGCCCTTTGAAAAGACTGGCAGGATGCTGATTGGTTGGTAGTTTGAGAGGTCATTTTTATCTTCTTTTTTAAAACTAACTATTACTTTTGCAGTTTGCATGTTTTGTGGAAAAGTAGCGGTTTCTAAGCATAAGTTATAAATATGTTCAAGCGGAGGGACAATAATATCAATTACGTGCCTGACAGGAGCTATCTGGATGTCATTAACATCACAGCAGGTGCTGTTATTTATCTCACTAACGACAGAGATGATCTCATTTACAGAGACAGGCTGTAGGAAAAGGGTAGGCAGATACCTCTCTCTGGGAAATGATCGTATATCTGTAGGAGTGCTATGCGGAGATGTAAAGAATTAATTAAAAGCATTACAAAGACTATTACCACTATAGTCAGTGCCTTTATATGTAATACTGTTTACCGGTTTATTGTCAGAAGAAAAGCCATCCAGCGAGCGAACTTTTCTCCATAGACCATCTGTACAGTTGCGTGAATCAAAGTACTTGTCATAATAAGCGTTTCTTGCTTTGCGAATGTCGGTGTTCAGTTTATTTCTAAACTTTTTGAATTCTGCCAAGCAAGCAGGACTTTTTAATTTAATAAACGATTGGTACAACTTGTTTTTCTCTTTTATACGGCGATATATTTCTCGTGATATCCAGGGTTTCCTTATCTTATTAGAAGTCTTTCTAGCTTTATAAATAATATGCCTTTTATACGCACCACAGAACTTTTCTAAGAATAAATTATATGCTTCGTTTGCAGTAGCTATGGGATGTACGTCACTCCAGTCAATCAATGCAATATCTGCACGAAAACTTTCTAGAGCTGTTGGTGTGATGTGTTGAGTTGAATGCGGAAGATGGGACATTCGCTTGCGAATTATTTTCCTGCACAAAAAGTATATGCCCATGTGATCGCTAAGATCACAACACGTGACACCTGAACATATAGATGAGGTTACAGTGTTCGTTATGAATAAGTCTATTAGAGTTTCTGACGTTAGAGTCACACGAGTGGGTTTCGAAGTAGTAATAGTGAAACCAAAGCATTTCAAAAGTATGTCAAAGTTCTCACTGTTAGGTGTAGTGGTCATCATATCTATATTGAAGTCACCACTAATGATCGCATGATATTTATGTTCAGTGATGTATTTAAGGAAAATTCAAAGTATTCTAGAAAACAGCGCACATCACTTTTCGGTGGTCTGTAGAACACGGACAAAACTGTGTTATTGGTTATGACTGACACAACTTCAACATCAGCAGAACTACAGCAAAGTACATCAAGAATGTCGGAGTCTAATTTATCACTGGCAAGAATACAGACACCACCACCGCGTGAGGTGCGCCGATTCATAGCAAATGTTGAAAAAGAAGGTAACCGAAAATCACCGTTTTCACTGAGCCACGTTTCTGAAAGCATGATTACATCCAGGCTGAAACCAAAGCTGTCAACTAGAATATTAAATTCCTCACATTTACTTTTTATTGATCGTGCATTCAAATGAAAGCATTTTAAAACAGATTGGTGAAACCACTCTTGTGAATGAGTATTGCGTATTTCATGTGGCAATGGGTAGCTGTTAGAGGCCATAAACAAAAAGTTTCACAAAAATTCACGGAGTGCAGCAGCCTAAGAAGCAAGCTTTGCCAAGTCATGTATAGAACTAACGACACACGCAGGGTCGCCTTCCTTTTTGCGCACAAGGATTTTGCCATGAGCATGCCAAACGAATTTGTGATTGTTGACTTTAGCCCATTCCTTTGTTGCCTGTAGGAGGTATCTGGCTCTACGGGTAAAATTTTCACAGAAGTAAATGTCGTCAGTGCAATCCTTTAGAGAACCTTTCAGCCGCAACCATTCATCCCTAACTTCTTGTCTCTCAAATCTAACTAGAATGGCCGGTGTTTTGTTCCGTTTTGCAGGAAGCCTGTGGCAAGCCTCCAGGTCGCGAGCACTGACTTCAGATACCTCTATTAATTTGGCTATGTCATTGACCTTACTGACAAGGTTTTCCTGTTCCGTGAAAGGAACACCATGTATTTCCAGGTTTCTTTTCCTGTTCCTATATTCCAGGTCATTCAGGTCTGCGTTTATCTGGGACAGTTCCTCGTCAGGCCGTGCACGTTCAACTTTCTCCAACCTTTCCCTCAGCTGCGCGATTTCTTTGCAGATGACATTACAATTTGGACCACTGAGGGCAGCCTTGGGGACATGGAAGCCCGCCATCAGCAGGCCGCTTCCATAGTCGATGCGTATGCTATTGACTGTGGGCTCCAATGTGCTCCAGCGAAATCAGAGCTTCTGCATGTCAGAGCGAACCCAAAGGATAGGACAGCAATTCACATCTCTCTGTCAGGAGGTCCTATAAGAGAGGTGGAGGAACTCCGTATTCTGGGCCTTTTCATTCACCACAGACTCAGACCGGACTCCACCATTGTGAAACTCAAGAGAGTGGGCGAACAGGTAGGGCGCATGATCCGCCGCGTTTCCAACAAGCGGGGCGGTCTGCGGGGCAGGGACGCGCTTCGGCTCGTCTATGCCTTCGTGACTAGCCGGATCCTCTACGCCGTGCCATATCTCCGCTCTACTAAGTAAGACGAGGCGCGAATAGACGCCATCATCCGCAAGGCAACTAAGCGAGCCCTCGATCTCCCGGTGGCTACCTCTAATGCCAAACTCAAGGCATTGGGGGTGCTAAACTCCTACCAGGAGCTGCGGGAGGCCCACCTCGTGAACCAATACACGCGGCTCATGCAGACTGCCCCTGGGCGCCACCTGCTAAACCGCTTACACATCCAACACGACTGCACTCCAGAGGAGGCGGAGCGTATCCCAGTACTGTGGCGCCATATGCTCTGGGTCTCCCCGCTCCCCCGTAACATGGACACCGACATGCATGTAAACAGGCGACAAGCGCGGGCTCGTGCTCTTGAGAGACAACACGGCTCCCGACCCGGTGTATATTATGTAGACGTCGCAGGGCCATCGCCCACGGGATTTTACATGGCCGCTGTCGTTCACCAGGAAATGCACGTTGATGGACTCTCTTTTCGAGCCCCGAATTCAATGCGAGCCGAGGAAGTCGCGACAGCGCTTGCTGCCGCCCACGCCAATTCGAGAATCATCATTACGGACTCCCGAAAAGCATGTGATCATTACTTGGCAGGGGAGATCTCCCCCTTGGCTGCTTGTATTCTAAGACGGACTGCCACTGATCCAACACCCAAAAGAATCATTTGGGCTCCTGGCCACCAGGGCTTATGAGGTAATGAGGCCGCTGACGCGGCTGCCCGAGCGCTTACTCACCGGGCTCCTCATCCCAGCTCTTCTGGCTCGGAGACTAACCAGCCGCTGCTGCGATTCAGGGAAATTATAACGCAATATAGCGACATCCACCGCCTTTTCCCGGCCCCTGCAAAGGGGCTGAGTAAGACGGAGGAGCGAACTTTAAGGCGCCTGCAGACAGGTACTCTACTCTGTCCTGTAATATTAAAGCATTACGATCCTAACACGGATGGGCGATGCCCGCACTGCGGGGAGACCTGTGATATCTTCCACATGGTGTGGGCATGTACTAAAAATCCCCACCTCCCCCCTTCCCCTACCCATTCCAGAGAGGCATGGGAGACTGCCCTCAACTGCTCCTCGCTCGAGTCCCAAAGGGCTCTGGTGAAACGGGCGAGAGACGGGGCCTTGTCATGCGGTGTCCCAGACTAGGGACGCCGACCATGTAGCGTGGCTACCTGTGGCTCCCAAACTCTATTTCAGTAATTAAAAGTTTTCACCACCAACACCGCCGAACGACTTATGGAGAGTGTGGACCCCTTTGGCAACGTAGCGACACGCTGTCGCGTCCCACTCTTAAAGACGAAGCTTAAGCGTCCTCCAATTTTATATTTTTCTTTTCTCTCCTGCTAGGTGCTACAGCACATAGAAAAATTTGTTGACCACTGAAAACACATAACTTTTTTTTATACTACTATAAGCTTGGCGCCAAAAAGTGCGTTTGCCTGCACTATTATCGTGGTGCTCCCAGTGCATTGTGCGCGAACTTCGACAGCCATGACGTCAAACAAAGCATATTTTCGCTTGTATATCCAGGCTTAACCAGAGCTAAGCCACTGGCATTTTTTTATTTTTCATATTTTATTTTATTTTTCATTTTGTTGTTGCGCTAATAACGACCGGATGAATGAGTCATGCACCATGGAAAAATAACCGATGTTTCTAAGAGTTATCAACATGGAGTTATGAGAGCCTATTTTACGTGCGCAGCAAAAGCGAGCCATTCCGAACAAATATTTTTTTTCCTTTCGAATCCAGCAAGTCAGTGACCTCCTATGGAAAGTTTAGTAGAAACGCAGCTAGACCGTTCGACTGGGGTGGAAAATAAATTTCTTTCTCTTTCAATCTCCTCCACCATCAATTCGCAGGCTCGGTATTCAGTAAATACTTAGCCGTTACGTTGCACAACTACGTAAAAGGGTAAATAAGGCTGGAAGGGAAAATGAAAGTACATTCTAATCAAAATCACATCGTTTGCATCTGCGGTTTCACACAGGAGGCAGAACAGTTTAATGGACCACAGCAGAATTCAGCGAGATTAAATGGCTCGAATGTGTAAAAATTTTAATAAGGGAGTAATTACTCATTGACATCCACCCAAGCGCAGCCATACGGATACAAAGGAAAGCTATACAGCTTTCTCAGAAACTTCGCAGTTAAAGAAAAATTCGTCCTGGTCCGGGGTTCGAACCCGGGTCCACCGCTTCACCGGAGCAGTCGCTCTACCAACTGAGCTAACCGGGACGGCAAGCTTATGGTAGGGCGAGAGCGAATTGATCAATAACTCGAAGTGGGAACAGTGATGGTCAGATGTTTAGGGGAATCCCCCAAGGTGGCGTAGATTTGTAATAAGGTAGCAATTACTCATTGACATCCACCCAAGCGCAGCCATACGGATACAAAGGAAAGCTATACAGCTTTCTCAGCTCCGGTGAAGCGGTGGTCCCGGGTTCGAACCCCGGACCGGGACGAATTTTTCTTTAACTGCGAAGTTTCTGAGAAGGCTGTATAGCTTTCCTTTGTATCCGTATGGCTGCGCTTGGGTGGATGTCAATGAGTAATTACTCCCTTATTACAAATTTACTCCACCTTGGGGGATTCCCCTAAACATCTGACCAATGTGTGAAACTTGCAGGTAAAGCATGCGAAGTCCTTTTGGGCTAGCATTTGAAATGGTGACATAATCTCTGATAATCGCAGTGGCCTTCAAGTTTCTCCACTGAGTGAGAGAGTGAAAAAATTTATTGCTCCAAAAATCACGTTTTAGCGGTGGGCCGATGTCTTCATGTCTTCGGCCTCTTCACAAGGTCGGCGCCCCTATTCCAAAGCACCGCTAAGTCTTGCTGCTTCGCAGGCGTGCTGCCCCAGTGCCCTTTGGGCCGTGAGCTCGCTGCTGGTCAGCAGGCCCTCCCATTGTTCCGCATTCGGGTCATTTAGCTTGTGAAATTCTCTGTTACGTTCACATTCCCATGTGATGTGATATAGCGTGGGGGTTGTTCCGCACCACGGACATGTGTCCCTGTATTGTGTAGGGACATCTTATGTAGCATGTAAAATTGTGGAATGTCGCTGCTTGCAGTCTCCGCCAGCAGACCGCCTCGTGCTGTGTTAATGATGTGTGGGGTGGTGGGTATTTGAATCTCCGCTCTTTGTGGTAGTTTAATATTTCTGCTGAACACAGCCCAAAATGGGGGAGGGGTTGATAACGTTATATACGCTGCCAGTACGGTTTTTAAGGCGAAAGCCTTTAAGGCCTCATACTGTCGTTAGCAGCCGTGTCGGCCTCCGTGTCTGTCAACAGCCATGTCCGCAGCCGTATCGACAGCCGTGCCGGCAGATGTGTCCGCGTTTTGACGGGTGTCCACCGAGATATGCAAGAGTTACTGCGATATTTCCTTTCCTCAAATACAATTTTCAGTTCCTCCATAACGGCCCTCTTTCTCTTTCTTCTTTGAGAAAGGTGAGGATTCTGAGTACATGCCCACACCATGTGAAAGATATCGCAGATCTCCCCACAGTGCGGGCAGCGCCCATCTGTGTTCGGATCGAAGTGTTTTGCTATTGCAGGACACAGAAGGGTTCCTGTCTGCAGGCGCCGCAGAGTTCGCTCCTCCGCCTTACTCAGCCCCTTGGCAGGTGCCGGGTAGAGACGGTGGCTGTCGCAATAATAAATTAGGATTTCGCGGAACCGCAGAAGCGGTTTATGAGCTTCTGAGCCATGAGAGCTAGGATGAGGAGCCCGGTGTGTGAGCGCTCGGGCGGCCGCATCAGCAGCGTGATTGCCTCGTAGACCCTGGTGGCCAGGAGCCCAGATCACTTTTGTGCGAGTTGGATCGGCGAGAGCGCGTCTTAGAATTTGCGAGGCCAGAGGTGATATTTCGCCTGCAAGATAATGTTCACAGGACCGGCGAGAGTCTGTGATAACCGTTTTCTGTCCGGGCTCTTTCGTTGAGTTGCTTTTGACTCTTTTCGTCCGAGCTGGACAGAGCTGCCTCCCACCCCTCCTGCGTTGGCTGGCTATTGACAGTGACCGCCTGATTTCGTTGGCAGGCCCATGCCATATGGTGCAGGTCCGCCTTCTCCCCGCAGAATTTGCATTGTGAGTCAAATGTAGTGAAATGTAGTCAAATGGCATGTAGTCTTCGTGGGTTCTTGTAAGTGTTGGTCTGTAGCTTTCGGAGGTGTTGTTCCTCCCCTTTATCTAGTGTCTTAGCCGGCGGAGGGTAGACCCCACGGGATAATCTTAAGTGCTGCAGTATGTCATTGTAAGTTAGTAGTGGGGAAGGAGGTTCCACAGCAAGGCATCGCGCCGAACGAGTGGTGGCGTTCCGTGGACTGCCTGGCAGCGCTACAACACGCTGTCGCGTTCCACTCCTGAAGGTGAAGCTTAAGCCTCATAATTAGCAGTTAATCAGTATTCAGTCATTAATCAATAATTAGCCACTAATTAGTAATTTGTCGTTACTCCGTCATCAATTATCATTAACGCTTGCTTTGAACGAAGGAAACCACTACTACCAAAGGAAAAGCCCGCCGAGCGTTCGTTAGTAACATCCAACGACGCATGGTAGGGTGCGGTGACATCAGCGGCAATTTGAAACTCCTTTGATGCTATAAGAACGAGCCTAAAATTTAGTCATCCATAGAGTCAGCATTTCAAAGGTTACCGCAAAAGAACTTTGTGTACTATTCCACACTCTATATAGAGGGTGCCCAAAGTTATATTTTCTTGATTTTTGAAACAAATATAAACAGTTGTACACAAAAGTTGTTTTTGTAACTTGGTTATGCTGTCACACGGACGCAAACTGCAAGAATTTCTTCGTAATATCAGAAATTGCCTACATTAGATAAGTTTTTAGACACGGCAGTTAGCATGCATACTTATATTGAAATCTCGGAGGCTTTTGTAGTTCACTTTTTATTATGTGCAATTGAAGAAAAGCTTTACCTATCCATCTAGAAAAGCTCCTGTACACTGAAATATGCACGTCTAAAATTTCAGCCCAATCCATCTAATTACGCATGCGACAGAGCGTCACTCCGCATGAAGGCCTCTCTGGCGCGTTGAAGCTGTTGCCTATGATGCTCCGTCTGATGAGAGTATGGACTGACAGGCAATGGTGACTACTTTTCGTTATTGGCCAGCATTTTCGTGTTTGCCCAGAGAAACCGAAGAATGACCATGCGGGCGACGTTAGGCGAGCATTGTTTCTTTAAGAAGTGGCTATTAAAGTGGGTTATCAGACGTGGTGTCGCTTTAGACTTCGCATGCATTCAAGCGTGACGATACCGCAAGCTTTCTTGCGACATATGAGACAAGGGCGAAGAAGACACGACGAGCGGCGACTACAAACGCAATTTTCTGGTTGTCAGTTCTCGTTGTCTTTTTCCATGACCCTCATCTCGTGTAGTACATAAGTGAATTGCGCAACAACTTATACAAGACACAGAAAGAAACACATAAAACAGTTCACGAGCGCTCGTGAACTGTTGTAAGTGTTTCTTTCTGTGTCCTGTCTAAGTTGTTGCGCAATTCACTTACATACTATGTGCGCTCGTGAACTGTTGTATGTGTTTCTTTCTGTGTCCTGTCTAAGTTGTTGCGCAATTCACTTGTATAGTATACAGAACTAACTAGCCCGACAACACGCTCTTCTCAACTGTATGTCATCCCGTGTGTCACGTTGATTTGGGAGGTGTTAACTAAGCAACAAGGCGAGCTTAATCAGATCCTAATATCAGGTCCTAATGCCTGATATTTTTGAGTATAAGCATATATATACCTTCTTATATGGGTGCTTCGGTTCTGCACCCAAATTTACAGCAGAAGCTTAATCTGAACAGTGATGCAATAAGAAGCGTCTGAAGTGGTGCTCTGCAAAGTCTCATGTGCACAGAATAACCTAGCTGCTTGTTGGAATAAATTATAACAGAGTGCAGTAATTAGCTGCACTGTTCTGGTGAAATTATGGCTGCCTTTCAATTCATACGGAGGACAGACATTTACCTCAGTACGACCAAAGCCTATGCACACCAGAAGAACAATGCACTCAAGCGCTCATACAACGAAAAAGCAGGGGAGGGGGGGGGGCGGGAGGTACAGATAAATGAGCGAATATGAATAGTGGCATTGCAGTCGCAGGAACGCAATAAATATCCAAGCAACCACATGTTTCAAGAGGCTACCAAGGAAGAGTTCAAATAAAGGAAGTAGCCTCATTACAGACCGCTCTGTGCAAAACACATAGATTGAAATAACCCCTAATCACCCGAGGCCATCTAACACGGAATCGTCAACACATGCTCTCTGACGAAAATAAAGTTTTTCCACCCATCCATGTAAACGTCCATGACATGTGACATACAACACATTATTTCTTATCTGTGTTAATAAAGCAATGTGAAATTGTGGTATTCAATAAACCGAGCATATACAAACACAATGTGCCGATAATCTGTTTCAGTGGCATTTTTCAGTGCTTAGTAACATGTATACAGCGAAGACGTTGTACGCAGCATTCAATTCGTTAATTGCTAAGGATAGCAGATTAGACTTCTCTGTTATCAAAACGTACATGAGTATTTAGAGGCTTATAAAGCATATGTATTGTTCATATAACTTCCAAGTGTACGTTTAACGTAGCGTTTATTTACCACCGAGAAAATTAATCTCATGCTATGTTTCCCTCAGTGCAATCAGTTCAAAGCATAATCATTGAGGCCCACTGCAGCTGCCAGGAAATTAACCGAATTCACAACGGAATATGCATTTTCTTGCAAACTGCCCAACGATCAGCCGAAAGTCACCACATGAACATTCCGACGTAGAGTGGGACTGTGCAGTGGTCCAGGGACCCAAGGGGGGTCAACACACTTGCGATAATAAAGTTTTTTTTCTCTCTCTCTCTCTGGCACCTTCCACACAGATGTTATAGGTACCTGTCAGGCTTGTGTACTCATTGAAAGGCAATGCCACAGCACAGTACCAAAGTGACTATAACATACCATTGCAATGTGACGCTAGCGGAGCAGTTCATTGCGCTGATCGTCCCGATAAAACCGTCTTTCCAAAGGCAGCAGCATCAAAACCGTACGACCGGAAGTGTGGCAAGTATGGCAAACAACAAGCGCACACACATAGCCGACTAGAACGTCGACGAGGACAAAAAGTAGACAAGCATTTGAAACTAACGCTGATAAAAGACCAGCCACCCCACGCAACGATGGCCTATCAGGAGATACGCCGGCCAAGGCCGGCTAAGTAGATGGCTTAAAGGGCAACTGACCACCCTCTGGTCTAAACTATTTTCTACCTCTCTGGTAGCGAGGCGTCGTCCCCGGAAGGCGCGGCCGCTTATATTTTTTGAAAAGACCCTTTAATAGCATAGTTACACCCATCGCAATCAACCTGCTTCGCCATGCTCCTCTCCTTCGATTCCCTCCTGGAGATTTTTCTCTCTCGCCCCTTGCCTAGTAGGGTCCGCAAGGGAAAATCGCCCTTCGTCTTCCGACGTTAGCCGGAGGCGTGGTGTCTAGTGGAGTGCGTCACATGTCTACGTCATGGGCCCGCCTTGAAAGGATTTCTTTTCTTGGTTTTTGCTACCCGGTCTATTTGAGGGCGGGGGAGGGGGGAGGGAGCGGCGGGTTGCTCAAAACCCTCTCTATTTTGCTCTTTGGGTCTCCTCAGGGTGTTTTGTCGCGTTTTTTATGCGACGCATATTAACGTAGGTTTCGGGCCTTCGCGCGACGCCCGGCGGTGGCCACCATTGACCTTCAAGTGACCTTCAAGTATGTCACGTGACATGACGTCACGTGATGACGTCACACCGGCTGCAGATGGGGCCTCATATCGCGCCGTCGGTCGCCTCCCGGCGGTGGCCACCATTGACCTCGAAGTGAGATCACATGATGTGACGTCACGTGATGACGTCACACCGGCTGCAGATGGGGCCTCCTATCGCGCCGCCGGACGTCGCCCGGCGGAGGCCTCCACGCTTTGGTTCGCGCCGTCGTGCGTGATGCGGCGGCGGCGCCACCATCGCTGCATCACGTGATATGTGACGTCACGCAAGGGATGAGGCGGCGCGCGCCCGCCGTCGCGTCAGCCTCTGTGCCCGCAACTGCGCCAGCATCTTTGCGTCGGGCGTGTATGCGGTCAAGATGCCTCCAAACGCTAAGGACATGCTTCGCATCGACTGGGCTTAACCTTGATAAGCCTCTAATTTTTTTCTTTGTTCTTGCTCTCCCCAGTTGCTTGGGTCGTGGACGTAGTCGTTCGGAGTAGTGTCTATTTCAAACCACCACACCCCTTACCGTTGTGTCTTGAAGGCGATGCATTCGAGCCAGACACGACTCAAGTCATAATCTCATGGCAATCTGTACCGGATCGTGCTTCGACTCCAGTCGTTGCGCGCGCATCCAGCGATGAAACAGCGTCGTCGCATTTTCTCCGCACAGCGAACGATCGAGAGGCGCGATCGGCTCGACCACCTAAACTTTTTACCGAGCGCATCCTTTCATGGATCTGTTTGTCAACTCCAGTTACGAGCCACCTTTTCATCACTTTTTTTTAGGCCTCCCTATCGTTTCACGACCTGAGGGGCGGGAATCGGTTTTGTTCGAAACACACGGCGAAGCGCGGACTCGGCATCCGCCCGTTTGCTTTTCTCCGTGTGTGTTTATGTGTTCTGTGTGTTTGTGTCTTTTCTCCGCTCCTAAGCTCATGTCGTTCAACGGAGCCAAGACGTAGAAAAGATGCACGAAAGATAAGCGGTGTGTGTGTGGAGCGGTCAAGTGTGCGAGCGAGGGAAAGTCTCTACTACACACGACACGGCATACGCACAGACCACGCTGAACCATACATGAACTGGCAGAAGTAACTAAAACCTTGTTGCATGGAAGAAAAAAAAAACCGAGGAGGGAGCGCACGCTGAGGGCTCTTGGCGTGATCACGGCGGGTAGAGAACGGACTCTCTCCGTTTTACTATTTTATTGCGAAAGCAATTCTGCTAGCACTTTTCTGCCGTCGGTGGAGGTCGTTCCTTCGCTCCGGCGCAGCTGCGGCGTACGACCACGTGACAGCGTGACATCACGACCAGAGGAGAACCGGGGCCCCAACTCGTCTCTTCGGCCGTAGTCGTTCCTTCGCTTTGCGCGGCGGCTACCACGTGACGGCCTACTCGGCCCGCCTCGTGAGGGCGCTCGCCAGGAGAGGATAAACGGGGCACCGCAGGCGCGCTCCGCTTAGTCATGTCTGAGAAGTTGTACAAGGCGTCGCTGGAGCGACGTCCTGCTCGCAAACGCACGCGCCGTGCCGAGGAGACAGTTGAATTAAGGCAAGAGCAGTTGGCTAAGCAACGCGCCTATGCTGCACAATGGCGAGCCCGGCGGCATTCAACAAGTTCAGTGAGCGAGAGTAGTTTCATGGACTCTCTGAATGCCGAAGAATCGTCTATGAGAAGATTACTTTCTCAAAGTGCCTTCAGCTATGTCCTCTCCAACCACAGTACTACCCAATAGGGTAGGAGTCTAGACTTGGTGATGTATAGAGATTGGGACGACTATGTAATTACCAGTGTTCAGACCAAGAGTCACTACTTTACGGACCACCAAAGCGTGTTCATTAGAATAAACAAACAGTAGAAACTATATTAAAACTTCCTGTTGGGCGAGTTGGTAGTTCATATTGAATTAGAAATATTATAGCGCAAAAAAAGACACGGACAAAAAAGAGAGGAAACACACACACAAGCGCTAACTGTCAACTGAATTTATTCGGTGAAAGCCACACCTTTTATAGGCCGAAGGATCGTGAGAAAAAAAGACAAAAAACAAAACAAAGGTTGAGTCAGAGCCATGAAATCGCGAGCGCATGCGCGGGTAGACAAGGGCATCACACTTCGGTTTATCTTCCATCTAAGTAGCTGCATTAAAATAGTCAATCTCAGCCTGGAACAGAGATAAAGAAGGTTCGCTGATGCACTCGCTGCCAAGTTTCTGTATGTGGTAGGCTTCTAGGCTTATCCGTGCTGTCCTGTCTTTACTTTTGCCAAGAACCTTTGTCTCCTCAAACCGGGCCACGCATGCTCCACACTTACTTACATGTGCAACAAGATGCTTGTATTTATCGCTTTTATTTTCTAAATTTAGGGTGTGTTCCCCTAGACGGTCGTTGACACAACGTCCAGTTTGGCCTACATAAAACTTTCCACAAGACAGGGGAATGGAATAAACCACTCCAGTGGAACACCTTACAAACGGCTTCTGATGCTTTTTCTGGCACTCGCGCTTTTTTGCACTGCAAATGCGCGGACAGAGCTTTCCCAACTTGTTGGGAGCCGAGAACAAAACTGGTACTCCATGCCTGCCAGCAACTTTTTTGAGGTTGTGCGAGATTTTGTGGAGGTAGGGCACAACTTCTGGCCTAGGGGCTTTTTGAAGAGCGTCAGCCGTTTTTTGTCTCGTTCCACGTTTGAACTTCTGAAGGATGGCCTCAAAGACTGCTGTCAGAACCGACCAGGGAAACCCTGCAGCCACAAGCCGGCTTATCTGATAATTAAAGCTCTGGAACATCTGATGTGGGCACGATTTTTGGAGAGAAGATTCCAAGCATAGCGACGCTATTCCTCTCTTGATAGTCTTGGAGTGCGCCGAGTCATACGGCAAAAACTCCTTCTTTGCTCGTGGGTAATAGTGCATCAGCGAACCTTCTTTATCTCTGTTCCAGGCTGAGATTGACTATTTTAATGCAGCTACTTAGATGAAAGATAAACCGAAGTGTGATGCCCTTGTCTACCCGCGCATGCGCTCGCGATTTGATGGCTCTGACTCAACCTTTGTTTTGTTTTTTTTGTCATTTTTTCTCACGATCCTTCGGCCTATAAAAGGTGTGGCTTTCACCGAATAAATTCAGTTGACAGTTAGCGCTTGTGTGTGTGTTTCCTCTGTTTTTTGTCCGTGTCTTTGTTTGCGCTATAATATTTCTAATTCAGTAGAAACTATGTTGCGTCCACAGTAAATCCTTTAGTTGCACAAAAGGCGAAGCCATGCCAAACCACCAGCAGAGCCAATCGCAGCCAGGGAGCTATTGCTTTTGCAATCACTCAGGCTCATCCATAGGTAAGCCACAGCTAATTTTATTTTACTTTTTATGACTAGGGTTCAAGGCTGTCGCCGGACGCTCAATCCCTTCTCAGTTTTTTTTTTTCCTACATGCGGGTTTGTAGGCTTGTGCCAAAACGGAAGGCGCTGCGGAAAGCGTGTGCGGCGACAAGACGCCCCGGATACGCCCACCCTCCTCCCGTCAGTCAGAACGACGCACCAATAGAATGCCTTTAGCGAAAGTTTTCCGTGTGACGTCAAACTAAAGGCTCGGGAGCCAGAGTAGAGGACGTTTGCTTGTGCAAGGAAAGAACGAGCGGGCTTTTAATTGAATTTTTACAGCTTTTCGGGGCGCGCATGGCTCTAGTGTTTTTGCAGAGGTTGTCTTCGATGCCTCATCTGTGCAGTGGGCTTGTTTTTCAAAAATGTGCTGTCCCTATTCTGTTGCCTTTTAAGAGCCGCTGTCCGCTGGTTTGAGGGAACAAGAATATAGTTAAATTCTAATAAGATGCATTGTACCTTGCTATCAAATCTGCACAACAAAATATTTTTATTCCAGTTATTATGATCGCGCTCGAAAATGTTAAAAACACCACTAACTTTACTATAATTGTTTTGCTCCTATTTGTGTCATCCTCATTAAACGTTTGGCGCTTCCGTTCCACTCCCCAGTTCATGCAGCTGGCACTAGGCTCTACACTGCTCTTCTCCCGGTCTGCCGCTTCTGCCAGTCTGCCGGTCTGCCGCTTCTCCCGGTCTGCCGCCGCCCTATCTTCCTGAATCCTTAGTTTGGCTTTGGGTGCCTTCCTCCAGCTCCGGACAGTCTACAAAACTGTTGAGCAAATACCAGGGCCTCTATAGCTTTGTGCAGCAGACATCGCCAGTTAACTATCTCGGGGAGCCCATCACGCCTTCGTCTGATCATCGCCACAGCGGGCGTGAAATTGTGCACTTAGACCGCCTGAAGCCGTACTACGACCCAGCTATCGTCTCGTGCCCTTAGGCGGCCAGGATGGCGCCTTTTCATCCCGGGGGCATTGTAAGAAAGAGAGTTGGGGTTTGCTGCGTCAGCGGCTAGCGCTTTCGAAGGAGAGGAAGAAGACAGAAGACGAAGCTGACGAAGTTCGGGTGCGCGCTTGCGAACGCCGGCCTGCTGAGAAGCGCCGCTGGAACGAGGACTGTTGCCGTCCACACTACCTGTGCGAGTCCCCACATTACTATATATATATATATATATATATATATATATATATATATATACATATATGTGTGCTGTCTTCCGGCTTGCGCTGCCCAGCACACTTCATCTCTCGAACCTGGCTTTCTACCACTAAGGCTACAATTTCTCCTGTGAAAACTGCCTGCTCCAGTCTCCTTACTTGCGCATTGATGCTGTCACAGAGTCGTGACAGCGTCAATGCCGAAGTAAGGCGACTGGAGCAGGCAGGCAGAAAAAGAAATAGATTATCTCAACGCAAATGTGTGTTGGGTCAGCCAGGTAGGCAATGTTTAGTCACGCCAATGCATTCAACTTGAGTGACAAGCTAACCTTACACCTATGTTTTTGTTTTTGCAACCTTGAATAATTGTTACCTGGTCGAGGAAACACTTTTCAGCCACAGGGGTCACTAGTACCACTTTGCATGTAAAAAGCTCATGTTGTGGAATCAACCTCAGTTGAAGTATGGGGTCTATGGAGTCTACTCTTTTCGTTCATGTGTTTTTGTACACTGGAATGATGTCTCATAATTCTACCCAGAACCAATTAGCTCAGCTCTCCATGCTTAGCAAAAACAAGGCAGCAGTAATGAAACCAGTTCTCATGTGTGCACTTTTTCTTTTACATCTGTGACCTGCGATGAGTGGCATAAAAACACATATTTAAGTTAACACACATGCATCATAATGTTAATATTCGTAGTCAAATAGTATCACATAATGCAGCCAAAAACATGCAGACATTTCGCACTTCATGCATAGAATACAACGGTTAAAAGACGAGCAATATTGAATGTAAAACTTCAAATGGCCTGCAACCGGCCCATTCTGACAGCCAACTAATATTACTCATATAAACATGTAAACACATCAGGCCAGAGCTATCCAAACTGCTCCAAGCAGTAGCATTAAGGAAAAGAGCAATGAAAGTAAGAGAACATTTCATGGCAACCACAAAAACAAAGCACAATGCAGTAACAACTTACAACACAGCTTTTGACTTCATCTGGTGGCCACAAAATCCATGCCATTGACTCGGACTGGAAGACAGATGTGCCACCTGCGGATACCAATTTCCCATTATCACTATGACAGGAGTACAAAAACAAGCATGCGAACTCGGTCCAACAGTGAATATCACATGAATGTAAAAAGATCAGGAAAAATATACTTGCCCAAGTATACGCCTCAATACAAAGGAAAACTACCCTGTTTAAAATGCATCAGTTCCCCTAGCACTAGTAAAGGAATCTTGCTATGAGCAAAACAAATCTGCGTTCGAAAGCGTAGATAAACCTCGTAATAACTGAGACAATTATTGCGTCACTTGTTTTCCTCAGAAACCAATTTTCAAACAGCAGAGTGATCGAAATGCAAGATCCTATACTCTGGGTAGCCAGAAACGCTATCGGTATCACAAAAAAAAATCTTCACATACTCATTTAAAAATTTGATCCTGACGGCCGGAAATTAACTTTCGTTGGTAACTGCAACCTGAGACAGTGCTTTCTTTATGGTGGGGTTTGAATTCAGATGCGGAAAATGGGCACTGATCGTATTGGAGGGTTCCGGATTAATTTAGACCACCTAGAATTTCTTAACGTGAGCTGACATCGCACAGCACAGGGGCATTCTTTTTTTCATTTCACCTAAATCGAAATGCGGCTACTGCCATCAGGATCGACCCCACGACCTAAGGTTCAACAGTCTAGGGCCAAGCAAAAACCGCGGCGAATAAAAAGTGTTTCAATCCGCCTCAAAGTGCTAACGCTATCTCGAAAGACAATCATACATTTTACGCACAGCCAAAGTGCCGGTCCTTGAAACGTGCGCGGTGGTGTGAACAAGCATGGGCAGAAACGCGTAGAACGAGGCATATACGAGGACAAATCTGTGCTCAACAAGAAACAAAACGCGCAAAGATGCGCATACCAAAATCATGCAAAGCTAGCGCACGCACGGTCGCATCCCCTTTGCCAAAACAAGTACCGACAGCGACAATTCTTGGCAGAGCAACTCACCGCGGCGACAACAAAAGCGCCTTAAACGCTTTTTATAGCATTGAACACGAATACTGCAGCAGTACGACAGGTCACCGTTCCAGCATTATATGCTTCGGATAATGCACGAGTACTGCTTACCTTTTCAGATGATTGCGTAGTCGTGCAGAACGCTGTTTGCCTTCGTGTCACGTGCACTACACCAACCAGTGAGAGTTCAGCACGAGTGCTACGTAGCCGGCACTCTCTACCACGTAGTCACACAGAAGAAAATATTCCAGGCCTTATTTGGAACATTTCCACCGCGACACTGCCCGCGCGTCTTTGTGCCTGGACACCCATCCTGGACTACACAAAGAAGCGCACAGACTGAAAAGTTAGAGAGACCAGAAAAATGACACTTTGCCTCGAATAGGCTACGTCGACAGCACTGCGCGATTGTGCACCCTTGTGCAAGAAGAAACACACGCAAACCACAACACAGTTCACGACGGCTCACAATCCAAGTAGCGAATTGTAGCGAGCGCCGAAGTGCGAAGCACGCGACCATGGAGGCACGCGACCATGCAGCACCCGAACTATAGTGCCAGAATACCCGAACCGCCATGAGGGTTATACAGAAAAACAGCTACCGGCAGCCACCTGGCGGTGACAACCAGTTTCTGTTTCTGTTTCGTTGTGAAAAAGCTTGTATCCTATTTTTTATTTTATTTTTGGTATTTTTATTGGGTATTCAGCCGTATCGGCATCCACAGAAATTGCAGCGATTGCGAGCAATTACCACTGGTAGAAACGCGCAAATTAACGACCTGTTGCTTGCGCTGCGGTTGAAAAATGCCTGAGTTCTCACGGCAGTATCGCTTGCTGCTTTGCTCATTCACGAAATTACATGCCGGTTTCTGTTTGTATGGGGAAGTTTTTTTTTATATTGATGGGAGATCAGCAAGGCTAACAAAATACCCAACGTAGCAGTCGTAGAGAGTAGGTTGTCGTAAAAACATGGTGACGCTGTTTGATCGGCAGCACGACGTGAGAGGCGGACGCGTTGAAACGCGCGTCGAGAGAACAACCTCCATGGTATATGCTTTCTTGAGACTACAGTGAAGGTGTGCATTTTTTATAGTGAAGTTCTCTCATCCAACGTGAAAACCAAATCAATTATTAGTATGAAATATGCTGTGTAATTTATATCCTCATATTGTGTTTATATATATCTGCATTTCTATTTTGAAAAACAGTGTTGTACTGGTAATTGTGTACCAAGGTGCATGTATAAGAGTGCAGCCTTGTCGAAATATTCTGTGTATATATTTGTATTCGTAACCCTTCTACAAAGAAGCTGTGTGGCCAGCTATGTGGTTAAATTTGTTAATTGAATTTGTTAATTAACAATTTGTTAATTGAATTAGTAATGTCTTGAAATGCACGCTCAATAAAATTTTCTGAATGAAATTGAGTGTTCGGATTCAGGCATGCAGGACTCTGCAAACCTGCAATTTATTATTTTGGGAACAATGAAGTTAAACTTTTTCTCAAATATTTTGCTAATGATAATCTAAGCCCAAGTATATAAGTCGTTAGTTTTTAAAAAAATTTTCTGAAACTGTCAAGTCAACAAATGCACGTGTAAAAAAGAAAGATTTGTCTTGCAGTTTTCATTCTAACAGCATAAAGTGCCAAGTGTACAGTCTTTGTCAAAAGTAACCAGGCTGCATGGTTTGCTTCTAGCTTGTATAGTGGAGCCCTTGTGTTATTCCTAAGGATCAAAACGTGTTGGAAGGTAATAAGATCCTCAGTCCTTACCTTTACCTACCATTCCAGCTTTAGGGAAGCTGTGAGGGATCCGCCTGTACGAGCTAGAAGCAAACCATGCGGCCTGGTTACTTTTGACAAAGATTGTACGTTTGACGGATTTGACCCACTGAGATTGTTAGTGCATTGATGAGTTTCATTTTGTCAACCATATAGGCACATGCATGCAGTATCTGCTGCCCAGCATCGGCCATTCAAATACAGCCATGGTTTGTGCCATGCCAAACAAGTAGGTACAGTCGTGGGTAAAAAAGATAGCACACATGACGGAACACCAGAGCGCCGGAATGACAACGCCTGGCACTGCGGGTGGCGGAGAGGCTGATAACGGGAGTGCCCGGTCGTTCCCATTCTACAGTATTAAGCGGGTCTGCCACGGACAGTAAAATTACTGCGGACTGCCACGGACAGCAAATTAGCGGACTGCCACGGACAGCAAAATTGCTGACTAAAAGCAGCGCTATCATCTATTGTTCCCGCGAGTTCCTTTTGACAAACCATCGCGGACATAAAAAAACAGTAATAAAAAGAAGCCATCTGTGCTCATGATAACCGAGCCAAAATAAATTCCGCAAGCACAGTCACGTAGCGTCGGCACTTCAACGCTCGGGCGGTGCACGCTTGATAAAGCTTACTTCCTTCCATCCCCCCCCCCCCCTAGGCTGCAAACATGGAAACGGCCCGTTAGGCAGTTCTGCCTACCGCAGATAAAGGGAACCAGCGAAAAAAGACGCAACACAAGAACAAAGACGGCACACACCACAACGCTGTGGTGTTGTGGTGTGTGCCTTCTTTGTTCTTGTGTTGCGTCTTTTTTCGCTGGTTCCCTTTATTTGCAGTATGAACCAACTAGCCCAGCAGTTTGCACTCCTGCCTACCGCAGCGCCGCGTGGTCAGATATACGAATCCTGATCGCCAGTGATCTGTGCTAATATTTTTTGCTCGCGACTGTACACATCCATAGGCTCCCACCGTGGTTTCCACATAGTCCAGTGTTGCCTGCCAGGCCCACCGACATAATCACGATGGATACCACCAAGCCTATCCCGTCCCATCGTGTTCACTGAAGTGTCCAGCGTGGTTTCCATTCAGCCCAATATTGTTTACTGAAAGTGCCAGTGCAGCCACCACAATTTCCACTCAATCCAGGGTGGCCCAAAGTCGCCATTAGTGCATCCACCATCTCTCCCATTCGCTCCACCAGCACCCAGCGTGGAAACCAACACTTCCAATCAGCCCACCGTTTTCTCCAACATGGAAACCAACACTTCCATTCGGCCCACCGTTTTCTCCAACGTGACTTTTGCTGGAATTTTCAACAGGGGTGTCCACCGAGATATGAGAGAGACAGCGTCGTTTCCTTTCCTGAAAACCACCCGCCGCGGTGGCTCAGTGGTTACGGCGCTCGGCTGCCGACGCGAAAGACGCGGGTTCGCTACCGGCCGCGGCGGGCGAATTTCGATGAAGGCGAAATTGTAGACGCCCGTCTGCTGTGCGATGTCAGTGCATGTTAAAGAACCCCAGGAGGTCGAAATTTCCGGAGGCCTTCATTACGGCATCCCTCATAGTCTGAGTTGCTTCGGGACGTTAAACCCCAATAAAACATTAAACCAAAACTTTCCTTAAAACCAATTTTCATTTGATTTTCCGTCCCTTAAGGCGCGGTTCGGGTGTCCACCGATATATAAATATGAGAGATCACCGTTTCCTTAAAACAAATTTTCATTTCATTTTCCTTCTCTTACGGCGCGGTTCGGATGTCCACCGAGACATGAGACACGGGCGTTGTTTCCTTTCCTTCGGGCAAGGCGTCGCGCCGAACGGCTTATGGAGAGTGTGGACCCCTTTGGCAACGTAGCGACACGCTGTCGCGTTTCACTCTTAAAGACGAAGCTAAAGCGTCCTCCAATTTTATAATTTTCTTTTCTCTCCTGCTAGGTGCTGCGGCACCTATACAAATTTGTTGACCACTGAAAACACATAACTTCTTTTTTATACTACTATAAGCTTGGCCCCAAAAAGTGCGTTTGCCTGCACTATTATCGTGGTGCTCCCAGTGCACTGTGCGCGAACTTCGACAGCCATGACGTCAAACAAAGCATATTTTCGCTTGTATATCCAGGCTTAACCAGAGCTAGGCCACTGCCATTTTTTATTTTTCATATTTTATTTTATTTTTCATTTTGTTGTTGCGCTAATAACGACCGGATGAATGAGTCATGCACCATGGAAAAACAACAGATGTTTCTAAGAGATATCAACATGGATTTATGAGAGCCTTTTTTACGCGCTCAGCAAAAGCGAGTCATTCCGAAAAAATTTTTTTTTTCCTTTCGAATCCAGCAAGTCAGTGACCTCCTATGGAAAGTTTAGTAGAAACGCAGCTAGACCGTTCGACTGGGGTGGAAAATAAATTTCTTTCTCTTTAAATCTCCTCCACCATCAATTCGCAGGCTCGGTATTCAGTAAATACTTAGCCGTTACGTTGCACAGCTATGTAAAAGGGTAAATAAGGCTGGAAGGGAAAATCACAGGGAAAATCAAAATCACATCGTTTGCATCTGCGGTTTCGAGGCAAAGTAGTTTAATGGACCACAGCCGAATTCAGCGAGATTAAATGGCTCGAATGTGTGAAACTTACAGGTAAAGCATGCGAAGTCCTTTTGGGCTAGCATTTTAAAGGGTGACATAATCTCTGATAATTGCGGTGGCCTTCAAGTTTCTCCACTGAACACAGCCCAAAATGGGGGAGGGGTTGATAACGTTATATACGCTGCCAGTACGCTTTTTAAGGCGAAAGCCTTTAAGGCCTCATAATGTCGTTAGCAGCCGTGTCGGCATCCGTGTCTGTCCACAGCCATGTCAGCAGCCATGTCGACAGCCGTGCCGGCAGATGTGTCCACGTTTTGACGGGTGTCCACCGAGATATGCAAGAGTTCCTGCGATATTTCCTTTCCTCAAATGCAATTTTCAGTTTCTCCATAACGTCCCTCTTTCTCTTTCTTCTTTCAGACCCACTTCCGCCGCCGCGGTGGCTCAGCGGTTATGGTGCTCGGCTGCTGACCCAAAAGACGCGGGTTCGATCCCGGCCGCGGCGGCTGGAATTTTTTTGGAGGAGAAATTCTAGAGGCCCTTGTACTGTGCGATGTCAGTGCACGTTAAAGAACCCCAGGTGGTCGAAATATCCGGAGCCCTCCACTACGGTGTCTCTCATAGCCTTAGTCGCTTTGGGACGTTAAACCCCATAAACCAAACCAAACTAGACTCACTTCCTCGCTTCCTGTACGGTGCGGTTCGGGTGTCCACCGAGATGACGGATAATCACTGCACCCTTTCCTTTACTCAAACAGCGTTGCGTTCAAAGGGAAAGGCATCGCGCCGAACGGGTGGTGGCGTTCCTGCCTTCCTGTACAGTGCGGTTCGGAACGAGGACTGCTGGAACGAGGACTGTGGCCGTCCACACTACCTGTGCGAGTCCCCACATTGCTATATATATATATATATATATATATATATATATATATATATATATATATATATATATATATATATATATATATATATATATATATATATACATATATATATATAGATAGCGGTGTCCCAGCTAACTTGGACCAAGATTTAAAAATACCGAAGCGTTTTTGAGAACTGAAATCGCGTGGATGTTTTTAGGGTTCATCTAAAGTTACAGTACCATTTTCCTACCTTGTCCTATTTGAATAATTTGTCGAGGTAAACAAGCTAACTTTTTAAATATTGCTTCAAACATTCATTCGTCAATAGGAAAGTTGTGGAGGTCCACAAATATTGTCAACCGTGGCACTTCCAGTGAGATAGACTTAGCGTGGTCGTTTTTATTTGAGCAAAACGAAAAACCGCGGAGTTTAAAAAACACCACGTGACAACGCGCTCCGCGTTCCCGCATGCGCTGCGATTACAGAGCTATCACCCGTGCTTTGTAAAAACATCACTCACTCCGCACCGTTCATGTTGCTTAAGACAGAGTATCGCGTTGTGCTTAATTCCAAGATATATATATATATATATATAGCACAAAAAATAAATGTACTTGTTGCTAGCGGCAAAAGGCGGAATAGAGGAACGCTTCATTTAGGTAAACACTTATTGCAAGTCGACGTTTCGGACACAGCCTCTTCATCACTTCTCCAAACCAGCCCAGGGCCTTCTGAAAGGTCTCAATGGCTATGTGAAATGGCGCCTAGTGAATCTTCACCTTAATCTCCTTTCGACAGGGGTCAACAATGGAACAGTAGTCGCATTTCACAGTCAGGCCCCCGACCGCAAGTACAGTGTCCTTCACCTCATGGTTGCGGAACCTCACGAGCCAGAGATAGCTTATCTGGTAAACACCAATGCCGCTGATATCCTTAAGGACATCGGCATCTTCTAATGGTTGACGAAAGTCCTCTATTCGATACGGACGCTTCGAGGTATCACCGTCTAAGAAAACCCACAAACGCATACCTTCGTCAGCCGGCAGTGACGGTAGCAGAAAGCGATAACCAGGAGGTGGTCCAGAAACCCATTCATCCCGACCAACAAAGGCCGTTGCGACACCTCGCTGGGAGCGAGCTATTTCTGCATCCGTTCACGCCAGCTCGTGTTTGCCGTGCAGACTATCGCCACCGACCGGGCTGCCAGTGTTATGGACCTTAGGAACATAAACACTTGAGTGCAGTGGGGTCGTGCGGGGGCCCTGGGGCGTGCCCAGAATTCCTTGTACAATAAAGTTTTTCTCTCTCTCTCTCTCCCCCCCCCCCCTTGGTTTGGAATCAACAAAAGCGCGTCTGGTGAATACGGTGTTGTCTTGGGTGCTTTAGAGACGTACTGGATGGAAACAACTTTATTACAGAAACAAAAAAAAACCTTCCTGGGTGGTCCTCTACTGGTCCAGGAGTCCACGGGCTTGTTCTTCACGTGAAGCCCGATCCACCAGCCATTTCTGGCCGGCGGGCTAGGCGGTCCGTAAAGCAGCCTCCCAGGAAGAGTTAGTGGAATTGGGGATGGGGGGTACTGCCTTGAGGGAAGGACATTCCCAAAGGTAGTGAAAAAGTGTGTATTTGGGCACGCCACAGGCGGTACAATCAGGAGGAAAGGTGGGGTGAAAGCATGAGAGACGGTGGGGGAAAATAAAACAGCCTGTCTGTAATTGTCGCTATGTGACGGTGGATAAGGGCGACAAGGTACTGTGGGGTGGTGGCAGTGTCATGCGGCTGAGTTTGTAAAATGTGGTGATTTGGTGATACGTAGAGAGGACCGATGGGGCCTCTTGTGCAGGGTTGGGTGCCTGATAATCCGGGGTCCGGGAGGAGAGTTATCGAGCCAGCGCATGAACGCGCTCATTACCAGGGAACGAGGCATGCTCAGGGACCCACGACAGAGTAACCGTTCGGTCGAGAGAGGTGGCCGTGGTAAGAATGCGGTGTGTTGCCGGCGCCGCCGCGCCCTTTAGGTAGTGACGATACGCGGCCTGGGAATGAATTGGTGAATTGGTTTTTGAGGAAAGTAAAATGGCGCAGTATCTGTCTCACATATATCGACGGACACCTGAACCGCGCCGTGAGGGAAGGGAGGAAGGTAGGAGTGAAAGAAGGAAGAGAGAAAGAGGTGCCGCAGTGGAGGTCTCCGGAATAATTTCGACCACCTGGGGATCTTTAAAATCTGTGCAAATTTCGGTTAGGTTTTTGTCAACGGTGGAGTGGGCCAGAGCAAGTGCGATGGCGGATCGAATAGAGACGTACTGTGGTGCCCATTCCATTCGCATGTACACGAGGTCTGAGACACAGGCGTATATCCTTTTCTCAAAACCAATTTTCATTTCATTTTCCTTAAGGCCCTTACGTCATGGTTCGGGTCCCTATTGGAAAAAAAGGCAATGATGTAAATATTGGAAACCAACACTGGAAACCTTGGTGGATTATGGTAATGGAAAATACATTGCAATGACTGGGCATGTTGGAATGACTGGGCACGTTGGAATGACTGGGCAGGTTGGAATGACTGGGCAGGTTGGAATAACTGGGCATGTTGGAATGATTGGGCATGTTGGAATGGTTGGGTACATTGGAATGATTGGGTAGGTTGGAATGACTGGGAGATGTTGGGGCAGGGGCCATGTGGCAATGTTATGTCTGTCGCAATGAGACAGCAAATTTCAAAATAGATGAAGCTCCTACAGCCAGTTTTATTTTGTGTTCATGCTCCTCTTGCTCTTCTTTAGCCACTTGTCAATGCAGCTGGGCCCCATGAAACAGGCTTGTTGATGTACCACCGGTGCATGAGGGCTTCGGAAAACTGGGCGATGCACTCTGCAGAAAAGATTGAAATGAAAGAATTAGGATCCACAAGTTTTTATTCTTGCCAGTATTAGAGTGCTAAAAAAGTAAACTCCGTATTGTGGCCACAGGAATAAAGTGAGCCTAAATCAAGAACCACTGAAGCTATTCGCACTCAAAAAGAAAAATAATTTGAGGTTCTTATTCAATATATCATATGCTCGTCATTAAGTACCATCATCAGCAGCATAACTAGCACCACTGCAAGACAGAGGCCTCTCCTACATCCCTAAACATAAGCCTGACGTGTGCCATAATGAGCAAAATAAAAAAGCCATCGTTTTTTGTCCTCTGAAGGCTTTTAGTGGGGTATTAATAACAGGGACAATATAAAGGTAACATCAGAAGGGTGACTGCAGTAGCACAGCTGAGATGTCGCAGACGATACACTACGAAAAGAGGCATACAATCCATTGATACATCAGTTGCAAAAAATAAAAACAGCAGCAAAGAAAAGGTAAAACAAACCAGTGTGAATGCTCCAAGCGATATCACTTATTTCCATAATTTTGAGGGACCACATGCAATGAAAATGTGGTGAGGTAGAGTCACAAGCGAAGGCCATTCTGTTCTCGATTTAATTATTACTAACTCTATGCAGCTGAATGCTTTTTCTGGCGATTTATCTTGTTGTGTTAGTGACCATCTTCCTGTGTTTGCTTGCATTGAGAACGCTAGTACAATAGGAAGTAAGTCCACATCAATCACATACCACGCTATTACAGAATCATCATTGAAATCCTTTAGGGATGCGCTCATGAAAGTATATTGGAGTAAGATAGCTGAACTTCATGATGCAAATGTTGCCTATAATACGTTTGTCGATTGCTTTAAACAGATATATCACGACTGCTTTCCTCTTGTAACACGTGTGAAAAGTCGCAGAATCCGCAAGCCATGGGTAACGCCAGAGCTTCGCGGAGAAATACAAATGAAAGACAAGCTGTACAGAAAATTTTTGAGCAGCCGGAAGGTTGAGGACCTTGCGGTATTTAAGAAATATAGGAACAAATTGACTAAAAAACTGCGGTCTGCACGAACAGCCTATCACGTGTCACTTCTAGATGTTAAGAATGCTCGAAATGGTGTACTATGGTCGAGATTAAATACACTTCTGCAGCGGGACAGTTCACGCACTGCATTAACAAAATTAAATATTGATGGAAAGGAAGTTTCTGGCGTCGAACTGGCTAATGTATTCAATACTTTTTTAACGAGCTTGGCTGCCCGTGCTGTAACACGTGCTGCCGGATCTGACGCTTGCAAATATGTTCGAATTCAGAATGATGAAACAATTTTTCTGCACCCAGTCACGGTAGACGAAGTAGTGTCGGTGATAACAAATCTTAACAATAGCAGTAGCTGTGACATTGATGATATCCAAATACGGCCAGTCAAGCATGTAGTTGACATAATTGCTCCCATACTTGCTCACATCTTTAACATCTGTTTAGAAACTGCAGTTTTTACGGAAAAAATGCAATTAGCAAAAGTTGTTGTTCTTTACAAAAAAGGAGATCGCAACGCCCTCGCCAACTACAGACCAATCTCTATTTTGCCAGTGTTTTCGAAAGCATTTGAGAAAATGCTACATCTAAGAATGTCAAATTTCATCCATAAATTTAACTTGCTAACACCATTTCAGTTTGGCTTCTGCAAAAGCAAATCCACTGAACTTGCATTACTCCAACAAAAGGAATATATAATAAAGCAACTTGAAAACAAATCTATTGTCATTGGTGTATTTGTGGACTTCTCAAAGGCTTTTGACCTGGTAAATCATAAAATCTTACTAAATAAATTATACTACTATGGTATCCGAGGAAAAGCGCTCTCATTGTTAAGTTCTTATTTGTCGTTTAGACAGCAAGTGGTGTACATAAATGGTATACAGTCTGAACCGAAGCCGCTCTTCTGCGGTGTCCCCCAAGGCAGTACACTAGGGCCTCTACTCTTCAATATTTACCTAAACGATATTGTCAACATTAGCGATAATACAAAGTTTTTCATCTATGCAGACGATACGAGCGTATTTTTTTCGGCTGAAAATGTTCATGAACTTATCAAACAATGTAATGCCACAATGAAAGCTCTTGAGGTCTGGTCTGCAGTTAACCTGATGCAAATAAATGAGAGTAAGACCAAAGCTGTCATATTTAGGCCGAAAAATAAAGTTATCCCACTGCACGATAATATTATATTAAACTCGCGGGCTGTAGAAATTGTTGAGCAGTTTAAATGCCTTGGGGTGATATTTTCTGCCAGTATGTCATGGGATTATCATGTCAATTATATCTTGAAAAAAATAGCTCAAATCACTGGTGTTATAGGCCGTCTAAAATACATACTTCCCACAAAAACTAAGATGCTGGTATACAATTCAATATTCAACTCGCATTTAAACTATTGCCAGTTGGTGTGGGGCACTACAACATTCACTAACCTTGAACGTATTCATTTAATGCAAAAAATATCTCCAAAATGCATATAATTTACCGTTCCGACATCCCAGTGCAGCTTTCTTTTGTCATTCCAGAGTTATTAAAGCACATAATCTTGATAAATATCGCCTCAGTGTTACTTTTAAAACAGAAATCAAGAAGAATGTAACAAATCTTAAAAATTTAGCAGAACTAAGGAAAAAAGAATCAGTCTATCCAACAAGACGTGGCGAAGAATGGACAGTGCCAACACCTCGACTAAATCTTGGTAGGGAATGCCTTCAGTACACACTTCCATCTCTTCTAAATAGGTATATCCACATTAACCTCGATTTTTCTTTTTCACGTCATGAACTACATAATTTGTTTTTGCATAACATTGTTTAAGTTTCATTATGTATACATATTGCTGTTTCGTGTATTCTCCGGTGCTTCCTTGATGTGCTTGTTTTTTAAAATTGTATAAACTCTTGTGTTGCCTCCCTGTCAATAATTAGGATTGTAGACTCGTCAAGCTGCCCAAGGGCAGCTTTTTTCTACGATTCCTCCATCTGTAGTGCTAGATGGGAAATAAACTTTGATTTGATTTATTCTTCAATGGGAACAGGAAAAATTTCTTGATTTAGTTGTGATGGCATCCTGGTCTGAAGCGGGGCAGCAACATTTAACATTAAGTTGTGGAAAAGTATTGTAGAGTATATGGAACACACCTAAACGAGCGATTTCCCCTTTTATGCAGTGATGTCTGGTGGTCAAATGAGATGACTGATTACACATATGCTGTATCAAGTGTCGCTGTTGGATTAAAGGGAGTTAGTGGCGTAGCATCAAACAGTTTGGTGCAAAATTGAAAGAGCTAGGGAATACTTCAGTTTGGAATCAATAACATTTTTAGGCATAAACTGCGCAGCATGGCAAGAGCACACAGATTATGACATCTCCTCATAAACCCGAGTGCCCTTGTGGTGCCAGCAGCATGTATCGTGACATGCTCCAAGTATGTGGGGCTGCATCTGGTTAAGGTTTCTCCATACCATTAACCCTAGAGGTGGGAAAGGAGGTCAATACGTTGTGACAAAACAATGCAGACAAGACAAGGGCAACGAAGGAATAAATATGATGGCATTAGTGCTGACTATCGCCAATGTGTATTGGAAACCACGTCAAAATATATACACTGTGGCCTAAAAAAACAACGAACAAAGGGCACCTTGTGTCAACCACATTGCATGAGTGTAAAACAAAACAAAAACTGACAAAGAAGCATTTAAGAGCATGAACTCTTCCTTAGGAAGCGATAAAGAAGGTGTGCTAACACAGTGATTGCGGTTTTTTTTTTTAATTTCAGCGGCCTCGATTATCTCACGCACAAACTTTTCTGTGTCTGTCAGGCAAAATGCAGAACATGAATTCCGGTTCACAGCGTTTAGGATCTGGCAAACAATTGCAATTGCGACAGTGAATCATCAAAGTTCTCCCGCAAGCTTTGTTCACATCGTCGTGGTGGTCTTTTAAACCTCTCAGTGACACACTTGCCTGTTTTCCCAATGTAAACATAGCCGCATTTCAAGGCGTTCGAACACACTATGTCTTCTGTGCAGTGCACGAAGAGACTCTGATGGATAATCTCGGTTGACTACAGGTACTGAAACTTCATAGGGTTAGAAAAACAATATCGACGCCAACTCGACTGCCTATTTAACCGGTGCGACCAATTGTGGATGTAGGGAACAGGTAAGTACAAACTTCCTTTTGGGAGTTACAGTCTCGACGGGGGCACAAAAGGAATGTTTCAACTTCTGCTTAAAGCAATCGGCTAAAGACACTGACAAAGGTTCTGAATATCCAGTAAAGGACAAACGGCATATGAGCTGGGCAAAACTGGATACCATGGCAATCAAACAGGATTTCAATAAGGAATTTTTGAAGCAAAGGTTAGTGACACCTCTTGACCAGCTTAGACTGAACCGAAGAAAATGGTAAAAGTAGCTTGTTTTCCCTTGGCTCGTAAGCCCAACAAGTGTAGCCACCCAAGATTGAGATCCAATAAATGTGATGACATATTATCCTCTATAATTTCAGTGGTGATTCAAAGTGGACTGAGGCTTTGACTGAACTCCTCTCTCACCTTAGACAATGCTTCGTCAGGATTGGAGATCCTGCAATAAGCCACGTAACAGAGGCGCTAATAGTTTTTTTTTGCAAAAATAAGCTATTCTGAACTGTAATAAAGGTGGACTGAAGGTATGAGCTTAAAAGTGCGACAAAATTATTCACCAAAACGCCTGAGACATTTGGAATGCCACTGCTCCATTTAAGTTAATGAATTCTTCAACACATTATTGATCCTGATTGAGGGATGGCGTAATATAAATCCTTGATGTCAACATAGCACCCCATGAAACTGGTGCGAGAGTTATTGTGTAGAAACTGCGTAACTTTCTCTGCAGATCTTACACGAGAGGAGTCATCAATGCTCAGCAACTTAATTTTATGTCGCAAAGAGAAGGCGATTTGTATCTGACAGGTTCCATTCTCTTAAACTACAACCCTCAAGGAGCAGTCAACTGTATGGGTCTTTGCGGTAAAGAAGATAGCTGGACAATTTTCTTACTGAAGTTGATGGCATTAGCCTGATGGTTAAACTCTAGATTGTTAATGTTTCTTGGCACTGGACTTTGCTTTTAACAAATCAGGTAGTAAGTGGCACTCAAATTCAGAATACACTGCATCTGTGGCCTTGGACTGAAAGGCGCCTTTCGATACGACCACAAAAACACCGTTTATCAGCAGTTGAAAGCAAGAGGGCCCACCCTCTTAAATACGACACAGTTCGGCCTGTGGGCAAGTTCCTAAAGAGGGTTCAAACCGTGACACTGCATCAAAACATCCCGAAACACACCTGTCACACTCAGGTCTGTGCGTGGAAAAGGCAACTCGTCAAACCATGGCAAGCATCTCCACAATAGTTCTCTTCGGAGGAACGGAAAATTTTGGTGCATAAGCACTTCAAGGACCAGACGAGGCAGCGACTCCAAGCTGAAGGTGTGCACCTTGTTGTCAAACTCTTGTGCCTGAAAACAAGCCAGGGAGTGGCTGGTTGACGGTGTCACGCACCATTGACCAGGTGAAAGCCATCTGGAATGCCACTTTGCAGCCACTTTGCGCTCACTAGCCCGGAGCAGAGAAGCCAAGGCACGGGTGTCTGAAAACAAGGTGCACAATGTCGACACTGAGTTGCTGCCTCGTCTGCTGCTTGAAGCATATACGGGCCAAAATTTGCCATTGTTCCTTCGAAGAGGACTATTCTGGAGCTGTTTGCCATACTCTGACGTCTTGCCTTCCTGTGCCTGGACCTGAGCGTGACAGGTGTGTTTCAGGGGGCGTTGGTTGATGGGGTGTCGTGGTTTGAACCATGCCAGGAACTTGCCCGCAGGCTGAACTGTAACAGGTTTAAGACGGTGGGCCCTATCGCATTCAACTGCTGATAAAGAAGGTGGTTTTGTGGTCATGCCTAAAGGCGTCTTTCTGTCCAAGGCAACGGAGGCAGTTAATTCTGAGTTCAAGTGTCACACAACAGCTGATTTGTTAATAGCAATGTCCACAGCCAAGAAACTATGTAATAATCTAAAGTTGAACCATCTGGCTAATGTATCAACTTCAGCAAGAAACTAGCAGAGGTGCCAATGAGAGGTCAAAAGACCACCGTTACGATGTGAACAAAGCTAGCAGGGGGAATCTGATGTTTCACTGTCACGACTGCAATCGTTTGCCACATCCTGATTGCTGTGAGGCGTAATTTTTTGTGCTGCATTGTGCTAGACAGACACAGAAAAGTTTGTGCATGAAATGATCGAGGCCACTGAAATTGTAGAAAAAACGCAATGTGTTAACACACCATCTTTATCGCTCCCTAAGAAAGAGTTCATGCTCTTAAATGCTTCATATTCAACTTTCGTTTTGTTTTTGACAGATCCAAAGTGAATGTTAAAAGGCGCCCTTTCTTCATTCATTTTTTTAGGCCACAATGTATATATTTTGATGTGCTTTCCAATAAACCTTCTTGAAAGTCAGCACTCGCACCGTCGCATTCCTTCCTCATCTTTCTCTTCTTTGCGCTGTTTTGACACGATGAATTACAAACAAGCCCATTCATCCCTCTTGCAAAAGTCAATACAGTCAGAGTAGCTGAGATAGTTGGGGCATCCTTCTGAATAATGCAGTCATAAAGACAAGGTTGGGACATAAAGACAAAGACTTATTGAATGGCTAATATTAATGTACTTTAGTAATGTGCTTGGTTTGGTTTATGGGGGTTTAACATCCCAAAGTGACTCAGGATGAGGGACGCCTTATGATTTTGCATATTGATATGCTGGGCTTTATAAGAGAAGATGTACAATAATTTTTTAAGGCCAGCCGTAGAACAGGAAGCAATGAATCTACACTAATATCAAAGAATGAAGGCTCAAGCATGAGAGTGTAGCTAGAAGGTTATAATGACAAACATGAAAAGCTTTGGAGAAATTCAAGTCGATGACACTTGCCTAAAATAAAGAATCTAAATTTGGGTGAAAATCTGTTGTGAATTCAAAAAGTTGGATTGCACATTAGTAACGAGAATGGGAGCCGTGATGACTGGTATAGAAATATTAGTTTGAATTATGGTGGCAAGTAATATGCGGACTCATTTCATGCTCTGACAGTTCATGCAAAATGCACATCAATAAAATAGGAGAACAGTTTGGGGATCAGAACGGTTTCCAGCCTTAATTATTGACAGGTCAGCTTCAGGTTGTCAGGGATAGAACCAAGAGGTTTGGATTGGCTAACAATTATTGGTAAAATCTGTCTTCAGATATCCTCAGTAGTTTAAAGTATGTCAGAAGGCTTCTCACACAGCCCTCAGGTACTCGAAAGCTTGTGCTTATCAATGACTTTCGAGACATGATGAGAAGCAATGGTTAATGCAGTGAAATGGGTAACAAATAACTGATTTTTCTCAAGAAAGTGCCCATGGAATATGCTGTCAAACAAATTCCCAAGGATCCTTCAATTAAGCCCAAAATGACAGTTTATGGGTAGCCATTTTGTTATAACCATCACATACAAAAAAAGAGACACCAGAAGCCCTCCTTATTCACTGAAAACAAGGGAGAATTATGAGACATCATTCCGGCACACAAAATCACACGGATGAAGAGAGTAGACTCCATGGACACCATATTTCAACTGAGGTTTATTCCACAACACAGGCTTTTTATGTGCAAAGGGGTACTAGTGATCCGTGGGGCTCAAAAGTATTTCCGCCACCAGATAACAATTATTCAGGACGGCAAAAACCAAAACACAAAAAACATAGGGGTAAAGGTATCTTGCCACTCACATTCAACCCATCGGCACGCCTATCGATCACCTACCTGGCTGACCCAACAAACATATTTGCCTCCAGATAATCTATTTCTTTTTCTGGAGCGCTGCAGAAGGGCTGCTGACGTAATTCTCTTTTTCAGCAGAGATACAAAAGGCTTAAAAAATTTCCCAGCCCTTTCAAGTGCTAAACTTGCACAAGGCATGTGTTTCTTTCAAAAACGCCTTGCATGCTCGCTTGTGCGAGCAAAGGCGAATGTGCTCAGCTAAATGACCTCTGCCACTTAATGAATCAGCTGTCCTGCAATGTTCAAGCAAGCGTTCATTGATGCAAGCCTCGTCTGTCTAATGTAATGTTTGCCACAGGCAAGGAGGATGCTGTACACCATGTCAACCTCATGTTTAACGAGGGGTTTGGTGTGCTTAGTTTTGTAGGCAGGCTTTTTCGTAACGTCATTTATCAGGTGGCACATGCATCCCAGCTTTCCCAAGCTGAAAATACGACATGTACATCGTGTTTGTCACTGGCCTTCTTGAGGCGGTGTGACACCTGATGGCAATAGGGCACAATGACAGGTCACTGTTGCGAATGTGCGTTGTCTTCCGGCTTGCGCTGCCCAGCACACTTCATCTCTCGAACCTGGCTTTCTACCACTAAGGCTACAATTTCTCCTGTGAAAACTGCCTGCTCCAGTCTCCTTACTTGCGCATTGATGCTGTCACAGAGTCGTGACAGCGTCAATGCCGAAGTAAGGCGACTGGAGCAGGCAGGCAGAGAAAAAGAAATAGATTATCTCAACGCAAATGTGTGTTCGGTCAGCCAGGTAGGCAATGTTTAGTCACGCCAATGCATTCAACTTGAGTGACAAGCTAACCTTACGCCTATGTTTTTGTTTTTGCAACCTTGAATAATTGTTACCTGGTCGAGGAAACACTTTTCAGCCACAGGGGTCACTAGTACCACTTTGCATGTAAAAAGCTCATGTTGTGGACTCAACCTCAGTTGAAGTATGGGGTCTATGGAGTCTACTCTCTTCGTTCATGTGTTTTTGTACACTGGAATGATGTCTCATAATTCTACCCAGAACCAATTAGCTCAGCTCTCCATGCTTAGCAAAAACAAGGCAGCAGTAATGAAACCAGTTCTCATGTGTGCACTTTTTCTTTTACATCTGTGACCTGCGATGAGTGGCATAAAAACACATATTTAAGTTAACACACATGCATCATAATGTTAATATTCGTAGTCAAATAGTATCACATAATGCAGCCAAAAACATGCAGACATTTCGCACTTCATGCATAGAATACAACGGTTAAAAGACGAGCAATATTGAATGTAAAACTTCAAATGGCCTGCAACCGGCCCATTCTGACAGCCAACTAATATTACTCATATAAACATGTAAACACATCAGGCCAGAGCTATCCAAACTGCTCCAAGCAGTAGCATTAAGGAAAAGAGCAATGGAAGTAAGAGAACATTTCATGGCAACCACAAAAACAAAGCACAATGCAGTAACAACTTACAACACAGCTTTTGACTTCATCTGGTGGCCACAAAATCCATGCCATTGACTCGGACTGGAAGACAGATGTGCCACCTGCGGATACCAATTTCCCATTATCACTATGACAGTAGTATAAAAACAAGCATGCGAACTCGGTCCAACAGTGAATATCACATGAATGTAAAAAGATCAGGAAAAATATACTTGCCAAAGTATACGCCTCAATACAAAGGAAAACTACCCTGTTTAAAATGCATCAGTTCCCCTAGCACTAGTAAAGGAATCTTGCTATGAGCAAAACAAATCTGCGTTCGAAAGCGTAGATAAACCTCTTAATAACTGAGACAATTATTGCGTCACTTGTTTTCCTCAGAAACCAATTTTCAAACAGCAGAGTGATCGAAATGCAAGATCCTATACTCTGGGTAGCCAGAAACGCTATCGGTATCATAAAAAAAAAAATCTTCACATACTCATTTAAAAATTAGATCCTGACCGCCGGAAATTAACTTTCGTTGGTAACTGCAACCTGAGACAGTCCTTTCTTTATAGTGGGGTTTGAATTCAGATGCGGAAAATGGGCACTGATCGTATTGGAGGGTTCCGGATTAATTTAGACCACCTAGAATTTCTTAACGTGAGCTGACATCGCACAGCACAGGGGCATTCTTTTTTTCATTTCACCTAAATCGAAATGCGGCTACTGCCATCAGGATCGACCCCACGACCTAAGGTTCAACAGTCTAGGGCCAAGCAAAAACCGCGGCGAATAAAAAGTGTTTCAATCCCCCTCATATCTTGAAAGACAATCATACATTTTACGCACAGCCAAAGTGCCGGTCCTTGAAACGTGCGCGGTGGTGTGAACAAGCATGGGCAGAAACGCGTAGAACGAGGCATATACGAGGACAAATCTGTGCTCAACAAGAAACAAAACGCGCAAACATGCGCATACCAAAATCATGCAAAAGCTAGCGCACGCACGGTCGCATCCCCTTTGCCAAAACAAGTACCGACAGCGACAATTCTTTGCAGAGCAACTCACCGCGGCGACAACAAAAGCGCCTTAAACGCTTTTTATAGCATTGAACACGAATACTGCAGCAGTACGACAGGTCACCGTTCCAGCATTATATGCTTCGGATAATGCACGAGTACTGCTTACCTTTTCAGATGATTGCGTAGTCGTGCAGAACGCTGTTTGCCTTCGTGTCACGGGAACTACACCAACCAGTGAGAGTTCAGCACGAGTGCTACGTAGCCGGCACTCTCTACCACGTAGTCACACAGAAGAAAATATTCCAGGCCTTATTTGGAACATTTCCACCGCGAGACTGCCCGCGCGTCTTTGTGCCTGGACACCCATCCTGGACTACACAAAGAAGCGCACAGACTGAAAAGTTAGAGAGACCAGAAAAATGACACTTTGCCTCGAATAGGCTACGTCGACAGCACTGCGCGATTGTGCACCCTTGTGCAAGAAGAAACACACGCAAACCCCAACACAGTTCACGACGGCTCACAATCCAAGTAGCGAATTGTAGCAAGCGCCGAAGCGCGATGCACGCGACCATGGAGGCACGCGACGCAGCACCCGAACCGCCATGAGGGTTATACACCATTTTACGAGGAGCGGGAAGGAGAGGGAGAAATACTCTCAAACACGTGCGCTGCGCGCCACCCCACTGTTGCCGTCCTCCCCTGGGCTGATAATCCGGCGCGCGGAGCAACGTCCGCGGCTGCTTAGCTACCGGTCAAGCGCGTGTTTGCGTCTGTACAACAAAAGCAGCAATGTTGTACGAAACACCAACGTCTTCTAGACATCATTGTTTTATTGTCGGTTGCGGAAATAGTCGACGAAAGTAGAAAAAAGCTAACGCCCCCAGTATTTACGTGCACCATGTTATGAGAAGGTCTCAGCACGTCTGCGGTGTCCATTTCTTGAGCGCTTTTCCGCCGGTCCCGAGTTGCATTGGCAGTGGGCGTAGTTGAACAAAAAATACTTGCGCCAACAAAAAGCTTAAACGTTAGCGCACTTTGTGAACGAAATGCAGACAGAAACAAACCCTCTGCCTGTGTCTAATATCGGGCGCGGAACGAAGCGCAGCGCCTGGGTTACCAAACTGTAATCTGTGCATAATTTTAAGAGATCAAGTATTTGGACGGCCTTGGCAAAGTTCTTTTAATTCAGCAGTACACTATGTGAGGACTTCACAAATTTGGCCACTTCGTTTCGCCGCCCCACATGATCGTCAATATCGGGAGGGTGTGGGGATCGCCACCTGAAAAAAATAAACATGTCGTTAGTGCAAAAATACTAATTTAATTTGCACAGCATGGCATGAATAGAAGCGGCGACATGAACTTTTACCCAACTGCAAAGTGAGGAAAAATGCAGCCATGGCAACGTAAATGAAAAAATACACGGCATGCACAGGACGGTAAACTCTGCCACGCATTGTAATAAATTATTCGACTGAAACCGCATCGAATGCACTGTAAAAAAAATCCACACTATGCATAACCGTGCCAGAGATACAACAAACGCAGCGACTTGAGCAGTGCCCCGGCCCGATTGAGATTGGAATTCTCAACACAGGTGCGGCGATTCTGCCTATCAGTGTAAGTGGTAATAGCGTTCCATTAGCGTACCAACCTATTAGATCGTGTAATTGCACATTTTCTGGTATTTGTGCCCCAGTGAGTACTGGCGAGAGCGGAGAAGGCGTGAATGCGAATCGCTTTCAGTCAACTGGCTTGTATCGCTCGTAGTACGAACAGCCCTACGCAAGCGGCAGGAGGGGCCGAATTTTAATTTCATCGCGCGTATCTCCGCAAACAAACATTCTAATCATCAGAAGTGGATTCGTTTCGGTCATGTACTCGCTGTTTCCAAAATGTACAGTTTGTAAACGGGGTACTCTGTCGCAAGCTCAGCATCTAAACTGTCACACTCGCAATGTCCAAGCAGGCAGCGAGAGCGTTCATGAAAAACTAGATATTCATTGCTCTCCTGCGATCTTGTGTTTCAACACATTTTGCTTTCGTTTTTTCTAACATGCAACACCGTGCCGCATTCGCCCTACAGGCAACCGGCGACAAAAAAGCACGCGTGAACTGCGAGCATGGCACTCACCGATGCTGATCGTTCGCTGCGTCGAGGGATGGTCGCTTGCTCCCAGTTGGTTATTGCAGGAGCTAATGGCATAGCACAAACGAGGATGGACACGAGGAGAACGCCCACCCAAAATTTCTAGGCTTGGCAGGAATAAAACGGGAAATGACACTTTCAGAGATCGCACGCTGCTTCGTCTGCAGCCCACCGGCTGCAAATTATCAGTCCAAGATGGCGTCGGCGGCAGGCGGCGCACGAGTAAAACAAACATGGCGGCGCCCAGGTATCGAAACTAAAATCATGTATACAGAAAAACAGCTACCGGCAGCCACCTGGCGGCGACAACCAGTTTCTGTTTCGGTTTCGTTGTGAAAAAGCTTGTATCCTATTTTTTATTTTATTTTTGGTATTTTTATTGGGTATTCAGCCGTATCGGCATCCACAGAAATTGCAGCGATTGCGAGCAATTACCACTGGTAGAAACGCGCAAATTAACGACCTGTTGCTTGCGCTGCGGTTGAAAAATGCCTGAGTTCTCACGGCAGTATCGCTTGCTGCTTTGCTCATTCACGAAATTACATGCCGATTTCTGTTTGTATGGGGAAGTTTTTTTTTATATTGATGGGAGATCAGCAAGGCTAACAAAATACCCAACGTAGCAGTCGTAGAGAGTAGGTTGTCGTAAAAACATGGTGACGCTGTTTGATCGGCAGCACGACGTGAGAGGCGGCAGCGTTGAAACGCGCGTCGACAGAACAACCTCCACGGTATATGCTTTCTTGAGACTACAGAGAAGGTGTGCATTTTTTATAGTGCAGTTCTCTCATCCAACGTGAAAACCAAATCAATTCTTAGTATGAAATATGCTGTGTAATTTATATCCTCATATTGTGTTTATATATATCTGCATTTCTATTTTGAAAAACAGTGTTGTACTGGTAATTGTGTACCAAGGTGCATGTATAAGAGTGCAGCCTTGTCGAAATATTCTGTGTATATATTTGTATTCGTAACCCTTCTACAAAGAAGCTGTGTGGCCAGCTATGTGGTTAACAATTAATTAATTGAATTAGTAATGTCTTGAAATGCACGCTCAATAAAATTTTCTGAATGAAATTGAGTGTTCGGATTCAGGCATGCAGGGCTCTGCAAACCTGCAATTTATTATTTTGGGAACAATGAAGTTAAACTTTTTCTCAAATATTTTGCTAATGATAATCTAAGCCCAAGTATATAAGTCGTTAGTTTTTAAAAAAATTTTCTGAAACTGTCAAGTCAACAAATGCACGTGTAAAAAAGAGAAATTTGCCTTGCAGTTTTCATTCTAACAGCATAAAGTGCCAAGTGTACAGTCTTTGTCAAAAGTAACCAGGCTGCATGGTTTGCTTCTAGCTTGTATAGTGGAGCCCTTGTGTTATTCCTAAGGATCAAAACGTGTTGGAAGGTAATAAGATCCTCAGTCCTTACCTTTAGCTACCATTCCAGCTTTAGGGAAGCTGTGAGGGATCCGCCTGTACGAGCTAGAAGCAAACCATGCAGCCTGGTTACTTTTGACAAAGATTGTACGTTTGATGGATTTGACCCACTGAGATTGTTAGTGCATTGATGAGTTTCATTTTGTCAACCATATAGGCACATGCATGCAGTATCTGCTGCCCAGCATCGGCCATTCAAATACAACCATGGTTTGTGCCATGCCAAACAAGTAGGTACAGTCGTGGGTAAAAAAGATAGCACACATGACGGAACACCAGAGCGCCGGAATGACAACGCCTGGCACTGCGGGTGGCGGAGAGGCTGATAACGGGAGTGCCGGGTCGTTCCCATTCTACAGTATTAAGGGGGTCTGCCACGGACAGTAAAATTACTGCGGACTGCCACGGACAGCAAATTAGCGGACTGCCACGGACAGCAAAATTGCTGACTAAAAGCAGCGCTATCATCTATTGTTCCCGCGAGTTCCTTTTGACATACCATCGCGGACATAAAAAAACAGTAATAAAAAGAAGCCATCTGTGCTCATGATAACCGAGCCAAAATAAATTCCGCAAGCACAGTCACGTAGGGTCGGCACTTCAACGCTCGGGCGGTGCACGCTTGATAAAGCTTACTTCCTGCCGCCCCCCCCCCCCCCCCCCCCTAGGCTGCAAACATGGAAACCGCCCGTTAGGCAGTTCTGCCTACCGCAGAGAAAGGGAACCAGCGAAAAAAGACGCAACACAAGAACAAAGAAGGCACACACCACAACGCTGTGGTGTTGTGGTGTGTGCCTTCTTTGTTCTTGTGAGGCGTCTTTTTTCGCTGGTTCCCTTTATTTGCAATATGAACCAACTAGCCCAGCAGTTAGCACTCCTGCCTACCGCAGCGCCGCGTGGTCAGATATACGAATCCTGATCGCCAGTGATCTGTGCTAATATTTTTTGCTCGCGACTGTACACATCCATAGGCTCCCACCGTGGTTTCCACATAGTCCAGTGTTGCCTGCCAGGCCCACCGAGATAATCACGATGGATACCACCAAGCCTATCCCGTCCCATCGTGTTCACTGAAGTGTCCAGCGTGGTTTCCATTCAGCCCAATATTGTTTACTGAAAGTGCCAGTGCAGCCACCACAATTTCCACTCAATCCAGGGTGGCCCAAAGTCGCCATTAGTGCATCCAGCATCTCTCCCATTCGCTCCACCAGCACCCAGCGTGGAAACCGACACTTCCAATCAGCCCACCGTTTTCTCCAACATGGAAACCAACACTTCCATTCGGCCCACCGTTTTCTCCAACGTGACTTTTGCTGGAATTTTCAACAGGGGTGTCTACCGAGTTATGAGAGACAGCTCGTTTCCTTTCCTGAAAACCACCCGCCGCGGTGGCTCAGTGGTTACGGCGCTCGGCTGCCGACGCGAAAGACGCGGGTTCGCTACCGGCCGCGGCGGGCGAATTTCGATGAAGGCGAAATTGTAGACCCCGTCTGCTGTGTGATGTCAGTGCATGTTAAAGAACCCCAGGAGGTCGAAATTTCCGGAGGCCTTCACTACGGCATCCCTCATAGTCTGAGTTGCTTCGGGACGTTAAACCCCAATAAAGCATTAAACCAAAACTTTCCTTAAAACCAATTTTCATTTGATTTTCCGTCCCTTAAGGCGCGGTTCGGGTGTCCACCGATATATAAATATGAGAGATCACCGTTTCCTTAAAACAAATTTTCATTTCATTTTCCTTCTCTTACGGCGCGGTTCGGATGTCCACCGAGACATGAGACACGGGCGTTGTTTCCTTTCCTTCGGGCAAGGCGTCGCGCCGAACGGCTTATGGAGAGTGTCGACCCCTTTGGCAACGTAGCGACACGCTGTCGCGTTTCACTCTTAAAGACGAAGCTAAAGCGTCCTCCAATTTTATAATTTTCTTTTCTCTCCTGCTAGGTGCTGCGGCACCTACAAAAATTTGTTGACCACTGAAAACACATAACTTCTTTTTTATACTACTATAAGCTTGGCCCCAAAAAGTGCGTTTGCCTGCACTATTATCGTGGTGCTCCCAGTGCACTGTGCGCGAACTTCGACAGCCATGACGTCAAACAAAGCATATTTTCGCTTGTATATCCAGGCTTAACCAGAGCTAGGCCACTGCCATTTTTTATTTTTCATATTTTATTTTATTTTTCATTTTGTTGTTGCGCTAATAACGACCGGATGAATGAGTCATGCACCATGGAAAAACAGCAGATGTTTCTAAGAGATATCAACATGGATTTATGAGAGCCTATTTTACGCGCTCAGCAAAAGCGAGCCATTCCGAACAAATATTTTTTTTTCCTTTCGAATCCAGCAAGTCCGTGACCTCCTGTGGAAAGTTTAGTAGAAACGCCGCTAGACCGTTCGACTGGGGTGGAAAATAAATTTCTTTCTCTTTCAATCTCCTCCACCATCAATTCGCAGGCTCGGTATTCAGTAAATACTTAGCCGTTACGTTGCACAGTTATGTAAAAGGGTAAATAAGGCTGGAAGGGAAAATCACAGGGAAAATCAAAATCACATCGTTTGCATCTGCGGTTTCGAGGCAAAGTAGTTTAATGGACCACAGCCGAATTCAGCAAGATTAAATGGCTCGAATGTGTGAAACTTACAGGTAAAGCATGCGAAGTCCTTTTGGGCTAGCATTTTAAAGGGTGACATAATCTCTGATAATCGCGGTGGCCTTCAAGTTTCTCCACTGAACACAGCCCAAAATGGGGGAGGGGTTGATAACGTTATATACGCTGCCAGTACGCTTTTTAAGGCGAAAGCCTTTAAGGCCTCATAATGTCGTTAGCAGCCGTGTCGGCATCCGTGTCTGTCCACAGCCATGTCAGCAGCCATGTCGACAGCCGTGCCGGCAGATGTGTCCACGTTTTGACGGGTGTCCACCGAGATATGCAAGAGTTCCTGTGATATTTCCTTTCCTCAAATGCAATTTTCAGTTTCTCCATAACGTCCCTCTTTCTCTTTCTTCTTTCAGACCCACTTCCGCCGCCGCGGTGGCTCAGCGGTTATGGTGCTCGGCTGCTGACCCAAAAGACGCGGGTTCGATCCCGGCCGCGGCGGCTGGAATTTCTTTGGAGGAGAAATTCTAGAGGCCCTTGTACTGTGCGATGTCAGTGCACGTTAAAGAACCCCAGGTGGTCGAAATATCCGGAGCCCTCCACTACGGCGTCTCTCATAGCCTTAGTCGCTTTGGGACGTTAAACCCCATAAACCAAACCAAACTAGACCCACCTCCTCGCTTCCTGTACGGTGCGGTTCGGGTGTCCACCGAGATGACGGATAATTACTGCACCCTTTCCTTTACTCAAACAGCGTTGCGTTCAAAAGGAAAGGCATCGCGCCGAACGGGTGGTGGCGTTCCTGCCTTCCTGTACGGTGCGGTTCGGGTGTCCACCGAGATGACAGAGAATTACTGCGTATTTACCTTTCCTCAAAAACCGTCGCGTTCAAAGGGCAAGGCATCGCGCCGAACGGGTGGTGGCGTTCCGTGGACTGCCTGGCAGCGCTACAACACGCTGTCGCGTTCCACTCCTGAAGGTGAAGCTTAAGCGTCATAATTAGCAGTTAATCAGCCTTCAGTCATTAATAAATAATTAGCCACTAATTAGTAATTTGTCGTTACTCCGTCATCAATTATCATTAACGCTTGTTTTGAACGAAGGAAACCACTACTACTACCAAAGGAAAAGCCCGCCGAGCGTTCGTTAGTAACATCCACCGACGCATGGTAGGGCGCGGTGACATCAGCGGCAATTTGAAATATCACCATCCGTGATGTCAGCTCGAGCTTCTGCGCACGCCTTTGGTGCTGTAAGAACGAGCCTAAAATTTAGTCATCGATAGAGTCAGCATTTCAAATGTTACCGCAAAAGAACTTTGTGTACTATTCCACACTCTATATAGAGGGTGCCCAAAGTTACATTTTCTTGATTTTTGAAACAAATATAAACAGTTGTACACAAAAGTTGCTTTTGTAAATTGGTTATGCTGTCACACGGGCGCAAACTGTAAGAATTTCTTCGTAATATCAGAAATTGGCTACATTAGATAAGTTTTTAGACACGGCAGTTAGCATGCATACTTATGTTGAAATCTCGAAGGCTTCTGTGGTTCACTTTTTATTATGTGCAATTTAAGAAAAGCTTTACCTATCTATCTAGAAAAGCTCCTGTACACTCAAATATGCACGTCTAAAATTTCAGCCCAATCCATCTAATTACGCATGCGACAGAGCGTCACTCCGCATGAAGGCCTCTCTGGTGCGATGAAGTTGTTGCCTATGATGCTCCGTCTGATGAGAGTATGGACTGACAGGCAATGGTGACTACTTTTCGTTATTGGCCAGCATTTTCGTGTTTGCCCTGAGCAACCGAAGAATGACCATGCGGGCGACGTTAGGCGAGCATTGTTTCTTTAAGAAGTGGCTATTAAAATGGGTCATCAGACGCGGTGTCGCTTTAGACTTCGCATGCATTCAATCGTGACGATACCGCAAGCTTTCTTGGGGCATATGAGACAAGGGCGAAGAAGACACGACGAGTGCCGACTACAAACGCAGTTTTCTGGTTGTCAGTTCTCGCTGTCTTTTTCCATGACCCTCATCTCGTGTAGTACATAAGTGAATTGCGCAACAACTTATACAAGACACAGAAAGAAACACATAAAACAGTTCACGAGCGCTCGTGATCTGTTGTATGTGTTTCTTTCTGTGTCCTGTCTGAGTTGTTGCGCAATTAACTTATATACTATGCAGAACTAACTAGCCCGACAACACGCTCTTCTGAACTGTATGTCATCCCGTGTGTCACGTTGATTTGGGAGGTGTTAACTAAGCAACAAGGCGAGCTTAATCAGATCCTAATATCAGGTCCTAATGCCTGATATTTTTGAGTATAAGCATATATATACCTTCTTATATGGGTGCTTCGGTTCTGCACGCAAATTTACAGCAGAAGCTTAATCTGAACAGTGATGCAATAAGAAGCGTCTGAAGTGGTGCTCTGCAAAGTCTCATGTGCACAGAATAACCTAGCTGCTTGTTGGAATAAATTATAACAGAGTGCAGTAATTAGCTGCATTGTTCTGGCGAAATTATGGCTGTCTTTCAATTCATACGGAGGACAGGCATTTACCTCAGTACGACCAAAGCCTATGCACACCGGAAGAACAATGCACTCAAGCGCTCATACAATGAAAAAGCAGTGGGTGGGGGGGGGGGGGGGGGGCGGGCGGGAGGTACAGATAAATGAGCGAATATGAATAGTGGAATTGCAGTCGCAGGAACGCAATAAATATCCAAGCAACCACATGTTTCAAAAGGCTACCAAGGAAGAGTTCAAATAAAGCAAGTAACCTCTTTACAGACCGCTCTGTGCAAAAGACATAGATTGAAATAACCCCTAATCACCCCAGGCCATTCAACACGGAATCGTCCACACATGCTCTCTGAAGAAAATAAAGTTTTTCCATCCATCCATGTAAACGTCCATGACATGTGACATACAACACATTATTTCTTATCTATGTTAATAAAGCAATGTGAAATTGTGGTATTCAATAAACCGAGCATATACAAACACAATGTGCCGATAATCTGTTTCAGTGGCATTTTTCAGTGCTTAGTAACATGTATACAGCGAAGACGTTGAACGCAGCATTCAATTCGTTAATTGCTAAGGATAGCAGATTAGACTTCTCCGTTATCAAAACGTACATGAGTATTTAGAGGCTTATAAAGCATATGTATTGTTCATATAACTGCCAAGTGTACGTTTAACGTAGCGTTTATTTACCACCGACAAAATTAATCTCATGCAATGTTTCCCTCAGTGCAATCAGTCCAAAGCATAATCATTGAGGCCCACTGCAGGTGCCAGGAAATTAACCGAATTCACAACGGAATATGCGTTTTCTTGCAAACTACCCAACGATCAGCCAAAAGTCACCACATGAACATTCCGACGTAGAGTGGGACTGTGCGGTGGTCCAGGGACCCAAGGGGGGTCAACACACTTGCCATAATAAAGTTGTTTTTTTCTCTCTCTCTGGCACCTTCCACACAGATGTTAAAGGTACCTGTCTGGCTTGTGTACGCATTGAAAGGCAATGCCACAGCACAGTACCAAAGTGACTGTAACATACCATTGCAATGTGACGCTAACGAAGCAGTTCATTGCGCTGATCGTCCCGATAAAACCGTCTTTCCAAAGGCAGCATCATCAAAACCGTACGACCGGAAGTGTGGCAAGTATGGCAAACAACAAGCGCACACACATAGCCGACTAGAACGTCGACGAGAACAAAAAGTAGACAAGCATTTGAAACTAACGCTGATAAAAGACCAGCCACCTCCCGCAACGATGGCCTATCAGGAGATACGCCGGCCAAGGCCGGCTAAGTAGATGGCTTAAAGGGCAACTGACGACCCTCTGGTCTAAACTATTTTCTACCTCTCTGGTAGCGAGGCGTCGTCCCCGGAAGGCGCGGCCGCTTATATTTTTTGAAAAGACTCTTTAATAGCATAGTTACACCCATCGCAATCAACCTGCTTCGCCATGCTCCTCTCCTTCCATTCCCTCCTGGAGATTTTTCTCTCTTGCCCATCGCCGAGTAGGGTCCGCAAGGGAAAATCGCCCTTCGTCTTCCGAAAATCGCCCTTCGTCTTCCGACGTTAGCCGGAGGCGTGGTGTCTAGTGGAGTGCGTCACATATCTACGTCATGGGCCCGCCTTGAAGGGAATTCTTTTCGTGGTTTTTGCTACCCGGTCTATTTGAGCGCGGGGGGGGGGGGGGAGGGAGCGGCGGGTTTGCCTAAAACCCTCTCTATTTTGCTCTTTGGGTCTCCTCGGGGTGTTTCGTCGCGTTTTTTTTCTTTATTCTTCCTCTCCCAAGTTTCCTGGGTCGTGGACGTAGTCGTTCGGAGTGAAGTGTCTTTTTCGAGCCGCCACACTCCTTAGCGGTGTGTCTTGAAGCCGATGCATTCAAGCCAGACACGACTCAAGTCATAATCTCCTGGCAATCTGTACCGGATCGTGCTTCGACTCCAGTCGTTGCGCGCGCATCCAGCGATGAAACAGCGTCGTCTCATTTTCTCCGCACAGAGAACGATCGAGAGGCGAGATCGGCTCGACCACCTAAACTTGTTAGCGAGCGCATCCTTTCATGTATCTGTTTGTCAACTCCAGTTAGCGAGCCACCTTTTCATCTCTTTTTTTTGGCCTCCCCATCGTTTCACGACCTGAGGGGCGGGAATCGGTTTTGTTCGAAACACATTGCGAAGCGCGGACCCGGCAGTCGCCCGTTTGCTTTTCTCCGTGTGTGTTTATGTGTTCTGTGTGTTTGTGTCTTTTCTCCGCTCCTAAGCTCATATCGTTCAACGGAGCCAAGACGTAGAAAAGATCCACGAAAGATAAGCGGTGTGTGTGTGGAGCAGTCAAGTGTGCGAGCGAGGGAAAGGCTCTACTACACACGACACGGCATACGCACAGACCACGCTGAAGCATACATGAACTGGCAGAAGTAACTAAAACCTTGTTGCATGGAAGAAAAAAAAAACTGAGGAGGGAGCGCACGCTGAGGGCTCTTGGCGTGATCACGGCGGGTAGAGAACCGACTCTCTCCGTTTTACTATTTTATTGCGAAAGCGATTGTGCTAGCACTTTTCAGCCGTCGGTGGAGGTCGTTCCTTCGCTCCGGCGCAGCTGCGGCGTACGACCACGTGACAGCGTGACGTCACGACCAGAGGAGAGCAGGGGCCCCAGCTCGTCTCTTCGGCCGTAGTCGTTCCTTCGCTCGGCGCGGCGGCTACCACGTGACGGACTCCTCGACCCGCCGCGTGAGGGCGCTCGCTAGGAGAGGATAAACGGGGCGCCGCAGGCGCGCTCCTCTTAGTCATGTCTGTGGAGTTGTACAAGGCGTCGCTGGAGCGACGTGCTGCGCGCAAACGCCGGCGGCGTGCCGAGGAGACAGAAGAACAAAGGCAAGAGCGGTTGGTTAAGCAACGCGCCTATGCCGCAGAATGGCGAGCCCGGCGGCGTTCAACAAGTTCAGTGAGCGAGAGTAGTTTCATGGACTCTCTGAATGCCGAAGAATCGTCTATGAGAAGATTACTTTCTCAAAGTGCCTTCAGCTATGTCCTCTCCAACCAAAGAGCACTACCGAATGGGGTAGTAGTCTAGACTTAGTGATGTATAGACATTCGGACGACTATGTAATTACCAGTGTTCAGACCAAGAGTCACTACTTTACGGACCACCAAAGTGTGTTCATTGGAATAAACAAACAGTAGAAACCATGTTGCGTCCACAGTAAATCCTTTAGTTGCACAAAAGGCGAAGCCATGCCAAACCACCAGCAGAGCCAAGCGCAACCAGGGAGCTATTGCTTTTGCAATCACTCAGGCTTAACCATAGGTAAGCCACAGCTAATTTTATTTTAGTTTTTATCACTAGGGTTCAAGGCTGCGCCGGACGCTCGATCCCTTCTCAGTTTTTTTTTGTTCCTACATGCGGGTTTGTAGGCTTGTGCCAAAACGGAAGGCGCTGCGGAAAGCGTGTCGACGACGAGACGCCCCGGATACGCCCACCCTCCTCCCGTCAGTCAGAACGACGCACCAATAGAATGCCTTTAGCGAAAGTTTTCCGTATGACTTTAAATTAAAGGCTCGGGAGCCAGAGTAGAGGACGTTTGCTCGTGCAAGGAAAGAACGAGCGGGCTTTTATTTGAATTTTTACAGCTTTTCGGGGAGCGCATGGCTCTAGTGTTTTTGCAGAGGTTGTCTTCGATGCCTCATCTGTGCAGTGGGCTTGTTTTTCAAAAATGTGCTGCCCCTATTCTGTTGCCCTTTAAGAGCCGCTGTCCGCTGGTTTTAGGGAACAAGAATATAGTTAAATTCTGATAAGATGTGATGTACCTTGCTACCAAATCTGCACAACAAAATATTTTTATTCCAGTTATTATGATGGTGCTCGAAAATGTTAAAAAGACCACTAACTTTACTATAATTGTTTTGCTCCTATTTGTGTCATCTTCATTAACCGTTTGGCGCTTCCGTTCCACTCCCCAGTTCATGCCGCTGGCACTAGGTTCTACACTGTTCTCGATGCCCCCCTTCGCGTCCTATCTCAAGTGGCTTTGGGAATGTTTTGTTAAGTTAAAACGGAAGCAGCTCGCCGGGGGATTCCGGAGGGAGCGCTGTTGGGGCGGGCTCACGCTTTTAACAGGGGCACGAGCCATCGAGATGTACAGTCTTTGTCAAAAGTAACCAGGCTGCATGGTTTGCTTCTAGCTCGTACTGTGGAGCCCTTACAGCTTCTCTGAAGCTGAAATGGTTGTTAAATGTGAGGACTGGGGGTATTCTTACCTTCCAACACCTTTCGATCTTTAGGAAAGCCACAAGCGCTCTACTATACAAGCTAGAAGCAAACATGCAGCCTGGTTACTTTTGACAAAGACGGTACCTTGTTTGCTTAAAGTAAGCAAGCAACGGGTGTTCGTTTCTTAGCCGCGTAGCGAAGCACTTATGGCAGCCTTTAAGCTCAGGATATGCGTAAAGTAAGGTGAACACTTGACCTCACGTTCTTACGCCTCTCGGTCTTTGAGGGTGCCGTAACACGTCCATTATACGGTTGAGAAGCAAAAACTCGAGGCTCGGTTACTATTGGCAAAAGGGTACATGGACGGCGGGCCGGCGGAATAAACTGGTATCTTCTATCGTGACTGTGTGTGTCTCACTCGTCCGGCGAGACTGGCTCTCTGACCTCTTCCCTGGAAGGCGAGGGCTTCAGACTGAACGTCTTCCTGTTTTATGGTCAACGAGCACAAAAAAAAACACAAAAACGGCGGAGAAGGAAACAGGAGTGCTTGTGCCGTGTTGTCTTCTTTTCCGACGTCTTCGGCTTCTTTGTGCTCGTTAACCACAAATACGTACCAAGTAGCCCAACTTCTCGCGTTAACGTAAGGTCTTCATTTCATTGCGAACGCACTAGTTTTCTAGAAAAGATGAAAACTCCGAGGTATATGTGCAGACTCAACTTTTCGCGGAGCGCCAGGGGCGGAGGCCTCAGCTGCTCTGTCAACGCGCTGAACCGGCACCCTCACACCTCCCCGCGAGCGGTGGCCGCTAGCTGGCTGACGATAATATGTTACACTCTGTCGTCTTTGAGCCCGTGTTGCATCGAGTGCTTTCGCACATCCTACTCGGTTTAACTACGTTAAAACCCTGCCTTTTTTTTTTCTCGAACTGTATACTTATCTACCGGCTGGCAGAAATTCAAATAGGACGTACATTTGTTTTCTGTGCGTAGGTTTCACAAAGACGCCGCCGTCGCTTAGGTTTTGAAAGAGTGGCCGATGGTTGTAGTCCACTTCAAATGAAAAGACGTACTATCTGGGACACCATCCCGCATTTTGTGTATTAGCGCGACAAGAACAAAACAAAACATTTTTTTTGTTCACCAGCCATGCTTTTCGACGTTATTACGCCATTACAGCACTGGAAATGCTCTTTTAAACTGGACTGCGCGCTGTGCTCCGTATTAATGAATACTGATGACAAGAATAACACTTTCAGACACCCATTATCCAGCACCATCCAGCAAACTTGTGAGCTTATGTTTTAAGTCCATCTTTCACAAAATCACCATGAGTTGCTCGAAAACGTTTCGAGTTCACGCACGCTGCCATCTCCAAGTTGACGGAATGACAGTCCTCGGCATCAAAAAAGCGTAATTATGCCAAATTAATTATTTTATTTAAATCTTAAAGCTGCTTCCACCACGAAAACTCAGCGAAACTTCTTTTGGTTTGGTTTGGTTTATTGGGATTAACGTCCCAAAGCGACTAAAGCTATGAGAGACGCCGTAGTGAAAGGCTCCGGAAATTTCGACCGCCTGGGGTTCTTTAACGTGCACTGACATCGCGCAGTACACGGAAAGTACCCGACAGCACTTACTAGGCGCAGGTTAAAAATTTCCCAAGGGTAGAAATTGGGCGAGTCGGTAATTGTGATAAATGGTACGTGAGGTAGCGCACAACAGGACAAGGGACAGCGAAAGACGCACACAACTCAGGCGCTAAATTAGCGCCTGTGTTGTGTGGGCCTTTCTCTGTACCTTGTTCTGTTTTGCGATACCTCACATACCATATATCACTGTTATAAATTTCGCGATGTTTATCTTTATTTCTTGTGTTTTGAAAAGCCACACTTTTCTGAGCACGAAATGGGTCTACAGTTCTGCTCTACAGGGATTTCAAATGTAGCCAGCAAAACTGATTTCGTGAATCCCTCTAGGACAGTATGTGAAGTCTCTTGCTCATTGTTTTTAAGTTTTTGGCGCTTTTTACCTAAATGCATATGCTAAATATTTAATTCTATGGGAATCTTTTCCAACGTTGGAGTTTTTTTGTTGTTAACTCTCTACTATCTGCATGTCTGCTGATATATTTCCCACTCTGCCATCATCCCTAAAATGTGGCTTGTAATATTGTTAACACGGAAATAAATAACACCTAGAAAGGCTTGCAAATGAAAAAGGCTTAAAAAGTTGCGTTCACGGTCGTGGACAGCCTGCCACTAAGGAACAAAAAGTAGTATGTAATCCGCTGACATTGTACATTTCAAAGGCACTAATTGGCCATTAGAACATGCTAGTAGTAGCTGTATAAGTGGTATTCACAGCCCCAGCTATATTAGGAGCTGTAGCAGCAATAGTCATACTGTCGGTCGTGGCAGAAGTCGTAGTGGTAGTTGTAGTAATAGTGGTTGTTTAGGGAGAAATAGGTAATGTTAGTGGTCTTCGTAACTCCTTCAGTGAAGAATGCGACCCTCTACAGGCATGAAAAGACGGCGGTCTTAAGAGGGTGGACGATCTGATGGAAAAAGGATAGATTACGTCAAGAAGTTATCAAAAAGGGTAAAGAATTCATCACCCATTTCGTGTACTTCAATGAGCGCCTCATAGCGATCACTCAGAGGGTTAATCATGGATGATGTTGTATTATAGCAAGAGTTACCTTCTCAGCTGCACATCAAACTGTGCAGCTATTGTATAAGTATCCGCACGAAAAAAAATCAACACGTCATCTATAACGCGATAATGTTTACAAGTAACTGTAGGAGGCACTGATACTTATGCGGCTGCACTGGCGCAAGGACCGATCGTCGCGAAGGCGCTACACAACAGCGGGTTTTAGTAGACTGACCACTTGCAACACTAGCAATGTATCGGCGAGGGAGGAGCAGGGTGTTTAGCATCCCGAAGCTATGAGAGACGTCGGAGTGCAGAGCCTCGGCTGAATTTCTTCTGTATATGGGCTCTTAACCTGCGCTGATATTTCATAACACACGGGCGTATTTTCATTGTGCCTCCGCCGACTCTGATTCGAGACCGAAACCAAACCCTCGTAAACACAGCGGAATGCCGCAAACACCGTGGCAACTAATAGGAGGAATATCTTAAGGCTAAAAGGACTACTAGGGCATTTTCTTAGCGATAATTTTACGCAGTTGGGTAGCTGGACACTGAGTACACCAACCTAAAGTAAACTCGGTGCTTTCTCACCCCTTTCCACTGCGCCTTTTTTGCTGTTACGGTGGCAGAAAACTGTTTATTGGCCGCACCGTAAAACAGCGCGCTTACACGGGACGAAGAAAGAAGACACGCACACACACAGCGCTGTGTGTGTGCGTGTCTTCTTTCTTCGTCCCGTGTAAGCGCGCTGTTTTACGGTGTGATCATGTACCAACTGGCCCGGCAACTATCCTTAATGTTTATTGGCCGCCCCAATGGTCACTGACCGAGTAGGCGGTTTATTGCTTCCGGCGTAGTATTTGCAGCGCGCACATGTCAACCTGGCTCTGCCATTGGCGCATGAGGGAAAAAGTGAGTCATAAAAGGCGGCTTTGGCCTCTGCATAAAGCAGTTCGGCAGCTCTTCACCAGGCGCATCGGTCTAAGCCACGATCGTTTTTCCAGATTTGGCTCTCCTCGAGTTCTTCATTGTCTCGGTGGCAGCAATAAGGTCTTCTGGCACCACGACAGCCGAACTTCAGGGGCTCGCCCATCCCTCCTGGCGCAGTCTGCAAGGTACATGTGAAAGTGTAGCTAAAGTTACATGTAATGGAAATGTAAAGCCTTCTGGCACTTGGTGCTGAATAGCGTCGGCCGGTTAAAGTACCAAAGGGAGTGGTGAATTTCTGTTCAGAATGGGGGTACAAACTTACCGCCCCGAATAAGTTTGCCTTTGGTGCAGAACACTGAACATTTCTTTTTTTTTTCAGTCTTCTCATGACCTCATCCCCATGTCGTCTTTCTCATTGTTAGCTTTCAAGACACAAAAATTTAACTCACTATTATTGGTTCTGACCGAGTACATCACACATTGTAATCATAGTCATGAACAGCTACTGCTAGAAGGCAGGTGGCTAAATAGGCTATCCTTAAAATTTGTTGACTTAGACAGCCTGCGAAAATGCAGACCATAGCTTGCAATTGGTACTTTCGTTTAATACTTTCTTGAAGCGCTTTTCGTGACGTTGCGTGTTATTTGCTTTCGTATTTGCATCAATTTTGACGATGACTTTTCAGTTCAAGTTGTGAAAACTCAATACCGTCGAAGTTTTCGTGTGCCTGGAAAAGACTTAGAACATTTCAAGTTAGAATATCCTGATATTTCATAGCTGGCTCGGCTTCTTTTTCACCCCTCAAGCCGCCTCCGATGTGGCGGAACTCTTTTAATTAAAAAGCTTAGGGACAAAAGTAATGTGCCAGCAGCTTACTGTTTTATGCTCTCTGCCCACCGCATATGCAATGCTACTGCCCTGAGCCTAAAATCAACAAACCCCGGAAAGAGGTTTTTATCCTGGAATTTTTTTAAGGGTCACAGTTCACAAAAAAAAAATAAAAGAGCACAGACAGTTTGAGCGCAGCATCGACCAGACACTTCACTGTGCAGGTTGGGAGAATTCTGAGCTTGATAGCAAAATGAGTTAATTATAAATATTCGAGATTTAGTCTACAAGGGCGCGGGATGTTTCCATGCTATGTTTTCATGTTTCCGTGCGTCAATGCTGTCAACTTTTGCTGGCAGTATTTATCAGATAGGTCTAGGACTTCCAAGCAACCTAAGCAACTTGCACATAAGCATTAGGCGTATAAAACGAAATGTTAAATCAACTACGGAACAACTCGTTATTTGACAGGGTGTCTAACGACACTGCGCGGATGTTGGGACAATACAAAAATTCAATGACACCTAATCTTATTACCGGTTGCCAATGCGAAAGCATCAGTAGCTGTTCGTGCCTATACCGGAAGACCTCATTCCCAGTGTAATGACGTCACTTCCCGCCACCAATGGGAACGATTCCATCTGGTGACGTCACTTTTCTCCAGCCAATGAGAATGCTCCGATCCGGTGATATACTGCCGTTAGAGAGTGGGCGGATTTTATGACCGACGACTCATTTCGGTCCCATGCGGATTCTAGTACGGTTGCTCCATTACTTGCAAAGTCGACCAGCACAGCTCTGTCCATATATACTATTTGGCTGTTTCCCACATTCGGGCGTGTCTAAAACGAAAAAGAACTTTTGACAAAGCATTTTTTTTTCTATTTAACCGCACCACCATGAGCAGCCAGCTTAGAATATTTTAGTCCATACGAAATTACGGTGTAACACTAGCCGCCTTAACGTATCCTTGGTGTGATCGTGTGCTTACCACGTTTACTGATGTAGATGGCTGTGGCAGAGCAGGACATCGTGGTCACCGGTTTCTCGGCCAGATTCCCTCAAGCGGACAGCTTGGCTGAGTTCAAGGAAAAGCTGTACGCAGGGTTCGACTTCATCACAGATGATGAGACCCGCTGGCCTCGAGGTATGTGCTTTATCCACATTGACTCATGCTCTCCGATTTCTTTCCGCCTAAGGATTCTGCATTCTCCCTATTCGATATTTTCTGTCTAGATCCGAAGGGAATTTTTTCAGTGACCACAATGTATAAAGAATACAAATGTTGATGACACGCCACAATGCAGTTCGTTCTGTACTCCTGCAATCGTGTTTCTGATTGCTTGATGCCTCCCGCATGTATGGCAGCACTAAAAGACGAGATACACAATGGTAAATTTTGCTTACAGGGCAACTGCGCTACTTTTTGAGAATTTCGCGATACTGAAGGATTCTAATCTATATAGGCTGTAGGTAAAGAACGCGAAGTTTTTTTGCACTACCATTTAAAACAGTGACGTAATCGACGATTAAATTTTGCACTTCTCCTCAATGCACCGGAAAAGTGCGGGGAAGCTCAGTATGACATCACGGTAGCTATGATTTCAAATTACCGCTGCCGTCAGCCACGCCCTGTCGTGCCTCGTTGGACGCTGCCAAACAACGTTTGGCAGGCTTTACCTTCGGTGGCGTTGGTTTTTTTCCTTTAAAGCAGGCGTTTATCCGTTGGAAATGTACTGATACCTTCGATGACGTCATTGTGCGACCCCCACTTAGCGTTGTGCGCTGCGGAGAAGCTTGAAGGCCGTCGCAATTTTAATTGGTAATTGCATCACCGTTTCATGTGCTAGGCCTAAAGGACTTCACATATTTTCCCTGGAAGCTTCACATATTTGACCCTTTTAAGCTCGTCGATTTCTAAAACCTATGCAGTTGCCCTTTAAGGTTTTGAAATGGCAAGACGTCCCCGCAATATCCATTCAGGTCACCTGGGTCTGCCGGCACGCATGGGAACAATTCGTGACCTCTCTCTCTTCGATGCGGAGATGTTTGGCATCCCACCCAAGCAGGCACACTTCATGGACCCCCAGATGCGATTGCTGCTGGAGACTTGTTACGAGGCCATTGTGGATTCAGGCTACGATCCGCAGGACCTTCGTGGGCGTAGTGTGGGAGTGTTCATAGGCACTGCAAACAGCGAATCGCACGAGGCTTTCAGCTTCGACGCTGAGAAGATTGATGGATACGGAGCGACCGGCAGCTTGCAATCGATGTTCGCCAACCGAATCTCTCACTCATTCGACTTCCGAGGTACGTTGTGGTTCAGTGTTATTTCATTGTGGTTCTCTCTGGCAAATTATTTTAATATTTTTCCTTAGCGTAACCTAGTCAATGCTACCAAATCGCTCCGATCTCTAGAAGACTTCCACTGGTGGTCCGTTAAGAGGCAGCCTAAAGGCATCAATACTTAGTGCGGCAGAACGTTCACATATACAATAGAATGAGACGTTCGTTAATAACCGGTGACTAGTTTTTGTTACCTGCGTGCTCTTTTGCACTTACTGAAGACACTTTACATGAATGTCTTTGAGTCATCGTTCCCGTGAACGTCGAGCTGAAAATTTGTTTAAAATAAAAACTGTAGGCACCTCTTGTGGGCCATTTGCAGTGTTGTCCAAGTTATCTCAGGTAAGGCATCTCTGGGAGATTTCCATAATAAAGCGTTATCTGTGTTCATATGGCCTGACTGAAGAGTAGAGTAGGCGGTCTCGATTAAGATCGCAGGGGAAAGAGTTTCTCTTTACTTGTTGATTTTTTTACTTGACTTGTTCGCCCGAAGATAGAGCGGAAATGCTAATTTTCTTCTTAACTATACGAGTGCTAACCGGAACAAGATGCCAAGCAGTTGAGCGAGTATGTTAGCGGGGAAGAAAACTTGACGCCAGAGCAGCCTTTGATGTTCTCATATGTGTGAACCTGTTCTGGCAGTCGGTAAGTCAAACGGGTTGGGAGTAGCTGTCCTGCTGGGTTAATCAGAGTTTGGGAGGGAGTTATGGCTACTCGGTGTTTTTGGACATGAGCGCTGTTTTGTGCTCAGGTAGCTGATTGAACGACGTGAAGCTTTCCAACGTCAAAAGAACACGGAAAAGAAGGATGTGCAGGACGAGCAAATGCAATGTTTGTTTAGCGGGATGCCCAGTACATGTCCTCTAACAACGAATAACCAGCAAAAACGTGGTGGTGGCTTAGTGGCCTTCAGTAGACTATAGGGTATGTCATTAGGAAGGAGATAAATAAGATTGGGGCAAGAAGGAAAGTACTTGGAGTTCTTCTGAGCACTCGTAATCGACCTCGACATTTTTTCGAATTAACCGAAATGTTAAAAAGTCCTGATTGCATAACGAACAATGGTGATTTATTGCGAGAGTTCTAGCAAATCTTCCGGGAAATAATGTCATGTCCGCGTGGTACCTTTCAAAGATCATAAGTGTTCAGAATATGCGGGAAGTGTATGAGGTGCACAGTTGCCAGAAACTATTAAATAACACGTAGGCACAGACGCACAGAAGCAAGAAATTATGTTGGAGCATTTGCCTAAACCAGTTGCACGAAGTCCCTGATGGAATAAGGAGACGTGTCTTCTCCATCGGCTGGTAGCTATTTCTTTTTATAACAGAAACTTTATTGCGAAAACAGGTGAGGTACACAAACACTGTTTGGACAGATAGCTACAAAGCTAGTGGCCGGTCCATTACAAAAATTACTTGCAGTTCAGCCACAGAGCGGGGAAGACTAAAAAGTTAATCATGTTATCCACAGTAGTGCAGGTTACAAAAAACACGCAGCAAAAAACAAGAATAAGATAGGAGATTGCAAGAAGAAAACAAAGAATACCAAGAATACAAAATACAAAAAAAACACAAAAACAAGAAAAAATACACAGAATTCAATGAAAAGACATACCAAAACCAAGCACCAAGAAAAATGAGGTGTCAAGAATTCACAACACAAGAGTTTCAGGCAAAATTCGATTAGACTTGAAATGCAGTTTACAAGTCTCTTTAAAATTTCTGGCTACTTTTACCTGGATGGGCAATCCGTTTCATATTTTTGCTCCATTGAACTCTATCCGGCGTTCACATTATATATTGCTACATTTTGGAAGGCTAAATTTACAATTGGATGCTTGTCTTGTATTGCGGGAAGGTAGAGCAAAAAGGCTTAACGGAAGGGGATAGCTAGTGTTTATTATGCTGTTTATCCAGAGCGAGATTTTATAGTTAAGCATGGATGGGAACAATAGGGCTTGATTAGCATCAAAAATGTTGCTCGCAGAGTGATCTGAATCAGATCTTATCGCGTTCAGTGCCCGTTTCTGGAGACGAAATAAAGGTGACAAGTAGGTTTTATATGTTTGGCCCCAAGATTCACAACAGTAACTGATATGTGTTGCAAACTACTGGTTTGCCTTGGTTTGCAAGGCATCGCCACAATAAATTTTTCACAGTAGGGTAACAAGCGTGGAACGCGAATGTTCGAGCCTTAGCCAGCATGTGACCAAAGAGTATTTTTCACAGTGATATTCTGTTTTTGTTTTTTTTTTCTCCAAAGTGAGACAGCTGTAGGTGAATACTGACTTTCCCAGGAGGTCAGTGATGCTCTAAAGGGAACTTGTTTCGAAAGAGCGCTTCCAGCACTGACAGTTAACCAATAGGCTTGTATGGACACGCCGATTGTGGCATACGAATTTGAACTTGAGCTCCCGTGTGAACAGGGCAGCCCGAAAGACCTTCGCTGGCTGAAGTGCTCGAAACTAGGTTTGTAGCCGCCGCGGTGGCTCAGCGGTTATGGTGCTCGGCTGCTGAACCAAAAGACGCGGGTTCGATCCCGGCCTCGGCGGCTAGAATTTCTTTGGAGGAGAAATTCTAGAGGCCCGTGTACTGTGCGATGTCAGTGCACGTTAAAAAACCCCAGGTGGTCGAAATTTCCGGAGCCCTCCACTATGGCGTCTCTCATAGCCTTAGTCGCTTTGGAACGTTAAACCTCATAAACCAAACCAAACCGAAACTAGGTTCGCCACGAAAAGGCGCAGTAGGTTTGCGTAGTATTCCAACGCTCGCCGCTAAGAAAGCCGGGCTCAAGGGCGGATGACGCTTGTACCCACCATTGTCCGGCGGTAGGTTTCGACCGAACCATTTCCCACAGCCGAGGCGGACGCCGAACACACTAGGGCACCCTTCAACACCCAACCTTTTTTCCCTCTTCAATCTCCCACTTTCCACCTCTCTCTTTCCATTAAAATTAGAGAGAGAAGTTTTCTTCTTTTCAGTTTCCCGACTGACTATCGAGGAATAGGGAAGGCGGGCCTGCGGGCGCTGACCAAGACGGCGTGAAAGTGAAGAACGAGTTTATTAGTGAGAGCTAACGCTCTATGAACATTATGCACGCTTTGGAGTAAATTTGTAGGCTTGCTGAAAAGATTCATACGAACAGCGCATAAAGAATTACAGCTGCGTAAAACCTCTACAATATTAAAAAAAACCCTGCCTCCTCCGTAACCGAGAGTAGAGTAAGCATGAAATGTTTACGGGCATAACACAAAGTACGCGAACACGATGAGACGCAGGCCTGACAAGAATATATATGTATATGCAGCGCGTTCGAAACTGTCTAAAGTGCGTAGAGGCGAAAGCGTTTTCCGCACCACTTTGCCTATGTGACTCTGGTGACGTCACCACTGGATTATGTCGCACATAATTGATGACAAAGTGATGACAAATTACTAATTACGGACTAATTACTGATTAATGACTAATACTATTTAACTGCTGATTAATTAAGCTTAACCTTCGCCTTTAGGAGTGGAACGCGACAGCGTGTTGTAGCGCTGCCAGGGAGTCCACGGAACACCACCATCCGTTCGGCGCGATGCCTTGCCCTTTGAACGCAACGCTTTTTGAGGAAAGGAAATGGCGCTGTGATTCTCAGTCATCTCGTTGGACACCTTAACCGCACCGTACAGGAAGGGAGGAAGTGGCAGTGAAAGAAGAAAGAGGGGCCGTAATGAAGAAACTGAAAATTGTATTTGAGGAAAGGAAATTACGCAGTAACTGTCTCACCATTCTCGGTGGACACCCGTGGACACCCGGTGGACACCCGGTGGACACCCGGTGGACACTCGGTGGACACCTGGTGGACGCACGGTGGACACACTACACCGCACCGCACAGGAACGCCACCACCCGTTCGGCGCTTAGCTACCGGCGCTTGTATGCCGGTCCTGTAGGAGGGCTTAGAGAGTCTCGTTAAATCTCGTTAAATCTCGTATGGTGGCCGGATGTTATTGTTTCAGTGCCCGGATGAGTGGAATTCAGTGCCCGGATGTTGGCTCTCGGTCTCGGCGTGACGTCACCACGCTGCTGACAACGGGAGCTAAAAGCATTTCATGCTTAAAAAAATTTAAACATTTCTCCTTCCTTCATGCTTTTCACAAGTCACATAGCTTCGCCATGACTTCAGCGTGATTTTCATGCAATGACATTTAAATCGTATGCATTTCAATCATTCCGCCTGCGTCTGCCACAAGAGTGTGTGGGGTTTCTACCTTTCTTATGCATCACACATAAATATTACGGCCTTCTTATGCATTTTTGTAAAAACCGTGGAAAAATCATGTGAAAGCAGGAAAATCCCCGTACGGAACGTTGCAATCGTAACGCACTTTTTTGTGATGGCTACCTTACATTCAGGATTCAGCATGGCAATAGATACGGGATGTTCTTCGACCATGATCGCCCTACACCAGGCCGCACAGGCTCTCCATTCCGGACTTTGCGAAGCTGCTGTCGTGGGTGGAACCTCGATCTGCTTAAAAGCTGCGTCATCGTTAAGCTTTAAGCAATTGGGGATATTGGCTCCGGACGGAAAGTGCAAGACATTTGATTCCTGTGGTGAGTAGCCCATTCTAAGTGCATTAGTGCCACCAGCAATGTTATTGCCACCATGTGTAACTACGCATGATCAATGACTTGGACAGCCAAAGAAAGTAGCTAAGTCTTAAAATTAACACGCATAAAACTAAAGTAATGTTCACAGTCTCGGAAGGGAGCAGCAGGGAGGCGCTGGAAGTGACAAGGAAATACGTGCACTTAGGGCAAGTAGTGACCGTGGTTCCGGAGTACGAGAGTGAAATAACTAGAGTAAGAATAGGGTCGAGCGCATTCGGCTGATGCGCTCAGATTACGAATTGAAATTACCAATATCCCGAATAAAAAGTATATAACAACTGCATCTCACAGGTATTCCTATAAGGGGCAGAAACGTGGAGGCTAAAGAAAAGGGTTCAACTTACATTGAATACGCAACCAGCTATAGCTAGAAAATGATATGTGTAACTTTAAAAACAGAAAGACAGCAGATGAGGTCAGGAAACAAACGCGGGTAAATGGCATCATGCTCAAAATCAAGTATCAAAAATGGGCATGTAATGCGAAGAGAAGATGATCAATGGGCGCTAAGGGTAACGGACTGAATTCCAAGGGAAGACGAGCGCAGCAGTAGGCGGTAGAAAGTTAATTGGGTGGATGAGGTGAAGAAGTGTGCGGGGAAAAGGTCACCGCGGAGGGCACAGGAAAGGGTTAATTATAGAAATATGGGTGCGGCTTTTATCCCGCAGTCGACGTAGTTTGGCTGATGATGAAGTAACGACGCCTATTTCTGCCCGTCTGCGGTTTCTGGTGTTGGAAGCGATGGAAGCGCAATGCTAGAAGCTCGTGCGTTGTCTGATGTCAGTGCATGTTAAAGAACTTCTGGAGGTAGATATTATCCGGAGCCCTCCACTACAACGTCCCTCATAGGCAGAGTTACCTTGGGACATTAAATCCTATAAAATAATAAACAATTATATCGTCGTACGTTTTAGCAAACGCCTTCGTACCAAATACACTGCCCCACACTTAAGTGCACTACCTGCAACTTTACCACAGGCCAAGAGCCAAGAGGATATAAAAAGAATTGCTGCAAGATTTTTTTTTTTCAGATGAGGCCCCAGAGGCCGCACTGTTTAATTCCGCTTTGCTGCCGATTCCGAAGAAAGCGCTGTGCATACTTGATAGTGTATGTGTTGCAGCAAATGGGTACGTCCGAAGTGAAGTCGTGGGGGTATTTCTTCTTCAACGTGCGTCTGAAGCCCGCCGCATCTACGCCAAGATCAACCACATCAAGGCTTACTCCGACGGTTACAGGAGTGAAGGTGGGTGTACCAATGAAATAGTATTCTATAGAGAGGATAAGCGAAAATTTACAGTACAGACAGATGCACTAAGCTTACATTCCGCCGTTATATGCACATCTGAAATTATCCATGCTATTTGGTATTAAGATGCAGAGCATGGCTTCAAATTTGCAATCTCACACGGACGTATGCACTACTTCCGTGCCTTTAAATGAGCGCCAAACGAGTAAAACAGAGAGTAATGCATTGTGGGAGCGAAATTTAAGGAGTATTGTTTACTGCCCCTCCCCCCCCCCCCCCCCGGAAAATGGAGTACTAACCTTTTACAGCCACTAATGAGTGTGCCACGTCACACCAGCGGTAACTCAGGACGTACCACGTCTGCCGATTATGAACGTGGTTGGCGGTGATGAACACTCTCAAGGTTAGGTCACTTTTAAACATAAATACCCCCGAAAGCAGAAGACTAGACAGCCGCCGCCGTAGCTCAGTTGGTAGAGCACTGGACGCGTAATTCGGAGGTCGTGGGTTCGGTGCCCACCGGCGGCATCTGGTAGCTTTTTCTTCTGGTTTTCTAACCATCCGATTTAAGCCATAACATATTCAGTAATATTCTAAATTGATCAAGTCCACCATATATATATATATATATATGTATGTATATATATGTGCGTGTGTGTTGTAATGATTTTGTCGCATAATACCGCTATATATATATATATATATATATGACAGAAGCCAACAGCCAAAGAAACCAAGGGGCACAGGGGATTTTTTTTTATTTTGTGGTGTTGATCAGTTTAGAATATTACTGAATATGTTATCGCTTAAAGCTAATTGATTAGAAAAGCAGAAGAAAAAACAACCACATGCCGCCGGTGGGATCCGAACCCACGAGGTCGTGGGTTCGGATCCCACCGGCGATGAGGAGCTTTCTCAAGAGTTCAGAGGAGTCAATTGAAGAGTATAGAGGAGTCAGTGGAAGGTCGGACGCCGCATTGCTTTTAGCGGTTCTTGATGAAAGTAAATAGCAAAGTGGCTGTATCACTTCTTGGCGGACGAATCGACGGCGCCGTTGGGAAAGGGAGGAAGATGAAAAAAGAGGAGAGAGAGAGAGAGAAAGAGGTACCGTAGTGGAGGGCTCCTGAATAATTTCTACCACCTGGGGACGTTAAGCGCGCTCTAAGAGCGCACACCACAATGGCGCCTTTGGCGTTTCACCTTTGCTTCCCTATAACGAGTAGCGCGGGAGGAGAGCTATCATTGGAGGTTATTGTACTTTAATCGCTGAATTTACGAAACCACGTACCCATTTTCATTCTCTCTAGAGAAGCCTGCTTGTACAACAACTTCTGGAAGTGCAGCAAGTAGTGTAATCTCGCGGTCGCTCAACTCTCAGTGATTTTGAGCTGGAAACAAATTTGTCAGTAGCAAACAATGGCGCTCAAATAAGGTACCCTTCTCCTCAACATTTTAGCGCTTGTTCAGGCATGACCAGAATGCAGCTATGTAAAATGTACTCGAGGGTCAGCACTTTCCGTCAGTATTCTTCTACGCTGTACATTTGAATACAGAGCAACATGTGCACGCGAGAAAATGATGGGCGTCGGCAATTTCTGACAGGCGATTTGAGTTCATGTGCTCACAACGGGATTCGCTGTGGTTAATGTTCCATGACATCCATGTAACCATGATTGATGGTTTAGGTGCTTCAACATTCAAGGTGCTCAAAATTCTTTGTTTTTGCTTCGATGCCTTTCCGTATTTCGCTTCCTTGAAAGCCTGCGACAAGTGAATATTGTACGATGTTCCAGGAATAACCTTCCCGTCGCACGAGGCTCTGTCTCGGCTGCTTAGGGATACCTACAACGAAGCCGGTGTGGATCCCTGCAAAGTGGGCTATGTCGAGGCACACGGTACGGGAACCCATGTTGGCGACAGCCAGGAACTGCTGTCGATAAGCAACGTCTTCTGTCAGCCGCAGCGCGAAAAGCCTCTCAAGGTTGGAGCTGTGAAGAGCAACGTGGGACACCCGGAGCCGGCTTCTGGTAAAATATAGCAGGTCTTCATTGCGATGCCATGCAGCGCCATTTGAGCGATGTTTGAGCGAAGAAAGAGCGTAAACGTTGTGTGCTTTATTTTTAACCTCTTTCTGTTGCAACCCTTCCTTAATTACTTTGGGCATAGTATGATCCAAATGCGCATCCTCTGTAAAACTGCTAGCGCCCTCTCTTCTCAAACACTTATAACTACCATACACTCGCGCACAGAGCGTCTCTGAAGCGTTAGTTCCAGGCCTTGGAATCTCCTCCCGTACCACATTTTAGGAGGCGTGAGAGAAAATTTCATCCGCTTTTTTTTTGTTTTATAGAAGCTTTCTGCCGTCTTCAGGTCTTATCAGCTGCGTGTATGACGCGCTGCTGTTTCTGATACATTACAGTGCTTCGGTGCTGAGCCGTCAACCTAGCGCAGCATTCCAGTACTGTGATATTGCACCTGCCAAAAAAAAAACTGCACTTATTGTGATGCTATCGCCCATGCTCTTCCTTTGTAGCGGTAGGTGGCAGTGATCCACGACGTACTGAAAAACAGCAACCTGTTAAAACCAAACCTTAACTCGGAGTCCTTACGCACGTACCGATTAAGCACAACCTAAGAGTTATGCAACTCAGGAAACGGAAGAACTGGCGTTGGCAAGTAAAACTTGTGCGTAACGAGAAAAAGCAGCGTAGGAGGGGCAGTGCGCCGCGGCTTGCGATTGGAGCATGTTATAAGTGTTGTAGGAACAAGAGGAGGAAGCGTAGAAAAATGTTTCGTTGCAGCAGGGTTTGTTATGTTCATCGATTTGTCATGGTAACTGCAGAAGCTCTCAAGGTACTACGTTTCACTGCTAAGCCCGGTGCTCGGCCAGGCGAGCTCTGAGATGTGGCAGACGTCATGGTGCGAAGCACCAGTGCCGTGTCATCGGTGCCTGTTCGGCGTTACCGTAGAATCTATGAGATACGCCTGGCCATCTGCGTCAGCGCCTCTTTAGTTGTGTTATCAGGCCACAAATTATCAGATTTAAACGAAATGCAGCATTTTTTCAATCGTACTGCAATTGGAGAGGCCAGCTCTACTAGTTGTGTTTACACTACAGTTATCGGCTTCTTTCTTTCTTTCTTTCTTTCTTTCTTTCTTTCTTTCTTTCTTTCTTTCTTTCTTTCTTTCTTTCTTTCTTTCTTTCTTTCTTTCTTTCTTTCTTTCTTCCTTTCTTTCTTTCTTTCTTTCTTTCTTTCTTTCCTTCTTTCTTTCTTTCCTTCTTTCCTTCTTTCTTCCTTTCTTTCTTTCTTTCTTTCTTCCTTTGTTTCTTTCTTTCTTTCCTTCTTTCTTTCTTTCTTTCTTTCTTCCTTTTTTTCTTCCTTTTTTCTTTCTTTCCTTCTTCCTTTCTTTCTGTCTTTCTTTCTCTCTTTCTTTCTTTCCTTCTTTCATTCTCTTTTTCTCTCTTTCTTTCTTTCCTTCTTTCATTCTCTCTTTCCTTCCTTTCTTCTTTCTCTCTTTCTTCTTCCCTTCCTTCCTTCTTTTCTTCCTTCATTTCTGTCTTTCTTCGTTTCTTGCTTTATTTCTCTCTACCTTTCTTTCTCTCTTTCTTTCTGTCCTTCTTTCTTTTCACTTTGATCTATGTTCTTTTCCCTTCTATCTATATAGCCTATAAGAGCTTGAAGCACGGGAGGCAATTGTTTTAATGTGTTGCCTACTTTCACTGAAAGAGATTGGTATTGGTACGTTTCCCCCAGGATTAATGGAAGTGTTTGCTTTGCACTTCGCGCACGTTGACTTAAATCTACAAGCATATTCAGAGGGTTTCAAGGATGCCTAACTTGCCTAACGCTTCGCGTGGAAACGATACGGGATGTCGCCAGCACGTCTGCTATTATGTGTATTCGACTTATTTATGCTCTTAGCATGACCCGCATTTAATTCTGCGTGTCGCCCTCATGCAGGCATTGCCTCGCTCGCGAAGGTGATCCTTGCCATGGAGACTGGAATAATTGCTGGGAACCTTCACTTCAAAGAGCCCAATCCTAAAATTCCTTGCTTGCACGATGGCAGCATTGAAGTAGTGGACAAAGGAACTCCTCTCCCATGCGGCCCAGTCGGCTTAAATTCCTTTGGATTGGGGGGTACCAGCGTCCACGTCATTCTGGAGTCGAACCAAGGACCACATATCGACAGTGTTCTGCGTGAGATGCCCGAGCTTCCGCGGCTAGTTATCATGGCTGGACGCAGCGAAGATTCACTGTCGGTGAGTGTAATTCTTGGTTCTCCCTGACATTCATTCGTGGTACAGCCTTCTAGCTTAGAAGCGAATTTTTTTTTTCATGTGGAGCAATTCGATGGCAGTATCCAAACATTAATTATGGTAGATAGCAACTAAGACCTTGCCAACGGCAGCGCTGCTGTTAAAGAACACCGTATGTTGCTTTGATGACAAAACTGCCCATTAACCTAACAAAACGCACTCTTTTGGATTGGCACAACGCTATGAGGCAGTTCTTGCCGTAGAACTTCACTCGATATGCCTAGCCCATTGTAATAAACCACTTTGTGAGGAAAATGCTTACCTAACCTTCTTTAAACGGTAAACCGTGCTGCAGCTAAGGCAGAAATCAGCTCGGCTGTTAGAGGAAAAGTAGCAGTTCACTCGCAAAAATGGATATTAGGTGTCCATAAGCAGTCTTAAAGGGCTGGGATGCATAAAATTAAATGCGAAACACTCGTTTACTCGTAGCTCACTGGTAAAAGGAGTAAAGACACGAAAGACGTCATGCGGGAATTTTTGGCGAAAAGCAGTGTAGTTGCCGAAAAGAAAAGCAAGAAAACGGTGCCCACATATTAAATACAGAAAGCAATATGAATTGAGGGGCCCCAAAATTTCCCCGAAACCTCGATTAGGCTTTCCCTCCGGCGGACATGCACGTCTCAGTAAACGAGGGCAGGGGTAGTAGCTCCCTACAGAGAACCTAAGGAGAGATGGGCGTTTAACGCAAGGTTCCAGTCCTGATCATCAGAGACGGAGTTTGCGAATAGCTGAGAGGCGGGGGAGGGGGGCGGCACCTATGTGCGGCATCTGTGGAGAGAAAACGCTGCTATCTTGCTTTGTGGATGAGAAAGCACAGTCGACGAAAGTGAACCGGAACCTTAAATTCTACAGGCTGCACTTTGGTTTTCGACCCCAAGTGCGCTTTCGACTAGACATGTCTCTGGAAGCGCGTTTGAGATTAATATTTTCTAGTGTGCTAGAGCCTGCAGATACCGTTGTTTCGGATGTGATGAGAGGCAATATGTGATACTTTTTAACGCCTTTATATAAGATATCATCGCCGACTATAGCATTCATTTGTGTGTTACTAGGTAATAGATTTTCTATATTTGCAATCTTATGCTGAACATGTGCTGGTTCTCAGTCCCTACATATTTGTGTATTTGTACAAATAAAATACATAAATATATTACTGTTTTATATTTACTGATAGTGATAATTAAAACACTAAGGAGGGTGCCTTGTATGGAGTCTAGGAGCGTCCTTTCACGAATGCCCATTTTTCTGTAGTCACGAGTTCGTTCCTTTTGTCCTCCAGCCTATATGTCGCCGAAATTAAAATTTGACTTCCATTCTAGCGTACGCTCGACCGGCTAGAAGAGGAAGGACCTTACCCAGACGCGGCGTACGCCCTCCTGAACAGGGTCGGCCAGCCCAGCGCAAAACAGTTCCCGTATCGGGGCTTCGCTGTAATTCCTGTGGACGGCTCCGGCAAGAAAGTTGTCAAGGTTGTGGAGCGCGTCCCATTCGAGAAGCGCCCTCTGTGGTTCGTCTTCACCGGCATGGGCTGCCAGTGGAAAGCCATGGCTCGGCAGATGATGCAATTTGAACCGTTCGCCAGTTCCATGCGCAAGTCCCACGATGTTCTAACGACGTTCGGCGTAGATGTCATCGACATTGCGACCAACGACAACCACGTGTTTCAATGCATGGCTTCGATTCAGGCCTCCCTCGTGGCTGTGCAGGTGCGTACTGCCTTGCTGACCGCGCTGCTGTCCTGAAATGCCTCTGGGCAGTAATATATAGGAGTAATGTGCGTTTTTTTTTACAGCCTTGGTCTGTTATTTATCTAGAGCAGCCGCCGTCTCGTCTTGCTCCTGTCTCTCCCCTTTTTTCTGTTATACCGTACCATCTCAACTGTAATTATAAGCCTGCTCACCCTACCATAAGTGCTGTTCATAGAGCCGTCTGTTGAAAACAAATAGACCAATGAGTGCAGAGTCGATCGCACTTCTATAGAGCGCTGGAAAGTTGCCGGTCGGGGGAAACAGAGAAATTACGAAGCAGGTATTGACTTTCTTTGATAATGCTTGCGCTGGATAGCAGCCGGATAGAGAAGTGAACCGCACAGGCATCAGCGCCTTACCGCTAGCAAAGCAGCTTCGAAACGATTTCTGTTCATTTGCTCCGCAGCACACCGTTCGAGCACTCTAGACAAGTGTGATCGACTCTGTACGTTTTCGTTTGGCCGACTGCACGACAGACAGTGCACGCACAAGGAAAGGTAGAAGCTAGACAGTGCGCTGAACTGGGGGAAAGACAAGAGCGCATGTAATGTGGATGGACCAAAACGAGCTAGCTTTGTATTATAGGGTCACTCCGCGTCCAGCCGGCCGGGAAGGCGAGCTTCCGTGCCGGCTATACGCAGGTGTTTCTCGTAAGCGACTCGTGTCCCCAACCCGTGGCGCAGAGTCACAGCCACGGCGGGTTCGGACGAAATAGGCAGCGACAGAGTACAGTAGGAAACAGTTTATTAACCTAGTGCAAGGCAAAGCACACTGCGGAAGAATGTTCTATCCGATAATATATGGTTCAGTAAGGTTCAAGTCGTCGTCGACCGGCGTTGGATAGTCCAGGAGTCGCGGGCAGGGAGGGCGTCGGCGGGTCAGTCAGAGCGGCAGTAGCACCACGGCAAGAGAGAGGGCTTCCCGCCGCGCGCTGCCCCCTTTTAACCCCTACGACATTGCCACCCCCTTGGGCAATCGGTTGACTTCAAGGCGTTGCTTCAAGGAGAGTCGTTCACCCCTTCCCTAAGACGCCAGTGCGTAGTCGTGACGTCACGTCCGAGCTGGGAATGAAGAGAGTGGCCGCATGCCCCCTTCTCCCCACGCCCGGCGGCGCGCGCTCTCGTCGTGTGACTCGGCGCGGGGGCGGGGAGGGATATTTGTATATCCCACAGTATACGCAAATTGCGAGTAACGCCTAAAGAAGTACTGAATTTTCGTTCGGAAGAGTGCACAGCTTACCGCGCATTCATGACACGTTATGAAAAATGCAAGGGTTTCAACGCAGTTAAACCGAGTAGCCGTGCCGAAGTAAACGTTTAGCCTGATTGGCTCACGTTTTTGCTTTGCTGGATAGTCGGCACGTCTGGCGATGATATTAGGCTGAGGTTAATCTCTGATCGAGGTTAAGCTGATCTTATCTGCTCGCGCCGCTAGAACTTAATGAAGACGACGGTATGCAATGTATAGCGCGAGAGTGTGTTGCAGTTTACACCACTTCAGAGGCAACAACACAACAAAAACACGAGGCGTGGTGGGTTACGGTGTTAGTAAAGTGCTTTTTTGCATTAGCCAGCTAAGCTGATCTGCTCGCTCCGACGCGGGTTGGAGTGCATGTCGCGGATATTTATTTCATTCATTTTTATTCCTTTATTTCACTTGGCCCAAACCCACGAACATTGCAAGAATTTGATCGGTGTTTACCTGTCGGAAGTTGTGTTCGGATAAATACATGGGCTCATTTCCCTTAGCTTTCAAGTTCGATGCCGAAGTTGAAATAAATTTTCTCTTGAATGAGAATTAGGAGTTATGTTTCAGGTAGATCTTACCTCCACATTGCCTTTGTCCTTCTGTTCGGCTGGCAGGTGGCTCTCGTAGACACACTCGGAGCTGTGGGCATTCAACCAGATGGCATGGTGGGCCATTCTCTAGGGGAAATTGGCTGCGCCTACGCGGATGGCTGCCTGACAAGTGAACAGGCCGTGTTGTGCGCATACTGGCGAGGGCGCTGCACTGACTTGGCAAACTTGCCTAATGGGGCCATGGCCGCTACAGGTAAGTCCCGCGATAACTACCGCCTCCTTGTGTGTCACTTCCCACAGCAGAAATTCACTGGCGGGACACGTACGCGACGGAATGCAATTGAAGTTTACTGGAGTTCTACGAAAATTTTTCATGCAGTTCAAAGGTAGCTCAGCAAAGTGAACAAAATCTTTTCGAATTTCAAAAAGTTGTACGAAGCCACTTCTTACCTCAGCCGCTTTATATCCTAAGGAACAAAAATAAAGGGCACTATGACGTGATAAGCGATTGTCTATTCTAGGTAATACTGTTGATCACGTTGAATATGAACATCACGAAGAATTGTGTAAGCAGTAAGGGAATTCTTAAGGAGAGGGAGGTGGGAGGGGGTAGTTGGTGTGTTAGGGGGTCTAAACAAGGGTAATGTTACCGCGAATCTTTGTACCGTCTTTTTGTAGTGTTTGTTCATGCTTCAAGGCTGCCGACACGCCGCTTTATCGCTTTGTTTGTGACGCAAGACGCGCCTAGATTTATCTCGATTCATCGCATCCAGGTGGAGCCGATTCTAGTTTGCGTTAGAATGTTCTAGTAACTTTCCAAGTTTTATCTCGAATGTTCGCTATCAGATTTAAAAAGAGCACGGCCGACAGCGGTGGGCATTCTGTTCGACGACCGCCGAACACGCTTGTTGCTAAGGCACCGCCGAGTTATTCAGTTCTTTGCGGCGCAAGTCAGCCCAAATAAAGAGTTTTGTTTCGAAGACATTCTCGCTGTTTTCCTGTTCGCCCGACTGCAGTCACTACTACGTGAATGTATAGAAACCCAGAAACAGAAAGATTGATTTGCGGTATTCATAATCGCTGTTGAGAGGGATGCATGCGGCGCAGGAAAGGCCTATACAGGGCTGATCGCGAGAACTCGGCCCTTAGCTAAAATAAAACACACTAAATAAAACCCTTCTTTTCTTGGGGTCGCTTATTGATGCCTTCGGAAGGGGTCTGTGAAGCACTAAAAGAAAGATAGCAAGTTTTTATTTCCTTTTCTGAAACATGCGGTAATCCGAGTGTATGAATTGCATGACGCCGTTTACTATCCCAGTCCTGCGTTGGTGACTGGGGACCGCTTTTTCAGGGCTTACGTGGGAACAGGCGGCTAAGCGCTGTCGTGATGGCGTGGTGCCAGCCTGCCACAACGCCCAGGACTCAGTTACCGTGTCCGGCCCTAAGCTAGCCGTGGGAGAGCTGGTGGAAGAGCTGAAGGCCGAAGGCGTGTTTGTGCGAGAGGTTGACAGCGCCAATGTGGCCTTTCATAGCCAGCAGATGGAGATAGTCGCTCCGGCCTTCCAGGATGCCGTGCAGAAGGTGAGGCTTAAAGTAACATATCACTTATGTCGTAATATTTCAACGAAGGAATCCATTTATGGCTCAGTGGATATGGCGTTCGGCTCCTGACCCGAAAGACGCGGGTTAGAACTCGACCGAGACGGTCGAATTTCGGTGGAGGCGAAATTCTAGACGTCCGTGTGCTGGCGATGTCAGTGCACGTTAAAGAACCCCAGGTGGCGGAAATTTCCGTAGCCCTTCACTACGACGTCCCTAATAGCCTGAGTCGCTTTGGGACGTTAAACACCCTCGAAACCAAACTAAACCATTTATGGTACACAAGCCAAAATATCACCCTTGTTAGCAACCGGGCATAAAGTCCTACCAAGAGAGGCGCTGAAGCCTATAAATAGTTTCAGATCTGGGTACTGGAGGCAACAGCAACGTGAAATATTGTGTGCCCGTTCGTATTTAAGGGTCAGTAAGCATTACTCAAAAAACCTTGCATATCTCTCATCATTATTAAAATGAAAGAATAAGAAACTGATAGAGTCTCTAAAAGAAAGCTCGTTCCACCTCAAAGGTACCAATTCATTAAGCATGCCGCAGTTGTTTATGAGCGTGTGCACACCCCATCCATTCTTATTTGGCGCAGCTGCGTCGCTCGCCTATGCTCAGAGAGACGCTTCCCTCAATGTCGGTAATTACTGACCATATGCATTGAGCAAAGCAGAGATAAAAAAGTAAAGAGATTTTGTGAGAGGAATATTTTTTGTTGTTGCTGTGCCTTGGTTAATCGAACCCTTTTCAACTTCCGGTGAACTGAAGTTTTGTTCGTGGGAGGAACAAAAGTTAGACTCCTTTTTTGCCTTCACGGCTGAGAAACAGCTGTCTTTTTTTTAATGATTTATATTTTATTACTCGTATTACTCAGTGTTTTTGCCTTGGTGTGCTCTTTCAGTTTTCCCCGCCTACTGGGATAATGCTGCCCCTATTCTCGTAAAGACTCAAATAAAACGAAACCTATGCATTTGAATTCAACTTTGTATATTTTTGTTGTCCAGGTAATCCAAGCGCCGAAGCAACGCAGCAGACGATGGGTCAGTTCCTGTGTGCCGCAGAACAGCTGGCATGAGCCAGTAGGTCTGAATTGCTCGCCACAGTACCTCGTCCAGAACCTCGTTGCTCCTGTGCTTTTTCATGAGGCCATCTCGCACGCACCCGAGAACGCCATTTTCGTGGAGGTCGGTCCCCATTGCTTATTGCAGGTAAGCGTTAAGTTATGCTTTCATTCTGCAGAAGTTGGACCGCGAAGAGGTGACCGTTGAGACACTGGACAAGATAGGGCGGACGTAAAATGCGGTAGTAGCACCAGACCCCTATACTGAAACATGCGCCACCTCTTGTTCGAAAAGCGCAGTTGAATAAAGGGAACGAAAACATCAATGCCAGGTAAAAAAGAAGTTTGGTTTAGTTTGGTTTATTAGGGTTTAACGTCCCGAAGCTACTCAGGCTATGAGAGACGCCGTAGTGGAGGGCTCCGGAAATTTCGACCACCTGGGGTTCTTTAACGTGAAGTCTGAAGAAAGCATTACCCATAATGAAGCCTGTCACGTTGTAGTGACGGCAATCGAGCAGTCAGGAAGAAAGCAACAAAACTTGCAAACGAAGCTCTTTATTTGGGCTGACTTGCACCCTCAGAAGAACATAATCACTCGGCGGCGGCGTAAGAAACAAACGTGCTCGTCAGTCGTCGAACTACGAATGCCCGCTGCTCGCGGCATCGTTCAATTTATGCCTTTATTGTGCAGAAGTTAGACTACGCAGAGAGAACCGTTGAGGCACTGGACAAGATAAGGAGGACGCAAAATGCGGTGGCAGCACCCGGACCCTATACTCAAACACGCGGCACCTCTTGTTCGAAGAGCGCAGTTGACTGAAGAGAACGAAAACATCAATGCCAGGAAAAAAAGAAGCGAAGTCTGAAGAAAGCATCCCCTCCACCGCCACGGTGGCTCAGTGGTTACGGCGCTCGGCTGCTGTCCCAAAAGACGCGTGGGTTCGATACGAGCCGCGGCGGCTGAATTTCTTTGGAGGAGAAATTCTAGAGGCCCGTGTACTGTGCGATGTCAGTGCACCTTAAAGAACCCCAGGTGGTCGAAGTTTCCGGTGCCCTTCACTACGGCTCCAGTAAACCAAACCAAGTGAAACACATCGATGAAACACAGTAAATGGCACACATCACGTGGAAAGGAATTGCAATTCTCTGTGAAGTATAACAGCGCAGATCATGCTGATACAACCGCGTAGCCGTTGCACTAAAGATGGTCTGAAAACTAGGCTGCGGTTTAGTTCCGCGGTAGCTGTCACCTTCATTTTTCAGCCCATTCTTGCGTACTATGCGCTTTGAAGTCCATCGCGTCAGCTTCTGCGTGCAATCATTTCTGAAGCACACGAAAAGTCACTCATCAGATTTATTTTTGTTTTAGTTTCTCACATGCCGAATAGGGGTGCATTGTAATGGCGGTAGTCTGGGCGTACTGCGAGCTCTTGGAGGCGAAGCTCTTTATATGCTAGAGTTGAGCGACGCGTGCGGATGATTCATCGTTCTGCCCTATTGAAGGGCTTTCTGCGCCGGTCAGCATTCTGTACTATATCATAAGGTGAACCCTCGAACTGCTTTTTAAGCCTGGGCAGTTAAAAGCCATCGCTTAGTATAATCAAGCGATGAATTTGTCTTTTGCTCGACTATCCCCAGCTTTCATGAAGATTACTAACTAGAGCTATTTTTCAACCCTTATAGAAAATACCGCCTGCTTCATTGAAAATATTGCCGTCAGTAGTTCAAAGAAAAATGAAAAAAGCGCGGTTGGACAGAGCGCGACGATTTTTTTACTGAGGGCCGACTCTAGTTACGGCTGCATCATGTGACTTAGTGAAATGCTTCCAGCGTTGGCACCGACAAGTGCTGAAGGCCATAGGAAATTAAGGATCTGTACCAAGGATATATAATGCTTATGATATGGGGACTGACAGTGTATGCATAGTGTGAGCGTTCCTTCTGACACTGGGTGGCGTAGGGCGCCACCAAGCACAGAATACTTGTTTTACATTTGAGTCTTTTTTTTAAATGAGTCAATATAATTGAATTTACCTTTCTGTTAAGTAGAAATTCTATTTCTTTTCGTGGTATGCCGATTTTGACTTGTAAAATTACTTTCTTTCGGCTGCTTCTCTGCTTTTAAATCCCCAGTCATCCAACCTTTCTTAACTGACGTTTGTCGTAGGCAGACTCAAATTACCTTCGTTAACGATAAGCAAAGTGCCTGAGGTCTATTTACCTGGCCGGCATCAACATCCGGACTCGTACTTCGACGTACCAGTAGAATGTTTAGATTGTCTCTTCGGAGGTAGCACACTCTCTACAGGATTCTTAATACCAGGTGTTCTTTCTTGTATCTACACTTTCCAAAATACCCCAACTTTGGACTAGAAAAGAGAGCACTTTTTTATTATCATTAACTGATTGCTTTCTAATTTTGCTTCTTCGCTTTCTATTTCCAATCAGTGTCGGTTTCTTCGAGACTGAGTTTACCCTGTTCTTAGGGAATAAACAATTGGCCCTCCCTTCAATGCTCTTCATAACGCCTGCTCGGTATCCTGCTACTTACTGCTGAATTGTCTAGTTCTCCCTCTTCACTGCATGTTAAGATATTTCTGTACGAATACAAAATTTTATTTTTGTTTCGTGCAATGTAGCACGTGTTGGCAGCCAACGCGAACTAAAGGTTTCTATCCAGAGTTTCTAAAATGGTGGAAGCTCCCAAATACTGACGCGCCTGAACGCCGTCACCAGGTGTGAACACATTTAGACAGCTTGTAGAGGGTCTTGATTCCATCAGTGAAACACCGATTCCTTCAATTACTTGTAGCCTATTCTGCGGCGTGCCCGCGGCCCCAACGCCGCCTGCCTTGGCATGATGAAGCGGGGCGAGGACAACTTCATGTTCTTCCTGAAGTCGCTAGGAAAGCTGCACACACTCGGCGTACAGCTGGACTTATCACCACTCTACCCGACGGTGCCGTTCCCCGTGCCAAGGGGCACACCAAGCATCGGTCACCTGGTGAGCTGGGACCATTCGCAACGATGGACTGTCGCCAAGTGGAACCAGTTCGGCGGCTCGAGACAGGTAGGACAGGGGCCCACTGCATGAGTTTTCATCGCTACCACACCTCTCGCCGTTGACCATCTGAAAGCTGGCAGCGTTGTTAGCGCCGTGGAGATTTAATGAAGACGATGCCATGGGTAAAAAAAAAATTACTTCAACCGAGATTCCACGGAATAACGGGAAAGATCTGCCTGTCATGCAGAGACACCACGCCCGTTCCGAACGGGAGCTTAGGTTAGGTTACTGGGGTTTAGCGTCCCAAAGCAACTCAGGCTATTAGGGACGCCGTAATGAAGGGCTCCGGAAATTTCGACCACCTGGGGTACTTAAACGTGCACTGAGATCGCACAGCACACGGGCCTCTAGAATTTCGTCTCCGTCGAAATTCGGCCGCCGCGGCCGGGATCGAACCCGCGTCTTCGAACCGTGCAGCCGAGCGCCGTAACCACTGAGCCACCGCGGGGGCGAACGGGAGCTGTCACAGTCTTAATGCAACACGTGTCAGGAATTGCGTTCTTCATTAATTTTATCTTATAAAAGCATCACCCTGCCTCGTAACAAATTGTCCGTTCTCCGCACTTATTGATAGCCTGCTGCCTACCAACAGGAAACGCCCACTTAGAACACGCGTTCAAACACACTCGTAAAGCACCATTGAATAAATTATCTCCTTTGAATTTTGTTCTAGGTAGCTGTGACTGCCGCCTATTGACTGCTTGGCTCAGAAGCTCTAGAGCTTGAAGAAGAAGGCAGAACACCGACCAAAATAAAAATGAATACTTTAAACGACGTTTCGGCTCCCACACGGGCTCATGTACACCCCCGATCAGACGGGTTTCCGTCCAACCCTCGACTTCAGCCTTAGAGTTTGCAATGCTTTTAGATTTCCGCTGTTCAGGCTCTCGATCACCTGCTCTTTGCTTTATAGCTATGCTCAGAGCTTTGTCTAGGTGGTCATACTGCGCTGATATCAGTGTAAAGTGGAACACCTGGATTATAAACATGCTGAATCTTTTCGGTCTCCAATTCATTATTGTCTTCCTTTGATATCGACTGACGAGTTGCGCCTTATAGGCCATTGAAAGCACCGTACGAGCAAAAAGCATCATTTGTCAGGAGTTTCCGAAAAAGTAGAGCCCTCTGTTGTGTTCTTCACGTGCCGGGTTTTATGCAAACAGCTATTTGACATGATACCGCCCACTCTCACACACGACACTACTCATACGCCCAGGTTTCTGACGAAGTCGTGGAGGTAAACGTGGGCTCTAACGAGGCAGACGCCTACCTGGCTGGTCATCAGCTCGATGGGAGAGCGATCTTTCCGGCTGCCGGCTACATGGTCCTGGCATGGAAGTCCTTGACCAAGAGTAGCGGCAAGCCCTTTCATCAGGTGCCTGTGGTGTTCGAGGACGTCAGCTTTCACAGGGCCACTATCTTGCCAAAGACGGGTGGGTCTCCCAGAAATGCTCGCTGAGGCCTTTCACAGCTTCCATTTTCAACAGGTGTTTTCGACATTCCCTCGGTCCGTCAATGCTGTTAATAAGACTGATGTACAGAGGCCCGTAATGCAATAGATAGTGATGTATTCGCTGAGTTAAGTTTTTATTTCTGATAAATACCGCATGATGCCACTGGGAAAGAAGAAAACACGCTGCAAGTGGTTCATTGTATAAATTCTGGCATGCTTCAATGAAAGTGGGCTTCAGAAGCCTCAAACGTTTTACGTAAGCATCTTCTGCAGGTCAATGGCCTACATGTTTTTTTCTAAATATCAGAGCAATCATTTTCCGGCTCACATAATCACCACGTTCGGTGCAGGTACGGTGCGGTTCTCAGTGCACGTCATACCAGTTTCCGGGGAATTCGGGATCAGCGAGGGCGGCTCTCTGGTGGCGAATGGTCGTATACGCGTCACCAAGGAAGGAGAAAAGCTCGTCGACGAGGACCTGGCAAGCCCGCCAGCTGAGACCGCTGTCTACGAGCTTGAAGCCGAGGACGTCTACAAAGAACTACGACTTCGTGGCTACGGGTACACCGGAGTCTTCCGGAGCGTGCTGAGGGCCGACTTGCACAGTTAGTCTTTTGGGGTACTCTTCTGGGTTAGTCTTGGGGTACTGTGTTGTGCATCCTTTGTGCAGTCTTAAAAGCACAAAATAGAGTGCGAGTTATATGACTTGGTCTAAGTCAATCTAGGACAACCCCAGACAACACCAAACGTATTGAGGACGTCCTCCCAACGTCCTCATCCCGAACAGGACATTCTGAGTACTTTTTGAGAGCATCACGGCGAAATGTCCTCATGAGGATGTCCTCAGTTTGTACTTCGCGGAATGACTCGAGGACGAAAATTCTCAAATATCCTACAAACGTCCTATCGCAGGACAATATTGTGGCGTTGCACTGAGATAAAACCAGCTTTATCTCTCGCACTCAGCTTTCATTTCGTAAAGGTTTCAGGTTTATTAAAATATACTTGTGTATAATAGAGATGTAATGTAGGAGGCCATTGCTACTGAAAATATCATGTGCCTTCAGGAGTTATCTTAAGTTATTTTGGTTTTCACCTGCTCTTATGCACTGCATGCTTCTGATGAGGCTGGAGTGTGCAGATTTTTGGGCAATTTGTTGGCCTATTTCACTGAGGCAAGAGAGTTCAACTCCTGAGAGAGTTATGTAGTCATTGCTGTAGGGAAATATTGCACAGAGAATAACCTGTAACTGCCTACAAATATGTTAACGAACCAATCACTGGTTGAGCATGCGAAACTTTTGTAAAATTTATTTGCTAAACTCTAACACAAAAGAAGCACGAAGAAAGCTGTTTTACAACCCCGTGCACACTGCCTACAATAATTAAGAAAACAGTGACCCAGATTCCCAGGGCTACGTCCTCATCTGATGTCCTGAAAACAGACTAAGAAAGTCGTCCAAAGCAAATCAGAGGATGTCCTGATGACATACTGAGGCCGGACAACAGGACTAAATGAGAACCTTTTGAGGATCAGAAGAGGACGTTCTCAGGAAAGCACAATGTCATCAAAAATTAATCCTCAGGACGTCCTGAGGATGTAGTTGTGTTGTCTGGGACGTGTAGTTGGACTGGTTGGGAGAAATTCGAGAATGTCATGAGGAAGTAGAGCGATGAATTTGGAGGCAAGTCAAAGCACGCGTTACAGGACCGTGTGCCAATCCCCCGGGGTGGGTATGGGCCTTTAAGCCTGAGGACATCATCATCATCATCAAATAGGAAAGCAATAATGTTAACGTGGCAGATCAGTAGAGCTGAGAGCAATGACATAAACGAGGCAGAACGCCAACATGCAGAAGCCAGTGCTGTTGACGCGGCTCATATGAGGACCCACAGGCTAAGAAACATGCTGTCTGGAGCCAAGCGGGAAAAGCTTAAGCTATCTTCACACTGGAATCAGAGGAAGCTCACCAACTCGCGGTTCGTCTATACATCGAGGCGAGGAATCAAGAAGCGGATGCGATTAGGCTTTGGGCGTGTCAAGGGTTCTAAGTCCACAGTCAGAAAGCGGCGAAATGGAATCGCGAGGTGCAAAGTAAATAAGTTACTGCGAAGACGCAAGACTAGCGAGGATAGCGAGACGTCAGAAAGCAGGCCTAGGCGGTCAGGCTCCAGGAACTCAAAAAGTACAGCACTGCAACGGGTGTGTTCAAAAGAGCCCTCGATGGCAGTCCTATCGGACGAGAGTTTGCCGAGCGGAGCGGACTGTAGTTTATACAAGATCTTGCCCCGCTGCGCAAGACAGCCACTTGGGAGCCCTAACGAGAGTACTGCTGGACTCGAGCTTGATAACATTTTCTTTTTGCGTGAAGTCAGCCTGAAATAAGCATGTCTATGTTCCCTCTCACTGACAAGTTTTGGGGGCCTGCCATCGCTCGGAACCTTAGGCGAAAGACGAACAAATAACAGTGCGATAGAAAATAAACCACACGCTAGTCAACTGCTGCTGCAAAATGCCTGCGCTAGTAAAGCTTAGCCGAAAGCGAAATTTTATGAGCATATATTTGGTAATCCAACTGCTTGTGGTCCCTTCCACGGCATTATTGGAAGCGGCTGTGGTGATTTTGCATCATGTTGCCAATTTACTTTGCCCGTCTTGCCACCAGAAGAACTTCCGAGTATAGGCACTGGCATATGTGTATCCCGTTTTGGAAGGAATTAAGTTCTACTGCCGAGAAAAAGTTGAAAATTTGTATGCATGTATAATTCGGGCTCCTTACGTCACAAAATATCAGGAGGGGATCAAAAACTAAGAACTCACGCGCGCGGCCCGGGTTCACGCTCAATAAATTCTGCCCATTTCTTCACGGGAGGGCATTTATGCTGATTAGTTTGGTTTCTGTATACAAAGCTGTGGCGAGAACAAAAAAGGAGCCTCAGTGTCCTCTGATAAAATGTCCCGGCGCGTGAGAGAATAAAAAGGAGCCAGGCCAATACAGCAATTCCTCGGCAAATCTTCCATCTTTATTTCTGACATCCATCTTTGATTCTTGTTTTTTTTTTTCAAGGCTCGAAATGGTCGTACTAGTCTATCCAGCAAAGATTTCAAATGCAGCCACGTCCCGAACTTTGTGAAAATATCTCCGGAACTTCGAAAAAAAGTCTCTTCAAAAGTCGCGAGCACGATCGTTGACGCTGTTCTGGAAATGGTTATATATATATATATATATATATATATATATATATATATATATATATATATATATATATATATATATATATATATATATATATATATATATATATAATGGTTCCCTTTTACCAGCAGCTAACAAGAACGGTCGATTGTTCATGTGTTTTCCTAGGCAATCTTTTTTTCTATGCTTTCAACAGCGTGGGGAATGGGCCCTAAGCGGCCAACCTAATATAACGAAAACAAGGATTAATGTCAGTCTTCGTGCTGACTCATTCAGATGTCTTAAAATTTGGCATTTAAAAATTTTTCTTCCTTCGAAAACGCAGACCACCGGAAATTAACTAATGTAGCATCACCTAAGAGTATGCTTTAGTTAAAACCGTAGTGTTATAAAGAAGCGCTTGAGATATTTCTTTATTCAGTGTTTTTGCTCCGACGGTGGAAACAAGGCGTTTATAGTTTAAAGTTTATGGGGGGGTTTAACGTCAGAAGGCTACTCAAGCTATGAGGGACGCCGTAGTGGAGGGCTCCGGGAATTTCGACCACCTGGGGTTCTTTAATGGGCACTGACATCGCACAGTACACGGGCCTCTAGAATTTCGCCTCCATCGAAATTCCACCGCCGCGTCCGGCATCAAACCTGCGCCTTTCGGGTCAGCAGCCGAGCACCATAACTACTGAGCTACCGCGGCGGCTGAGAGCTAAGCGGTGGCGTGTGCTACTGCGGTCACTTCTCGGCAGATTTAACACTAAAATTTTTATTGTGTTGTGCACATGCGTGTTCAGATAGAAATTATATTATTGGGGCGAATTTTAGGTTCATTGCAAGATGTACTTTTCATGTATTTATTATGTACTTAGATTATGTATTTATCATGGAAAGCACAATGTATCAGAAAAAGGAAAAAAAACAAGCAGTACATGAATGATTTCGAACCACTGTACACTTAAACTGTTGATGGCGCTGCTGGTACACTATGTACAGCCTTTGTCAAAAGTTTAGAGCCCAGGGGGTCTGCTTCTGGACCACATTGCTTTGCTCGTAATGTGTCCTCAGCGTCCGAAATCTCCCGAAGGTAAGATGATTTTTAGTCCTGCTCCCTCCGATGCGTAGGACTTCCGTTAGTGCTACAGGAGCGCCACAATAGTGCTTAGAAGCAAACCCCCTGGGCTCTAAACTTTTGGCAAAGGCTGTACATATGGGGATTGGCGCGTTAATGGAACTTGGGAAAAGCCAATCGTCATCATGTACGGTCATTAAGTTACCAGGAACTGGTTCTTTATCTCAGAATGGAAGACACGGAGGAAGTTTTGCATCTTTTGAATAATAATCGTTATTTTCCACAATCGCGTTCCTGCATTACACCTTACGACCTAGTAAAAATCCACTCTGTCCATTCTATACGATCCAGAACCGTGCGGCACACTAATATGGGCGGAGAACTGGGTGACCTTCATCGACAGTATGCTTCAGTTCTGCGCCCTTTATGACCCACTTCGAGCGTTCAGGCTGCCCGCAAGGATTGAGTCGTGCCTCATCGATCCCAGGCTCCACTCAGAGATCATCCAGAAGGTCGGAGGTGGAGGTGAGTACTGTGAAATCACCATTTCGTCGCATGTTGCTCAACCAAAGTGTCCAAGCATTAAAAAAGTAGCAGTGTACTATGTTGGTTGGTTGGTTGATGGGGTTTAACGTCCCAAAGCGACTAAGGCTATGAGAGACGCCGTAGTGGAGGGCTCCGGAAATTTCGACCACCTGGGGTTCTTTAACGTGCACTGACATCGCACAGTACACGGGCCTCGAATTTCTCCTCCAAAGAAATTCAGCCGCCGCGGCCGGGATCGAACCCGCGTCTTTCGGGACAGCAGCCGAGCACCATAGCCACTGAGCCACCGCGGCGGCGCAGTGTACTATGTGTTCAATTTCTTAAACTTAAACTTCTTAAACTTTTTTTTTGTTTTAAAAAGCCCAGAAAAGCACTCAGATGATATGCTCTTTCTTTCCTTGCGGCCACGAAAGTCGGCAATAGACAGAAGTTTCAAGAGAGGATTTGTAGGATTACCTTACAAAATTATGATATATTAGAAAAAATCAAAATGAAAGTAAATCGACATGCCTTGGAAGAGAGTATTGAAATTCGCTCTTAAAATATTTCAATTTGGAAATAAGTAAACTTATCGTTCCTGCTCATAGTTTGTGAGAGCCAACTTCCTATTGGCGCTTTTTGCTGCGTGTGATGATTGAATGAAGGCTTAGGCGGCACAAATATGAAAACGCGGGCAGTCTAAAGAGAAGCTGCTTCTGTGAAAATAATTTCATATTGCCACATATCATTGTAGTGTTTGTTCGTTCACGCTCAAGGCTGCAGGAAAGGGTGGTTATCACTTTTGTTCGTGACGCGAGAAGCCACCGGACTAATCTGGATTGTTCACAGCCATGAAGGGCTGCATCTAGGTTTTTCTAGATTACTGTAGATGATCTTGTCCTGTTATCCGGAAGTTTCCTTGCCGGCTTTAAATTGAGCGATGCCGCGAGCGGCGGACTTTCGTAGTTCGACGACTGACGAGCACGTTTGTTGCTTACGCCGCCGCCGAGTGATTCAGTTCTTTTGCGGGCGCAAGTCAGCCCAAATAAAGAGCTTCGTTTCCAAGTTCTGTTGCTCTCTTCCTGAATGCTGGATTACCGTCACTACAACGTGACATCTGGTGGAGGTGCTGGGTAGACTTCCATGTTCGGAAGACCCCCTACAAGTCGTGACGCCAGTCCTCTGAGTCATTCACCGCAGGACCTGAGTCCAGTCCACCGCGCAAGTGAGACGTCTGCTAGGGGACGCACCTCAGTTCGGGATTCTGCCAGACCCTACCCGGAAGCGAAAGCCAGTAGCAACGTCTACCATGAGCCTGCCCCAGGCGACGACTCCAATCATTCTTCAGCAGCCCCGGGTGCCACCAACCTTCGACGCTTCGCCTGGCGCCGACCCCGAAGAATGGCTTGAACAGTTCGACCGTGTGGTTGTCTTCAACAACTGGGATGATGCTACGAAACTTAGGTACGTCTTCTTCGCCTTGTAGGGACCAGCAAGAATCTGGTTTAAGAATGAGGAAGCTAGCCTCACGAATTGGGAAACCTTCAAGGAGCAGGTTCTGAAAATCTTCACGAACGTCGTGCGAAAAGAGAGAGCCCAGCAGCTGCTACAGTCTCGCATACAACATCCAAACGAGACCGTTGCAATGTACACTGAGGAGATGAAGCGTCTCTTCCGGCGTGCCGACTCGAACATGAAGGAAGATGAAAAGGTCAAGCTGCTTATGCGAGGAGTTAAAGAGCAACTATTTGCGGGCCTCGTAAGGAACCCACCCAAAACCGTCGCGGAATTCGTCGAAGAGTTACCCACCATGGAAAAAACCCTTGATGCCAGAGCCCGCCAGTGGGACCGCCAACAGCGCTTTTTGTCAGCAAGCTGCATGGACAACGCTAACAACAATAACCTGCGGGAGGTTATACGTGAAATTGTGCGACAAGAGCTCCGACGATTGCTGCCAACAGGAACGCAGCCGCAGCTCACTTCGCTCACCGACGTCATCCGGGACGAGGTGCGACAGGCCTTGCGAGTGACACCGACCACCACCCAGCCTCTGGAGCCTCCAGCCATGACTTACAACGCAGCAGTGCGCCGTCCTGCCCCTCGACGACGGGACCCAAGCCCCTATCGCCCTCAGCCAGCTGCGTTGTACCGCCGCCCACTCGCCCCAACCCGCCCGTCCTACGAGCGACGCGCGCAGCCGATGAAATTCGACGAGTGGAGAACTCCTGACCAGCGCCGCCCACTATGCTTCCACTGTTGCGAAGCCGGTCACGTCCTCTGGCACTGCCCATACAGAAGACTGGGCATCCGAGGGTTCTCTTACGACGGCCCACGACCCCGACCCGGCCAGCGACCAGCCGAAATCGAGGAGGTTTTGCGTCGAGAAGAATGCTCACCGCCCAGCCGCCTATCACGTTCCCCGTCGCCTTCGTCTCCGCGCTTTTGATCTCCTAGCCGAGGCTACGCAGTGCGCGGACGCTCCCCCAGCCTCCGAAGGTTAAACTGAATAAAGCAGCCTCTGGAGGTGAGGTTGCTTCCGAGCGCAAGTACAAAGATCCTCCATCGACGAAAACGCAAGACCATGACTCAACTACGACGACAACACCGACGACGACGACGCGGCCTGACTTGAAACTTTTACCGCTGCCCAGTGAAGTAACGTCGGAGTACGCCAACCGCAGCCTCACTACTCGACGAAGCCGAGATCGGACACCGAAGACAACGTACAATACGAGAACGCGAACAACTGACCTTGAAGTTACGGTGGACGGTCACGCGGTTACTGCCTTGGTCGACACTGGAGCTGACTACTGTGTCATGAGTGGCCCGCTCGCTGTCCTGCTCAGGAAGGTGACAACGACTTGGGATGGCCCGCTGATCCGCACCGCAGGTGGCAACCTGATTACGCCGTCAGGACGCTGCACCGCGAGAGTTACTGTAAATGGGAGAACCTATGCGACAACATTCCTGATCTTACAGCAATGCCTGCGAGACGTGATTTTGGGAATGGACATCCTGAATGAACATCGAGCGATCATCGACCTTCGATCTAAGTCGATCAAGCTTTCCACGGACAAAGCCATACCTGTTCCGACGAGCGCGACTCATCACGTTGCCTTAAACGTCCTCGACGAAGCATTGAGCGTGCCGCCCCTATCAAGTGTCGTCGCATGCTTAGGTACTGGAGACATCGAAACTGCCGAAGGCGTCATCGAGGGGAACACTCAGCTAATCCTGGATCGAGGACTGGCCGTCGCAAGGGGAGTCGCGCAAATCCGAAATGGCCAAGCCCAGGTGCTGCTAACCAACTTCACCGAAGAATACCGGCATCTAAACAAAGGTACGACGATCGCTTTCCTCGACGAGCTGGCAGACATCAGAGACATTTGCCCTACCCGACCAACCCGTAGAACCGTCTGACCAACGCCATCAACCAACGTTTTATATCAACCCAGCATTACCACGGAGCAGACAAGACCAAATACGCAGTCTTCTTTAAAAGTACAGCGATTGCTTCTTATGAGCATCGAATGTGCGTCGAACCCGGCTTGCCAAGCACCGCATCGTCACAGACGAACACGCCCGACCACTGCGACAGAGCCCCTACCGCGTATCGCCGCTAGAACGCCAAGCTATCCGCAAGCAAGTTGAGGAAATGCTTCGTTACGACGTCATCCAGCCATTGAGGAGCCCCTGGGCAGCAGCAGTCGTCGCAGTGAAAAAGAAAGACAGCACCCTTCGCTTTCGCGTCGACTACCGCCGCCTGAACAGCATTATGAAGAAAGATGTCTACCCCCTCCCCCGCATCGACGATACAGTGGACCGGCTGTCCAACGCTAAGTACTTTTCATCGATGGACCTGAAGACCGGCTACTGGCAAATCGAAGTCGACGAAAGAGATCGCGAAAAGACGACGTTCATCACACCAGACGGACTCTTCGAGTTTAAGGTGATGCCATTCGGCCTCTGCTCTGCACCAGCGACGTTCCAGCGAGTAATGGATACGGTGGGCGAAGGCTTGAAGTGGATTTGTCTAGTCTTCTTAGATGACGTTGTTGTCTTCTCCACAAGCTTTGAAGACCACCTCAGAAGGCTTCGAATAGTGCTGGAAACAATCAAGTCTTTAGGCCTAACACTGAAACCAGAGAAGTTCCACTTCGCCTACGTGGAGCTGCTGTTCATTGGTCACCTCGTAAGCAAGCATGGAGTTCGCCCAGACCCTCAGAAGACGGCTGCGGTCGCAGAGGTTCCACAGCCTAATGACAAAAAAGCTATACGCAGATTTATTGGATTATGCGCTTATTACCAGCGATTCGTCAAGAACTTTTCGCGCATCTCTGAGCCTTTGACCCAACTTACCAAGGCGGACGTGCCTTTTAAATGGGAAATGCCGCAAGAGGAAGCTTTCAAAGAGCTAAAGCGCCGCTTACAGTCCCCTCCTATGCTCGGACACTTTGATGAAAACGCCGAAACCTAAATCCATACCGATGCAAGCAGTGTGGGCTTAGGAGCGGTGCTCGTTCAGAAAAATGGTGGAGAGGAAAAAGTTATCGCGTACGCTAGCCGTTCACTGTCGAAAGCAGAAGCCAACTATTCGAGGACCGAGAAAGAATGTCTCGCCATTATTTGGGCCACGTCGAAATTTCGCTCCTACTGACGAACATTCAAGGTTGTGAGCTATCACCATGCTCTTTGCTGGCTAGCCAGTTTGAAAGATCCCTCCGGCCGCCTTGCTCGTTGGAGCCTGCGTCTTCGAGAATTCGACATAACTATAGTCTACAAATCTGGCCGGAAGCATTCCGACCCAGACTGCTTGTCGCGAGCCCCCGTCGACGCAGCAAGCGAAGAGGAAGACGACTATGCTTTCTTAGGACCGGTAAGCGCCAGCAGATTCGCGCAGCAGGAGCGCTCCGATCCTGAGTTGCAAACCATAGTTAATTACCTGAAAGGCAAGACTGCATCGCCTCCTCGAGGATTCAAGCGCCAACTGTCGTCCTTCGTTGTTCATAATAATGTCCTCCTGAAGAAGAACTTTGCGTCCAACAGGACAGTACATCTTGTCGTGCCCAAGAATCTTAGGCAAGAATTTATGCAGGAATGTCATGATGAGCCGACTGCAGGGCATCTCGGGATTGCTCGCACTTTGCGCCGCATCCAGGAGAAGTACTATTGGCCGCGGCTAGCTGCCGACGTTTCCCATTATGTGAAAACGTGCCGTGAGTGTCAGCGATGCAAAACGCCTCCGATTAGACCAGCCGGACTCCTGAACCCCATACCACCTACAACTAAGCCCTTTCAGCAAATAGGAATGGACCTCCTCGGCCCCTTTCCGACTTCATCATCAGGTAACAAGTGGATCATCGTGACCACCGACTACATGACCCGATACGCCGAAGCAAAAGCGTTGCCTAATGGTACCGCAACAGAAGCCGCAAAAGTTTTTGTCGAACAAAATCTGCGAGACGGCGCCCCCGAAGTGCTCATCACAGACAGAGGGACGGCATTTACAGCGGAGCTGACGCAAGCCATCTTACAGTACAGCCAGACAAGCCATCGGAGGACAACTGCCTATCATCCTCAAAATATCGGACTCGCAGAGCGTCTGAAAAAGATCATCGCAGACATGCTCTGCATGTACATCGACGCCGAACACAAGACGTGGGACTCTATTCTGCCCTACGTGATCTTCGCCTATAATACTGCCGCCCAGGAGACAACCAGCTTTACTCCATTTCAGCTGGTATACGGCAGGAAGCCCACAACAACACTCGACGCAATGCTCCCGCACGTTTCCGACGAAGACAACCTCGACGTAGCCGCCTACCTTCATCGCGCCGAGGAAGCCCGAAGACTTGCGCGGCTTCGCATTCAAGACCAGCAGCACACCGACGCCCGACGCTACAATCTGCGCCGACGAGACAAGCATTACAAGCCAGGTGATGGGGTTTGGATATGGACGCCAGTTCGCCGCCGTGGATTGAGCGAAAAGATGCTGCGACGCTACTTTGGCCCGTACAGGCTTCTCCGTCGCATCGGTGGCTTCGATTATGAAGTCATCCCCGACGGCACGACAGCATCTCAGCGACGCCGCACACGCCCGGAAGTTGTACTTGTCGTACGCCTGAAGCCATATTATGAACGCTAAAGGACTCGTAGTTTTGATTTTCCTGATTATTTTCATTTTAAAGCATCGAGACGATGCTTCTTTGGAAGGGGGGTAATGCCACGTATCATTGTAGTGTTTGTTCGTTCACGCTCAAGGCTGCAGGAAAGGGTTGTTATCACTTTTGTTCGTGAAGCGAGAAGCGATCAGACTAATCTCGATTGATCGCAGCCATGAAAGGCTGCATCTAGGTTTTTCTAGATTACTGTAGATGATCTTGTCCTGTTATCTGGAAGTTTCCTTGCCGGCTTTAAATTGAGCGATGCCACGAGCGGCGGACTTTCGTAGTTCGACGACTGACGAGCACGTTTGTTGCTTACGCCGCCGCCGAGTGATTCAGTTCTTTTGCGGGCGCAAGTCAGCTCAAATAAAGGGCTTCGTTTCCATGTTCTGTTGCTCTCTTCCTGACTGCTGGATTGCCGTCACTACAACGTGACAATATCAGCTCAGCGAAAGCTACATAAACAATTGCATTTTCCTTACAATCCAACATTTTCTTTTGTGCAGGAGTACACGTTGTTTACGATAGCTGCCTCAAAACCTGCTATGCCGGAGGGGTTGCTTTTCGGGGTCTCAAAGCGACCATCGCGACGCGGCGCTCCGCGCACCAGACACTTTCCTTGGATGAGTACCGGTTCGTACCGTACTTCGACGACGAAGCACTTACTAAGGTACGACATGCTTTCCAGGAAGAATATGTTCGAGTGTGTACCGCCGTCGTCCAGCGCATCCTTGAGGCAAGCAATGAGGAAATGAATGCAGCTTCAAGAATTATAAAAGATTGCAATGACGTGTCCGATGAATTGCTCAACCGATACCTCACAAACACTGGGGAGAAAAACGGTCTGTTGCGTGTCCTCAATGTTATCCAGGCGAAAGTCAAAGACCCCGCTTTCTCCCTTGTCTCCGTGGTTCAGTGGGCACTGGCTAACTACAAGGAGGACATTTACGAAGATGTGCTTAACAAAGCGCTTTTGAAGGAGGATCCCTTGCGGACCGTTCTCGACGTCGTTGTGGAAAACACGGGCGGGAAAAAAATCCGTGTTCTAGAAGTGGCGTTCGAAGAAAGTCATTTGCTTATGACACCCTCTGTGTCTAAGCTGCTGCCGCTGTCTAACCCATTGCTCAAGATTGAGTACGCCGTTGCCCACCCTCGTCCAGATGACCTCACGTCGCAGGACTTACCGGAAGGCACAAAGAGGTATTTATGGGATCTGGCCTCAAACTCTGTGAATGAGGTCCCTGATACCCAGCTGGTTGTGACTCGTGTTCTCCCCGAATCAACAGTGCGTCTGGAAGACTTGGCTGAGCTGCTGTCATCGCTTTGCAAAGAGGAGGCATTTTTGCTTCTTTTTGTGCGCACAGCGTTCACTCCGGTAGAAGAATTCTTCTCACAAATTGCCAATTTGTCTACCGCCATTCATACAGCCGATACGGCGGCATCAGTGCTCACAACCTGCGGATTTCGGCTGGTTGGATTGAAATCTAACAAGTGGTCCACGCTCCTTGTACTAAGAAAAGTGGCCGCCCCCGCAGACACATTAGAACGGCAAACAGTTGAAGTGGACAACAAAACATTCGATTGGGTCGAGACGCTAAAGGACAAGATTGCTGAGCTTAAAAACAAGCCTGCTGGGCACAACTTGTGGTTGACTGCAAAGGACACCGGCCCCAGTGGTGCTGTTGGCTTGATGAACTGCTTGAGAGGGGAGACTGGCGCTGGCCGTTTAAGGTAAGGCTCAGAGTACGTTTTGGTGTGCATCAGCTTCATGCTTTTATTATAGCTGCCAATGAAACTATCAGCATGGACGCAGTTGCGAGAAGCCCTGTTGTAGATAGCATACCAGAGTTATCAAAACGCTAACCTGAAGAAGCACAGAAATCTTTGGCGCTTTTACCAACGACCCTTGGTTATTGACAAAATCGCTTGAATAGTATCTCACCTATGCTTGACCAGTAGTGTGAGCTACAGTTCTATGGTCATCATTGGATGAAATGTAGTGTGTTGCCTTGTCGAGCCATCCCATATGCAGTCGCAACGTAGTAACGCAATGTACAGTAAATCAAAGACCGTGTCATGCTTTGCTGATAAAGATGGGTGACAGCGCAATACCACTCTGTCTAACTGAACTACTGGCACCTATTCTTCCATGTCAGGTGTGCTTTCGACGCAAACCTCAAGATGTCTGTCAGGAATACTGACACAACACATAGAGACCCGACGTACAAAGACTTCTTGGAGTGTGACCTAACGATGAATGTGATACGCGATGGACAATGGGGCTCCTTTAGGCACCTGACAATGTTTTCAAGTAAGTTTGGCATTGCACTTCTTGATGACTAAGTTGTTTTTATTGCCTGCTACGTATTGAACACAGCGTAATCGAATAAAGTACAAAGAGCGCTAGGAAGTGCAGATCAGGGCTCAGGGCTGAGACATAGAATCTTAAATTCTTAAATATTACTGGCAGTTCTTATGCATTCCAAATAGCAAAGTAAGCACGAACTATGGGCCCAGCGGCAGAAAAGAAACGAAGATTCCGGTTCTTGATTCCAACATATGCATTATATGCGGCGCGATTGTTTTGTACTTTGCACACCTTTATTTTGAAAACTGCGAGGGTTACTTCGGTGTGTTCTTTGGTCGTGGAGTGTACAGCAAGAAGGATATTGGGTACATGATGAAATTATATAATTACGCGAATAGGCACAGGAAAAAACGAACGTTTTCTTCTTTACTTCATGAGCCAGGGTTTTTTTTTGCAGAATATAAGGCAGCCAAAATCTAAGGTGAGGCCTGTGTTTAGATTTTATTTATCGTCAATGTGGTTCGAAATGTTCAACGTTAGGATTATACATTGAAAATCTTGTTTACTTCGCCTTTCCGCGTTTCACTATTTAAGATGGCGTTGCTCGCATTTATTACAGATCAAATGCAGACGTCGTATAAGTATTTTATGACGTACAAGGTGGTACGGTGATTTCAGTGAAAATAATACGCGCAGTGACGCCATTTCATTAATACGCAACTCGACAAAGCCAACTCTACATGTTATCAAGCAGCTATTTTGAAGCTCGGCATTTTAAACCGCACTGCCATTTAAGAAAATTTAAAAACTGGGCTCACCTTCTATGGTGACGGTTTTCATTTTCGCAATATAAAGTTTTCGTATAATGAAAACAAAACGTGCGTCGCCAGTTTCAGTAAATAATCGACAAACACTGAGCTCTATCACGTGGATAACGACCGCCCTCTTGTAAATTCCACCTCCTTGGACAGCACCAACCTCTGTTAAAGTTTTTGAATTAAATATGCATCAACTTTAAATAATAAAAAAACACTCTGCATATGAATTAAAATTGCTTACTTTCCCTAGCAACCATGTCAGCAAGGTTGTCTGTCATCTTTAGAGCTCATTACTGTTGTCTCGTAGCTGACGCGTAGGTGCTAATGCAAAATGATATGACTAAATGCATTGGTGCTGCTTTTGCTTGATTTCTTAAACATTTTTATCAAGGAAATAAAAGGACACTGAGAACAGATTGAATTTGTTCTATATCCATGCGGCTATGCCTTCTACTCACAAAGAGACCCCTCTAATCGAAGACAGAGCTTGTCTAAGTTAGGAAACAATGTAAAACAAAATATAAGTGTAGCCATGAGCGGCCGGTTTCGGAACTAATATGCGTGAGTGCGTGCTAGTGATTCTATACGCGCGGACGCTACTTACAATTCACGTAAAAAATGTTGCAAACCGTTCTTTTCTGCAAGGGCGTCACGTGTTTGAATCTACTGGCAGCAATATTTTTTAGTACAATTTTCGCCCCAAAAAATGTGTCTTTTCCTGCCCGACAAACGTCAGTATACTAAAAAAGATCCAGAGAATCATTTTGCACTCAGAAAAACAGCTGCATTGAGGAACGCGTGGAAAGCAGAGCAGTATGGGTACCGTAATAAATTCGGCATAAAGTTCGCCTCTCTGTGTTTTGATTTTACTACTGGTATTCTCGCTTAATACGTGAACCGATGCGCGTGCTGAAGCGTACGAAGCATGTGAGCTGGTAAAAAGAGAAAGGACGCTGTTGGAAAGAGTGCAGATAGCAGCCAATGTTCGAACAGCTTGTATATTAGAATATTGCTGCAGAAAGCAGTACCACGCTAAATACATGCCCCCAAAGAGCAAACTCCAAAAACTGTGCAAAACGGGCATGAAATGCAGTGCAAGAATATCTGTAAGGCCAGTCTGCCTGCGAAAGTCAATAAACGCTTCTGAAACTCAAGATTACAGAAACATGTTCGACAATGGGTTGTTTTGCCATCTCACTTTTAGGTCGGGTGGTACCTAATCTGACGCAATGTTTAGAGTCGAAGTATGGTTCATTGTACATGCGCTCACTGCAGATGGCACCCCTAAGAGACCGACAGAGTACGCCTACCTCAACGTCCAGACTCGCGGCGACCTGTCCAGTCTTCAGTGGTATGAGTCCCCACTTCGCTGCTCCTCGCCTGCGAGCAGCTCCGGGAAACTCATGTGTACAGTGTACTATGCTCCACTGAACTTCCGTGACGTCATGATTGCAACGGGGAAGCTTCCACCGGATGCGCTGCCCGGTGAGCACATCGGCTAATGCCAACAAATTTACTAGCCTGCTATGTGGAGACCAACCACCCCCACCACACACGAAACCTAATCTCTTGTTTGTGGAGCGCAAATCGTATTTATCGTGGTAGGGCTGCGAGGTTATACAGGTATACTATGATCCCTTTGATGCGTACTCCAAGCGCACTCATTATGGGTAGTGAGTGGGCCGAAAGCTGCAACTCGCCTCAAAGCTGTCGTGGTATCTTCATTGAAAGCTGCGAATATTGCCGTATAATTGAAAGGTATAAGGCGTGTGCATGAAACAAGCGCGCGATCCACGAAAACCGTTTTTTTTTTTTGGCATCTTACTGTATACGATACAGGAGCTTTGGAGAGTTGGTGGAGGTTCATTTTTGAAGCAGCGCGAACAAGACAAGGACGTAGAGAAGAGACGTACACACGAGCGCACAAACGAAGCGAAAGTGCTTCCACAATCAAGACCCGTAGGTAGTCTTAAGCGGCGTCCGTAATTTTTTTTTTATGCCATTAATTAAATGCTTTTCGAGCCGTAGCTGTCCACATCGGGCCAGCACCGCAGCGTCGCGAGCACAGCGCAGCATAAAATACGACGCGCGTATCCCTTCTGGCGTCAGCCATAAAGTTTGCCAGACCATCAAGCAGTTTGATAGAGACAGGAAAGAGATTTGTTTTTAAAACATCTGCCACAGCAACTAGGATGCATTAATTGTAATTTAATCTGTAGGGAACAGAGCGGAATAAGCAGTCTTTATTCAAGTTTGCGTGTCATGGTTCTTGTAAGGTATAATTAGGGATACAGCTTAAGAGGGCCATGGAGATGATTCCGCAATACTCAGGGGTATGCCTAATCTGGTAGAATGCGCACATTTAGACCCCGTGGTAGTAAGCAAATTCAATATTTAATTTGTGGTCTATTTCTCTGAACTCACGACGCGTAGACTACGTGGCAACGTCTCAATGCGTTCTTGGCCTGGAGTTCTCTGGTCGTGACACCCGGGGACGCCGGGTCATGGGCTTAGTGCCCGCCGAGGGAGTAGCTACAGCCCTTGTGGTGGATCCTGACTGGCTCTGGGAGGTTCCTGATGCATGGAGCCTCGAAGAGGCATCAACTGTTCCAGTAGCATACTCCACTGCATATTATGCTCTTCTGGTTCGAGGAAACATGCGACCGGGAGAGTCACTCCTGGTGCACTCTGGCAGCGGAGGCGTCGGACAGGCGGCTATCTCTATCGGCCTCTCAATGGGATGCACAGTATTTACCACTGTTGGTTAGTACTACAAAAATATTTTGAGTTCACTGTTTATGTATTAATAGCCACGTGAGTGCCAATCCGAAGTAAGCAGTACCGTCGTACTAGTATATTGTAGTAGATTGAGAGTACCAGTCTAGTGATGTGAAATGCTGCTCTCTTTCTTTTCTAACGGGATCTGGAGCATGTGCACTGTAAGAAAAAATCCCGCAAAAGTACGTAACATGTGGGCGGTAACCTTGTTGCCGCAACATGTGCTGTATCACTCCGTTGTGCACGTGCCCCGTGGCGAAGTAATGCGGTGCATTGAGCGGCAACAAGGTTAACGCACACATGCTACGTACTCTGTTATGACGTCAAATGTTCTTTATACCACGGTGTATGTGCTGTTTTTATGCTGACGTTACATCAACCGCCATAATATTGTACAGCATATGTGCTGCAACTGAATTAACATGACTTGATCTGTTTATACGACTACACCCCATGTTCTGATCTTATGCTGCACTGTACATTACATAGCAAAGGTGCTAACATATGCATGTCCCGTAGCATTTATGAGCAGCCCATGGCCAGTTTTGAAAGTTGACTGAACAACATGAAAGACCGATAAGCTTTTGCGAACGGAGAATTTCAGCCCACAATGTACAGTAAAGTTGTTAAATCTGTCTTCTACTACCTAATTAAAAAATCTGGTGAAACTCTGCATGATAAATGCTTGAAAACCTCTTGTGTCTTTCAATTCTACAACTCCATAGGTTCCGAAGAGAAGCGGGAGTTCCTCAAGCGTCGCTTCCCACAGCTCACGGATCGCAACATCGCAAGCTCCCGGAATACCTCCTTCGAAAAACTCGTGCTGCGAGAAACCGACGGCAGTGGTACGAGTGACGTTGGAGTTACATTTAATATACGCGAACTGTTAGATATCACGGCACTGACCCCCTGCCAGAAGTGCAGAAATACGGTATCAAAATTAGGAACCTTTAGAATACCTGCACTGATTTCAGATGTTTGTAGTCTGAAATTCATGAAACAAAATAATGGGCACGCAGTACAAAATTAGTTTACCCCAGTTGGTGAGTTTCTCGCTCAGATGGCAAGGTGGTCATTTCCCCTAAAAGACGCGCACTGTGGTTTTAGAAAAGGGCTAACATTTGGAGGCAGATTTCGTCGCCACCTGTCGCACCGTTAAGTGCACTTCTTTAACGTCAGTTGCAACCTGCGTTTCATGGAACCAGTAACGAAGCATTACACGCACTGATATTGAGCTGATTTTTCTACGCCAACACTGATCGTACTTTTATCACCCAAGACAAAAAGAAGCAGAGGAAAGATAAATCAATGAAACGACCTACTTGAGATGCGACATTAATGTTGGCGGTTTGAATCAGATTGGTGGTGAAAAACGTTGTCACTTTGAAAGCAAATTTCTCAGCACTGAAACGATCTTTTTCTGCCAAAATAAAGTCTACAGAATACAGAAAGGTGATCCAGGAGATTTTAGTTCGAAAAAAAAAAGATGAGCCCAAGGTAAGGTATAACAGTGTCCGTTGAAAAACCGGCAATGCAGGTGACCAGTAATAATGTTTTTAAATATCGCACCATTTTTTTTGTTTAAGCACATTAATCTTGCGCGTTTGTGCAGAACTATGCGTTCGCGAGATGTACTGCCTCCGCACACCTCTCCTTTCATACATTACTCACGTCAGGCGTAGATGTCGTGCTGAACTCTCTGGCCGAAGACAAGCTCCAGGCCAGCGTGCGCTGCCTGGCAGTTGGCGGCCGCTTCCTTGAGATCGGCAAGTTCGACCTGTCCAAAGACACTGCCTTGGGAATGTCCGTGTTCCTCAAGGGCATCTCATTCCACGGCATCCTCCTCGAAAGACTCCATGGTAACGATCCCGCCACGACGGAAGACCAGCGTCGCGTTCGAGAACTGGTGCGACAGGGCATCGTCACTGGCGTTGTGCGGCCGCTGGACGTAAATCGTTTCCACTGGCAGCAAGCTGAGGAGGCATTCCGTTTCATGGCGTCCGGGAAGCATATCGGAAAAGTTGTGCTGGAGGTAAGATCGACTGATTTGTGTTCTTTGTTTTAAAGAAAAATGGGTGTTGTTGCAGTATTCACCAAATGGCCTTAAGGGAACCGTGAAAAATTTTGATATACACTACTGTCCCAGTCTGCAGGTATGTTCCGCCAGAAGTCTCACATTTACTTTTTCTTATATACAACATTGAAGGTAGCAGATTTTGCAGAAAGAATCCTTAGTTGTAGTACTTGGTGCAAACAAAAAATGGGAGTGGTTTAGCTGTGATTAAACCGGGTAAATTGCGTAAGCAATGGTGTGCGCCTTCTTCTGGCGATTGTTCGACGCATTTAAGCCAGTCCTGAGCAGTCAGGTGTTGAGGTTCACCGGTGACCGATCACGTGCAACCACTCTACGAGGTAGAACGTTGCCGCCAAGCTGCACGTTTAGCACGATGCTTTGCAAGACGTTCTTCACGCTGTTCTGGCATCTCTTGTGCGCGTTGTCACTTTCTCGCTTCTTCCTGTCGCTGCCATTTCTCCTTAGAGGACTGCATAGCAAAGCACTCACGTCAAGGCAAGCGCACATTTATAGACCCTTAACAGCGCGGGAGGGGCGCTGCAAGCAGCCGTCTCGAACAGACGCACGTTCGCATCGCTCCGACTTTTTGAAGCTTTTTGGCCCGGACGTTTTTGGGCTAGGCTCCCAAAAATGAATGGGCCACCCCCATCGTGTTCCTCTCCACCTGTGGACGACGGTTTCAACGCTTCCGCGTCAACGACTACCCCAGGAAACCATCCGGATGCATCGAATACGCCTACCGCCGAAGCCGCCAACATGGCTTCGCAGCAGCCTCGGCAAGACGCCGCGGTAACATCGTTTTGCAGCGGCACAGATAACGCGGCCCAACCTGACGCCGTGCTCGGCGCCGACGAAAGCATGGCAGATGACGAAGCCATTCAAGTGGTTGCGACGATACCTGTCTCCAACCCATTCTCTGTTCTTTCCACGGAAAACAAGCCGGGAAGCGCCCCTTCCGAGGTAGGATCTTGCACTTTTCCGTTTTCGAAATTTGCCAAGCAACCTAGGATGGGGTCAGGCACCTCGCGGATGGCTCAAGAAAGCACTCGCTTTGAGAACAAACGACACGGCGTAAAACATGCCCACTCGCAGATAGCTATAAGTGCTCGCTTCACGGATGCGCATTATCGATCGCTAAGCTGTGCCTCAGCGTCCATAGTCACCCCTATGGGCAGAATCGATCAACTGGCTGATAATGATCATACTGAAGAAGATGATTGGCAGCCTGTTAGGCGAAAGAACAAGGCCGCAGCCGCCGATCCAATCAGTGTTAAATACACTGTGATAATTAAGCTAACCTCACCTGGACAACTAGGGACACTCCCCGCACACTGGCTGCACGAAGCTGTTGCTAATGAGCTTCGAAAAATTCATTTTCACTCTGGCTTTCAAGTACGGCCCCTTGAACGAAGCAATCAGTTTGCTGTCGACATATCGCATATGTATGCCAGAGACCATCTGATTGGACTGCAGTCTCTCCTAATTTCTGGAAAGGAGACACCTATCCAAGCTTATGAAACCATACGCCCCGGCCAGATACGCGGGGTCATTTATCGTGCCAACGGGTTAACAAGCGAACAGCTCATGGCAAACCTCACGTGCTACTCGTGCAGGATAATAAACGCCAGGCCTATGGGCAAGAACGGAGCAGCTCTAATCACGTTTGAGGGCTCTAGACTTCCCCGAAAAATTCATCTGTACAGCATACTGCTTCCGGTGACACCTTATCACCCGAAGTCTATCATATGTGAGACCTGTCACAAAATCGGACACAGGGCAATTTCGTGTCCACTGGTCGACCAACGTCGATGCTCGTACTGCGGTCGCCTTGCACATGGAAACCTCGAGGTTTGTCCGACGGAACCACTATGCCGCAATTGCAGAGGTCCCCACGTAGCCACGGACCCAAAGTGCCCTGCTCGGCGGCAGGCCACAAAAACCTTGAGGAATGGCATTTTCCGTCGTATCCGAGTATCGCGACGAAAAGAACGCAAACAACAAGCCGAGATTCTACGTGGTAAACAAACGGTGTCGACGACGGCGCCCAAGAGCCCTGTCAGTACACAGCAATCAGCCTCGGAGTCAATTGTGCTTGTTAATCAGGACTTCCCTCCACTACAAAGTCAGCCGTTGCCGAAGACACGAGACAGCGAACATAAAAGTAAACGGCAAGGCGCGCACAAGCCCTCCACACAATCTGAGAGCAATAGTCAAAGGAATGCCACCTCATCTCTAACCGCAGTTTTTGAGCATACCGCGATGGCACCAAAGCAAGCGCGCATTCATCGGGCTTACGCTGAAACACTCCGTGATACGCAACGCGACGCGCAAACGAATCTTGCAAAAGATAGTTCGCGTACGCTACACTTAGATGAAAACCAGCTCACGCGCATTATCGAACTGGTCACTGCCGAGGTGATCAAGCGTATGCTCCCACTCTTGGGAATGTCACAGGTTTCTCCTAATCAAGAGCCCGAAATTGGGCACACATCATCTTCGCTTCCGCGTACCTTTCAGTTTAATAATGGCAGGAATTAGCGCGAAACCACATGACATTTTTGCTTCGGACTCTCCTATATGGTTCTTGCAATGGAACTGCCGGGGAATCCGTCGCAAACAAGCGGAACTTCAGAGGAGACTGTCCATCACGCCAACGCCTCCTCTAGCTGTCCTGCTTCAGGAGACTGGCATTAATAAGCCCAATCTAATAGGGTACAAACCTTACTGCACCCCTTCCATAGAGCACCGGCGTCCCGGGCCAGGATCGCGATCTGCGCCTCCAATAGCCAATGGGCAGGCATGCGTTCTTGTTCTGTCGCGCACGGCCCACACTGAACTAGATACTTCCGCGTGGTGCACGCAGACGCAGGAGGTAGCGGGAGTACGCCTTAGCTTAGATGGCGACCAACAAGCCTTAGTTTTTTCAATCTATGCGCGATCATTCGGTACTACGACATATCGAGTAGATATGTCTTTTGTAGAACACTTCTTAAGGATATATCCCCAGGATCGCGTTGTAGTTGGGGGTGATTTTAACGCCATGCACAGCAGCTGGGGATATCATCACTCAGATGCTAGGGGAAGGCCCTTTGGCAGCAAATTGTCAGAGCGAAACTGACCATAGCCAACGACCTCACGCTACCTACTCGCCTTGGCCAGCACAAAGGTCAACAAGACACTTCCCCAGACTTGACACTAGTGTCTCATCCCAGTGAGATCCTATGGTCGAGGGCTGATGATGTCATGGGCAGTGATCATTATCCCGTGGTGGTCTCATGGGCTCCTCGAGGGCGAAAGTCATTACAGCGGCAACAACGCCGTCGAATAGAGGAGCACGTCTCATGGGACGATTTTCGTAGAATGCTCGGTACGGTGAACGCTCCCACAGGGTTAGACGAGCTCATTACTCAGATCAGCGATGCCAAGAAGAAAGCTACAACGAAGCTTTCAGTCAAGTTTGAAGCCCCAAAGCCGGATTCCCACCTTTTGAATCTGTGGAATCGTAGGCTTCGGGCTCTCAAGGCGTATCGCCGATCAGGCCGGACACCCCATCGGAGGCGTGCTCTCACTCGCATCAGTCAAGAAGTTGAGAAGTATACTCTGCAGCTCGCTCTCCAAGACTGGCAGCTGCTGTGCCACTCACTCAATGGAGCAGCTAACTTATCGAAGGCCTGGCACATATTTCGAGCTATCCTTGGACGCAAGAAGCCAATTTCCCCTGCCCAATGCATGGCCTTGAAATTGAATGTCTCCCCGGCGAAGTTAGCTATACAAGCAGGGAAGGTATTTTTTCCCCAACCTGAAAATGCAGATGTCTTGCCTGCGGACCCCGTATCAGGTACATCAACGATTACGACGTTCCCTTCACGTTAGACGAACTGGAGGCAGCTCTGTATGACTCCAATCACAATAGCGCCCCAGGGCCGGATGGTATACGCTACTCAACACTTCTGAACCTTCCCAAGTCACATAAAGTTGCCCTCTTGAAAGAGATGAACAAGTACTGGGCCAACGGTGATCTTCCTCTTGCCTGGAAGAAGTCAGTGGTAATACCAATTCCAAAACCTGGCAAGCCAAGCCGAACATTACAAGACCTCAGGCCAATATCGCTGACGTCCAACCTTTGTAAGGTCATGGAACGTATGGCTCTAAGAAGACTTGAATGGTACTTAGACAAGTACAACGTCCTGTCTCCTATGCAAGTAGGTTTTCGTCGAGGGCTCTGTGCCCAAGACATTCTCAGAAGGCTTTATAACGACGTTCTCGCATACCCTAGCAGCGCACAGCTCCGAGTGGTTGTTGGAGTAGACGTCAAAAAGGCGTTTGATTCCGTGCCCCACTCGACCATACTTCGCCGGCTACAGGAAGTGGGGATAGGCGGCAACCTCTACCGCTTCGTGAAAGCCTTTCTTGCAGAAAGAACTTTCTCGGTAATGGTTGGAGATACTCAGGGTGAATGGCAACATAACCAAACAGGTGTCCCCCAAGGCGCTGTCATATCACCGGCTCTTTTTAACATTGCTATGTCAGGTCTCCCGCCAATGCTGTCGTCGATACCCGGTCTTAATTTTGCCGTGTATGCGGACGATATAACGTTGTGGACTAATTCAGGGTCCCCTGCAGAGCAAGAACTAGCCCTACAAACAGGCCTTAATGCCGTCCATGAATACATCAAGAAGTGTGGAATGGAAACCTCTCCCGAAAAAACCGAGTATGTGGTTGTATTAAATGGTTCGCGGGTAAGAGCCGAGGCCGAACGCAAACTTATCTCTCTTCATTTAGGGCACTCAATTATCTGCCGGAAACAAGCAATCCGTATACTCGGCATGCTTATTGACGAGGATGGAGGAGCCAAAAGCTGGCTTCACAACACGATGCATAGCTGTCATCAGGCATTACACCTTATGCGCCGCGTCTCTGCGCGTGGATGGGGAATCAAGGAGGTGGGGCTCCGTCAGATTACCCTGGCACTCATAACATCAAAAATCCTGTACGCATATTCGTACATGCGGCTTAACGCAACCCAACGCCTTCAGCTTGAGCGAATCAATCGCAAGGCGATGCGCCTGGTTACTGGTCTGCCGCAGTACTGCCCAGTAGAGAACCTACACGCATGCAGCAAAATCAATGCCCTACAGGATCTGGCAGAGCAGCAATCGCTAGCCCAGCGAGTCCGTCTCTCCACAACGGCGGCTGGCCGACAGATCCTGCGGGCATTAGGCTACAACGTTGACAACTTAGAGCCACTTTCGTCCGCTGCCCCGCCATGGGAACTGATCGACTTAGTAGATGGTATGCCATTACCAAAGAATATGAGTTCGGCTAATCCTCAAAGGCGCAAAGCTGCCGCCAAACGGCACGATAAGACATCATACAAGTTAGCCCAGGAAGGAGCCATCCAACTATACACGGACGCCGCTCAGTTTCAACATTGTGCCGCTATAGCTTGTCACGATTCTGTGTCAGATACCTCAGTAGTTCAACGGCTTTCCGAGGAACACACCGTCACCAATCTCGAACTCATGGCCATACGACTTGCCATTACTCGAATAGTAGAAAGACAAGATCCGGCTCCTTGCACCTACCATGTTTACACAGATTCACAAGCAGCGTACACCGCCTGCCGCGCAGGGGGAGCTGACTATGCCGTTCTCAACACTATTCGAACAGAAGCCCGTCGCCTGCGAGAGGAGGGCTACACTGTCATTATCAAATGGATTCCTGCACACGAAGGAATCACTGGAAACGAAAAGGCACACCAGGCAGCGCGCGCAGCAGCTCTTTCCGCACCTTTGCCTGGATCCACATTCGTTTCCGCTTCTTGGCCCCCTGATGACGTTGCGCACCCGTCATCGCCCCATATGGATAGGGCGGAGACATGGCATCGCGCACAACGCTATCGTCGCAGCATACTCCAGCACTTGGCCAACCCTGAGCAACTATATCGCCGTCCACATAGCGCATTAAGGAGAGTGGAGGCAGTGCTCCTTCGCCGAGCCCAGACCGGCCAGCTTCTATCACCAGCGAAGTTGCACCTCATAAACCCGCGCTCATACCCGACTCCTCAGTGCCCGACGTGCCCTGCCAGAGGCACGGCCGAACATCTCCTGTGGAGCTGCCCTACCTTTGACGCAGTACGGGAAAGAGCACTCAAGTCCCTGGGCGGGCTTCGACCTGGAACCCTGCAGGAATGGGTCGATCCGCCATCGCACATCGGGCCATCAGACGCACTCCGGCTCTGGCGAACTTTTCTTTCCTACTTCAAGGAAGATGAAGGGCCAGGCCATCACTTCGCGGAGCCGACCTCGGGACGACACTACCTCGAGGAAGAAGTGGACACCGGTCCCCAACCCGCACTCCGACCTTCACCCCCACCCCCATCCTCACCCCCACCCTTAACCACTCCCCCACCCCAACCTCCATGAAGCACCTTAGTTCTGCCGCAAGGTATCGGCCTACTAAATGCAGAAATAAAGACGTTTAAAAAAAAAAAACAGCGCGGGAGCATGGGCGCCGCCATATTTTGTCACGTGATCATTCCGCCACGCTGCCAGGGAGTCCAAAGAACGCCATCGCCCGTTCGGCTGTACGCCTTGCTCGTCGTTAAATTGGCTTTTGAGGAAAGGAAATGTATCTGTCTCGGATACCTCGGTGGACACCTGAACCTCGCCTAACGTGAAGGGAAGAAGATGGGAGTGAACGAAGATACCGTATTCACTAGACGCGCCTTTGTTCATTCCAAACCATCGAGCTTGCATGGTGCAGTACCGGTAAGAACCTGATGCCATGCGGGTGTAGCGGTAAATCTTTCTTTAAGGTTCTTTGAAGCACATCCCAGAAGAAAAACGCATGCCAACAATCTAAAAACACGTGATCTATTGTTTCAGGTTTTTTACATAGAAAACAATCTGTTGACCAAGGGACAAAGAGTCCTTTATCATGCATCCATGTTTTGACCGACAGTGTTCCGGTGTGAAGTTTGAAGAAAAAAGTTATTAAAGATGGGTAAACGGGCATTGTTTTAACCCTTTTCAGCTCATCTGCTCCTGGGCCTCCGCAGTTTGACAATCGGTAAATGGGTACAGGGAGCATTGATTCAATTAAATATTTATACTGATTCCCTTATGGCACTATTATGCTCCTTAGCCTCTATAGTTTATGGGGAACAAGGACACAATTCAACAATGCAGAAGTAGTTGTGAGATCTCCACGCGAGCATTTCACTGAAGGTGTCATACGTCTGAGGGAAATGTATCAGGCACTGCCTGATCAGCCAACTCGGTTAAATGTGTTGGATGACTTGGTTGAACTGCAAAAATTTTAACCTGCCGTGTCAGTGCAAGTGTTGCTGACATGTTTTACTTCTTTATACCCGTTGTGAAAATGCAATAAAGAAAAAAAGCTGGCATGGTGGAGTGGTTAGCGTGCTGGCCTGGCACTCTAGAGACCATGGTTTGATTCTCCAACTCGACCAATTTCTTACTCGGTGTTATTTATTTATGTGGACTGACTAGAAATTAGGCTTAATACAGGTGGGTTGTTTAAGTCACTTGACGTTCGTACACAAGCTGAGCAGCAGGGTTTCGCACTGTACGCCAATAACCCTAAAGACGACTTCAAAGCCGAGAAGTGGCAGACCTCCTAGTGGCGCCATCTATCGTAGACAGAGCGAACTGCTCGGCGCCGCTGCCGCGCGGACGGCGCTGCCATCTGGCGGAGCACGGCTGAAGCAACGCTGTTCAAGATCAACCGTGGCCACCGCTTAGGCCTACGCGACGGCTCGAAACCTGGTGCGGTATTGCTTACGCAATAAAACAGATATGCAATTAGACGACATTTTTGATGGCAATCCTGAATCTAGGGTCGCCTTGGGGGAGAACAGCGGAGCCAGGAAGATGATTTCGTTTTGTGGTAAATCGTGAAAAGGGGACGCCATCTAAATTCAGAGAGACGGCACACACAATAGATATTTATGGTCTCGTTGGAATGTGCCATATTCTATGGTTAGAATATATAAGCAAAGCGGCTAAAGCTACTATTTGCGCAACAAAGATAAGGTAATATTTGCTGTGTAATAAAAGGCGTCCTAGCAACAGTCTTCTATCGTACATTTCCGAATACATTGGAAAGACAAGTTCAAGATTTCAAAACCAGCGGTTCATTCCTGAATATTTGGAATAGTAACACTGTCATTATTCGAAGCAAAGTACTGCGTCACCACGCGCTTCTCAGTTCATATTCTACAAGCATTTTATGGAGAGATATTGAAAGCGTTCATTGAAATCTCGTCTAGAAAGTGTTATATGCCACAGTAGTAAACATGTTAGTACCACTATTAGCTAGATTATCGATTTGCGTGTTCTAATAAAGGCATATCGTCTCTTGAAGTCCTAGGTGGTCCTGACTCAACGAACAGTTGAATTTTAACTTCGAAACTGTCTTTAGGAATAACCTGGAGAAATAGGTAGAATAGGCTGTGATCAGAAGGTGCCCGTAACAAAACGTAACAAAAGTAACATTTTCATTTTTGGATTAAAGATCCCAATTAACGTGCCCTTGTAACATAGTTGTTAGCGACAGATTCGACGTGCACATTTTCATTAAGGAGAGTAGTAAAGTTAAGCTCGAACTTCTCTTTTTAGTGAAGCGACGAGAAAGAAGTAAATGCTTTAAAAAACGTCTTTGAGAGGTTAGGGTACATTGTATATGCATACGCGTATACAATGTATACGCGTATATGTATATGTTGTATACGCGTATGTTCAGCGCTGTTTAGCTTCGTCAGGCATTATTACGGCGCCTTCGCTTCCACTTGACATTGCGGTGGTGCTTATGAAATTTCTTTTAGCTACCAATAATGCTAAACAATCCAATTCCCTGCTAATAGCCCAGAAATATTACAGCCCCAACAATCGTAAATATAGATGAAAAACTACTGCGAGCGAAGTGCTGACCTTTAAGGTGCGCATGGTGTTTTCGGCAATCACGTGAGCATGTATTCGATAGCAGTACAGTATTCGGTTCTGTTAGGAACAAAATCGTATCTCTGAAACATTTATGCAATTACACCTTACTTTAGAGTTTGAATATCTGTCATCTGCGCGGACAATTATCAAATGCCTCAATAAAATAACAAAATATAGAACAAAAATCTCATCCGCCGCAAGAGTAAATGTAATTGGTAAATTAAAGCTGAAACTCGTTTCCTAAAAAAAAGGCCGGAAACTTGTACCGAACATTCTGAAGTCACGTGGTATATTTTTGTAATGTTACCGCCATGATTACACAACCTATCATTGTCAACAAAGAGGCTGAACAGTGATTAATGAAAGTTTCGGGAGGTTTAATAGTGCTGGAAGGTTTATTTTTTATTGAATTTTATTTCAATTTACTGGCCAGTGCTTACTGACATTACTTGATTTGACTTCAGTGAAATCTTCAGCGTCCTAGAAAACCATGGCGGAGCCAGAAAGTTGCACGCTGACCATGCTGGCCTCATCGTGAGGCATTCAGCGTAGCCAAACCCTGCTGAAAAAAACTTCTATGATGCAATAACCTCATAGATCATTCATCATAGAATATCATACAACTTGTATTACATGTCATACAGATTGTATGATATTCTATGATGAATGATCTACGAGGTTATTGCATCATAGAACTTTTTTCAGCAGGGAAGGTTGAGGTGAATGCGTCCTCGCACTTTAGCCACCTGGCGGACTTCGACAAGCCAGGCTCGATCGATATAGCTGTGAACCACTGCTCTCTCATGACGAATCCAGAGTATCGCATGTTTTCTGGCAGGAGAGTATAGGAGGCGTCTAAATAATTTTCGGTTCCAATAGCGATGGAAGTGCGGATACTATATAACCATTTTGGTACCATTTAAAAAAAAACACTCAGTTAAGGGGTTAAGAAGCCGAGCTCCTTATTTGAGTTTGCACCATCATTCAGTAAATTAGATGCAATATTTACAGTTAGCGCGAAGATAAAGAACTGTTGTCAACCGCAGATTCGGAAAGAAGAATGCACACGCAAAGCGTGTCCTGCTTCTCCTCTCATCGTGGAGGCAGTGGTACGCACCTACTTCTACGAGCACAAGTCATACGTCATCGTTGGAGGGCTTGGTGGAGTAGGCCTAGAGCTCACCGACTGGATGGTGGGTCGCGGCTGCCGCCAGCTGTTGCTGAACTCCCGAAGCGGAGTTAGGACTGGATACCAGAAGCTGTGTCTTCGTCGGTGGCAGCAGGCTGGAGTTAAGGTCCTCGTGACAAAGGCGGACGTCTCGACGGCAGAAGGAGCTCGACAGATCATCGAAGAAGCCCTCGCCATGGGGCCCGTTGCAGGAATTTTCAACCTAGCAATGGCAAGTGATGGAATGTGAATGTCTAAGACTATTCCCAATGTCTATACAGTCTCAAAAAAGCAGTCCATGCGGAACACCTTATGCTGGGATGCCAAATGAAAAAAATCATTTTGGGAGCGTAAGGTTTGTGCATCGCACTTGGTTCAATAGATCTGGTGTTTGCAGGACCTTCGCGTAGGACCAAAGTCATTTTTTCGTTTGTTTTGTCTCGAGTTGAGAATATCCTCTCATGTCTCAAATTAACCTCACTTGAAGGGCCATACAGTAAGTGGCTCTGAGAACACCCGTTACAAAATTCATGCCGTGATGCTGTATTCTTCCAGAGCTGACCTTAGTCAGTGAAAAATGTGCGTTCACGCTATCGGTGCACGAAACATACCCTCAATTTTCGCTTTCCTCTTTTCATATTCGGTGTATCATCGGAAACGCATAAATAAACTACAATAATGAGCTTTTACTACCTGGTTTGCGCTAACGTTAAATGGTGAAATAGACCGAATATTCTAAATTCATCAATTGTTTTTAAGTTTTGTTAGATACATCAGCTCCTATATTCTTCAATTCCCAAAGTGAATTTCGCCCATTTATAAATTGCACCAGCTCCTGGTGTCATCCTTAGCGGGGACCGGGAGCAATGCTAGAATTCGAATTTTACCGGCAAACACCAAATGAACAATATACTCTGCAGCGCCGATGTCAGCCTAGAGAAGAACGTGAATCTGATTTCTAGATTGATAACTGAAATGTCGTGCTTGTTGCAGAGATTAACTATTGCATAACAAATGCTCAGAACATTGCAATATCTAGATATCCTTGAATCAAAAAAATTTAGAGGTATATTTTCGTAAGTTATTGCTGCAGGGAATAAAGAATCTCTGCTTTTGCATTGATGTGTTCACCATCACGGAATATAACTAGCAAACGGTTCGTGCGTGGATGTGATAGCTACGTATCGAACAAACCTATGCGTATTCTGTCTAATGATAAGGGGAGTGCCTCGCGCTACGTTTTACAGTGTGATTACACTACAACTAAAGCTTCTGTACCTGTTGTTCTCCATCCGAGCAACAGACAGCGAATCGAGTTTCTTCGCGGACCTGAAGGCTCTTCTTACATGTCTTTATATTTTTGTTATGCTTTGCTCTCTGCACTTAGAGGGCGGACATCAGAATCAATTGCGTGTCCTAGGTACGCTAAAATATTATGTATTCAAGTAGTTGATGGCGAACTCGTGTTCTAGAAATTATTGTTAGAATATATTGAGGACATCTACTGAACATATTCGAAGCGGCACGTTCTGAAGAGAGAAATCCTGCGACGTGTTGGGCATTCAGTGCGTCCCTTGTGGATTTGTTTCTTGCAGCGCGTTTGCACTCAGGCTTGGAGACTGAAGTAAATTGTTTATTAACGGAGGATTTCGGCACCTTTTGATTTGTTTGACTCATTCTCTTGCTATAAAGAAAACCTTTTCTCATACTACCGCTACGACCCAACTAGAAAATTCTTGGCCATGAAACAAAATATACAAACAGCAAATGAATATTGAAAGCTTGGCATTTATGGAAACAATGTATCTGTCTCCAGGTTCTTTCCGATGGTCTGCTAGAAAACCAGACCCCAGAGTCCTTCGAACGTGTGTGCAAACCCAAGGTCAACGGCACAAAGCGACTCGACGAACTGTCCCGGAGGCTCTGCCCTGAGCTGGACCACTTCGTCGTCTTTTCATCGCTGGTCAGCGGTAGGGGCAACGCCGGACAGACAAACTATGGCTACGCCAACTCCGTCATGGAGCGCATCTGTGAGCAACGCGTAGCCGATGGTCTCCCCGGTGAGTCGTTCCTCTCGAGTTCGTTTCGCCATTATAGTGCTGATGATTAGCAAAGAAAAAAAGCCGGCGAACAATGTGCAACTTCTAGTGGATTGTGTCATCCCTTTGGAAGCCGCTCATGTGGAGAGCACGACAAACCCAATATGGAAGGATGTCTGCTCGGGAGGGACAACCTCTCTATTACTATTCGCACATGTTCACGTATAGAGGTATCTGGATATCTTTTTTGGGAATAGCTAGAGATAAATGTTAATGAAGAATGCGGCGGTAATCTAGGATTCGCTGACGACATTCCTTTGCAAGTATGTCAAGGGGCGAATTGCTAAGCACTATCAAAACCTAGACAGGTAGAACAGAATGGTGGATCTAAAATTAACATGCAGAAACCTAATGTTTAACAGTCTCGGAAGGAAATCAGTTCCAAATAGATAGCGAGGCGCGTAATGTGGTAAAGAAATACACCTGCTTCGGGCAGGTAGTGCCTGAAAATTAATACCACGAGAGTTAAATAGCAAGAAAGATAAAAATGAGGTCAAACGCATCTGGCGCGTACTCTCACACCTTTAATGGCAGTTTACCAGTATCCTTCAAGAAAAAAGTACTCAGCAGTTGTACCTTATCGGTGCTTACCTATGTGGCAGAAACATGCCGGCTAACGAAAGGAGTTCAGCTTAAATTGAGGACTCCGCAGCGAGCTATGCAAAGTAAAAGGCTAGCTGCAACGTCAAGAAAAAAGGACGAAAGCACAGTCGCTATAGAAAGCAACGCGAGTTCATGTCTTTTTTTTTTCAAAATCAGGAAGAAGAAATGGACATGACCGGGCCTTGTAACGTGAAGGCAAGGTTGCCTATCACCGTTAATTGCAACAGATTTGATTATAAGAGAAGACAAGCGTAGCAGGGTATGGCAGAAAGTAAGGTAGTGGATGCAGTTAGAAAGCTTGCGTGATAAGACAGTCGCTACTGACACAAGACACGGTAAACTGGAGAGATATGGTTGATGCCTTTAAGCTGAAGAGGGCGCAGTTAGAGTGAAAATGATGATGACGTGCATGTCCACGGTAGCGAGAAACATTTAACTACCTGCACACATAATACACATCTTGTATCGGCAGTATTTCGAAAACATATGGAGGAGACGAGCAAAGAAGCCCTCACTGGCAGGCTGAAGCACACTATAGCTAATGCTATCAACGTTGCGAGAAGTCACATCACGTCCTCAAGAATACGCAGTGATTTTTATATTGATCTAGAACGCCTGCGTGCTCTTCGGCGGCGAGTAGAAAAGCGATACAGACGAACCAACTGCTTAAATGATCTACGGGAGGCGAGACGCACGCAGAAAAAAATCAAACGAAGAATGGATCAGCCGGCGATCCAGCGCTGGAGGTCCTTTCATGCGAAGCAAATTAACGTAGGTTTCGGGCCTTCGCGCGACGCCCGGCGGTGGCCACCATTGACCTTCAAGTCACCTTCAAGTAGGTCTTCAAGTAGGTCACGTGACGTGACGTCACGTGATGACGTCACACCGGCTGCAGATGGGGCCTCATATCGCGCCGTCGGTCGCCTCCCGGCGGTGGCCACCATTCACCTTGAAGTGAGATCACATGATGTGACGTCACGTGATGACGTCACACCGGCTGCAGATGGGGCCTCATATCGCGCCGTCGGACGTCGCCCGGCGGAGGCCTCCACGCTGCGGTTCGTGCCGCCGCGCACGACGCGGCGGCGGCGCCACCATCGCTGCATCACGTGATATGTGACGTCACGCCAGGGATGAGGCGGCGCGCGCCCGCCGTCGCGTCAGTCTCTGTGCCCGCAACCGCGCCAGCGTCTTTGCGCCAGGCGTGTATGTGGTCAAGATGCCTCCAAACGCTAAGGACATGCTTCGCATCCACTGGGCTTAACCTTGATAAGCCTCCAATTTTTTGTCAGCACTTGGATCCCCACAAGCCCGTGTCCCTCATATGGCGTACTGTGCGGGGCCTCCGTACGCTTCCGCAGCAGACAATCATTCTATGCGTTGACTGTCTAACAAGATCGACAGCAGTCTGAGGTATCAATGGACTACTGCAGGAAAATTGCTGGTGTAGCAACTGCTTCGAGTTCCCGGCGTGTTCCTCCTGCCTCACGGGTCTCAGCCATGGATGTCCTTTTTTCTCGCGAGGAACTCGACGCTGCTCTTGCAGGATGTCGGCGTTCGTCTTCACCAGGGCCAGATGAAATCACATATGCTGCGCTGTCCCACCCTGCGCTGTCCCACCTTGTCCCACCGAGAAGAGCTCCTCAAGCGTTACAACGACTCTTGGCTCGACGGTGCTGTTCCTCAAGAATGGAAATCGAGTCGATTGATACCCCTACTAAAACCAGGGAAATCTCCACTCGAGCTCTCATCGTATAGGCCAATAGCTTTGGCCAGTTGCGTAGGAAAGGTCATGGAGAAAATTATTTTGTCGCGCCCTGAGTGGTACCTCGAACACTACAAAATATACCGCGACGCTATGGCCGGCTTCAGGCGGGGTCGCTCTTCTATTGACAATGTCGTTTCGTATCCACGGTTCAACACCAGAAGCGATTAAAACGTTTGCCAGTGGCACTCTTTCTGGATGTAAAAGGTGCCTACGACAACGTGACCCATGAGGCCATCCTTGATGCGCTGTAAACTGTTGGCATCGGTGGTCGGATGTTTGCGCGGATAGAGAGCTATCTGTCCAAAAGATCATTTTTTATCCAATGTGAAGATGGCCCGACGCCTGCGGATTACGCCTACCGTGGCGTGCCCCAGGGCGGTGTCCTTAGCCCTACATTGTTTAATCTGACTCTCATCGCCCTCCCTGAGAACCTCCCCAACACCGTCCAGGTGTGTATGTACGCCGATGACATCTGCATTTGGGCCTCCTCTGTGACGCGTCTCCAGGTGCGTGCAAGACTTCAGCGGGCAGGATCGATCACTTCTTCCTATCTCCAGAAGCAAGGTCTAAGCGTTTCACCGGAAAAATGCGCGCTAGTGGCATTTACACGTGAATGTATGACTCCACATTCGGTACGCATCGACAGTCTAGTCATTTCTTACAGCAAATCTAATCATTTCCTAGGGAACCTGATCAACCGCAATTTATCATGGAGCCCGCATTGCACTCTACTGAAAGAAAAGCTAACATCTATCGCTCATTTACTCCGATTTCTGGTTGGAAAATCATGGGGCTCGTCGGTCCAGTCAATGCTGGAGTTGTACAGAGCTCTATTTGTGGGATGCTTGCGGTACAGTACACTCTCAAACACGTGCAAAACTAACATGCGTGCCCTCCAGTCAGTGCAGGGTCAGGCCCTTCGCACATGCCTAGGTCTCCCTCGGAGCGCATCAACACTGGGTAGCATTGCACTCGCCAAAGACCACCCGATCTCTACTTATATTGTCCTAGACTGCCTGCGAATGCACATACGAGGGGGTACCCCAAAGAAACCGGACTAAATTTTTTGGTCGGCAAAGCTTCTGTGGTACCGCGTTTTGCCACTAGGAGCGCATAGAACGAACATTCCAGAGTCAGTAAGCCGAGTGCCATCGTTGAAGGAGGTCAGACTAGTTTAGGCAGAGTTTTAGAGTGACGACCGTTTTGTGTGAACGTCGTTTTTGCAATGGCTGATTTTCGTTAACAGCGTGCGCCGGTGAAATTCTGATTTTTGCTCGGAAAAAGTTGAATGCAAACTTGAAATATTAAGAAAGACGTACAAGGACGATGCTATGGCGACAACCCAAGTGTTCCTGAATCGGATCCTGAATCAAAGCAACAATCATGCCAATGGAAAACTTCAAATTCACCTCGCCTCAAGAAAGCTCACCAGGTGAAACCAAACCTCAAAACAATGCTGATTTGTTTTTTCGACGTGAGAGGAGTCGTCCACTGAGAATTTGTTCCGCATTGTCAGACAGATAGCCAGGCTTTCTGCTTGGATGTTTTGAAAAGATTGGGCAACAGTGTGCGGTGGAAGCCGCTAGATTTGGGGCGGTCGGGTGAGTGGTTTTTCCATCATGGCAATGCCCCTGCTCACAAAGCCCTGTCTCTACGACAATTTTGGACCAAAAATAGCATGACCCCTATTCCTCAACCCTCATACTCTCCCGACCTTGCCCCGTGCTACTTTCTTTGTTTCTTAGAATGAAAAAATAGGTGAATGGAAAGCGTTTCGCTGATGTTGCTGAGGTGAAGAAAAAAACGACGGAGGCACTGTCAAGCATCACAAAAGATGAATTTAAACAATGTTTTGAAAAATGGAATGAAAGATTCGACAAGCGTATCATTGCAAGTGGGGAATACTTTGAAGGAGATTGAAGGTCTGTGCTTAAAATGCGAACAAATAAGTTCAAACAAAAATAAGTCCGGTTTCTTTTGGGTACCCCCTCGTACGTCATATTTCAAGGATTCCACAGCATCACCTTGCGCCTCTGCCACTGCAGAGACCACATTCTGCATTTGCAAAGGTGATAACGACGCAACACTCGTCGATCCCACAACAGTTCACCACGGCAGCACTACCTCCCTCTCCTGTGTGGTGTATGCGGCTCCCATGTGTGCACCTTGCTATTCCGGGGATAGCGAAGAAGTCAAATTTATCGACGCCAGCCATTAAGCAACTGACACAGTCCATGCTCCACTTCGAATATTGGGACCGTACTCACGTCTATATGGATGGATCAGTAAACTCTACTAGTTCTGCTTGCGCTGTGGTCGTTCCTGCGCGACAAACTCAAATTCACCACCAAATTTTGCATCGGACTACCTCTACTGGAGCAGAGTTGGCCGCAATTTTTGAGGCGGTACAGTATATCTCACAAGAATCACCTCAAAAATGGGCTGTTTTCTGTGATTCAAAATCTGCCCTACAATGTCTTCAATCTGCCTTGAGACATAGCGACCATGACCAACTTGTAGCGGAGATACGATATCTGCACCACCAGGCAATCGAACAAGATCATGAAATCATTTTCCAGTGGGTACCAGGCCATAGCGGCATTATTGGTAATGCCTTAGCTGACGATGCTGCTCGATCGGCTCACTGTACAACCAACACTGTCCGCATACCACTGACAAGAGCTGACGCAGCAAGGCACCTTCAACTGCTCGCGCGAAACCTGACTGTAACGTCGTGGTCTGCCCCTGGAGGTTGGACACCCCGCTCGCATCACTTCAACCTCTTGCTCCAACATCATATACCATTCAGCCTCCCCCCGCAGTGATACTACGCCGTTGTGCCGCCTGTGGCTGGGAGTGGCGTTCACAAACGCCAATTCCTATCTCATCGCAAATGCTGACTCTCCAGCGTGTGACCAGTGCGGTTGTGACGAAACGGTCAGCCACCTCCTCTGTGACTGCCCTCGTTTTGAGCGAGAGCGCGGTTCCCTAATTGCTTCTCTGCTCCGCTTGGACTCGCGTCCTTTAACAGAGTCCAACGTTCTGGGGCCTTGGACAGAACCTTCCACACAACGGAAAGCGGTGAAACCGCTCCTGAATTTCTTAAGGGACTCGGGGTTGCATTTCCGCCTATAATCTTGAAGTTTTCAGTGCGCGCCCTCTGTCCCTGTGACATAGTGGTCGCTGGACACTTAGAAAACTCATTTCCTTGCTGCTGTTTTTCCTTTTTTCCCCTTTGTTCAACTCCCCAAGTGTAGGGTAGCCAACTGGGCATCGCCTGGTTAACCTCCCTGCCTTTCCGTCCTTCTCTCTCTCTCTCTCTCTCTGTATTGGTCAGAAATGGAGCGAAAACAAATGGAGTAGAATTATACGCCTCGAAAGTGAGGACCTTTTATGCAGTGGAAAATTCCAAGAAGTACTGAACACTCCTCCAGATATTTTCTTAGAAGGAAACACGAGAAGAGGAGCGGTTAGTTTTTCTCAGTATTATCGTGGGGGTGGAAGATTACTGCAGCAAATAAAAATGCAAATATGGTAAGGTATCAGAATTTCAACCACTTTAAGCAGTAGCTGACGTGTACGACAACGCCCGTAATATCACTTGGAAACCGCAACCGATGACAGACCCACCCAGCAAAGCAGGATTTATTTTCTCCGAATAGGCGTGGAAGGCGCTAGTTGCACTTCAGGATTCTACTTGCCTCTGCCCTTCTCAACACCGTCCGGAGCTTGAACAGCGGGGTCTTTTCGCTTTAGACGCTTGGTCTCCTTGCTGGCAGCTTGTACGCTAAGGGTTTGTCGATTCAGTACCTTGGCTACCGCATCAACGGCTCGAACGTTAAGGTGTTACCGTTTCTGGCGCCAGAGATCAGTTTTCGCGACTTGTTTAGCGATTCGCTGCCATGGATGGAACGGCGCGTACTTCCCGTCGACAGTAGTTTGCATCTGTCTGCGCTCCTTCTACGGAGGGATTTTCTCGAAACCGATGCTGCGTCTCGGATTTAGCGGCTCGTTTTGCGGATTTTACCTCACTTTTTGCAGAACTGTGTACATCTATATACACCATATCATACAGAAAACAAAGTGTGCAGTCGGGCAGGCTACCTATATAGAGCGCTTGGCGTTTTCTTCATAACTAGATCCCTCTGAAGAGACAACGTTGCGCTCTGCAGCTGTCACTCCGCATTCTCAGTCTTCCCCCATCTTTTCCTCTTTCTCCTCCTTTTTTCACTCCTTCGTACCAGCGTAGTGGTCCAACGCACGCTACGCTTTACCTGTCCTCACTTTTTATCTTCGTCTGTTCTTTCTGTCCTGTTCTGTTTCTCGCACAGTTTCGAGCCTGCGTCAAAGTCGAGCAAAAAGGGGGTCTCTTGCCGTCTTGCAAGGGACATTTACCAGCTGCCGCTGTGAATGACCTTTAACGTGACGTTAGACCCCTTCTAGAGTCGTCCCTTTATTTCATTCCATTTGATTCATTTCCTCATTCGACGTTTAGAGTCATTCAATTAGGGGAGACTGTGCGATGTCAGTGCACGTTAAAGAACCCCAGGTGGTCGAAATTTCCGGAGCCCTCCACTACGGCGTGTCTCATAGCCTTAGTCGCTTTGGGACGTTAAAACCCATAAACCAAACCAAACCAATTAGGGGAGAGAGGTCGAATGTTCCGAGTTCTTTGAAAATGTGGAATAACGGATAATGTGAAACTAACCGCATAGCAGCAGCAGAAGAGAAGGACATACGGTAAAACGCACAAATAAGCGAAAACATAATATTTGCAAGCTTTCCTCACGATGTCAAGAATAGCGATTAATAAGCCCTGTGTCGACTAAAAAAATTCGGAGCGAATATTGAGTATATAAATAAATAAAGGGAGACACCAAGTTCGTGCTCATAATTGCATGGCATTTTAGGCACAGTAAATATCTAGTTTTTCGAGGAATACTTTTCATTTATTCATGTTAGTATGCTTACAGACAGTGAATACCAATATACTTTTGCGTGAAGAAAAACGAGCATCTAATTGCTACGTTGCAGGTGAGAATGCGTATTAGAGAGTGGTTGTAACATAAACGGGGGGATATTCTCACAGGTGTTGTAAGTAGCTAATGACTACACAATTTCTCCAGAATAGAGGCCTTGCTCCTTCAACCGCAGCGAGACTCCACCTGTTCACTAACCTACAGCTTTCTTTATGTTTCAAGGATTGGCGATCCAGTGGGGTGCTATCGGTGATGTGGGCGTTCTGCAAGAAACAGCGGGTGTCGATGTGGTGATCGCTGGCTGCACGTCGCAAAGAATCAGCTCGTGCTTGAACGTGCTCGACCAATTCATGAGCCAGAGCCGCCCAGTCGTGTCAAGCAGTGTGAAAGCGGACCACTCCAGTTCGTGTGGAGAGCAAGGAGCCAAAGGAAAAAGTCTTGCGCAGACTATCGCACATATATTTGGTAAGTGGCCGCGACTGATAAAACTCGGTGTCACCTCGTTCTTACTCTACTCGCGAGTTCCATGCATTGTTGCCTGCTGCAGAGCGGAGATGTCCAGATGTCAGGAAATCCCATATTTCCGCATGTATTGGAAACATCAGTCTTTAGAACATAATATTCCATGGTAGGTTAAGATGTGCAAAAACAGGCGGTGCATAAGGTCAAAACGATTGCACCTTTACTTTGCATAATGAGAGTTTGGTCAGATGGTTTTTGATAATGAAAAAAATGAACACTGGGAAAGAAACTTAAGGGTGGCAAGAGAATACAAGCCCTATTTGCGAAATGTTCGCAAGCACACTGAGGTTTTCCCTCCCTTTTCACTTTGTTATTGTGAACCAGGCTGCAATTTATTGTAATTTATGATTTTGATTTATGATCGATCTTTATGCTGTAATTTATGATTTTGCTTTTCCTATTTTCCGGCGTAAGCGTTTCAAGTGTGATAATTTTAATAGCTTGTCTAAAGATTTGATTGTGCTTATGTCTCATTTTGAAGAAGATGATGCATGGCATCATTTCTTTCTATCAAACAAAAGGTGTCTTTGATCCTATTTTGTAAATTAAATCGTTGAGTGGTGATTTCTATTGCTGCAACGATATGTCTACATTTTTATTTTTTCCTTCGCAACACGTCCACGTAACAGTCTCCTGGGTGCCATCAAGCTGCTTACTCAGCTATTACACCAGGGATGATCTAGCTTCTTTTGCAGAAATAAAGTATTAAAGAAAACAAAACAGGGTTTGGAGTTGAGGAACCTAAGTTGGTTGGCGCATACGGATTCAGCGGGAAGTGTCTCAACGTTACTGACGCACATCACTTGGTCAGGCATTTTTTTTAAAAGTAAATCATAGAACTAAAAAAAATGACTGAAAATTGTTTTTTTTTTAAAGTAAATCATGCCTGTTACGGTTGGCGGATATTCCGTTTCTAGCTAAAGAAATCCTGCTTTTCTCCAGCCTCTGCATATTAATTTTTTGTAGCAATTTCTAGAGTTATCAAAATGTTTTGCTGCAGTATAGCGCTCACTGATATGTTCCCATGCAGGCTTAAAGGAAGCGTCGGCAGTAAACCCCAACATGAGCCTTAAGGAACTCGGCATGGACTCCTTGATGGGAGCCGAGGTGCAGCAGGCCTTTGAGCGGGACCATGACCTCAGCCTGTCCATTTCGGATATCCAGCAGCTAACTTTGACGAGGCTGCTAGAGATGAGTGAAACCAACGCTGAGATTGCAGCACACTCTGACGCAACAGCTGTGTAGCAGCAAATTACGCCATACCGTGAGTGGTAGGTTAGAGATGCACAAATGTCCTATTTGGTTGGATGCGAAGGAGGATTCCAGTTTATCATAACGAAGTCTTCTTGAGATCTGTCGAAACAATAAGTTCCCCCTGGATGTCAGTGGTGACCAGTACAAAAGTGATTCATCGTGAATGGAGTGTCTGGTCAGGGTGCTTCATCGTTTATAAGTTCCATTTGTTACTAGATATAAATGGGCAATAGGGTTTGTAATATGGCTTTGAATGATCACTGAATACCTAATATTTTACATTGAATACATGAACATTGCGCTGCGCGTTTTCTTTGGAACCGGGTGTGTAATGCAGGTTTCCTGTTTGTTCGTCCAGGAAATACCGAACAGCTTGCAAGTGATGCGACCACGCATGCAGAGCTAAGAGCGGCAGAATTTCTGCTAGGAGTTCCGATTTAGCGAGAGAATTTCAGTTGGCATGGCTAGCGGCCAGCCTAATTCAAGTAAATACCTTGCCCTGAAATATCCAAACTATTCTTGTTTTTATAACGCAGGGCCACATCATGTTTTTAATAGCAAAAGAGATTGCAGAGGCATGATGTCAGCAAAAGGTTTATTAATTTGTAATGAACACTTCTTGGGATTTACAAGTAGGCCTACTTACAATTCCTACTGACACTACAAACGCTGACAAAGATGGGGAACAGGTGTCTAAGTATTCCGCCTACATTTTTCCAGGTTGTCGACGGAGTTGTTGACCCACGATGTGAACGGCATTCACGAAACTTCATGTAATTACCACAAGCGGAACAGTGGAGAGCCTTCAGAAATGCAGCGGGTGTTTCGGTGAAGCAAGATTACCAAGTGGCAGAGCAGGACAGAGGACTACATAGGAAGCAGATACATCAGAGCTACCTTTACGTGTACACATGAGATCAACAAAATTCACTGAAACTACCCTCACACTTTCCGACTGACGGGACAAGGTTTCACTCAGACTGCAGCGTACACTTTACACGATCCATTTGGCACAAATAAATTCATCTTGAAAGAGCGCCTGCCTTCATTCTCGGCCCGTTAGCACAAACTTGGCTGTCTATGTCACAGCTCCTTGTAAAATTAGTGTTTACAGAGCAATGGTAACTACTCACAAAACAAATTTTTAGTACTTAACAAAACTTGTTCGGGCAGGGTTCCTGCTAGAAAGTAGAAACCGAGTAGCTCACGTTCACGCAGTGAGTGGCACACTGGCAGCACTACCCGCAGATAAAAAAAGAGCTTGAAACTTCTCTGAAATCTACACATGCCACTTCGTTGTGAGTGCCGCTTCTCGGCTGGTCGGCCCCAAAGCTGCAGCGCCCCTGGCGTCGTCGCGGTCGGCGCATGCACTACAGTGGTGTCCCGTTATGGAAACTTCTGCGGTGATTATTGTCATGTTAGAGATTCATAATTTGGTCTTCAGCCTGGCCTTTGAATTAGTAAGAAGGGGTCTTTATTATTTCAAATGTCTCGCAAGGTACCCCCTTTCTCAGAAGTTTTTACCCCAGTGGTTTCGCTTGTGGGTCACACGGAGTGGCTTGCAATGTAGCCCTAGTGATCAAGCTTCATCGGTGAAAAATAAATGGTTCTGAAAGGAACTGCGTGGTTTTGCCCATCGTCGCCCCACTGCTATTTCGTCTGTATGTCTGTATTTTGTTGTGCTGGTGTTTTAACATGTTTTCGCGAACAACGTTCGTGAAAAAAAAACAATTGTTACTGATCTACGTGTTTCAGGAAAGCCCACCACAAAGGTTTGAAATAGTCATTTTGAAGGGCAGTGAGGCTTTTGCTTCCTAGCAATACCAGTGTCAAATCGTGACATACACAGCCGCAAGTGTCACGTGACTTTCCTGTCAGGCCCGAACATCGTGCCCGCTATTGTCGTCGCCGTCTCCCAGTTTCGGCACCGCGGGTCGGGTGCTGGCCTCCAGCGCGTCAGTACTCTGCGTCTGCTGAGCCCCGTCCGTCGACTCGTGCGTTCTCCCCCGACCGTTCACCGCTAACCCCTCGCCGTTCCCCTTTGCCGCGACGCCGCTCCATCTCTCCGATGCGTCGCCGTCCTAATAATTCTGAAGAGGAAAACTGGATGCCGCAGTTCCTGATGCAAGAACTGCGTCCCCGTCGAACTACCAAAGACCTCAGCTGTCACCTGCGAACCTTATTGACGTTTCGGTCGAGTGAATTTCTGTCATGGCCCTTGTCGACACTGGCGCCGCAATTTCAGTAAAAGACGCACAACATTGTCGCGGCTTGAAGAGAGTTAAGACGACAATTGCCGGTCTCTCGCTGCGCTCGGCCAGCGCTCAGTGCATCAAGCCGTCAGCAGCTTGCACAGCACGAGTTTTGATTCAGGACGTCCTATATACGATCGAGTTCGTCGTCCTGCCGTTTTGTTCCCACGATGTTATTTTGGACTCGGATTTCTTGTCTCGTCATGCTGCGGTCACAGATTGCGCTCGCGCTGAAGTCGGATTCTCTGCCTTGCCCCAATCGCTGCCGGACGCTGCTCTCTCGTCGCCATGTATTAAAGCCCTCATCGCCGAAGACATCGACCTGCCTCCGTGCTCTTCCGTCCTTGTGCGCCTCTGTTTTGACCCTCTCCGTGATGACACTGTACTTTTCACGCCCGCTCATACTTTTCTCCGCCGGAAGTGTCTTCCCCTGCCTTACGCCGTATTGACTATTTCTGCTGGCCTATCCGTACTGTGGGTCTGTAACCCGTTCTCCTACCCTAGTGATTTGCGCCGTGGCGAATGTGTCGGCAGTGTCCAACCCATCGCATCTGTTATAACCAGTGAGAAGACTGACGATGCATCGCACATCAATCTCACTGCGCTCAGCCCACCATCTTCTATGCCCATTCCTTCCTCTACAAAACTGTTTCTCCGCTCCATCGACGCAGATCTTCCTCCGCCGCAGCGCACGCAGCTTCTGCACTTGCTCCACCAGTTCAGCGCCTCCTTCGACTGCCATCACAGCTCCCTTGGCCAAACCTCGACTGGCACACATCGCATCGACACAGGTGCCCATGCTCCTCTACGGCAGCGCCCCTATCGTGTGTTGACAACCGAGCTCCAAATCATTGAAGATCAAGTCGACCAAATGCTCAAGAGCGGCGTCATCCAGCCCTCAAGCAGTCCTTGGGTTTCGCCAGTTGTGCTTGTCATAAAGAAAGACGGCTCGATCCGTTTCTGTGTAGACTACCGCCGTCTTAACAAGAGCACGCGCAAGGACGTATATCCCCTGCCACGCATCGATGATGCTCTAGACGGGTTGCAAGGTGCCGAAATATTTTCTTCTTTAGATTTATGCTCCGAGTACTGGCAGGTACCCATGGAAGAGGCCGATCGCCCCAAAACAGCCTTTGTAACCCCTGACGGCCTATATGAATTTACTGTGATGCCTTTCGGCCTTTGTAATGCTCCTGCCCCCTTTGAGCGGATGATAGATACCATTCTGCGTGGGCTGAAGTGGAAGACCTGCCTCTGTTACCTCGACGACATCGTCGTGTTTTCGCCTGACTTTAACACCCACCTCTCCCGAGTGAAGCACGTTTTGGCCTGCCTCTCTGACGCCGGCCTTCAGCTCAACTTAAAGAAGTGTCATTTTGCCGCCCGCCAACTTACCATTTTAGGCCATGTTGTTTCTAAGGACGGTGTCCGTCCGGACCCGGCTAAACTTCGTGCTGTGGCTGCGTTTCCTCGACCTACTTCTAACTAAGATCTGCGCAGCTTCCTTGGTCTGTGCTCCTACTTCCGTAGGTTTATACGCAACTTTGCCTCAATTGCTGGACCTTTGACACAACTTCTCTGTGGCAGTTCCGATCTTTCTCAGTGGTCCCAAGTTTGTGACGACGCCTTCGATTCTTGGCGCCGTATCCTTACCGCACCGCCGATACTGCGACATTTCTACCCAAACGCACCTACCGAGGTCCATACTGACGCCAGTGGGGTAGCCATCGGCACCGTACTCGCACAACGCAAATCTGGCTTCATCGAATTCGTCGTTGCCTATGCCAGCCGCACGATAACAAAGGCTGAATCTAACTACTCAGTCACTGAAAAAGAGTGTCTGGCGATAGTTTGGGCCCTTAGTAAGTTCCGCCCTTACCTCTACGGCCGCCTCTTTTAAGGTCGTGACCGACCACCACGGGCTGTGCTGGCTGTCCTCTCTGAAAGACCCATCCGGTCGCCTCGCGAGGTGGGCCCTTCGCCTCCAGGAATACGACATCCGCATCGTGTATCGTACTGGCCGCAAACGTCAAGACGCCGATGCTCTATCCCGCTGCCCATTTCCGGCCAATATTTGCAGCCTTTCCACCTTCGACGCCTCCTCACCGATGCTTCACATCAGCCCCATGCCTTCCTCGCAGCGTGCCGACCCATGGATCTCTTCTCTTATTGACTTCCTCACCAACCCTACGGCTGCTTCGCCTTCGCGCGCTCTTCGCCGCCATGCTTCCCATTTCTGAATACGTGATAACCTCCTTTATAGCCGCAACTACACCTCAGACGGCCGCAAGTGGTTGCTAGATATTCCCCGTCACCTTCGATCGGAAGTCTGCGCCCATTTTCATGCTGACCGGGAGTGTGCTCATGTCGGAGTGTTCAAGACCTACGATTGCATCCGACTACGATATTATTGGCGTGGCATGTACACATTCATCCGGAAATACGTGCGGTCATGCTTTACCTGTCAACGTCGCAAGCCACCTCTTCATCGTTCTGCTGGAGAATTGCAGCCGCTACCTTGCCCGCCACGCCCATTTGACCGCGTCGGCATTGACTTATACGGTCCCCTCCCGTACACATCGGCCGGCAACAGTTGTGCTATCGTAGCGGTTGACCTTTTGACAAGGTATGCCGAAACCGCAGCCCTTCCGGCCGCCACAGCCTCAGAGGTGGCCTCGTTTATTTTAAACCGATTCATCCTTCGTCACGGCGCCCTTCGCGAACTGCTGAGCGACAGAGGGCGCGTCTTTCTGTCGGATGTTGTGAAAGCACTGCTCACCAAGTGCAATATAATTCATCGCACCACCTCCACATATCATCCGCAAACCAACGGTCTCACCGAGCGCTTTAATCGTACCGTCGGTGACATGTTGTCTATGTATGTCTCTTCAGATCAGTCAGACTGGGATCTTGTCCTTCCGTATGTAACCTACGCGTAAAATACCGCAACGCAGTCCACTACCGGCTTTTCTCCGTTCTTTCTCCTTTAAGGCCGTCACTCTTCTGCTACCATCGACACCATTCTCCCGTACCAACCCGATGCTTCCGAGTATACACCTCTTTCTGAAGCCGCCCGGCACGCCGAAGACTGTCGCCGCATCGCCCGTACTCTCACGACTGACACCCAGTGCAGAGAGGAATCCCGCCACGACCTCAGCCAAACAATACTACACTTCGCCAACGGCTCCCTTGTGTGGCTCTGGATTCCGGCGAATACTCCGGGCTTGTCATCAAAATTTCTTGCCAAGTACCATGGCCCATACCGCGTACTGGAGCGCACATCTCCAGTTAATTACACTGTAGAACCTCTCAACCCATCTTCTGATTGCCGCCGCCGTGGACGCGAAACTGTTCACGTCCAGCGCCTCAAGTCATTCTACGACCCAGCCGTTCTGCCTGCGCCCTGAGTCGCCAGGTTGGCTCCTTTTCTCCCCGGGGCCAACTGTAAAGACGAAGACGAGTATTCTGTGTAGCGGCGGCAGTGCCATCGCTGCGCGTGCTTTGGGCTCGCTTTGCTGACCGTAGACTGTTGCCGCCCTGTCCCTTTAATAAAGTCCCAGTGCCTTCAATAAACCTCCGTCTTACAGTAATAATATTTTATTTCCACAAGTGCACTTATTAGGTACCATTCCACAATATAAGGTTCGAGGCTCTCTTTAGCCAATATTCCCTTTTGCCATGACTTGCTACCGCTACTTGTGCTGCTGAGCAATTTATCATGGTGCCTATTGCTTCACCTTTTTTTCTTAATTCTTAATGGCGCAAAATTGTCATATATTCATTTTAGTAAGATTACCGTTTCAGAAATATAACACATTTTTGTGGACCTGCTTGTACGAAAATAGGCGCAATTACTTCAGTATATTTGCTTGTTTTCGTAAACTTTTCACTTTGTCACTGGACTGTATATTTTTATTCATCTCGACGTTTTAACCCAATTTACTTTTTTTTTGCATGAATCATCGCTGCCCTCCTTGTTGACTCTATTACGGGGACAATGAAGCGGCCAGAAATATCTTAATAATAATAATAATAAATACTTTATTCACACCAAAGAAACAATACAAGACGCGGACGCGCCAAAGCCTCAATTGGGCTTGTAGGGCGCCGTCCGGCAGCAGCAACAACCTGTGTTACCAAATCAATTCATTGTTTTGTGTACTACATTAAAACATATGCACTAGAGCTGTTCAAGCTCGGCAATAGCATCACGTAACTGTCTGCGAGTGTTCAAGTTGAAAACATTATCAGGCATCTCATTGAATATACATGGGATATAATATGACCTCATAGACATACCAAAATGAGTTCGCACTGCAGGGACAATATATCGAGAAACTTTTCTTAATGGGATTGGTTTAACGTTGTGGAACCGAAATTCAGAGTTCCAGAAATATCTGAGTACAGTGACTTGTTTGAACACAATGTCAAAGGAAGGCAGACCTGAAGAAAGGAATACACTTTGCTGTTTATGGGGTATTGAATAGATGACACTCTTAGCCATATTCTTGAGAATACGGTTTATCCTATTTTTCCATGTTGCAGAACAGTTGAAGAAACAGCACATGCCATATCTCAGCAGAGAATACCCCAAAGACTGTGCAATTAAACGTCTTATGGCAAATGGCAGGTAGGCCCTTAGAGCATAGAGCAAGCATGCAACGCCTCTAAGCTTCTTACTGAGGTGTGCCATGTGCGTGTTCCAGGATAAATCACTGTCAAAGTAAATGCCAAGGTATTTCACGGACGGAACACATGTAATGGGGTAGCAAGAACATGCAGTGCAACTGGAGCTGTGCAAAAAAACCGCAGCGTTTTTCGGGATTGGCTTGTGTGCATTTTTAAAGCACACTAGATGAGTTTTTTGGGGGTTTATATCAATCAGGTTACATTGAAACCAATCATATAGATTAGTAGCGTCCTGTTGAAGTTGACGGAGTGCGCAAGAAAAATCTGTATTAGATGAGATGAGGAGGGTGTCATCTGCATATTGATAAATCTGTGATGAAGTTATAATGCTGGGGAGGTCATTAACATAGAGATTAAATAAGAGGGGTGATAAGATGGATCCCTGGGGAACACCACTATATAAGTCTATAGTTCTGCTTTGCACAGGTCCAAGTTCCACCATTTGAGATCGCTGAGACACATAATTTCTTAGTAACATTTGAAAAGGACCACGAAAACCATAGCAAAACAACTTTTCACAGAGAATATCATGGTGAACAGTATTAAATGCCTTCCTGACATCAAGAAAGAGACCAAATGCCACTTCATTTTGATCAAAACTAGAATGAACGGAATCCGACATCTTTTCTAATAACGTTTGGGTACCAGAACCAGCAACAAATCCGTATTGATGTGGGCTAAGCACGTTATGCCTCAGCAAAAATGCTGACATTGTACATAAGACGTGTTTTTCTAAAATTTGTGATATACACGACACGATAGATATTGGGCGATAATTCGTGATATCATTTCTTGCCACCCTTGTAAAGTGGTATAACACGCGCTTGTTTAAGAGAGCATGGTAAGAAGCCACTTTCAATCATATCATTTAGCATAAAAAGAAGGACACACTTCAAGCTTTGGAAGTTTCTGGAAAGGTCGCTGATAAATATTCCATCAATTCCAGCCGATTTGTTATGCCGTAGACTGGAGATTATGCTGAAAAGATCTGGCTCTGTTATGTGTGGAAGAAATGCTGAGTCAATCACAGAAGAAGGAAGTAACGGCGAACGTGATGTGGCACGGGCAATGCGCTGTTCTTTAGAAAAAAAGTTATTAAAATCATTTGCCAAAGAGGATGTCAAGTGACCAAAACTATGCTCTATTGCGTCCTTGACCGGTCTACGCTGACGCCCGCGCAGTTCGTTCACGATAGCCCAAGTTTTGGCCACGTCATGGTGGCAATTGCGAAACTGGCTAGCATAGTAACGCCTTTTAGAGGACCGAAGAAGAGCGGTTACTTTGTTCCTAGCAGCCCGAAATTCATTTCGTAAGTTTGCATTTTTTGGTGAAGCGCGACATTTTGACCACAGCGCTTCTTTGCATCTAATGGCTGCGAGAATGTCAGCTGTAAGCCAGAAGCAATTATTATTTCGTTTTTTGGCAATGATACTTTTTTTGCAGGATTCTTTTAAATTTTTAAGAACCAAAACAAAGTTATCGTAGGCGGTATCTTTGTTATTTCGTGATATAAATGAGTTCCAGTCGAAGGATGACACCTTACTGTCAAATAGTTTTCGATCTAGTATAGTCATAACACACCTGCTATCATTAGGTTTCTGTGCAGAATCGACCTTAGCAAAGTGGCATAGCGTAAAGTAATGATCCGCTAATTTCTTTCGAATGACAGCTGCCATAACATAAGACAAGTCCGACGCGCGTACGTTAACGTGGTCTATGCAAGTTTTACACAAACTGTTGTTTACGATCTCTTCTCTAGTAGGATCTGAAAGTAGTGTTTCTATACCATGATCCGCAAGGGCATTTAGGTAGCTTTGTGCAGATGCTCTCTCAGGCTTTAACAGATCAATATTCAAGTCACCCATTATGCATAGGTTACCTTGGCTAAACCTTTGCTTACAAACGTCATGCAATGCTGTGATAAAATTAGCCACGTTTCCAGACGGTGGTCGGTATATGATAAGGAGATGACTCGAAATGTTGCTGTACGAAATTTCAAATCCCATTGCCTCTGCAGCGTTGATGGAGATGTTGATATTGGAAACCGATAATGAATCCTTGAAGAAAACAGCAATTCCTCCACCCTTACCCATTTGGCGGGTAAGGAAATGCTCCGTATAACCCGGAAGCTTGAACATGCAGGTAATATTGTCAGCAATATTTACCTCTGTGAAAGCAAATACGTCTACTACTTGGTAAAGGTCTTGTGCGATTACCAGAAATTGATTCCAATGTTTTCGAATGCTTCTAATGTTAATGTGAAGAATAGTAAGAGAACTCAACGAAACTGGATGGAATGATTGGAAACAGACGTCAAAACTTGAAAAAGAAGCCATAGCAGTAATAGTGAATTTCCCTACGTCATTTTGTCAATGTCTGAAAGAGACGCGATTTTGATAACGGAAGCCCCCACTTCTTTTCTGGCGAAAACTTTGCCATTCTTGACCCAGACAAATTTGAAAGATTTTTCCTTTCCTCGGATTCGAGCTTTCCAGAACAGCTCACTGTTCATACGGGTCAAGTTTTCATTGAAGAAAACGGAGGAGAGCTTGTGGGACTCATTTAGCGTCCTAAGTTTGCTTTTTACCTGCAGCCATTTCTCCCGTAAGCTCGGGGACGAAAACCTGACCATTACGACCGGAATCTTCCCTTGTCTCGGTGATAGACGGTGCAAGGAGGCTATCTCAGATTGGTTGAAGTCACGTACTTCAAGTGTTTCAGCCATCTGCGCAACTTCAGCCCGCAGGTCTTCCTGTGGCTGAACTGGCAGTCCGCTTATCTCTAGATTGGACAGACGGCTGTACTGTTCACTTTCATTGAGTTCCCACTGAATTCGGTGAATCATCGAAGCCTGTTCATCAATAGTCCCTTCTAGAAATGCAACCTTTTGCTCAAGCGTCTTTGTTGCCTGCACGGCATCGTTGCAAGTCGCAAGGAGCGTGTCGTATTTGGATGCCAAGAATTCTACTGATGTTTGAACCTCAGTAACTGTCGTTTGCAGGCCTTGAATTGTCGTGACAAGCTTCTCGAGTTGCGCCGGCAGAGCCAGGAGGCTATCTATGCTTATCTTCAGTTCAGAAACAACCATCAATTTTTCTTCCAACGCAGCCACTTTTTTAAAAACGTCCGATGGTTCTTCAGTTGGCTTATCATTGGATTTCACGGGAAGTGACTCCCCGCGACACACGCGACATCGCCATTTTTCACGTTTTCCTGGTCCCATGGATGAAAATGTATTCTCGGAAAGACCGGAGCAGTCACCGAGATGGTGCCCAATGCTACATTCGCAGCAAACAGTTCGTTTTCCATCTGTAGGTAGAGCCTCATTACAAACCCCACAACGTGCCATTGTGAACAGCCGAGAGTAATATTAGCAGGTGTAGCAAAGCACACGGTATGACAAGGTACAAATTGCACAGATTGCAGTCGGCGGCATAACGAGACAAAAGGCTAGTGATGAGTTTTCAGCAATGCTCACCTGTCGTACACAAAGATTGCAGTCAGTTCGCAGCAAAAGGTTGCCGCCGACTGCCCGAAATCCAGCCATAATCATACTGTTAAATAAATCGAGCTTAACTATATTAAAACCTTCCTGCCTACGCCTAGAAGAGAGCACATGCATAAATGTGGAGATATCCGGCATTCACAACAGTCACCGCGAAATGATTAGCGGAAGGATTAGGAGCCCCGCGTATTTTGCTTCTTCCGGCACTGTTCCCCAGCCCGATCGTCTCATCTGTTGCTGAAGCCTTACAAGTCATACAAGATCGCGAATCACCGAGTTTACTTTGAGCGTACAAATCTGACGCACAAGGCTAGGATTCTTATGACGATAGTGATTTTATATGGCTCAAGGGCACCTGCTTCCAAAGAGTGCAATGGCACAAGGTATTTTCGTTTTCGCAAGGTGGGACCAAAGATCCATTTCCCAAGCATTTCAACCCGATTAAGCCGAGCTCCAGGCAAGGCTAGGATTGTCTCATTTTTTTACAGTAAAAAAAATTGTTTCCGCAGCAGCCTCGACAAAACTTCTGAACGTATTGTAAAGGCAACAAGCAAACGGCTTTTCCAATGCGCTGTGCGTTGAAAGTGGCGTTTTTGTTACTCCCTTCTTCATTACGCGCACTACCTTTACGACAAAAATGTTTCTCTTGTTTATTTTCACCGCTCAGATCGAAACTGAACTGGAGAGACAAGTTTCATATTTTTTTTTCCAGCACCTTGTATGAACAATATCAACTAACTGATTTTGTAAAAACACATTTCCTCCCCGCCTTTTATCTTATTTACTGCGCTCAGGAGCAGTTGGTATCGCTAAAGGGAGTTAAAAGCGAACTCCTCGATTACTTGGTCCTTTAGGATCGAGTGCTTCAACTCATCCTCGCCAGCTACCTAAATGCGTCCGCCACAGGAGAAAGGCCGCTCCCATATATCTCCTGATAGGGCAGTCCTGTCAAAGCTGCAGCCAACTTATCCCACGAACTTCTAAATCTCACCCACCCGCCAAACTGCCTGCCGCCCCCCGCTACACTTGCCTTCTCTTGGTATCTAGTCCGTTACGTTGGCGACGATCAATTATCTTGCCTTCGCAGCATATGCTCTGCTCAAGCCCATTTCTACTTCTTGATTTAGACTAGGATTTCACGAACTGTCGTTTATTCCGTAATCCAGTTTTCCCTCTCCAGTTTTCTTAAAATTACACCGATCATTTTCGCTTCCACAGCTCGCTCCGATGTCCTCAACTGAAGTTGAACATTTTATTGGCCTCCACGTCCCTGTCCTGTAGGTGAGTAGCGGAAGGATAGAGCTGTTATATAGTTTTCTCTTGCGGGATCTAGGTAAACTGCCATTGAATACCTGGGAAAACCTGCCAAATGCGCTGTGTCGTATTCTTGCCCTTCTAGTTCACTCTCATGATTCCGATCTGCGGCCACTAAGTGCCCTAAGTACACGTAATCGCATACTCTTTCCAACTCACTGCCAATCTCAAACCGCTCTTACCTTCGAAGAATAGTGAACAATACTTTGGTTTTATTCATATTAATTGTACACGCATCATTCTGCTGTGTCCGTATATGTGGTTGAACACGTTTTGCAGCTCATTTCCTTAGATACTAATCAAGGCAATGTCATCAACGAATCACTGATTACTTACGCATATCCCCAACTGTTCGAAATGAAGACCTCTGAATACTTCTTGTAAATAAGCGGTAAATAGCAGAGACGAGATGTTCTCTCGCAGCTTGACACCCTTGTTTATTGGAATTTCATTGCTGACATTATGCATGACTGTGGCGGCTGTGTAGTCGGTGGAGATATCTTCCAGTATTTCAGCATAAGGCTCATCTACCCTGACTCCGTAATGCCTGCATAACTCCTTAGGTTCAGACAGAATCAAAAGTTTTTTAGCATCTATGTAGGCTGTATACGGGGGTTGGTTATATTCTCCTCAATTTTTTATGACACTTCGTATGGTCTATAGTCGCATAGCCTTTAAAAAAGCCTACCTCATCATTTGGTTGATTTAAATGTAAGGTTCACTCACTATATTAGCGACAACCTTCGTAAATACGTTGTGGGCAATTTACAGTAAACTGATCGGTGTGTAATTTTTCAATTCCTTGACCGACCCTTTCTTATGGATTAAGCTGATGTTAGCGTGCTTCCAAGCTGCCCGAACTCTCGAGGTCATCAGCTTTAGCGTATACAGGGTGGCTAGTTTTTCTTGTACAGTCTCTCCACCGGGCCTGAACAGATCTGCTATTACCCGATCGCCACCAGCTACTTTCCATTTTTGCATTGCTCCTAAGGCTCTCTTTATTCATTCTTTCGTTACTGACGGGATGTAGCATTGTTTGGGGTACTGCATCTCTCATTATCGTCTTGATTACGCTGACTACTGTACAGAATTGTGTAGAACTCTGGAACATTTCATATCTTACCTATAATGCTAAAAACATCATCCTCTATCTCTTAGCGCGCACATCTGGCTTCGCTTAAGTATGGTTATCTGCTCACTGCTTTAACCTACCTCACTTCTAAACAGTATCTCCGTCTCCCCCCCCCCCCCCCCCCCTGATAAAGTTCCTTATGTCGGTTGACCTGCCCTCATTCAATGACTTTAATAGTCCTGCCAGTTCTGTTCTGTTTGTAGGGTTAGACAGTTTCATGCTTTGGCGTTTCATAATCATATCCTTCGCCCACTCAGAGAGCTCTTCCATACCCTGTCATATCACCCTGCCGCATATTTCTACTGCAAACTCTCTAATCTTAGCTGCGAAATTATCCTTCACTGATTAAAAATTAAGGACATCGTCCTCAGATAAAGTCAAATGTATGTTCTGCAGAGACTTCCTATATTCCTGTAATTGCCTTATTGACGCTTGCATATGAATGGTCTTTTCCGTTCCGCTTCAAGTATAAGCTAATTCATGACTCTACCATCCACACAACAACCAACCTTTCTGAAGACCCACTCATCCTCTAGAAAATCATGGTGAGAGCAGAGTACGAAGTCGATTGTATTTTGATTCTCACCTTTGGGGCACTTCCACGGCCACTTCCTGTTCTTTCGCTCGCGGATGAAGGTATTCATGTTCGGTCAATTATTCTTCTCACCGAACTCTCCTATGAGCTCCTGTCTGCTATTTCTAGAGCCTGTGCAATAGTCGCTCACTGCCTAGTCTATAGCTTGCTTCTCGCCTACCTTGGTATCTAAATCGCACATCAGTACACCCGTATGCACTGTATGTACGATGTACTTTAACTGCTTTTTAATTCTTCGTTTTGGTTTGGTTGAAACTGCCGCGATTTCTTTGTTCAGTGGCTCCAGTTTTCCCTGTTCATGACGATCGGTTAAGTTGTAAATATTTTTATTATTTTCACGCCATAACTTCTGCTTTCAATGTAAATGTCACTGCTCTCATTGTAGCTGTTACCGCACCTCATTCTTCGCTATTTTCTTGTCATTATCTAGTCATTTGTTGTGGCTTTTTTTGGCTGCGCTGTGCTCTCAATTCTCGATAATCTAGTCGAAAAATGTGTTTTAGGTTCATAAAAGTTGACATTTTGCTTAGAGATTTCCTTTTCCCCTCGATGGCTCTTACGATTCACACATTTTCCCAGTTTTTCATGTGGGTCACGACTGAAACAATGCAGCTGTTCTTGGCCTTTAAGAAATATACGGCAGTTTTAGCACCAGTCCAGTGTGCACTTCATATACGCGCTGGTCTTTTCGTTCTGCCTCTCTTCGCAATCCTGTTAGCTGACGCACGCCACGTGTGGCCCCGTTTATGCGCCGAAGCTCATGCCTATAACCGCAGGCGTATGGCGTTGAAAAGCGCTACAGGTGCGTCCAACCACTGCTCGCTTCACTCGTTATCCTTCGTGTTGCCGGGTTGCGGTTGAGACGGCAACTTTGAGTGCAGGTTGCCTGTCTGTGTTTAACCATGAGGCAACTAGCACCGACGCAAACGCTGCTGAAAAAAAAAAAACTTGGAATTTCAAGCAAGGGCTGTACATCAGCCTTTGCTCTATAAAAAACATGGCCCCCGTGTTGATACTAAGGGGCTCCCTGTCAACCAATGATAGCCTCCCTCCAAACCTGAAACCTGATCACTGGTGACCGCACCAGGCTGCTGAAACACCCTAGGTTAGAAACACCCTAGAGGTAACCTGCGTCGCTAATGCCATTGCAGCCACGCAAGAGCAACAGATATCCCACACATACACATTATTAAATGTTGTTACAGACACAAGCATGTAGCACTGAGGGAACTGTCGACAAGACTCCCAGTACCAAAATGTGGAATGATCGGCCACTTTTTCGTATGATGTTTCTGTGATCAAGGCGGCAATTGGGGCTAGTTGGTCGCACATACTGATAGCTTCCACTTGCTGCTACGAGAACTAAAGGGGAGAACAATGACCACAAGAGATCTGACTTGCGATCGTTATTTTGTTTGTTCTTTCTGGTGGTAGCGTGCGAAATCCACTAGCTTTTTGCGATGCTGTCCTGCTGTCAATATGCCACCGCTGTTTGTATGACAGCGTTAAAGTCGTCCGTTCAGCGAAGAACTTGACGTCGGACGGGCGGCGTTGTTTCGAAAAACTAACGTAAGGCGTGACGTCAGGTGTGTATCTCTTGAATGAAAATAATTTCACAGAGCACGTGTGATGTGAATTAAGTTCGGCGCTTGCTATGAACTGTCGTAACTTTATAACGAAAATTTAAAAAAAAAATTCTGTCGAGATTCGAACTCGTTACCTTTGCGGTACCACCAAAGCGCGCTACAGCGTAGGATACTTAGGCACGCTGATTTGGCACAGGTACAAGGAGGGTGTGTGTGAATGGTGTTGGCAAAAATCACTAATTTGGTAATTAGCGGAATAAAGTAGGGGCTTGCTTCTTAGTGAGGTGCTAATTAGAGTTACATTACATGCACTAACTGCAGCGTAGAAGATTTCAGACACCAGAATGTAGAGTCTGTGTTGCGATAATTGAGACGAATGTGTTAATGCAAACAACGAACAGTGACTGTGTATGAAGATAAACTGCTGATTGGGGCTTTTAGCGCTTAAGTATCTCTCTAATTTTGTATTTATTAGGCGGAGGTCCAGCGAGATTGCGCACGGCACACACGTTGTCACAACTAATCACTTCAAAGAAAGAGTGCTATAGAACAAGGAGACTAGTGACATGTAGTGGTAATCGTTCCTCTGAGAGCTGCGCCACTAAGTGACACGTAGGGGTAGGTGTCCCTCTGCACACGTCATAGCCACCGTCTTTCATAATGGCGCGCTGTATAGCTAGAATTTGTTGCACCATTAGTTACTATCCATATTGGAAAAGAAAGGTGGTTCAAGCTCTCGAAGGAGAATTCAAGTACAAAAGAATTCAGAAGTTCTTCTATTTGAAAACGGTTGGTATTAACTTCTTAAGTAATTATTAGTGCTAATCGCATGCTTGGATATCGAAAAAAACCACTTCTATAAGGAATATGATTCCCTAAGATTACTGTCATATAAGTCACTGGTTCGCTCAAAACTCGCGTATGCTGCAGCAGTTTGAGATCCGTTCCAACAAAACTTAATTTACTCATTATAAGCGGTGCGAAACTATTCTCTTCATTCCATCATTTGTAATTTTAGCCGAACTGTGAGCATTTCAGCACTGAAATTAAATGTTAGCTTGCCATCTGTCACATCTGGCTGTATATCCTTAGACTTTCACTTTTTCAAAAAATATTTTATCATCCTTTTCTTCGCGACGAACTGATCTCCCCTCCCCAATACGTTTCATCAAGGCTAGATCAAATAACAAAGTCTGAATTCCATTATGCAATACCAATGCCACGTTTCAGTCATTCCTCCAACGCTCAGGTGTTGGGTGGAACCACCTTCCCGCATCAACCTCTACAATTGTTGATAACGAACACTTCAAGACCGTATTAGATAGCATGGTATAAGCAGGACCATCTCTTCCTTTTTTCTGCTACCAGTTCCTATACTGTGTCGCTGCATTGTATACACTACATTATCTTCTGCTATTGAGCACATGAAGAACGCATTAGAAAATATTGTATAACTAGAAGCCATAATTTCTCTACTGCTAATTACTGCTAATTACTTTGGAGCCTCCCAGTACGTTGTTTTTGAAACTTAACGACTCCCCTCTATTATGCCTATAGCGCTGAGTGTACACAAAATAAATAAATAAAAATACCTAAAATATGTGTTGTACTGAAAGGTGCTTATCTTAAAAAAATTCTGGTGGACGTAGTTGAGACACGGTATTCACGGCTACGTACAGAATACGCTATACTTACGCTGCGTACTTAGGTAGACTAGCTACTAGCCACATGATCTTTTAAAAAGTTCTCGAACGAGAATTTAAGTTCAAAAAAATTCAGGTATCAGGTTACAGGTGTAGCTTTGGTAATTAAATTCCCTCTCATTATAACTTTCTCCGCTCAAACTAAAGCACCGACGTGACCAATGGTGCGAAAAGAGAGTGGGAAATGCTGCGTGTTTCGATGGTACGCAATACTGAGCGTCCTTCTCGAGGAAGTCAGAACGATAACTATGCTTTCCGAAACAAACCGAACGGGAGGCTTCGCTTTTGTTGAGAAAGACGCACTAAGACAGCCACCTTGAAACATGGGAAAAAAAACCACCTAGGCGCAAATATTTCACAAGGACACAATAAGAGACGGGGAGACAACGGACAGGTGCCATAGATGAAAAACCAACTGGCCCGTTTTAAGATGCAAAACCAACTAGCCCGTCAACATGCCTTACTGAACTAAGACAGCCAGCTCGGCTCGTCGCATGGTCGCACTTCAGCCGTATGCCGTGGTCCAATAACGACCTTGAGCCGCCGTTGCCTAGCAACGCCGCAGCCGCGCTACAACAGATGGCACCCGCCGTCGAAGCCGCTGCCGTCGCCGCTCGCTCCACCAGATGTGCTCCGCTGGGCTAGAGGCAGAAGAGGTGTCGCCTCGTGGGGAACACCTCCTCTCATATATATATATATATATATATATATATATATATATATATATATATATATATATATATATATGCGCTTCGCCTCAGTGGATTCTAGTCGTAATGAAGAGCGCGAGAGAAAGGCAACAACGACAGAACGAAGCTAGGAAGAGAAAGCACGCTCAATTGCTTTCGCAATTGAGCTATGGTTAATCAGAGCTAAACCACAACCAATTTTTTCTTGTTTACAATGAAACTCTTAATCGTCGTGGGCTTACATTTGCGAGTAACTGTGAGCTACAGGAGGCGTGGTGCCATGAGCACGTGAAGCGGCCGAAGCGAGTGGCCGCGCAGAGATAACACGAACAGCCATCACCGTAAACTGGAAAACAAGGGTGACGGTTTGCAGCCACGTATATACACGGCCTCAAACAGTCACGCGATTTCTGGCATCAAGCGCATGACACTTGCGCATTCGGGGCACGCGTGTCATATGTGGCGCAAAAAAAAAAAGAAAAGGGACCTCAAACGCATGTGAACAAGCTTCCGTCTCTTGCGCCGCTGGAATCGTGCGTCACTTGATTACTTTCGACCCGTACCCATGCGATGTTATCAAACCACTCCAGGCACAGTTGTGCAGCGGTTAAGCGATGCGCCACTACCATGCTATGGCAGGTGCTTCCACCGGTGTTGTTTGAGCGACACAGGTTGCTCCTTCCGAGCGACCAATCAGTAATTTTTCTGCCACCTTCCATTGTGGTCAGTTTTCTCGCAATGCGAGGGGCAGAATGTGATGACGGTCACGGTCACAAGGTCACGGGAACTAGGTGTCCATCTAGATTGCTTCCCATGGAATTAGTCGCTCACGACGCCAACAAAAAACACAACGTCGGATTTACCGAAGACGGGAGGCTTGTCGCTTTCCTGTTAAAAGTTCGCACAAGCAACAGTGTTACACGGTTAAGATCCAGCTCACGCGCTACTAATTAATTGCAATCACTGAAACATAACCTTCAAACAACCCTTCATATATAGAAGCGCATAGCCAATACTATATTGATGCAATTACTTGAGGAATTCTTTTTCCGTACAGCGGCCGATTTCGTTACTAAAGGCATTTAATTTGCACGAGTGCACTAATTAGGTAGCATACCAAAATATAAGTGTCGATCTAGACTGTCTTTAGTTTATGTTGCCTTCCCCCATGACATGCAACCGCTACTCTTGCTGCTGAGCAATTTATTCATGGTGCCTGTTGTTTCTACTTTTATTTATTTATTTATTTATTTATTTATTTATTTGATGATACTGTCAGTTCCAAATTGGAACTGTTACAGGAGTAGTTTAATGTACAGGAGATAAATACAATCAGGCATACATTAAGAAAAAAAATAAAGGGAAAGATCTTCCCGAAACCTTATACAAGCAACATCGAAAGCACGATAGCGTGTTCTTATTTCTTATGACACAAAATAGTCATATATTCATGTTTGTTTGTGAACTGTTTGTGCTGAAATAAGCGCATTTTTAATTTAATTTGCTTTCATATATTGAACCCTCAAGGCGAAAGACATTAAAGAGAGGAGTGGTTACAAAACAAGAAAATACATAAACAGATGCAATGCATGATAAAAAATAAAGTATTATCATACTCCTGTTATACAATGTTAGCTAGTGCAGACCGAAAATGCTGGTTATCAACTTCAGTATGTTTGTTTTTTCTTGCACTCTTTTTACTTTGTCAATAGACTGTATTTTTTTATTCTTCTTCATGTTTGAATACATTTTATTTGATTTTTTTTTAGCAGTCATCGCTACCCTTCTTATTGATGCTATTACTGTGCCAGTGAACAGGCCAGAAAAATATTCTCGCCCGAAATCCAGCCAGAATCTTACTGGTAAATAAAAGGAGACTAAGCTAATTCAAAACCTTCCTGCCTACGCCAAGCAGACAGTATATGCATAAAAGTGGAGATATAAGGCATTCACAACCTATAATGCGAAATGATTAGCCGGAGATTCAGAGGCCCCATTAATTCTGCTTCTTACGGCATTCTTCTCCGGCGTGATAGTCTTATCAGTTGCTGAAGCCTTACAAGTCATGCAAGTTTACATTTAGCTTCCCAAATACGGCGCGCAATGCTAGGATTCTCTCATTGCACCTATATTTTCCAAAGATTTGTTTCCGCTGCAGCCTTGATATCACAGCTGAATGGGCTCGAGAAAAGTGGGTTATGCCTCTTTTCCAATGTGTTGCGCGTTGAAAGTAGCGTTTTTGGGTACTCCTGCCTTAATTTCGCGCTTTAGAGTTACGGAAAAAATCATTCTTTTGCTTCCTTCCCCTGCTCAGATGAGATCGAAACTGAACTGGACAGACAGATCGCTGTAGATATCTCAATGTTTTAACATTCATTATAAACAGAAAGCAGTAAAACGGGCGTAAAGTTGTCCTCTAGCTCACACCCTTTAATGAAAGGGTATAACCCTGTTATAAAAGGGGTATTCGCTAGAGGACAGCTTTACTCACTTTTTACTCCTAGATAGGTGTATTTGTGTTTCGAGTGTAAGGCTCATCTACTCCCTGACTCCGTAATGCCTGCATTTCTGCTGAGGTTGGGACGGAGGTAAATGTTTTTTTTTTCGTTGTTTCTAAAGGTTATATATGGGTGTTGTTATTATTCAGCTCATTTTATTATCACCTGACTGACAGTGGGTATGGTCTATTGTCGTGTAGCCTTAAGAAAAGCCGCCGCGGTGGCTCAGCGGTTATGGTGCTCGGCTGCTGACCCGAAAGACGCGGGTTCGATCCCGGCCGCGGCGGCTAGAATTTCTTTGGAGGAGAAATTCTAGAGGCCCGTGTACTGTGCGATGTCAGTGCACGTTAAAGAACCCCAGGTGGTCGAAATTTCCGGAGCCCTCCACTACGGCGTCTCTCATAGCCTTAGTCGCTTTGGGACGTTAAACCCCATAAACCGAACCAAACCTTTAAGAAAAGCCTGCCTGATCATTTGGTTGATTGAATGTAGGGTTGTACTCGCTCTGGTAGCGATAACCTCAGTAAATACCTTGCGGGCAACGAACAGTAAGTTGATCGGTCTGTAATTTTTCAAGTCCTTGACCGCCCCTCTATTAGATATTAAGATGATAGCGTTCCTCCAAGCTGCCGGTACTCTCGAAATCATCAGCCATTAGCCTTTGCGTACACAAGATGGCTATTTTTTCTTGTACAAACTCTCCACCGTATCTGAACAGACCTGCTGTTACCCGATTCTTCACCAGCTACTTTCCCCTTTCGGATACTCCTTAGGCTCTCTTTATTCCCTCTTTCGTTACTGGCTGGATCTCGCATTGCTTTGTGCTACTGCCTCTCTCAGTATCGTCCACATTAGACTGACTGCTTTACAGAATTGGCTAGAACTCTTCGGTAACCTTATATATCTCATCCATATTGCTAAAGCCATCGTCCTCTCTCTCTCTTAACGCACATATATGGCTTTCGCTTTTCTCTAGTTTCCTGTTCACCCTTTTAACCTACCTTTGTTAGTTACAGCATACTTGGTTCCCCCATAATAAAGTTTCTTACGTCGGTTACCCTGAGCTCATTGGTGGACTCTTATACTTCTGCCAGTTCTATTCTGTCTGTGGGGTTAGACGCTTTCAGGCTATAGCATTTCTTAATATGATCTTTCGCCTCCTCAGAGAGCTTGTCGGTATCCTGTCGGACCGTCCTGCCGCATACTTCTACCGCAAACTGTGTAATGAGAGCTGTGCGATGATTTTTAATTGTTCGAACATTAAGGGTGTCGTCCTCAATTAAAGCCGAATATATCTTCTGCAGAGACATCCTGAATTCCAGTGCTTGCCGTATTTATGCTTACATGTTACTGGGCTACCTCATCATTAGTGTTTTCTGTTCCCCTTCGAGAAAAAGCTAGACAGTTTAACATCCCCGCAACAACGCACCTTTCTGAGGACCCTGACATGCTACACAATTCCATGGTGAGAGCAGAGTCCGAAATTGATCGTATTTTAATGCGAAAGCCTTTAATGCCTCATACTCCTGTTAGCAGACGTGTAGGCAGCCGTGTCGACAAACGCGTCGGCAGCCGTGTCGGCAGATTTGTCGGCCTTTCAGCGTCACTACTTAAAAAGAAACTCCGCCGAGGGTGGAAATCGAATTAGAGCCTTTGGCATTTGAAGCGGAGACGCTACCACTCCGCCACGAAGGCTAAAGGTTCGACCATGAATAAAGGCGCATCTAGTGAATGCATGGGTTTCATAAATAAAATAAAAGGAATAGAGTCAAGAAAAATAAAAATAAAAAATAAGAAAACAAACAAAAATAAAAACAAAATAAAAGTAAGATATGAAAATAAAAATAAAAACAATATAAACAAGAAAAGGAGCAAAAATAAAAATAAAAACCAAACAAAATATTAACAATAAAAAAGTAAATAGAAACAAACAGTGCGCCAGGAAACTCTCTCGCCTTTCAGCACTTAAGAGAGCCAAAGTGCCCCCTGAATTTTTTTATTCTCACCTTTGGGGTGCTTCCACGTCCACTTCCTGTTCTTTCGCTTCCGGATGAAGGTATTCATGTTAGATCAATTATTCCTCTCACCGAACTCTGCTATGAACTCCCCTTTGTTATTTCTAGAGCCTGTGCAATAGTCGCTCACTACCTGGTCTCCAGCTTGCTTCTTGCCTACCTTGGTATTTAATAATCCGCCAGCACACTCGTATGTACTGTATGTACGATGTACTGGAACTGCTTTTTAATTCTTCTTTTAGGTTTAGTTGAAACTGCGCACGTTTTTTTCTTCCGGTGGCTTCAGTTTTGACTGTTCTTTACGATCGGTTAAGGTGTAAATGTTTTTATTTTCCGACATTTTACCCTGCTTTTGCGTCAATATAAATGTCACTGCACTCACTGTATCTGTTACCTTAGCTCATTCTTCGCTGTTTCCTTGTCATGGTTTTGTCATTTGCTCTGGTTTCGTTCTGTTGCGCTGTTCTCTCAATTCTGGGTGTTCTACTGGCAAAACGTATTTTTGGTTCATCAGAAGTTGGCATTTTGCTTGAAGAATACCTTTTGCCCTCGACCTGCTCTTAATATTCACGCTTGTTCCCAATCTTTCATGTGGGTCACGGCTGACGTATTAATGTTGCTCTTTGCTCTTAATAAATTCTCCGCTGTTTTAGCGCCAGTCCCGTGCGCCTTCCGTGTACGTGCTGGTCTTTTCGTTCTGCCTCCCTTCGCAATCCTTTTAGCTGACGCACGCCACGTGTGGCCTCGCAAGTGTGCGGAAGCTGATGCCTATAACCGCAGGCATATGGCGTTGTTAAAGCTGCAGGTGCGCAACAACCGCTCGTTTCACTCGCTATCCTTCGTGTTGCTGGGTTGCGGTCGACAAGGAAACAGTGAGCCCGGGTTGTCTATCTGTTTTTAACCAGGAGTCAACTAGACGGAAAACAAACCCTGAAATTTCAACCAAGTTTAGTACAGCCGCCTATGCATAGCAAACCACACGGACCTCGTGCCGTGCCACAATTTGTAGTCGAGAAGAAAGAACCTTCACATATATCTTGCAATCTGCGTTGAGTAATGACATCGGACGGTACCCTTCAACACTTTTCAACCGGTCTGCATCTGTGCTTTCAGGGATTAGTGTGACCAGTACAGAACATTGAAGGTAGAAAGCCCACGTCTTAACCAGCACTCAGAAATTATTAGCATGCAGGTGCTGGGCCAGGTGTAAAGGTTGTATAGAACTGACTCTTAGACTATCTCGGTTAGGAGACTTCTGACCCTTTAGAGCAGAGATCGCCGATCTAGCTTTGACTGAATTAATTGGTCCCTCAATGACTGCACAAAAGACATCTTCAAGTCACTGAGATGCCTTTGGAGGGGCTGAAATCTGTCCCATTAATTGGGTTACTACTGCCCCAAGGTACCAAATATCATAGCAATAAAATACACCAAGAATGCTTGGCGTGTCAGTGTTTGTACCGTGTCCGTAATGAATTTCGAAAACCTCCTTCGGAAGAGCAGCTTACTCTTCATCATAAAACGTGCGGCGGGATGGTTATTGCTTAAAGAACCAGTGTCCACGAGCTAATTAAGGCACCGTAATAGTTTTCTGCGTTGAACTTTTGTAACGGTCTTTTATAATAATAGTATATTATAATAATAATAACCGAATAATATGGGGCACAAGCCGGTCGGACCGCGCAGAGCCACATAATACAAGAAGTGCGCACAAGGCACACAAGGAACACTAATTAAAGGCCGCCGTGATGGATTCGGTCAGCGAGCACACGCCGAGCACTTGGAACTTCGTTCGCATCGTTGCAGTCACTAGGATTGTAGCAATATTCTTGATGTCATCGAGATACAATCCCGGGGGAATTCTTTCCAGCTCATGCAGCTCATTTAGAGCTCGCTCCAATTCATCAACATGGAGACGTCTCAGGATTGAGATCCGTGATGATGCTAGAATAGCCAAATTCTTAATCTCCTGCTTAAATACGTTCAACTTTTGAAAGACTATCAGATCTGCACGTGCCCACGTATTTTTGAAGCGATCAGGTACAGCGCGACGTATTTTTTCTGCTGCGAGGAATCATTTAGCTTCCACAGCTTCCACCGTAGGTGTAGTAGCCGCCGAGTTTTGTTGACTGGTTTATTGCGGTTTAACGTCCCAAAGTGACTCAGGCTATGAGACGCCATAGTGGAGGGCTCCGAAAATTTCGACCACCAGGGGTTCTTTAACGTGCACTGACATCGCACAGCACACGGGCGCCTCTAGAATTTCGCCTCCATCGAAATTCTCCTGCCGCGGCCGCAATCGAACCCGCGTATTTCGGGTCAGCAGCCGAGCGCCAAAACCACTGAGCCATCGCGGCCGGAAGTAGACGCCGAGTACGCCTTCCTACCTCAGCAGACATCATGCAGTGGTCGCTGAAAAAGATCGGCCTCAAACAATATCCATGCACAGTAGGTAATGAGCCAGTAGAAATGTATATCCTATCAAGTCGAGCATTCGAAGACCATTGGAAATGCATCAAAGGAATACTGTCGCCTTTCGGTCGGCCATGGTCAACACTGTTGAATTCACAAGTTGAGTGCGCACTGCAGGACTGGAGTCATAACGTCTGTGATACACTGATCAATCCTCGTTGTTAGAAATAAAATGGGAACAAACACCTTACGGCTCTATGCGCGGAATGGCCACTATAAGTGCTATGGGACAAAATAAAAGCCCTCTATAGCTAGAAAGATATGAGGTCGGTTCCTTATTCCCTGTCCGAACATATTGTAAATACCTTACTTGTGGTCGCTGAATCTTGCACTTCAAAATGGTAATCACCCAGTCAATTTTTTTTTTCATTTAGTTTTTTTTCCCGTGTGCGCCAGCAGCACAGCAACACACAGTTATCACGCATGTTGCTGTAGTGTAGTACACAAAATAAGCTCAATGACACAGTGGGCATAGTTTTCACAGGAAGAAGAGAGAACTGTGGAAAATAGCAATATTAGAGGCGGCCACTCAGGTCACATGCTGGAGGATGAAACAAAAGTTTATGAACGCGCAAAAAAAGTCATAAGAACAAATGACGTAAACAACATCCCAATATATATGCATAGAAGTGTAGTGAAAGACCGATGATGGTGTCTGATGATGGTATTTGCTTTACCACATTTGCGATAAAAATCAGATTGTAATCTCAAGCTTACACATCCCGGCATAATTTTAAAAACAGCTATACACATGTCGTATGGATGATGCTCATCGTGTAGCCCTCGGTGAGCGCTGATGCTTCTGAACGCAGTTTACTGATACGAAAACATTACCAATTCAGGTGCAAAAACTTGATAATATATTTTCGAAGTAGCTTCACGTTTCGTTTGCAGTCGGAAAATTAAATGTGTGTCCTCTTTTGCTGTACTCGATGGAAGGTGACATTCATTTACTCATGTTAATGTTCATATTATTGTTGTGCGCTTTGCATTCCACGCTCTGCTTTTCGATGTATGTTTTTGCGTACATTCAAATCTTTATCCTTACTAGTTTTTCTGCTGACATATCTATTTCATTGATATTTATTTCTTTTTTTATTTCCAATGACAGGGAATTATTGTGCGTATTTCAGTAGAATTAGCTGTTGGGCAATTTGCTAATGTGGATATAAGTTCATAGCTTCATCCTTCTGTTCCTCCTACTTCTCGTCCTTCTTTTACCTTCTTTGGCGTTTTGCAGCTCTCCTGGAAAACTATGAACTTAAATCCCGTTTATATGTTGCTGCTGCTCATAAATGTTCCTCTGACTTGAAGAGTGTTGTCTAGTTTTGTATATCCTGTCCTATGTCGGTCCGATACCTAGTTTTGAATGATGTGATGCCTACTAGCCTACAACTACACCTTCCTTCCCGGAAAAAAAAAAGGAAAATAAAAGTGCTCAGCGGTTGAGAAGCCTTATTCCGATGTGTTTTACTTGAGCCAGCATTATTATCTGTAGATAGCGTATGGTTCATAAATGTTTTTCAAGGGGTGGTAACGGCATGCAGCTCTGTGATTTGTTTTTGTGAGAAAGATCATATCTGGCCGAACCGATGAAGTTCGCTGCAGCCCTGGTTATGGGCTCCGTGACATTTTCTTATGTTGGATATCTTAATTGATCAACGTACCATTATTTTACGGGATGCTTTTTATTTACACCACAGCACAATACATGATTTCGATCACAGGACACCCTGAATTTTTGGAACTACAGTTGCCTTTCTTCATTGATTTTATTTCCGCCAATAATACATTAAATGAAAAAAATTGAGAAGACCAGGATTATCCAGCCTGGTCTCTATATTACAATGGGAACATTTGCAGAAGTGCTTGCTTCCGCATTGCAAAGTGTATTGAAATAGTTTTGAAAGAAAAAACTACTCAAGACTTGCAACTAAAACACTGTCAAGGTCATGTGACGTTTTTCTGCGAGTCAAGCCGACCCTGGCGTTATATATTTGCATTTACTGACAGAAATGTGTAAATTCCAATCTAACATAATAAAGTGAGATTATGTTCGTTTTTTTAAAAAATAAGCAAAGGAAAAATCATCATTGGAAATTGTCAATGAAACCGAGATATTAGAAGGTAAAACTGGCAAGAAGTTATATATGAAATACTCTTCAATATATCGACCAACACTACAAAACTCATGCACATTTTGCGACCCGCAGACTATTGTGTAGCTTGGCTAAAGCAGCAGGAAATATTCTTTTTTTTTTTTCTTTTTGAGACAGATAAAAACGTTTAACAACAGCCACTACAGTCTGCGGATTCCAATGAACATACTAAAAATTATACAACACAAAGTTTTTTGTCTCATTTTTTGAAGTACGGTACGCTAAAGAAAGGACATGATATTCAGTCCTTATATATGCGGGCAAAAACAACTGAACAAATCTAATTACCTAGCTAAAAACCAGTAATCTGTCGATTAGTGCAGATTCCTTTGTTAAAAGTCTTAGAACACTTCAAACCTGAAATTTTCTCCAAAAGCTAACAGCTCACAAAGCAAGAATTAGCACATTGAAATACTCAGTTTCTTCCCGAACAATGGATGATTGAAAGAAGTGGCCACCTATTTCACTAAACAACGCAAATTCTTCCGAAATAATTGGAAATTCACAGCTTCTATTTCGAGAATTATCATTCTCTTCTTGCGCTGTGTTTTTGACAATTTATCTATTGTACTCATTTTGTAATCATAAGAGATCACATAATAGCATTAGCGTGTTGTAATTCAGAGCATTGTTGGTTCTGCTAATTTGCACGTTACAACCTTACGGGACAGCGCGGTGGCTCAGTAGTTATGGTACTCTTCTGCTAATCCGAAAGACGCGGGTTCGATCCCGGCGCGGCGGTAGCAGTTCGATGGTGCCGAAATACTAGAAGCCGGTGTACAGTGCGATTCCCGTGCTCGTTAGAGAACCCTAGGCTGCCGAAATTACCGGAGCCCTCTACTACGGCGTCTGTCATAGCCTAGTCGATTTGGGACGTGAAATCCCACAAAGCTGAGCGGAGAAAACATGCTTTGAATGCATTGCTGTTTATAAACGTATTCTTTTTTCCCTCCCGTTTAGGCCTACTGTAAATTGTGTAGCGTGTCCTACATAAAAATTTGGGGGAAATAAAGCTGCGCCTTAAATCTATGACTCAACAGAGTCAATGGGTGCCTTCGGCAGTCTGGGGTCCTCTTTACCTATCACTTCGCAGGCACGTACACAGTACTTTTCTTTCGCCATGACATAATGCTTTATGACTCGCCCCATCCCAGCACATGATTAGAAGTCTTTTTCGGCTTCATGTCCTTCTTAATCAAAGCGCATCCCTTCGTAATGTACTGTTGGGCAGCCTGGCTTTCCTTCAGCGGCGCAGGCTGCATCTGGCGCCCCAGCTATCGGCGCTGTTGTGTACTCCACCGCACTCTAGTTCCGGCGTTCCCGCATAGCGGCGCCACTACGACAAGCCAAGCGTAGGTTTCTTGGAAATACAAGCCAACATCGCAGATTGGATCCTCGAAGTCGCCCCTTCATGGAGGCCACCTGGGGCTACAGTAGCTTAACGAAGACAAAACATGCCTAATATATTTTATTCCTCCTCCTTCTTGTACTAATCGGCATGGTTAATTGGCGACATCAGTCGATGACGTCAATTGGTAATTTCCATTAATTATAAGCTCTTTCGTGCTCTGCGGCTTACTTTTCGCTGCGCTGATCTCACACAGTACTTCCTGTTACAGCACAGAACCCAAGCTCCTCTGTGGTCGAGGGGCCGCCATCCCGGCTTATGACTAATGGGGCAGCGGTTCGAGTTCCGGCTACAACATTCTTTTTAAGCGCAATTGCTTTTCGTTCTTTACAGATATTATGTAGTGGTCGTGAAATCACCTCAGGATCCTGTACTCCAGTGAAATATTGTGTAGTGACGTCACTGCTTTTATACTATATGATCTTTGCACGCTGTCTGAATTAACCGCACGAGGTTCTCTGCGTTTGACGCCATGACCCACTCAACCAGTCCAAAGTTCTTTCCTTCCGGCATGACCACCCAGATTTTCGTCAAAGGACATTGGTATATTCTCAAACCAGATACACTTAACGCGCTTGCAACGAGACAGATTTAGCGTGGCCGTTTTTATTCAGGAAAAACGAAAGCCCGTGGAGTTTAAAAAATACAATGTGACAGCGCGCTCCGCGCGCCCGGATGCGCCGCGATTACAGCGCTTTCATTCGTGATTTGTAAAAACATCACTCGCTTTGCGTTTTTCGTGCTGCCCAAGACAGGGCTTCGCGTTGTGCTTGGTTCTAAGATAAGCGCCAGTTGATGGCTCAGGAAATTTCGACCACCTGGGGTTCCTTTACGTGCACTGACACCGCACAGTACACGGGCCTCTATCATTTCGCATCCATCGAAATTCACCGCCGCGGCCAGGATCGAACCCGTGTCCTTCGTGTCAGCAGCCGAGCGCCATAACCGCTGAGCCACCGCTGTGGCTGAACATAATCATTCTGGATCTCCCACAGAGGGAGCTTGCAGACTTTCGCGATATGAGAAGGAAGAACGGAAAATGGAAAATAAAGTGCCTGAAGTTCAGACGCCCCACATGTAGAAGTACGTTCATTCAAATGAAGGCAGTGCATCCTAGATAGCCTCCACCTCTGCTTCAGAATGGAAGAGACTTTAATCTGGTTTGTGCTTCGTGCTGGACAATATACTGTGTACAAACCGAAATCAACTGCCGCCGTTTATTGCTTGTTACGATTTTCTTAATTGCAATCTGCACATGAAGCGGCATCCGATTTGTAAATTGCCTCCAGATTAAAACACCTCATTAAAAACCTTGCAGGTAAATTGTTTTCTCAAGAGACGACATTTTGTTTCCTGACAGTGCCCTGTAGAACCATAGAACACTGAGGTAAATAGATGCAGGTTCGAAAACGGCGACTTCAGAAACGCGTTAATATTAATTTTTACGTAGAAAAAATTTTCCTATGAACCGAGAAATGATATAATATTTTTTTTAAGAATCGATTATATACCAATGAACCTTACTAAGATTAAATTAGAGAGTACAAAAAACATTTGACTGCCACCAGCCAGTTCTTGAGACATCAGGTGAAAAAGCAAATTTATTCCCATTTTGACGCATTAAGAACGCCTCTAACAAGCGAATAGAACCTCTACAAGCATTAGGAATGATTAGGATATTGTGGTAAATGAAATGTAACTACGTTCAGTGAGTGCTAAATCAAATATCTGAGAGCTACTAATTCTAAGAGGATGCAGTAAGCAATCCTAGACAACAAGAACTTGAACTCAGTTTTGTGTTTATTTTTGTAATTTAAATCAATATAAAGCAACACTTTTCTAGCGCCTTAGCATTATAGAGTATTGAGGATAATTCAGGCAAATTTTAACAAAATTCGATGCAGGTGTTTATTTTTTAATCCAAGTCAAAGTTGTCACTTTTTTGACGTTGAACTTTGGTCAATTTTAAGGCCATATTGAAAAACATCTGTCAAGTATAGAGCTACAGAACTTACCTGAGGTGAGCAAAAGTAGCTGTAAAATACTGAGAAATATATTCAGCGGAGAGATTGTTAGGCTTCTTGCCCTAAGGCTGCCCTGAAACGCGCCTTTTTTTTGTATCGCATTGTTCCAGAAGCGACGATTGCAATTTTTTACTCAGAAGACTGAAACCGGAATAAAATATTTTTTCACTTTTTGTCGTATAGTGCGGGTTGCAAAGAGTTTCTGAAAAACTACTGTTGTGCGGAAAAAAAAATTATTGTGAATGCAATGAGGCTTCAAGCCTGCAAATTTGCGCAGTGCCAAAAACGACATTGTCAACCTTTTGTGTCGTGAGATTTTTTCCGAGGGAACTACGGTGTCTTGCAGAACTGAGGTTCATTCCTTTGTGTGGACACATTTGCTCATCACATACAAAAATTTCATTGAAAACAAAAAATGTTCCTAGGAGCTATATTACCGTTATATATATATATATATATATATATATATATATATATATAAAACACAAATTTTGGCTATTTCGGCGAGTTAGGTTCACTGGAGAGGTTGCTTTGCCTGCAAGCTTCTCAAACCGCATGTATTTTGGCGCGATGTAGGTGAAATTTGTTGGGCCACAGCGCCGAGGATAATCGCGTTCTCAAAATTCTAAAAACGGATATGGACATTACTTACGGTGGGCTGCATGCCTCTCAATAATTAAGGAGCCCAACGGTAATAGTTTAAAAGTTAACTATTAAATATTGGTTAACAAGCCTGCTATTAGCACGTCTTAGTTGAATTAAGATGTACTACACCACTGACAATGCTATGCCAGAAAAAGCGCGCATCTAATTCAAATAGCTTATTTTAAAAAATTGCAGAAAGTCTTAAGTGAAACACCCTGTATATATATATATATATATATATATATATATATATATATATATATATATGTATATATATTGCCGCAACGCATTACTGGCGCCGCCTAGTAGTCGCGCTCAGGAGGCTGGCACGCGCTCTTCTTCGCCCGAGAGCTCGCTCGCTAGTCGGTTAGCCGGCCGGGCCGTTTCCGCTGGCGCTTGGACGTTGTGGCAAATATAAACCTGCCTACCTGCTTCTGTGACATTTTGGTGGAGCTTGCTGGGTACATCCCGTGTTCGAAGAGCTTTTGGGTGCCTCCGAAGCACCGCTACACACCGTGGACACACCTGTGCACAAGGCCAGCCGCCGCTTGATAGGCTTAGACCCCGAGTGTGGTCCCCTTCTTTCCTTACCGCCAACCATGACGACTACAGAGGCAAGCCAGCCCATTCACCTTCCAGTGAGTGCCCAGCCGCTGTTCTTCCATGCTCCGCGTATGCCCACGCCGTTCCATGGCGACAAATTTGAGGATGTTGAGGACTGGTTGACCAACTACGACTGGGTCGCTGCGTTTAATGCGTGGGACGAGGAGCGAAAGTTGCGGAACATTTATTTTTCACTTGAAGACGCCGCCAAGATGTGGTTCGAAAACCACGAGACTACCATCACCACCTGGCAAGATTGCCGGCAAAAGCTGCTCAGCACATTCGGCAACGACGCAAGAAAAGAGATGGCTGAACTCGCTCTACAGTCCCGAGCGCAGCGGCCCCATGAGAGCGTCGCCATGTTCGTAGAAGAACTGACTCGGCTTTTCAACCGCGCGCATCCGTCCATGTCGGAGGCAAAGAAGGTGCGCCATCTTATGCGTGGCGTTAAAGAACAGATCTTCGTCGGCCTTGTACGTGACCCTCCATGTACTGTGGCTGATTTTAAGAAGGAGGCGACAAGTATGTAGCGTGCCCTACAACAGCGATTCGTACAATTTGATCGTTCTGCGAACATCACTGCTGTGGACTTCCGCTTGCCGATGAACGGCAACGAGAGTGGCGCCCTTCGCTAGCTTGTCCGAAGCATCGTACGTGAAGAACTGCAAAAGCTGCCCTTTCTCGAGCAACACCCGCGTGTTGGAGGCATCTCGGATGTTATGCGTGAAGACCTCCGGCAAGCAGTGCCATCAATGCCATCCCCCCAGCCGCCTGCGCCGCACGTCATATCCTACAGAGGCTTGTTGCGTACCCCTGCGCCAGCACCGCCGGCACCCTACAGGCCCGCTCCTCTCGTCCGTCCTGCACCCCGACATCCAGCTCCGGCTGATGCGCCCGACACTCGACCGCCCGTTCGCAAAGCACACGTGTGGCGTACGGCGAACAATCTACCTCTGTGCTTCCACTGCGGCGAAGCCGGACACGTACTACGCCACTGTCCATACCGTCAGATGGGCTTGCGCGGATTCTCACCGGATGTCCCTCGGCCGCGCTATGGTGAACGACCTCGGGACATCGACCAGTACCTCAGCGCCAACGTCCCACCTGCGTCCCCACCGCGACGCCAGTCCAGGTCGGCATCGCCGCGACAGTTTTCCCCCAACTGGCGTACTTCCTTCAGGCAGTCCCCAAGTCCGCGCCGCGAAAACTGAGGACGGCGACTCTCGGAGGTAGAGCCGCCGTCGATGAGCACTACGACCAACATCTTCCATTCGCCGATTCGATCAAACATTCCGACCTCCGACCCCCCTCACCGACCAGCAGTCCGACCACTTTCCGACGATCGCCGCAGTTTTCCTCCGACGCCCCTAATCGACGCACCGAACGACCAACGAGTCCGACGACCTCCCGACGATCACAGAAGCTTACCTTCGACGCCGCAATTCAACGCACTGAACGACCCGTCAGTCCGACGATCCGTGATACGGCGCACTTCGTCGACGGTGAGCTTCTTTCCGCTGAGATACCGATCGTCGTTGACAACCACCATACGACTGCCCTTCTAGATACCGGCGCTGATTTTTGCGTTATGAGTCGTGCCCTCGCTACAATCCTACGCAAAGTCCTGACTCCTTGGCACGGCGCGCCGATAAGGACAGCCGGAGGGCATGCACTGACGCCGCTAGGCGTGTGCTCCGCCCGAGTCGAGATTCGCCACTTAACTTTCTCTTGTTGCTTTGCTGTGCTGGCGGAGTGCTCCAAGGACCTGATCCTCGGTCTTGATTTTCTTCGAGAAAACGGCGCAATCATCGACCTCCGTGACCTCATGGTGACTTTTTCGACCCAGCGCGCAGTTTCCGACGACTGCACAGCAGACAGGCCAGTTTTCCGGGTATGCGATGATCATGTCACACTACCTCCACGCACCAGCATGTTTTTTACAGTGCACTGCGACAACCCTCCCGCCCTTCAAGGCCTCGCGTAAATGAATGTGAATTTATTGTTGAGCCTACAAGTCTGCGTCGCTCGTGGGGTCTTTTCCTTGAGTAATAAGCGAACTGAATTGCTTTTAACGAACTTTAGCGCCGAATACCGGCATTTACCGCAAGGGGCAGCCATCGCTTACTTTGATGAAGTCGGCGAGCCCTCAGCTCACTGCGCCCTATCGTTGCTCAACAAGAACCCTCCCGAGAGCACTGGCCATACAGTTCGAACTGACGTGAATCCTGCTTTGCCTTTTCACAGGAAACGCCGCCTTCAAGCAATTCTTGACTCTTACCATGACTGCTTTGCCGTCACGTCCAAGGTGCGACAGACGTCAGTAGCAAAGCATCGCATTATAGTTGACCCCACCGAACGCCCTATCCGCCAACACCCCTACCGAGTGTCGACTAAGGAACGCGAGGCTATTCGGGCGCAAGTTGATGAAATGCTTCGCGATGATGTGATCCAACCGTCCACAAGCCCATGGGCCTCGCCTGTTGTGCTGGTCGCTAAAAAGGATGGAACACTCAGATTCTGCGTCGACTACAGGAGGCTCAACAAAATTACAAAAAGGACGTCTACCCACTGCCTCGAATCGACGACTCGTTCGACCGACTCCGCCATGCCCGATACTTTTCATCGCTCGATCTACGCAGTGGCTATTGGCAGATCTAAGTCGATGAACGTGATCGTGAAAAGACGGCGTTCACTACTCCTGACGGCCTCTACGAATTTAAGGTGCTTCCCTTTGGTTGGTGCTCCGCCCCCGCGACCTTCCAAAAAATGATGGACACTGTCCTAGCCGCCCTCAAATGGCAGACGTGCCTCGTCTACATTGACGACGTCGTCATTTTCTCTGCGACTTACGACGAGCATCTCAAGCGTTTGACGGCCGTCCGAAATGCCATCCGCGCGGCCGGCCTCTCACTAAAACCGGAAAAATGCCACTTTGCATTCCAACAGCTGAAGTTTCTGGGCCATGTCGTCAGCGCTGAGGGTATTAGCCCTGATCCAGAGAAGACGGCTGCCGTAGCTGCTTTCCCGACTCCTACTGATAAAAGTTCTGTTCGACGGTTTTTGGGCCTCTGTGCCTATTACAGGCGCTTTGTCCATGACTTCTCCCGGATAGCCGAACCACTGACTCGTCTAACAAAGGACGACCAACCTTTCATCTGGGCCGACGAGCAGCAAAGGGCGTTCGAGGAGCTTCGCACACGCCTTCAAACAACGCCCATACTTGGCCACTTCGACGAGGAGGCGGATACAGTATTGCATACCGACGCCAGTAACGTTGGCCTCGGAGCAGTTCTCGTTCAGTGGCAAGGTGGTGCTGAGCGGGTCATTGCTTACGCCAGTCACACCCACTCTCGTGCCGAAGCGAATTATTCTACTACCGAAAAGGAGTGCCTTGCAATTGTGTGGGCGGTGACAAAATTTCGGCCGTATTTGTATGGTCGGCCGTTTAGAGTGGTCAGTGATCCCCACTCTCTGTGCTGGCTAGCAAACCTTAAAGATCCTTCTGGCCGCTTAGCCCGCTGGAGTCTCCGCTTGCAGGAGTGCGACGTCATTATTGTGTACAAGTCCGGCAAGAAACACAGTGACGCTGACTGTCTATCCCGTGCCCCTATCCCGTGTTCTTCACTTGAAACAGATGACTCCGTTTTTCTCGGCGCTCTCACGACGCCTGATCTCACTTAACAACAGCGAGATGACATCGAACTGCGGCCCCTCATCGATTACCTCGAGGGAACCGCCTCATCGCCACCTCGCCTTTTTACGCGTGGCCTGGCGTCGTTCTGCTTGCGGGACGGCGTCCTCTACAAGAAAAACTACGCTTCCACAGGCATTCAGTACCTGCTGGTGGTCCCAACGCCGCTCCGTCCCGACGTTTTGCAGGCATGCCACGACGAGCTTTCTGCCGGCCATCTCGGTTTCTCAGAGACCTTGGCTCGCGTACGGCAAAAGTACTACTGGCTCAAGCTTGCTGCTATTGTCCAGCGCTATGTTAAGACGTGCCGTGATTGCCAACGTCGGAAGACGCCGCCTGTCAAGCCGTCCGGCCTGCTGCAGCCTATTGGTCCTCCTCGAGTACCCTTTCACCAAGTCCGTATGGACTTGCTCGGGCCGTTTCCTACGCCATCATTGGGAAACCGCTACATTATAGTCGCCACTGATTACCTCACCCGCTATTGTGAAACCAAAGTTCTTCCCAGCGGCACTTCTACTGATATTGCGAACTTTTTCATCTTTAACCTAGTCCTTCGTCATGGTGCCCCTGCGGTCGTTTTAACTGACAGAGGCACTGCATTTATTTCAGCTCTAACCCAGGAAGTTATGCGGCTCAGTGGCACTTGTCATCGCAGAACAACAGCTTACCATCCTCAGACGAATGGCCTTACTGAGCGACTCATTGAGACCATCGCCGATATGCTTACAATGTACGTCGACGTAGACCATAAGAACTGGGACCAGGTACTACCGTATGCAACATTTGCGTATAATACCGCAGTCCAGGAAACGACCCGCTTCTCCCCGTTTCGTTTGATGTACGGTCGCGAAGCCGTTACCATGCTGGATGCAATGTTACTGCCCGATGTCGCCCTCCCATCAGTTGCCGGCGCTGACCAATTCGTCCAGCACGCTGAGGCCGCCCGTCAGCTAGCTCGAATGAGACTCCGGACGCAGCAGTTTAAAGACGCTCAACGCTATAACCTTCGTCACAGGGAGGTAATTTACAACACTGGCGATCAAGTCTGGGTGTGGGTTCCTGTTCGCCAGCGGGGTCGCTCCGAGAAGCTTCTGCGCCGCTACTTCAGCCCGTACGAAGTGCTGCGCAAACTCAGCGACGTCACCTACGAAGTGATTCCGCAAGGAACTGTTCGTACGTCCCGACGGCAAACACAGTCGGAAGTCGTACACGTCGCCCGCATGAAGCCCTTCCACGCCCGCTAGCTTAAGCCTACGGTTCTGCTTGACCTCGCCTCGCAGCATCGGGACGATGCTTTTTCCACCGGGAGGGGCAATGCCGCAACGCATTACTGGCGCCGCCTAGTAGTCGCGCTATGGAGGCTGGCACACGCTCTTCTTCGCTCGAGAGCTCGCTCGCTAGTCGGTTAGCCGGCCGGGCCGTTTCCGCTGGAGCTTGGACGTTGTGGCAAATATAAACCTGCCTACCTGCTTCTGTGACAATATATATATATATATATATATATATATATATATATATATATATATATATATATATATATATATATATATATATATATATATATATATATATATATATAAGATAGAGTCATCAGAAATTGAAAAACATAACAAGATTTAATTCACGACGTTTTTAATTTCTGTTATGTTTTTCAATTTCTGGTTACTTTATCTTATATTAATCAATCAGCTGCCAAGCAATAATTTTTGATATATATATATATATATATATATATATATATAATATATATATATGTATATATTTGGGAATACTGTAGCCCTCACTTGAGGGCCATAACAAGAGAGGTTTTGATTTTAATTATCGAGGAACAAAAACCTCAGGCACCGAGAAGACAAAAAACAAAAAACACGAACACTTAACACTTAACAAACAAAGATGAGGGAAATCATAACAACAGCATGATCAGTTGTCAATTCCCCTGTTGCCTGTAATATAATTCCAAAAGGTTCTGAAACTCTGAAATTTTGAGCTGTGACAATGAATTCCACAAGACCATTCCACATATTAATACATGAGGGGAAAAAGAGTTTTGAAAAGCACATAGGTGGGCAGCTGTAAGGCCGTATTGCAGCACTGTGGTTTAAACGCGCACTTTGTTTTAGAGGGGGGTGAATATATGTTTCTTTGTTTATTTTTAGTTGATTCCTGGTGATTTGGAAAAACAGTTTCAACCGTTGTTTTTTTCGTCGTGTTTCGAGCAGTTGCAGGTCGCAAGATTTAAGCATGTCTGTTACAGAATCGGTCTTCCGATAACGCCAGCATACAAAACGCACTGGGGTTCACTGAATTTGTTCGAGCTTATCTCGCAAGTACACGTGGTGGGGGCTCCAAAGAGAGGAGGCATACTCCAAAACCGGGCGGATAATTGACTTGTATGCAGTTAACTTGAAATTTTTTGGTACATGCTCTAACTTTTTTCTCAAATACGATAGTTATCGATAGGCTTTAGAGCTGACCTCCTCTACATGGATGCGCCAGCACAGATGTCCTGAAGAATTAGTGCCAAATACTTAAAGCTACGTACATTGGAGAAGGAGTTTTCACCAGTTTTGTAATCAAAGGAAAGCTTGGTATTCTTTCTTGCCATATGAGCAAACGTCGACTTAGAGTAATTAATTTCCATTCCCCATTTTACACACCAGTCATATAAACATTGCAGGCATCGGTTGATTTTAATTTGATCAGTTGAATCGGTCACGCTAGAGTAAATTAAGCAATCGTCAGCAAAAGGTTGGATTTTTACAGGTGATTCAACAACACTAGGATTGTCATTTATATAAACCAAAAACAATAACGGCCCCAATACTGACCCTTGTGGAACCCCAGGAAGAACTTCTAGTGAACTAGACATGTGGTTTCCAATGCGGACGGACTGTACACGGCCACTCAGGTAAGCTGCAATCCAGTTCACAATATCTGAATCAATACCTGCATCCGAAGTTTAAACAGAAGTTTACTATGCGGAACCTTATCAAATGCTTTGGTAAAATCTATGCAGATGACGTCAGTTTGTTCGCGGGCATCTAAAGCTGCACAGAAATCATGAATCGTTTCAATGAGTTGTGAAACAGTGGAACAGAAGAAGTTATTCGCCTCAAGAAAGAGAATGATGTGCTTTGCTATAGCGTGTTCTGTAACCTTGTAAGTCACCGAAGTGAGCGATATTGGACGATAGTTGGTCACTTGACTTCGACTGCCGGATTTGAAAACAGGAATCACAACAGCTCTGCGCCAGTCTTGAGGTAGGGAACAGGTTGCCAAGGACTTTCGAAAGATTATTGTTAGGTTAAGATGACACCCATTCAGCATATCGCTGCAAAAATTCACTAGGGATCCCGTCTGGTCCGCTTGTTTTTTTTTCGTATCAAGCGCAAGAAGTTGCTGGAATATCCCCAGTTGGTTGATGTCTAGAGGGCCCATTGCGCAAGCGCCAAAATCATCGGACTGATCGTTTCCATGATCTGTTGTTTTTTTCGTAAATATTGACTGGAAGAACACATTGAAACAATCTGCTATCTGCGCCTTTTCTGTGATCATTTCAGATACATTTTTTATCTGGTCTATTTCTTCCTTTTTATCGCTGAAGTACATCCAGAATTTTTGCGGCGATGACTTGAGGAAGCCCAGGAGCGTTTTGCTAAAATACTTTTTCTTGGATTCCCCTAAAGCTTTTTTCAGTTCAGCACGCAAAATAGACATTTCGGCTGAGTTTCTTTTTGCATAACCGTTTTATTCTGCGTTTCCTATGAATAATTACCCGAGTTACCCAAAGGGCTATGTTGCCTCGTCTTTTTCATGCGGGTAGGAATGAAGGCATTTACGCAATGTTTGATGATGCCCTTAAAACGCTGCCACAGTTCCTCAACAGACTCATTAGATGACGCAAGCTCAAATTCACTAAATGATAGGCTTAAAACATCTACTGTTGTTGTATCGTCCGACCGAGCGTAGTCTTTTACCTCTTTAGGAATAGATGGTCGCCGGCAAGGGTGTGTGCCTATCGGTATATCGACGGATATCATTTTGTGGTCTGACATTCTCGGCTCGACTAACACCGTGCTAACCGCTATTTTGTGAGATAGGAACACAAGGTCTAGGAATGATTGGGAATACGACGTTTCTCGTGTGTTCTTTTCAACAATTTGCCTCAAATTATGACAAAACATAATTTCCAGGAGTTTTGCAGCACTCAAGACTTCAGTGTGGCCGGGCGAGAGAGTTTTCCAATTCATGTGGGGTGGATTAAAATCTCCAGTCATTATTAGCCGCGTGTTTTCGTTCAAATGAGCACACAAAAAAGCGTTTAATTCGTCTAGAACTCAGGCGTGGTAGCAGGAGCCCTGTAAATGCCTCCGATTATGAACACAACGCCAGTTAATAATATTTTGCACCATACTGCTTCTGAAAAGCCACAGTCTATTATTTCAGCTCTAACTGATGATTTAAAAACTACGGCTACGCCTCCACCTCTTGAGTTTTTATCCTGTCTGAACAGTTTATACCCGGGAGGAATAATACAATAATTGAAAATTGAACTATTTAACCATGTCTCTGTAATAATAACTACGTGCGGACTGTGAGACAGTGATAAAGATTCTAGCTCTGTGATTTTGTTTGCAATACTTCGAGCATTCAACGATACAAAGCGTAGCTATGTCTGCCGCGCAGGACTCAACGCGCCTTCCGACGCATTAGCTGCAGAGAAGCCCTGCTGCGCAGTTTGGTCTCTGTTTTGCGGTATCTCTCGGCGCTCCCCTCGATTTTGGTCCGAAATGTAAAGTTTGTCTTTTATTTTCAGTTTTTCATGGATCAAGGAAACCTTCATACCACTGGATCTTTCCGCAGCAGCGCTTTCCCATAACTGCTTTCGTATTTCTACTGTTTCGAGTGCATAGTCACTGCTGACGGAATAGGACGATCCCTTCAGTTTGTAGCAGTTTTTCATCACTAGCTCTTTTTCTTTGCAATCACAGGATCGCATCATTACCGGTCTATTCTTTCCCTGTCTAATACTGCTTAGGCGATGCATTCTTTCTAACGTCTTTACTTCAACTCCGATGCTTCTGCTCAAATACCTTCTTCGTAACAATCTTTTCCAAATATGTGTCAGTTTCAGAGGTACTTTCTTCGACACCAAAAACGAGAAGATTGTTGCGCCTGCTTCGGTTCTCATATTCTACCAATTTCTTGGCTTGTAAACGCACAGCTATCTCAAGAGAATCTATTGCTTTCATTTCCTGAATAGCATCAAGTACACTGGATAGCTTGTCAGTCTTTACACTCAGTTCGCAGATCTGAGCCTTGATTTCACTCGAACTATGATCACTCGTGGCCTGGTTATCTATGATCATCTGCAACAACTCGGCGGTCGAAGGACCGGGGTTTTCTTCAATATCGCCCGACATCATAAGGAGTAACACCGCAGACCAACAGTCAACAACAATTTGGTAAACTCTATGAGGGCACGGCAGGACTAACACAAAACGGTTATCGCTACGGAAAGATTGAAATTCATATTGGGAACGAACCTGCAAAAGCAGCAGCAGCGGCTTAGGCACGCTGACCACAAGCAGAGTGCCGTGACCTCTGAAGTGGCCCATGTCTCGATGATCCTTTAGTACTGTTGGGGCCGATTACGTCACTCACGAGGCAGATGCTCCACCAAAGCGTCGGCAACAATTCGGTCGGCAAGATTGAATGGCAAGATGATGCGGCAAATGCGACGTCTGGTGGGTGTCTCTCGATGGAGCCAAGCCGAAAAAACACGGCAAAACCTGCAAAAGCAGCAATAGCAGCTTAGGCATGCTGAGCACAAGCATGCAGAGTGCCGTGCCCTCTGAAGTGGCCCATGTCTCGATGCTCATTTAATACTGTTGGTGCCGATGACGTCCCTCCACGAAGCATATGCTCCGCCAATGCGTCGGCAAGAATTCGGTCGGCAAGATGATGCGGCATGTGTGACGTCCGGTGGTTGTCGCTCGATGGGGCCAAGGCTATATATATATATATATATATATATATATATATATATATATAAGGGATAACAAAATCTTCAAGGCAACTGATCAAAAATATAATAAGTTGGGGAAGTCACATTGAAAAACTTAACAGATTTATTCAACGTTTCGACCAGTCCCTGGTCGAAACGTTGAATAAATCTGTTAAGTTTTTCAATGTGACTTCCCCAACTTATTATATATATATATATATATATATAGGCAAGCCCATATCGAAGTGTTTCAGGCTATCGCCATCGGAATAAATCATTAGGAAATTGATGTCAAAGTCTTTAAATTATGTTCCCGTTAGGTTATTGTCGACTGAACAAAGTATTTTCAGGCCGCATACTTGAGAAGCGGCTATTTTGGAGTGGCTCATGCTTTCATGAAATGAGCAGATATATACCAGCCCCTATACGTTGTTTCCACTGATGACGAAAGGCATTTCACTCACTTCGGATACCGCTACTCATTCAAAAATTGTTAATCAAGAATTTGATGGAAGCCATGCAAACATGGTCAGGAACCATGGCTCTCCCTATTGCTCGAAGAGGAGTTTTCATTCCGACTAAAGCTTGTGTTCCAAATGCCGCTTTAGCGCGTTTCTGAATGTGCAGCACCTAGAAAAACTCGCACATTCGGCCTCCATCAAGTGGATATGTACTGGCTGATTCAACTGCGAAGTGTATTGGCTGGCTTAGTCGGAGATTAAGATGATTTTAGTTATGCATGGCGTTTGGAGAGTATACAGAATCACAAGCTGGAATTCTTTCTGCGCAGTCAACATTTGCATACTAAACTGAGAATATATATGCCATTCTGATAAGACGTTTCTGCTCACCCGATGACCCTTTGGCGCCTATGATGACAGTGCCACCGGACTTGGAAAACCTAAAGTGACGCCACGGAAAGGATGATTCTTGGTAGATGCAGATGCACGGTCGACCTTCGCTCACTAACAGACCTCATCATTGAGCACCACTGTACACAGACTTGGAGATATTATGGTGTAGTTTCATCAGAATTTCGCCTTAACGGGTCTTCTCTACTAGGATCCCAAGGTTTCTTTGAATAAATCGCTGTTACGAGGGCCAGCGTTCTTGAATATAACGTTATGAAAACGGAAAAATTCAGAGTGGCTTAAAAAGCCAGTTTGGGATGAAGTTTATGGAACAGATTAAAAATGCCTAGCAATGGAATAAAGAGGTAAAACATTCAAACAGGCCGCCTCGGTGCTTTAGGGCTGATGATACTAGGCTGCTGACTCGAAAGACGCAGCTTCGATTCCGGCGATGCCGGTCGCATTTAGATGGAGGCTGAATTCGGGAACTGTGCCGAGTCAGTATATGTTAAAAAAAAACCCTGGTGGTCTAAACTATCAAAAGTTTTCCACTACGCCCCGTAAAACCAACCTGAATCAAAACATTCTAAGACATTTTATAAGAATGTAACTGCATCGATTAGGTGTAAGAGATGTCGGCATGAACACCGGAATGTTAAGGATAAGAAACGAAAAAAGCGTCCGCGGCTGACTGTACAAAAACAAAGAGGGGGGGGGGGGGGGCACGAGAGCGGCAGTGTCAAAAACAAGCATTGAAAAGGTAGTCTCACACCCTGAGCCAATACAGAATTGAAAATCTGTTCATATATCTGACATTTGCATGGAAGAATAGATTTACACAGAAAGGAGATTTGTAAGTTACGCATGGAAGACAACAGTGGTGACAGATACAATTTGTCTTTTCATGTAGCGCTCACAACACTATATATTCAGACCGCTTATTCAGAGAAACTGAGTATTGTGGCACGAGATCCGTTTCCATCAATAATAACAGTCTTTCTGCTTTGTTCAGACTTCAGCCTGGATGCGCCGTTTGCAATAGACTGAACTGCACAGATGTATACGGGCTAAAAGTAATACTGAAATCTGCCTGGAAATTTACACCAGCATGGCACCCCGATCACATCGCTGTTCCTCTAGCCGCGGACCAGGGTATAGCAAGGACTATAATTAGTCCAGACACCTTCTATAAGCAGCTTAAAATGAGTGGTCTTTGCTAATCATAGACGCCATCTATCATATAACTACGACGAATGGGGCACCGAAAGAGATTCAGAAAGAACTACAGCCGTGGCAGCGGACAAACTAAACCGAACACAGCTGTGTGCTGCTAGCCACCGGAATATTTTTGTAACGCACTGCGCTGTCTATTCCGCTTCCTGCACGTGCGTACGTAAATGAGCAAGAAAGAAAGCGCTTGGAAAAGTAAATAGATGGTGCGAAAATAAACTCAGCAAAAAATGATGCAAAAAAGACAGCATGGAATAAAAATAATGAGCACATGGGGCGGGAATTGTTGAGATAAGGATAGAAACATTATAGCGAAGAAAAAAAAAGCTATCTCGTATTAGGTGCGGCATAAAGGCTTGTACAATCTGATATTGACTTTTAAGTGAGCCATCAAGTGCGGCTGGCTCTATAATTTGAGCTGAGGGTTTTGTTTTCGAAAAATATATGTAACTGTAGAGCTAAGTTACCAACTACAGATTAAGAATCAGCTTCCACGTTGGAAAGCGAGAATCACTGTTTTGTACGTCAAGCATTCCACAAGCATGGGAGAATACTCTTGCCAGAATAATTCTTCAAAAAAGTCTTGACAAAAACAAAATCTATGCACCCATTATACGACAGTCGAAATTTTAGCAGAAGAAATTAAGTAAACGCTCCAGGAAGACCTGTAGTGAAAAAGTATCTAAAACATGCATTTTGTGCAGGTGCATCAAAGAAAATGGAATGCGATACCTGACATTTGCTTTGAACAAGCGACGCAAAGAGCATAGAGAATTGTAAAGAATGCTTAAATATCTGCAACATTGGAGACTGGCACAATGAGCCTTATAAAACAGCCGCCTGAAAAACCATTCATTCGCACGTGGACCAGGAAATATCTGCAAAAAGCTCTATACCGCTGCCTGAGATACATTTGCATAATGCATTTGATTCTTTTGTTGTGCAAAACTTAGGCTATGGTCTGCACTTGCAATACAGTCCGTTGCAAAAAGGTATAGGTGCTAGAAGTTGTGCTGAAGTACTCCAGAAAATGCACACCAAAAAGGCATACGTTTGGATCTGTGTTTCCAATGGCAGCAAGAGTACAAACATCGAGGAAATTAGGCTTCCACAAACTATGACAGCTTGAAATGTAGCCTTATCTACCTAGCATAGCCGCCCTTTACCGCACAACATTGATATCAACATCCATGATCCTGCACCGCAAGTGACTGAAAACAAAACACAGCTGCGACAACGGAAAACACGATGTGAACACTTCAGCCGGGATGTAGCGACTGAAACGTTTGTATAAACGTACCCCACGGTGTAGAACTCGCGCTCGTGCCTGCAAGGAATAAATGAAGAAAACAGTGGTTGAACATGCGAATGTGAGGGAAAAAATAAGCTTAGCAAAAAAAAGCACTTTAAAATAATAAAGCGAAGGACGAGTAATGGCATTGGTGCGATAAACAAAAAACACTTATCACGCGGAAAAAAGCAATCATGACGTTTTCGGTGTGGCAGCAAGGCACACTGATACGAACAACTGTCGGTAAGCCATGTGCAACAGCTGGTGCAGGAATTCCTGTTAGAGGTTTTCATTTCGTACATGTATGAGTCAGGCTTGGCTAAAAAGTGCGTTAAAATTGTTTTGCACGTATCTCAAACTGTGTGTGGTAAGTGTTTTATAGGTTGAAAGTCATCAAACGTGCCTTGTCGTTCCGAGAAACTGTGAGCGCCTTTGTAAACTTGATTGCATGTCTTTAAAGTGTAGGATGTCGAGTTCAAGGAGTCTTACTCGTGCGGTCGGCTAAAGAAACACCTCAAAGGGGAAAAACTCATTAGGTCTAAGCTTACCGACTGAGCGCAATATTCAGCGAAAGCTGATTGGAATTAGGGACGGAGTGATCGGCAGTGGCTGGCCCATTTCAACATTTTGCAGCTGGCTTCGCGGTTGGGCGTCTCACAGACACATTTTCACCCCTATGCACTCACGTGAATACTCTGCCATCTTCCTCCTATATTCTTCGATTTGGTCACGTTCCTTGCACACTGCACAGATTTCAGTGCCCACCCACCCAAAGCACTCTCGTTTCAAGTGTTGTCTTATTCGCAGTATAAAGGCCTAAAGACAAAGCAGCATTACTTTGGCGTCGCCTGAGTGTCTCGTCTACTGGCGTGGTCGCTAGGCGCCCACTGGAGAGGGTGACCAAACACATAAGGGCATACGAACTGACGTCTTCAGACGTGGGTGAGTAGAAACATGGATAAAGCCTGTCAATTATTCGTTGTCCATAGCTATTCGTTCTATTCAGCTGCGACGGGAACCAACTGCGGGTGCAAGGCTGACAATAGCACGGGGACAGAAGTGGCGCTGGTCCTGCCTGTTCTGGAGCAGGACTAGCAGAGCAGGGCAGGGCTTGGATGTCAAAACTGGACGTGTTCTCTTGGTTAGGCGACTCTTCTGTGGCGCACAGTGGTACCAAAAGCTGTGCGGCCACATTTATTTGAGCTGATGCCGTTCCATGGACGAAGGCGGTTTGTGCCAGCCTTGAAGAGCCGAAAAATATGGCTGCCGTTCGAGTCTAACGCCTAACCGTTCTATTCTGCTCATGCTCGCCAAGCTATTCTTCCTCGCGCAAGCAGAAGCAATGGCGCTACAGGGGTCCCCATCCAGCACGAACGCGAGGTTTGCGTGACAAGTACAGGTGACAGGGACAGAAAAATGTAAAAAAAAGATAGTATGTACAAATTTCTACAGGCTGGTCAAGTTCAGGTCACTGGTTCCATGCGGGGCCGTCGGGTAGGCGGTGCAAATTGAGGAAGGCGAGCCTGGCTTCTTCTCAGCGGGCGATTGCTGCTACAACGTCTGGGTGTAGGCGGAGCGGCCAAGTAGGTAATGCCACCCAAGGAAAGCTGGGTGGCTCGTTTTCTGCTTCAGTTTTCAGCTCGTGTTCTGATTCGGATTGGGTGGGTGATGGTCGCGACTCAACCATGTAGGTGAAGGAGACTGTAAGCCAGCGACGGGAAGTGCGGCATCCATGCGATGAAGTGCTTGGTACAAGGTGGCGAGATCGACTGCAACGTGGCCGGTAGTGGGGTCTGAACGTAGGTATTAGCTGGCTGCTGTGCTTACGACGCAAAAACAACGCCATATGTCGCTGAACTTGCTGTGTACCGCTACTCTCATGGGCTGTGGTGCAGTGAACTGTTGCAAAGCGCGGAGACGGAGCCGAAGGAGGCGAGTTATGATTGCTAGCCGCAGTGATGAGAGCGAATGCGAATTTATCGGCAGCGTAGTCAGTAGATGCATAGGAGCAGGGGACGGCATGGTCACAATCGGCTGTGACGGATGGTGCAGACGACACCGGCTGCGGTGAATGCGACGCACGGTGGTGTCTCGCTGCCTCGTGGAGAACAGGGGCTGTCGTGGTTGTCTCGGCAGTCGCAGTGGAACAGGCATGATTCGCGGTGTCGGATTTAGAGCAAGCGGTCTGGCGCGATTGAGGCAGGTCGTCCGGTGCCACTAGGCAGCGTTGAGAGTGCGGGTGGCTGGCTGCAGGAGGCTGTGTGTGGCGCACCGGGGGCACGGACGGAGGTGCCGATGAAACGTGCGCGGAAGGCGATGGGGATATACAGGTCGAATAACCAGTCGAAGAGATGGCGCGCTCGGTGAGTGGTACCTCAGCGGGCAGTAGTGCGAGGGTACTCACGGGAGTGTGCGAGGATGGCTTAGCTGGAGCTGTTCTCGGACAGATGCTTGCAGCCGTATTTGAGTCCGTTACCACACTATGCGGCGGAGTGCTGGCAGCTGGGTGGTGGATTGGAGCACCGTAAAAGCGGAAAAAATGCTTCCTTCAGTCCATCGAACATGTGGCCGTCCGGCGGGGGAAGGTCGAGCTGGTCAAAGATGTTGGCGGCATGTTCCACTTGACGAGGAGGAACCGCCAAATCTGGGACGACACGCTGTTGACGCATAGCTGGGCCTTCATACGCGCCAAACATACGGCTTTGTGAGCGGAACAGCCACAGCTGGACTTTGAACGGGTCCCGGGGCGGGATAGGGCGCCACTCATGTTGAGGTAGGTCCATGGCGAGGAAGGAACTCGAAGGTAAAGCTGCGGTGTGCTGGTTGTGAGGGCGTTCGAGCTGTCCTAGGTCACCAACTTTGTGGCGCACAGTGGTATAGAAGCGGTGCGGCCACATTTATTTTAGCTGATGCCGTTCCGTGGACGAAGGCGGTTTGTGCCAGCCTTGAAGAGCCGAAGAATATGACTGCCGTTCGAGCCGGGCGCCTAACCTGTTATGTTCTGCTCGTACTCGCCAGGCTCTTCATCGCGCGAGCAGAAGCGGTGGCGCTACACTTCTGTAGATGAGTCGGAGAGGGTGAAGGAGTCTGGTACGTCGGATATTTCGTCGAAAAAAGCAATGGTCGTTCCTTTGTTTACCTGTCGGTATGGTTTGCTGAAGCTAGCCGGCAGTACTTTGGCTTGGCTTTTGCGGAAATGAGCGATGCCTCTTGCGATGCCGGTTCCTCGGAGGAGAAGCAATTGCATGCTCTCCTCGACGACCACTTCAGTGTTATTCGCTTCAGTGGTGCTTACGGTGGCGATGACGCTGGAGTGGGGTGGGACACTCACTTGTTCCTCCAGGACACTAAACGCAACGTGATGTTTGGAGCTCTCATTGAAGGGATGGCCTCGTCCGTCGAAAGCGTGATAAGCTTGAATCGCAGGTCGATGGTCACATGATGCTTATTAAGGAAATCCATGACCAAGATCACTTCGCGAGAACAAGCCGTAGCACAATGAAAGTCTCAGGATCAGTATTTCGCTTGACGTTTGCTCGTGCTGTGCATCGTCCCAGTGGCGTGATGAGGTGGCCCCTGCGGTGCGAATTTGTGGGCCGTCCCAAGCGGTCGTGAATTTCCTCAGCTGCGCAGCGAATGTTCCACTCATTACCGAATGATCGGCTCCTGTGTTGACTGAAGCAGTAACTTTCCTGCCGTCGAAAAGCACTTCTAAGCCGGATGTCCTGGCTCTTGCGTGGCACGTCGGGCTCGGTGTCGGATCACGGCTTTGTCATGTTTGTGAAACGTGCGTAGAGCGTGTAGCCGAAGATGTCCTTGGTGCCAACGTCGTTTTGAAGACGATTCACGTCGTGGTCGAGACTCTCATTGTAGGCGGCTTTGCGTGTTGGGAGCGGCGTCTTGATGCGGTGGGGTCGTTGGAGGATCTTCGCCGTTTTACTCGTGAGCAACCTCACCTCTAGAGGTTGCTGTTTTTAGTTTCCCCTGCAAGGGCTGGGAGACCTTCCTCGTACCACGGCTGCGTAGCTGCGGTGTTGTGGCGCAAAACGCGAGGCTGACGGCTAAGGTGAGCGCGAAGGGCGGCTCGCCGTATACTGCTGTCGACGCAGGTATTCTTCAATTTTTTGCGGACGTTGGCCGATTGTGTGGTCGTGGCGCGTCACGAAGTCCGATGCCGCGGTACGGGCCCTGACGAAAATTATGACCGGATACACTGCAATGAAAACACAGCGGGCGCTTGTCGGAAGTCCTCTAGGCGTTGCATTTCCTTGGGCTGGAGAGTCGTTCGCTAATTGGCCAGGCGGAGTCAGGGGGGCGGCACTCGGGAACAGCTGGTTCACGTCTAATAGGCGGATTTAGGCTGTCTCGTTGGGGAATACGACTGCGTTCTGTAGCGGCGCAGGTTAAGGCTGGAGCGTCAGCTGGAGGCGAAGATGACGGGGAGCCAAGGTTATGCTGCACTTCTTTGGGACGATTTCTTCATGGGTCGCAACTTGAAACCGGCCCGAAGATGCAACAGGCGACGAAGCTCTTCCCGTAAAATTTCGCGGATGACATCCCGCAGGTTGCCTCCAAATGCTCCGTACGTCATCCGAGAGGGTCGTTGAGTTCATTTGGAGCTGTCGAGGATAATGGCGGGTTCGTGCCTCCGAAGTTGTTTAAACGGTGGCTGCTTTCCTGGTGAATTAAGCGATGGACCTCGGCGGATTGCAGGTGAGATGAACGAAAAGTGCCTCTTTAGCACCGCGCATCAAAAGTTGCACCTTATTATTTTCCGTCATGTCAGGATCGACATGTAGAAAAAGGCGCTTTATGCCTTCTACTTATGCGGTAACCGTCTCGTTCGGGGGCTGGATGCGTGACTGCAGAAGCAGCTGAGCTTTCTCGTTCCTGACAATGCTTGTGACTGCCTTCAGGAACTCCCGCTTGAATTATTCCCACCCCGCTTGAATTATTCCCACCCCGCTAAAGAAGCTTCGTGGTTTTCGAACCAAATTCTCGATGGTCCTTCCAAGGCGAAGACAAAATAGCCCACTTTAGTCTGGTCATCCCAACTGTTGAACAAGGTGACATGGTCAAACTGTTCCAGCCATTCTTCAGGATCCTCTCCCGGTGAACCGTTCAACGTGGGCGGCAGTCGGGGCTGGTGCAAAATAGGGGGGCTGGTGTCGTAGCCTTGGTTGACGTCGGAATTTAGGGGTACTTCTTTGCTCGCGTGCGGTCCGGTAGTAGTCCCTATTTTGGTGGACTTCTGTGGAGACGACGGCTGCTTCCCACTTCGTCTTTGGCTCTTTCTCGTGATCTTCTTCTTCGAGACGGTTCGGGCTGTTTTGGCGGTTCCCAGGAGGTGAGGGTGACAGGGCCATCCGTTAACACCTCCACCAGATGCCACATAGTGGTGACTGCAGTCAAGACAGCAGGAATACAGAGAAAAAGGCTTCTAAACAAAACTCTTCATTTGGGCTAACTTGCGCCCAAAATAGACTGCATCACTCGACGATGGCATAGCAACAAGCGTGCTCGGCGGTTGCTGAACAGAATGCCCGGTGCTCTCGGCCATGCTGAAGTTAAAGGGAGGTAAAGCGTGCAAAGTTACTAGAACTTTATGGAACAACGTAGAAGTGACTCCGCCTGGATACGATAAATCGAGATAAATCTGAAGGCTTTTTGGATCACAAACAAACTCATACTGTGGCGCACCGGCAGCTTCGAAGAATGAACAAACATTTCAAAGATTCGCGGCAATATAAACCATTTTCTGTCAATCAGGCATTTGCTAACAACGCCATACAATCCTGAGTCCAATACTACCCTAAATAGAATAAGCAAGAAAGCGTTCGGATGGACACCAGCTCTTTTGTATGCGTACTGATGTGTACCGCAGGCTAATGGTGGCTTCTCTTCGTGCTAGATGTACAGAGATCCGTCAAGGCTCCGCTCACCATACTTTAGGTGGGTTGAACGTGTGAAAGCTACTCAGGCTATTGAGGACGCCGCAGTGAAAGCCTCCGGAAACTTTGACCATCTCGGGTTTTTTAACGCGCACTGACATCGCATGGTACATGGGCCTCTAGCATTTCGCCTCCATCGAAATGCGACCGCCGCGGCCGGTATCGAACCTGCGTCTTTCAGGTGAGCAGCCGAGCGCCATAATCACTGAGGCACCAGGATTTGACCGTGCTTAAGGAGCTGTGGGCCACACGAAGGCTACGTTAGATCTGAAGGCGACACACAAATATTCTTGATCTACCGGACAAGCAGGAAGAAACGTCAAGGCTCGCTCGTCGCTAGAAAGGTGATAGAGAACTGGAAGGACTACAATGTTAAGAAAAACCCTAATCGGATTCTCAGTCCTGATGATTGAGCCCTTGATTCCTTTCCAACAGAAAACAATAAATTGTTATGCATTGGAAATGCCTCTTCTTGCCACTGAAAAGAAAGATGATAGATATCAAAAATTCTCAGAAACACTAATAAAGCCCTTCGCATGCAAATATGTCAAAAAAATATGAACAGTTCCGAAACAGGAATTTCTCAAGATAGCATGCTCCGTCGTTTATTTATTTATTTATTTCAAAAATACCTCAGGCCTTACAATAGTCCCAAGCAGCAGGGGTGTAAAAATGCGCACAGAAGGCCATTAATTGTAACAAATAACGGCATAAAGTAACAGAGTAATAAACCAAACGCAGCTCTTAAACAACACATGGCTAAGTTAAAATACAAATTATATGGATACAAATACAAGCAGTGAAAATACATAATGCAGGCAAACAGAAATACAACTACGAAGAAGCAGTTAACAATCAATTGCGTGAACAGAATCTGCGCTATTGAGAAGGTTTGGTGTCAACTTGTTCTAATAATATATAGTCAGAGGGAAAAATGAGTACTTAAATGCATTATTAAGGCGAAAGCCTTTAATGCCTCATACTGTCGTTAGCAGACGCGTCGGCAGCCGTGTCGACAGACGCGTCGGCAGGAGTGTCGAGAGACGCGTCGGCAGAAGTGTCAACAGACGCGTCGGCAGCCGTGTCGACAGACGCTTCGGCAGATTCGTCCGCCATCTAGTGAATGCATGGGCTTCATAAATAAAATAAAAGGAGTAAAGTCATGAAAAGGAAAATAAAAAAATAAAAATAAAAAGGTGTGGAAATAAAAATAAAAAACAATAAAATTAAGAAAAGGACCAAACAATAAAAAATAAACAAAATATGAAAAATAAAAAGTGAATAAAAACAAACAGTGGCCAGGAAACGCTTTCGCCTTGCAGCACTTTAGAGAGCCAAAGTGCCCCCTGAATTTTTTCTAGCTATGTAGCGTGTACATGATCAACAAGGCAAGGGCGGGGGCTAGTTGGTATTTCATACTGAGGAAATCATGCTTTATGGTACATAAAGACGTGAACACAGCAGAACGAAGCTCGTACTTTCAACTGATTTGTTTAAAAAGACGTGGCTGTTTTATACACGGCTGGGTGATATGAAAGAGCCAAGAAAAAAAAAACTACTTGCATCCGTAAAACTACCTTCGACATTCCACCTATAATCTGGCCCGTGTCCTCAACCATTCCATATCGGAATCTTCGAAGGCTCTTGACGGTGTGCTGAAGCAGTTTTCTTTTGCAGTAGTCGTGATCTTGAAGTCTTCGATCATTTCTCTTTCCGTTTTTGTTTTCGCGTGACCTAGCATGGTGGTGGTGGCGTCCAGGTAAGGCTTGCATGTTCCTTCGGATTTTGTTTTGGCGTGACCTTGGGTGGATGGATCGTTATTATGAGGATTCCATTCGCAATGCTGACAGTGGGAAGCCAGATTGCCGGGGTGCGTTGTCTGGCCACACGAGTTGGCGCGTTTCCTCAGTATTGTGTTGATGTTGATGCAACTTCCGGTTTCTCCTAAGTACCTCTTGCCGCACTTGAGCTGCAAGTCATAGATTACTTCCTTGTCGCACGGAACGGTTGTTATTTCGTGGGCGATTTCGCATGGCGCTCTGCGTTCTTCTGGGTTGTTGATTTTTGCGCACATGCCGATAAGTTTTCTGCGGAAAAAAAAAATGCTACGGGATATTGCGCTTGCCTGCTATTTTTTAAAGTCCCTGTGAAACCTTGCGTTTTGGGGTATAACAATTGGCCGCACCTTTTCCTTAAGGGGTTCGCGCTTCGCCCATCTGTGTTAACGTCTTTTTTACCCCTTAGCGCGATTCCTCAGTATGTTACTGATTGTGCGTGATGATTTCTGGTTTGGCGCGTTGTAACAGGTGTGACGAAGTGGTTTGGGCTGATGGACACCTTTTGGTTTTTTATCAAGGAAAATGTTCTCATTCTTTGTACCTTCCGGCGCAGTTGCAAGGTGTGAATCCCGCGATTTCTCATGAGGTTAGGTGGCGAGTGAGTTAAACTATACTCTAAAGAAGTAGAGTGGATGGCTTTCCATTGAATAATTTCTAATGCTTCAATCTTAAGTTTAGTGTAGGGTTTCCAGACGGTCCATTCGTATTCTATGGTTGACCGTATGATTAAGCTGTAAGTTTTCGCGGGCGGTGCTAGTTTTCGCTTATATCGAAGATAGCATAGCTTAGAAGGGCTGATAAGCACATGTTTGATACATATTTATTTCAGCTTAGTTTATTAGCAATAGTTCAACTGAGATACTTATACCCAACTTCACTGAGGAGCTGAGAAGAAACATGATAGGGAAACAGCACGGAAGTCTTTTTGTTAGTTATTACCATACACACTGTTTTTCGACATTTAGATTCATGTCCTATTATTTACGACATGTATGTTCTGAAAGTTAAAGGTCACCATAAACCTCGTTCTCCTGACCAGTCATTTCATGGAATAAGTTGCAGTCATCGGCGAACAATTAAATTTGTACAGGTTTAGCTATAACGTCCGTAATGTCATTTATATATACCAGAAAGAGTAATCGCCCTAAGACGCTTCCCTGTGCGACGCCTAAACTGACTGGAAGGTGGCCAGAACAGAAACTATCAATACAAACAATGTGCGGTTACAAAGATAAGAATGTATCCAACAAATTACAAACTTAAGACGTGCAATGAGTTTTGGTTTATAAATTAGTTTGGCATGAGCAACGAGGTCTCCCTATTGAAAAATCCGGTATCGCGGCAAACCGGATTTTACCGGAACATATCGGTTTCATACCGGTCCGGTATCACTCTCATACCGGCGAGACCCGTCCGGTTTGATGGCTATAGCGGTTCATACCTGTCCGGTATCGATCCCAAACCGGACAGACCGCTCCGGTACGGAGCTCAAACCGGACATACCAGCCTGTATTCAGAGCGATATGTGCTGCGGTTTTGGTGCTTGGTCTGCAGATTGACTGTTGTACGCCAGTAGATGTTTTTTAGGGGAAGGGGGGGGGGGGGGGTTAGCGTGCGCATAAGTGCGATAATCGACACATACACGGTTTTGTTGAAAGGGCTAGGAAAAGAAAAGGGCTAAGCGTGAGCATCTCAGTGGCAAAACATGCAGTTTGCGCATGAAAGGCGGGGGCTGCATGAAGGGGTTTTGCGGGCAACCGCCATATTGGCTTCGCGAGCAGCACCCTGACAAAGCCAGGGCGGCTGTGTGCGGGCAAACGGCTAGTATACATCCGCCAGCAGCCTTCCTAAGTCCTGCGCAGATTACTCTGGATTTCACAGTGCAGAACTTCACGACTGGCTGATAAACATGGCGAGCCTCCGGTGACTGCGCCAGAGGCTCCAAAAGGTTTGTTACTGCCGCGTTCATTGCAGCAGCTGTTCGCTAGCGGCAGTCTGTAGCGACGCATCGATGAAGAAAGAAAATTCTTGGTTTTCGTGCAGGAATTCTTTGCACTTCTTCTTCGTCAAGTGATTGCCCATTGATAACTCAACTTGTCCAAGCGCCATCGCGAGCGGCCCCACCCTTCACTCTATCAGGAAGAGATACTAATCACTAGAGGCCGGATTTTTAGGCACTAAAAAGCACGTTTTAGGCGCCATAAATAGGCGGCTAAAATTGCATTTTAGGCACCTAACGGAGAAAAATAGGCACTATAAACTTTATCAACAGTGCACACAGTTCCGAACTTTAGCGCGCAATATCTGCCGTAAAATAAAACAGAAACACAGCAGGAATGATATTTGGGACCTTAAGCAAGGTGCGAACATTAGAAGGCGTTTTTTTTTTTTTTTACGGCCGTCGCGCAACTTTTCGTACAATACACATGCTTCAGCAGAGCAGAAGGGACGGTTAATTACCAACCCTGCTAAAACACTTTGGTATACCTCGAAACAAACAATTCGCTTGTCGTGTACAAAAGTAGAAACAATTAACACCTTAACAGGAGGACATGTATTTAGAAATTGATAGAAGAGCGAAGAAACCATTTCGATTTAAGGATCGAGAGAATATGGCGCGGGAGCGATGCCGGAAGAGTGGCCTTCATGCAAGCATTAAATGAACATTGTTTGAGTCATTTACTCTATGGTTTGAGTGCACGAATGCGTTTTCGTGCACGACTGCCAGCTATCTAGTGTGGCCTACTCCAACAAAATTACCGCTAAATGCCATTTGATGAAGATGGCATGCGGCTGGGGCACAAGGAACGAAAATAAGGCGGGTTACCCAAGAGGAAATTTTAATCAGTTAACTCTTTCGCTACCGCGCCATAGGCCATCGATCGCATATGATCGATTCAAATCGCCTGCGCGAAAAAGCTTATTTTGGAGAGTCGTGAACGTGCTCCGCCATCTAGCTAGCAAGCACAACAACTGCTCTTTCGATTGCAGCCTTGGTTTCAGTGTTTTGACATGAGGGGGCGCCGTAAAAAATAAAACTTTGAACGGCCGCAGCGGCGTCAGCCGGAGAAAATGGCGTCCGCGTCGCCGCGCGCTCCTCGAAAACGAAAGCTGACACCGAGTACGTTGGCCGGTTTCGGTTTCGTTTTTTGCGACGAAAGAAGCGGTTATTAGTCGGGCAACAATGTACAAACGTTGGATTTCGGTTTCGAGAGCGAGACTTCGCCTCGGGAGCCTGGAACGTCAGCGCGTACTTGCATGTAAGTTCTGTTTTCGTTCGCTGTGGGTTTTCTGCGGTTCATACGGTTTGTAATTGATGAGAGTGGTTTATTTTTGTGCTTCAGGGTCTTGACAACGTATGGCGAAGGCAGTTTGCCAAATGCTCAAGGTCGCGTCGCGTTTTTCAACCAAGACTACAGCTAGGTGCCCATATCGGCACATCGCTGCGGAGCGGCGCTCGGAGATTAGCTCGACTTCTCGACTTTTTTTTGAAGCTCTTCACGGCGGAAATGATGAAGACCGTGTGCGGAAACACTAATAAGTATGCATGGATGAAGATTTTCGCCAAGTTCGGCATGACGGCTCATGGGAAGACGTGAATCTGTTGGAGATGCTGATGTTCATTGGAATCAACATATACAATGGAATTGTTGACCTGCCGCGACTTTATTTCTACTGAAATACCAGAATAATCTATTCTGGCCCTCTGCCATCAAAAATAATTTCTCAAAATTGGTTTTTCGTTTTGTTTGTTTGTTTGTTTTTTGCACGTAACGGACCCGGATGATTCAGTGGCGGCAGCATCTATTGGCAACACTTGGAAAGTGTCCTGGCTTTCGAACCACATCGCTAAAACTTATTTCATTGATTCTGATGTTTTAGAGCTTACCTAAAATGCCAAATTTTATCAGCTGGTTATCAGGGAGCAGCTCATTCAAGAAATCTCCGGGTCTGATGAGGAAAATGAAGTCCACGCCCCCAATCCTCCCATAGAATCCATTCAACACCAACCAAAAAAAATTAAAAAAAGAAGAAACTGCAAGCTCGGCTATCAGAGGACAAGGGAGGAACAAAGATAAAACCTTATGTGAAGCACCTGTCAGTCTACCTCTGCTTCACATCTTCACCCCTGATTGCTCTTCACAGTGGCACCACAGTCAGGACCCCTGACTTGACAGGCCATGGAAAGTGCAGTAAATTTTTCTCATAGCTGAAACTGTGAATAATGACAGCTATAAACATGTGCAACAGTTTGTATATTCCAGTTTTCCTCTAATCAAGTTCTGGCTTAGTGCAGCCGGTAATTTTTGTTTTTGCTATATACTTTTTTTGTGTTTTTAGCAAATTTCACAAATAAATGTTCATTTACTTTCGCACACACAACTCTTCTGTTTGCTTCATTCAGAAGTGTAACTAATAAGCTACAATTTCATGCATTGCAATATGTGCTGGGTGTATTAGTTCTTGTGAAAAAAAAATTTCTTTCCGTACACTCCAAATCGTCCATTTTTCTGCGGTAGCGAAAGAGTTAAACAGTTTCCAGCAGGTTTATGGAACATTTTACTGTTGGTTTCAATTGGATCCAACAGGGAATTATTTGCAGGAACCTGTAACTTACTCCGTATATTTTCCGAAATGTGGTGCCATCTGGTCAACTACCACTTTAACAGCCAAAGTCATCAAGAAGCTGCCACGATAAAATGGCAGGAAATAGGAAAAAGGTTGCTTCTATATTTTCGCCTGACGTGGTTGGTATTGTGTACGCAGCCGGCGTAGGTGCAGTGTTCACCACAGCCAACTACGAGGTCATCTAATGTTGCAACGTGTGTGTTCTACTCAAAACCGAAATGGATTCTAAAACAAACAGTCTCAAAGCAAAACCATAGCGTATTTCAGGCCCCTTTTCTGTAAAATAGGGCATTTTTAGGCACCGACGACGCTCCATGAAGTGGAGAGGGGGCTCTGATTCTACTTGTTGTTCGCTGTGTCCGGTCGCGTTTGTTTTGAACAGGTTTTTCTTTCCTGCGGTTGGGTTGAGTGTCAAGGGATGAAGGTAGCTGCGAAAACACGCTGGCACTCGCTAGTCCTCGTTGAACTTGTGTTATACAGTTTGTTGTGCCTTTCATCGTGTTGCTTGATCAATCCACGATCGAAGATGATATCGCCTTCCATGCGTACGTCCAGTGCAAATATGGTGGAACCCTATCGTCCTTCTCTCAGTGTTGAATGACTTCGCTCCGAAAGACGTGAGTGGTGAACCGTGACATTTACAGACATTTGACCGGTGGAGGCCACGGCGGTGAAGGCGGATTTTATGACGGCTACATCGTGCTGCTAGGACGTAAGTACGCATTTCAAATCACCTTGTTTTTTAAGTACTGCCTCCGTCTCGGTTATATGCTCGGCGTCAACAGAAACGTTCTAACTGTCCAGTGTCTTTTTAACTAGCAATTTGTGGATTGCACAGCGTAGAGGGACGAAATAGCTCAAAATTTTCTTTCAGCTACATACCGAAATTGCTTGTCCTTCATGATAACACGACTAAAATTAGTTTTATGGTTTGTATTCTTTCTTTACAGAGGCATATCGTGTATACGTGCGAGAGCAATCAGCGATAAGCGTCCTGAGGGGGAGCGGCTCAAGACCTTGAAAAAACATCACGCATCGCATCGATGCTGCGGTATGTGCCGTAAATAATGGAGGATGACCACGCAAGCACCGGAATCGTCCGAGCAACCTGTTTACACACCAACAATGTTACGACGCAGATTTGCAATACATTATTGACTCAAATATGGAAGGCGTGAGGTGCATTCACGATACTGAGCATTGACAATGCTCAGGGCCTGGCGTCTTGAGACGCCTGGCTGGTCTGTGGCTTGTCTGGGCCCACGAGGGCCCGCAATTCAGAGCAGGGTTTTTGCTACTAAGGTATGCATTTGTAATTATTACGTACAGGTCCACCTCGGGAATGGAACGTGGGCAGCAGTTATGGTGGCACCCAAAGATTCGCGTTTCTGCAAGGACGCAGCCTTTGGACGACTCCACAACTCCTGGAAAGGAGCGTTACAGGGCAAGCGTGCCATCGCAACCTGAAGTCAGAAGCCTCCACAGTGGGCAGAAAGCCAATGATCCCTGAAAAGCTACAAGCCATTGGCCGTAAGTTGCATGTCACAGTGCTCTATGCATTATATTGTGTGTCAGTGCCCAATTAAATGAAAAGCTGGGGGCATTATGTACTACCAATCATATTTTCTTTTCTGCAGGTGCTTTTGACTACTTCATTGGCCAGCACCCTGTAGAGACCCCAGCGCCGGTAGATCGTCGCGAAGAGTTAAATTATTACCTCAGTGAGCTGGTTCAAGACATGCGAAAAAAATAAACATCTTTTGGAGTTTTTGTCGCATTATAATACTCACCAAGCTACCAATACTTGGTAAAAGCTGGGAGCAAATAACACAATTGCACATCGACTGCAATACGAGTCGCTGATAATCGCAGATTACCAGTTTCTGAGGCTCTCTATACTGCAGCATTTGGCATGTACACTTATGGCCCCAGTTTTTGGGCAGATTTAGTCCAAGTGGGATATATTTGAAGCATTTTATTCCTGCCTTTTTTCTGTGATACAGGGCCCTCCTGCATAATACGGGCCTAGCCTGTAGAATACAGGACTGTCCTGTATGCCGGTCTGAATTTTAAACCGGAACCGCATACCGGGTTATTGTACAGGATTTGCGATACCGGATTACCGGAGTATCCTGTACAAAACACAAAACAGGAGAGTCCTGTATTATACAGGACTGTCCTGTTTTATACAGGATATTCCGGTAATCCGGTATCGCAAATCCTGTACAATAACCCGGTATGCGGTTCCGGTTTAAAATTCATACCAGATTTTTCAGTAGGGCTGGTTTACTGCGGTAAGTCATTTTCGAAACTCATGCTGAAGCGAGGCAAGCGCCTCGTGGCATATAGAAATGTACGTATGTAGTTACGTGTAATATGTTCAGCAAGTTTACACCACGTGGAAGTTACTGATATGGGACTGTGGTTATTAGCCCCGGTGGCTGAGTGGTTATAGCGGTAGGCTGCTGGCCCGAAAGACGTGGGTACGATGCCGGCCGCGGAGGTCGAATTTAGATGGAGGCGAAATTCTAGACACCCGTGTTCTGTGCGATGTCAGTGCACGTCAGTGAACCTCAGGTGGTCGAAATTTCCAGAGCCCTTCACTACAGTGCCCTTCATAGCCTGAGCCGGTTTGAGACTTTCAATACCCATAAACTAAACCCTAAACCTAATCATATTGGCAGCACCTCTCTTGAACATCGATGAAATGCGTGCCCTTTTCCAGTCAGATGGAGGGTTCTCCGAAAATTTTCGCTCTGTGAAAATGCAACGGTAGTTACTGCATGATGCAGTTTATGTCACTACCTGATTTTTCACCAGAAAAAATAAATCGAGCAAAAGCTCGGCGTCTAGCAACTTCACACAGTAGATGTTGCGCACAGCGTAACGCAGACGCTGCAGGGTGACAAAGACGGCGCGGCAGAATGCAAAAATATGAGTGCTGAGGGTGGTTTTGATTGATTCGACAAGAAAACCTAATTTGCGTGGCGCTGTATTTCTCGATTCCTTGCCAGTGGCTACTACAGTAGACAAGCTCCTCCTTTACTCGTATACACGAGCCTGTACAAAGTGTAGATAAAAGAAAATGGCCCTATTATACGTGCGGTGCCTTGTAACGGGCTCCTTTCATATTCAGCCTAACAATAATTTAGCGCCTGTGTGTCATGGGCTTGTTATGGCTATGTGAAAAGTTGCGCTGAAGCCTCGAACCGATTACTCAAGATTTCCACCCCACAGATCCGTGCACTGAGTAAACATGCGGGCTATAACACTGAAATGGGGGGTTTTTAATTATGGGAAGTGCGTTACTGAAGCAGATGAATACGAATTGCTGCAAATGCAGCGCGTATGAAGTCCATGACGAGGGTACCTTGTTTTTCACTTGCTGTGCACGTGCTCTGGTGGGGTCTGGTATTCTATAAAAACGGGAATCATGCCTCCCTTCAGTAAAACTAAATTATGGTCTGTTCTGATGCAGAGATAAGGATACAAGACAAAAGCCGCTATGGAAAAATGCCTTTGCCTCTCCATGTGCGCTACCTTGTTGTAGAGCGACAGAAATAGGTTAAAATAGGTAGAAGCTCCACCATTCATGATTTGAGTGCTACCGACTTTGGTCGTATTAATAGAGTACCATGCCATGAAAAATACGAGAACTGCGCAGAAAGAGTTTCGAGCACGTGTATGCCCCTAGCAGGTGTCTGGCAAATGCTTATAGTATATCAGGCAACAGGCGCCTGTCAAGAACTGAAGGGCGCACGTGTGGCTATTGGTGCAGCTTGGTTTATACTTTACCTGAACCCGATTTTTACTTTAACACTACTGAAACAACGCAGATTCACTGCCGGATCTCTCCGATGCACCCACAAATGCCGGCCAGAAATGAAATCCACATGTCCATGTTTTTATCCCCCGAATCCAGATTTAGGTGTTTTGAGCCACTGAACATCGTGCACATTTCTTTTGTGCTGTTTTACATATTTTCATTTTTTTTAACTGGCGATCACACGTGTTATAGAAGAAAGATAGAATGTATCCTGCAGCCCAATCCCGATAAAAAGGCGACACTTTATGCCTCTAAAGACATTGAAGTTTTCTGCACCCCTGGGCACTGATTCTACCCCGAACACATCAACTTCAGCAATGGCTCTCATCATTCTCGTCTTGGCTGCTCTGATGCCTATTGCCCTGGGGGCTCCACGTAAGGCTCCTCTTTGACCCTATCCTACTGGCTCCTACATTTTAACTACTTTTTACATATCTTCCTTTCTGTTGGCATCTACAGTATGCTGCACGCGTACAAGTGTCCGCGTGGTTCCCGGTATTCCTCTCCTGCGTACCGTACACACACTTGAAATCGAAAGTTTATTTCTCTTGACACACTGCAGTGCAGTACGACGAACAGGGGACACTGCTAAAGGCAGGTTGAGGCAGCGCCCAGCGCTATGGGCTTGCCGTGGGAGATATACATAAAACAACGTTTCACGAGGAACATTTATTGTAGAGCGCATTCTGTATACAACAAAAGAAACTTAATCCAGAATGGTAATTTAAGGAACTCATATTTCTCAATTTCAATTTCAATTTCAATTTATTTTTCGAATTTCTTTTACAGGAAATACAAACACTTTTTGGACCCATAGCCAGCGGCTAGTTCGGGTCCAAGTACACGAAACACGTAAAAGCAAATTCAAAAACGGCGGACATATACAGAAAAGCGTAAGCGTTGTACAAGATTAAAAGCAAAGCAGTCTAAATAACACTGGTAGATAACATTCGGCGCGGCAAAAGAAAGAAAATAGCTTTGAAAACATGACATGCAAAAAGAACTTTCGGACATCAAGTGTTAGTAAAAACTATCGTGTTACATACAAAGTACATAACAGAAAACTGTGACGAAAAAAGAATTTCAGGTTAAATCAATTATTTCAATTAAATGTTTTTTAAACATACCAGCAAAATTGTGTGAGTTTTTAAGAGAAATGGGTATCGCGTTCCAAATTTTTACCCCAGCAGACTCCACTAAACGCTCACCATATACATTGCGGATGGTAGGGAGGTTGAAATTACCGAAAGAGAGGTTTCTAGTGGACCGAAGCGGGAGATGTAGTATTGATGCATGAAAAGGGTGGTTGTGACTTACTATGTTGTGAATACATACAGAGATTTTTAATCGGTACAATGAATCAAATGGAAGGATCATTGACTTGCGGAATAACGGTTTGCTGTGCTCATAACGGTTGGACTTGTTTATTATTCTTAATGCACGTTTTTGAAGACGGATAATAGGATTTAAATACGTATGGTAAGTTCCACCCCATGCTTCGACACAGTATGATAGATGGCTTTCGATGAAGGCAAAATAAAGCATTCGTAATGTAGAGATGTCAAATAATTCCTTAACCTGATGAAGAGCATGACATCCAGACGCCAACTTCCCGCAGACTGCCTCAATTTGGTGTTGCCAGTGTAAGTGGCTGTCAAATGTGACACCAAGATATTTAAATGAAAATGTGTGTTCTATTAGTGCATTATTTACAAGGATTCTGACATCAGTTGGGGCGATTAGTTTTCTTCTTGAATGGAATATCAGGTATTTAGTTTTTTTCGTGTTTATTGTCAGCTTGTTAGCTGAGAACCATTTCGCTATTTTATGGACTTCTTGATTCGCTTTTTCCTCTAGCTCTTTCATTGTATCTGCCGTTATAATTAAACATGTATCATCAGCATACATCAGAAGTTTTGAACAGCCGATAAATGAAGGTAAGTCATTAACGTATAAGGAAAACAATAATGGACCAAGTACGGATCCTTGCGGTACTCCAGTGTAAAGCTTGTGCGGTGAGGATGTAAAGGAATTCATTACCACAACTTGTTCACGGTCAGTGATATAACTAGTGAGTAGGTCGGAAATATTATGACGAAAGCCGTAGTGTTTTAGTTTTGTTATCAGTATAGAATGATCAACTGTGTCGAATGCCTTTTTTAAATCCAAAAATATTACTCCAACTAACATGCCATTGTGCAAAGCCGTGTTAATTTTCTGGGTAAGTGACAGAACTGCTGTGGAAGTTGAATGGTGTGACCTGGAACCATGTTGTTGTGTAGTGAGGACACCGTATTTATCTAAAAACTTGTTGAATCTGTTTGCAAGGATTTTTTCAAAGATGTTATTAATTGTGCTAAGAAGAGATATTGGCCTGTAGCAATTTGCGTCGTTCCGGTCACCGTCCTTATATACTGGTACTACCTTCGCTGTTTTCAATACAGACGGATACTTGCAAGCATTAACAGAATGGTTAAAAAGCGAGCACAAGACGGGACCAAGGATGTCAAAATTTTCTATCACAGCCCTATTGCTTATGCCGTCTAAACCTGTCGCTTTATTCGTCGGCATCGTTAAAACAACAGACTGTATTTCTTCTAGTTCAATTCGGAACAAAACAAAACTATTTGGAATCTTAGACTCAATGTCTATTACATTTAAGTCCTGTAGGTTCTGCGCTAGGAGTGGGCCCATAGAGGCGAAAGTTGAGTTGAAGTGTTCCGCTGTCCCCCTGTCTACTGTTTCAGGGAGTATATGCGGAGCCTGTTTGCAACCCACAATGTCTTTGAAAATGTGCCAGAGTATTTTTGAGTTTCCATTTGCCCTCTCTATGCGTTCTCTGTAAAATTCTCTTTTACGAGCCCTCATCATCGTTACCGACTTGTTACGCATCTCCTTAAATTGACGCAGGTAAAAGTCGTTCTCTTTTTTATGCTTCCATTTCTTGTACCAGTAGTCCTTTTTCTTTAAAACTTCAAGAATGGGCTTATTCATCCAGGGACAAATTGGTATGCTGCGAGAGCGACCTTTGATCTTTTCGGTACTGTTTGATATCGCACCTGTAAGAATATTAATAAAGTTTGAAAATTCGGTGTCAACATTCTCGTGATAAATCTCATCAAAATTTACTGATAAAAGATTGTCACGCAATAGTTGGTAGTTTATCTTGTTAAGGCGGTGAGAAAAATAGGTTTCTGCTTTTGGCAAATTATCTATGTCGACAAATATGGGAAGGTGGTCAGACAAGGGGTCATCGAAAACATCAGCAGTAATACCTGTGGTGAAATTAACGAGTGCATGATCAATTAACGTTGCTGATGTGCTCGTAACACGAGTAGGTTTCTTGATAATATTTTGAAAGGAAAAAGACTTGAGTAAATATGCGTAATCGCTGTGATTTGAATTGTTCATATCAATGTTTATATCTCCCACAATAAGAATGCGTTTGTTTGGCTTTCGTGTCAGGAAGGATAAAATTTCTTCAAATTTATCAAGAAAAGAAGCTTGGCAAGAATTAGGAGGCCGATAAACGACACCAACTATGAGCGAGGGTTCTAAATGAATAAAGAGGGCTTCAATAAAAGAAGTGCCACATGTGACATCATGCAAGACAGAGAAATGTTGACCTGCTTTTACAAAAAACGCAACGCCACCGCCGCGAGTGGAAGACAGACGAGGATGAGATGTCATCGTGTAACCTGGAACGACTACACTCTCTCCTTTTTTCAGACACGTTTCTGTTGTTGCGATTAGGTGAAATGTTTTTTTTTGTAATGATAGAAAGGTGATAAGTAGATCTATGTTTTTTCGGATACTTCGAATGTTACTGTGAAAGACGGAAATGGTTTTGCTGCCATCCGTTAGCGATGCCATGAGGGAACTGGTTTGTTAGGGAATAGGAAAAGATACAGCTAAAATACTTTGTCGAGGTCTTCTTCGCAAGTCACATGAATGACCCGGGAAGTTTCTGTTTTCCGTAACAGTATTTTGACTTCAGAAACCCATGCAAAGCGCCACTCATTCTCTCGTTTTGCCTTGATGGCCTTTCCAAGAAGTATTTTTTTCTCAGCACACAGATGTTCATTGATGAATACTGGGTCTTCTTCCTCAAAGCCCAGGTGGGATGTGTTCAGTCTGTGTTTTTTGGCTGCTTGCAAGACCTTATCTCGGGTAGCTCGTGAAAGAAACCGCACTATGATGTTGTCAGGTCCCTTGGCCTTCGTTGGAACCCGGTGGCAAACTTCAACATCGCTCTCTGAAAAATCTACTTTAAGTGATTTGGCAACTTTCCCAATCACCTCACCAAGGTTTTCATTCGAAGTTACTGGAACACCTTTTATTTCAATATTGTTTTTCCTGCTAAACTGTTTCAGTTCCACCAACTCTAGCTTTAAGTCCTTCATCTCCTTGTTTAGCTTCAGGTTTTCCTTTTGGAATTCTTTGCTCTGAGTTTTCACTTCTGTCAACCCCTCTCGTAAGGACTTCATTTCGGACCGTAACTCCTCAAAGGTTTCGTTAATGAAGTCCATTGAGGAACAAACCGATGTGATTTCAGTTTTGATTGACTTAGTGGATGCGTCAATGTTTCTGACTTCATTTCTGAGCTCAGATAGGGCTTCCACAAATTTTGAAGTCATTTCTACAAGAACCTTTGCGACCTCTTTGATGCTACCAGGTGCCTTCTCACTCAGGGTGGCAGCAAAGCTGGAAATGGCGTCACCATTTTCACCAGCCATCACCAGCCATCATGTACAGTGTTACGGCAGTGCATTCAATGATCCAAAGCGTGGATAATAGCTGGTTTAGTCATATGTCTTTAAAATATACATTATTTTCTGGCAGCATGTTGTGGTAATCTGTGACGTTATAGGATAAGGGCCATTTACGGTATAACGTGAGGCAAAAAGGTACACGCTAGCGCAAGTGTTGTCGTACATTATGCGCTGGTATTTAATGATGGAGATAAGAAGCGGCCAGTACAAGTTCGTGGTTGGTTGGACTGCATTTTTGTTGCAATGAGCTACACCGATAAAAGGCATTAATATCAAGAAAAGCAATGTGTTTAATGCACGGATGCATATGGGAATGCGAACGCAGATTTGCAGTTAATCTGACTGCCAGTTTCTGTCTAACTAATAGCGCGTGTCTATTTTATTTTATATTTTATACCCGCCCAATTAAGCACTAATTAATAATAGGGAGTAAATATGGGTATATAGCAAACTCTTTATCTGCACTGGCAGAGTGTATCTATGGCGGCACACGACACCGTCAATTCCCTTAATTTTTCATCGTATATTTGCTATATGTACAGAAATATCGTCAAAAGTTCCCAGGCTACAGGGTCCACTTTTCATCGGTATATCCCGACACCTAAGGTGGCGATGGCGCTATCAAGGAAGTCAGACTTTAGAACGATACTTCATGTATTTATACAGATATTCTAAGTGTCGTGGGTCCCATAACTGCCTGACTATACTGCTCAAAAGCAGACCCTGTGGCCTGGAAACTGTTGACTAACCCTCTATGTCCGAACTTAGGGCTTTGGGGAACACCATACGAAGGCTTTGCACCGTCGGCAGGACTCCAATGTTACTCTTGCCGAACACGAGGTCGGTGTTCGTTCGGATGGGCTTGTTCCTTGAACGAAAAAAAAAAGCCTTTGCTTTCTTGATATTTGCATTTAAATAATTATTTCTTAAATTTTTAAATATTTAAGGTAGGCAAGAAGCAGGCTGGAGACCAGGCGGTAGGTGACTATGGCATAGGTTCTAGGAACAGTAGGGGAGAGTTATTGGTAGAGTTCGCAGATAGAAATAATGTACGGATCATGAATACCTCCTTCCGCAAACGAGCAAACAGGAAGTGGGCGTGGAAGAGCCCCAATGGTGAGACTAAAAATGATATAGAAATCATACTCTGCGCACACCCTGGCATCCCAGAGGATGTGGAGGTCCTCGGAAAGGTCCCTTGTAGCGACCACAGAATGGTAAGGTCTATTAGCTCAGATTAAAAGAGGAAACGGAAGAAACTAGTGAAGCGGAAGGCTCTTAACGAGTTACCGCTAAAAGGCAAAGTAGAAGAATTCAGGATTTCGCTGTAGAGCAGATTTTCCACTTTAACTGAAAAAGACGACCGTAATGTTGTAACAATCAACGTTAACCTCACAGCTATCGTTACTCAGTGTACCGCAGAAATAGGTGGTAAAATGGTTCGACAGGATACCGGCAAGCTATCTCAGGGGACTAAAAATCTGAATAAGAAACACCAAAGCACGAGGATGTCTAACTCCACAGAGATAATAGAACTAGCAGAGCTATCGAAGTTAATAAATAAACGCAAAGTAGCCGATATAAGAAAGTTTAAGAAGGAGAAAAGCGAGCATGCTCTAAAGAACGCAGGTAGCCTAAAAGCAGTGAAGAAAAAACTAGGTATAGATAAAAACCAGATGTATGCGCTAAGAGACAAAGAGGACAATGTCATTACCAATATGGATAAGATAGTTGAAGTAGCCGAAGAGTTTCACACAAATCTATGAAGTAGCAAATATAATCAGAACGTTACTGAGAGATACAGTCGAGCACAGCAATGGGACATCCCGCCTGTAACCAAGAGAGGAAGTAAAAAAAAAGTCTTAGGTGCAATGCAAAGGGGGAAAGCAGCTGGTGAGGATCAGATAACAGCAGATTTGTTGAAGGAAGCAGGAGGGATTGTACTAGAAAAACTAGCCACCCTGTATACGCAAGGCCTTGTGTCCTCGAGCACACCAGGAGCTTGAAGGAACGCAAACATTATCTGAATTCATAAGAAAGGAGACGCCAAGGACTTGAAGAATTACAGACCGATTAGGTTACTGTCAGTTGCCTACAAGGTATTTACTAAGGTTATCACTAATAGAGCCAGGTCAACCGTAGACTTCAGTCAATCAAATGATCAGGCAGGCTTTCGTAAAGGATACTCGAGAATAGACCACATTCACACTATCAATCAGGTGATAGAGAAATGCGCAGAATATAACCAACCCCTATATATAGCCTTCATTGATTACGAGAAAGCATTTGACTCAATGGAAACCTCGGCTGTCATGCAGGCATTGCGGAATGAGGGTGTGGCAGAGTGTTATGTGAAAATATTGGAAGATATTTATAACGGTTGCACAGCTACTATAGTTCTCCTTAAAGTCAGCAATAAAATTCCAATACGGAAAGGTGTCAGGCAGGGAGACACGACCTCGCCAATGCTCTTCACTGCCTGCTTACAGGAGGTATTCCGGGGACTGGAATGGGAAAAGTTGGGGATAAAAATTATTGGAGAATACCTGAGTAATTTGCGATTTGCTGATGACATTGCCTTGCTAAGCCACTCAGGACAAGAACTGCAAAGCATGATCAATCAGTTAGACAGGCAGAGCAGAACGGTGGGGCTAAGAATTAATATGCAGAAAACCAAAGTAATGTTCAACAGCCTAGCAAGGAAACAGCATTTCGCAATTGGAAGCGAGGTGCTGGAAGTAGTAAGAGAATATGTCTACTTAGGGCAGGTAGTGACCGCAGATCCGGATCATGAGAGGGAAATAACTAGAAGAATAAGAATGGGGTGGAGCGCATATGGCAGGTTCGCTCAGATCATGAATGGTAGCTTACCAATATCCCTCAAGAGAAAAGTATACAACAGCTGTATCCTACCGGCACTCACCTATGGGGCAGAAACGTGGAGGCTAACAAAGAGGGTTCAGCTTAAGTTAAGAACAACGCAGCGAGCTATGGAAAGGAAAATGATAGGTGTGTAAGACAGGCCTTCGGCTGCCGAATCCTCAGTGGCTGGCTTAAGGAAGAAGAGGACGAAGACAACAGCGTCCATGCTCGTGCGTGTGCGCGGATCGCTGCCGCTGGGACAGGTCGCTGCCTCTGGACTGAACCGAGGCGTACCGCTAGCCGTTCGCGACGCAGCGCCTTCGAAGACTACACTACACTACAGGTGTAACGTTAAGAGATCGGAACAGGTCGGAGTGGGTGAGGGGACAACCGCGGGTTAATTACATCCTAGTTGAAATAAAAAGGAAGAAATGGGCTTGGGCAGGGCATGTAATGCAAAGGCAGGATAACCGCTGGTCCTTAAGGGTAACGGAGTGGATGCCAAGAGAAAGCAAACGTACCAGGAGACGGCAGAAAGTTAGGTGGGCGGATGAGATTAAGAAGTTTGCGGGGATACAGTGGCGGCAACTGGCAAAGGACCGACAGGGTTAATCGAGATACATAGGAGAGGCCTTTGCCCTGCAGTGGGAGTAGTCAGGCTGATTACGATGAAATATTTTCGGACCATTCGCGTAGTGCCGCCACGTGGCTTACCGGTTATGACGTTCGGCTGCTGACCCGAAAGAGGCGGGTTCGATCCCGGCCGCGGCGGTCGAATTTCCATGGGGCAAATTTCTAGAGGCCCGTGTGCGATGCGTTGTAAGTGCACGGTAAAGATCCCCTGGTTGTCAAAATTTCCGAAGCCGTCCCCTACGGTGTCTCTCTTAGCCTGAGTTGATTTTGGACGTTAAATACCCATAAACCATATACCAAACAGTGCGCGTAAATTTAAAGAAGCTGATTTCCTTGCCTGAATAAATGATGTTCGTTTTTAGAGGGCAGCAGCATAGCGAAATCGTCGGCGTAAGGTATTGAAGCGATGGGCAAGGGTGAACAAAATAGGTAGTCAATGAAGATATTCAAAAACAGTGGGCGTAAAATGCTAGCCTGCGGTTTCCCACACAAAGTAGGTTGTAATCTGGATGATCTATGATTATTAGCTACCATATGCCATCGGTCGTTTCATAAGATTTTAATAATGATAAGCATACTAGTCTAATTCCATAGTAGTTTAGTTTATTTAGTAACAGACGATGGTTTATTACGTCATATACTTTCTAGAAATCGGCATAAATTGAAAAAAAAATTTGCCTGAAAGAGCATATTTAATTAGGTCTTTCACTTAATTAACGCGATTTATGTTATGTAGATTGAGTGTTGTCGTAAGAATTTGTTCAGCCGAGTGTATATAACTTTTCCACACCCTTGAAGCATAGGAAGAACCGGAATTGACCTATTATTGGATGAATCTGTTGTGGCGTCACCTTCTTGGGCAGCAAAAACCCTTATGATCTGCATTTGTTAAAGAGACCTTCCGGCAGAAAGTGCTAAGTTGTAGGCTTCAATACCGGCACAAGTATGTCAATGACACACTAAAATGGTTTAATTTGAAAACCATCTTTGTCCTCTACTTTAGTAGTTTTAGCCTTGTGAAAACAGGTATTATTTCTCGTTCAGCTACAGGTTTCAAGAACAAGGACTCTGAAACACTTGGTGTTTGGTTATCATGTAGTGTGGAACCTGTGAAATAGCAGCAAACCCGCTTGTTGTCGTTGAAATCGTTAAAGTCATTCGTAAGGGCTTCTGTAATGACTCCACTATCTTTCGTTATATTATCAAAGCTAGTTTTTGCAGTTCATTCTACAAATCGCATTCACTGTAGTTTGGTGCACTCGAAAAAAACATTGGTGAAATATGTAAGGTTTGAGGTACTTAGCTCAATGACCAGTTTGTTGCGGATTTTTTTTTTTTAGAATTTCCGAGTTTTGCGGGATTGCCGTTTTAATACTCAAAGTCAAAACGCCAAGGAGTGGTCAAGAGGAGCTTCCATGTGGGAGCAACTGTGTTACCTTACTCAATAGGCTCGCAAAGTGACACCATTTTCCCCTTTGAGAGAAACGTATTTGGAAAAACCGCAGTCAATTTACAGGCGGCTTATCAATTCGCGGGAATGACTTAATGCCCAAGTCGTTCCATTCAATTTTTTTAGCATGAGAGTGCTTTTTAATGATTTGCTTGCCGTCTTCAAGCCCTGATTTTACGAACCGCGTTTGCTACAAACAAGTGTGTCTTGCCTTTCTTGTTTTGTCCTAGTTAATCGCATTACCAACCACTTTTCGCCATGCTTTCTTAACTTGTGTTACGTACAGGTCAACCTCTCGAATATGTTGCCTTGGAATTTAACACTATTTCAAACAGTCATTGCTTTTTTTTCAATCATAAATATTTTCTCGTTACAGCAGTACCGAAATTTTTTGTCAATTACATACAGGAATCACCCTAAGCAAAGGAAGAACATTGGGTTGTTTTCTTAGATCAATGACTGTACTGAAATATAAAACTTCTCAAAGGCAGCGATATCGTTTCATTTCAACTCAATCTGCCTGCATAAAGCGGGCACGTACTGAACAATGCTCACCAATTTCTGCACGCATTACGCGGTCATGTGGTCGCCTATAGTTTCTTCTTGTTGGTACATTGCATGGCTTCATGTTGGATCTGTCGACATTTTACGAGGCAGCTGGCAATAGAAACTTATTCTAATCTCATAATCCCACGCTGGGCCAACAAACCGCGCTTCCATAGTGTCCTGTTGGGCTGCAGTGTTTGAAAGGAATGGACATTTTGCAACAGCATTGAAAATGCGATAGCTGAACGTCTGACATGTGAATGTTTAAGCAACGTAACGAACAAGAATACGCACCGTACAGTGCTTTGTAGAAAACCTTGGCAGTGCCTAATACGCCGAGTAAATAAGTCTGGCGTCCCTTACTGTATGTTCCTTTTATGCAAACTTAAAAGCATATCTATTTCTAAAACCGCTGGAATGTGTGCAAAATGCGAACGTGATCTGGTTTCAATACTTGGCAACCATTCTCCTCACCATTTCACAGATGATCCTGAACAGACTTGCTCTGTTTCTTGTCCATTGAACCAAGTTGAAAATACGTAAAACGAGAATTATCCCAATTCTCTCGATGGGCTTATACGAGCATGTTGACGAATTTACGTATTTGCGCAATTATTATTTACTCCTATCTTTATTACTTACGGCCGTTTCCTCGAATTTAGTGCAAAATTCTGCGGCCTTTTCAAATGTCAGCTTTCGTTCCCTGAGTCAGCGAGAACCGAAACTCTAGCCATGCTCAGCTCTCTTCATCTTGAAGCATTATGTCCTCCAAGTGCACTAACAAGAGAGTAATTACTCATTGAATCCACCCGAGCGCAGCCATACGGCTACAAAGGAAAGCTATAGAGCTTTCTCAGAAAATTCGTAGTTAAAGAAAAATTTGTCCGGTTCCGGGGTTTGAACACGGTTCACCGCTTCACCGGAGCAGTCGCTCTATCAACAGAGCTAACCGGGGCGGCAAGCTTATGGTAGGGCGAGAGCGAATTGATCAATAACTCAAAGTGGGAACTGTGTTGGGCAAATGTTTAAGGGAATTCCCCAAGGTGGAATAGCTCCAGTGCTCCGGTGAAGCGGTGGTCCCGGGTTCAAACCCTGGACCACGACAAATTTTTTTAACTATGAAGTTTCTAAAAAGGCTGTTAGCTTTCATTTGTAGCCGTATGGCTGCGCTCGAGTGGATGTCTATGAGTAATTACTTCCTTATTACAAATCTATTCCACCTTGGGTGATTCCCCTAAACATTTGCCCAAGACAGTCCCCACTTAGAGTTATTGATCAATTCGCTCTCGCACTACCATAAGCTTGCTGTCCCGGTGAGCTCAATTGGTAGAGCGACTGCTCCGGTGAAGTGGTGGTTCCGGGTTCAAACCGCAGACAAAGACAAATTTTTCTTTAACTAGGTTGTTTCTGAGTAAGCTGTATAGCTTTCATTTGTACCGCATGGCTGCGCTCGGGTGGATGTCAATGAGCAATTACTCCCTTATTACAAATCTACTCCACCTTCGGGGATTCCCCTAAACATTTGCCCAAGTTCACTATATCGAGATATTTGTTATTAGAGTCCAGAAGAAGAAGAAAAAGGGAGAGAAAAGAGAAGGAAAAGCAAGGAGAATGATGCGGAGTAAACGTATGTTCCCGGTTGGCTACGATGGACATGGCTTCTGGCATAAAGCTGTGCGAAGGGGAAGACAAAGAGAAAAAGTGTAGTTCAACAATTACGGGTAGCGGGACAAAAGCCATGGGTTCGTGGTGGGCGGTGAAAACAAACACCCAAATTCCAATTTCTCCTCTTCTCAGAGACCCTGCCGAAGTGGCAAACTTAGCGTCATCGTAAACTCTTTCGTTTGACAGTTTTCCATAATCTTAGTCATCATCCATCACTTCGAAATGATATCTTTCAGGCTTGCAACCTAACCTAACCTAACCTAACCTAACCTAACCTAACCTAACCTAACCTAACCTAACCTAACCTAACCTAACCTAACCTAACCTAACCTAACCTAACCTAACCTAACCTAACCTAACCTAACCTAACCTAACCTAACCTAACCTAACCTAACCTGCCGCGTGGTCAACTTTTCAAAGTGACACTTCGAGCTTGCCACTTATTTCTGTATGGCAATTAATAAATTTTCCTCACAGTCATTGAACGAGCAACGAGCGAACATACATTACCAAACAAAGAATTGCAGGTTACATTTTTTAACAGCTCTTTCGATGTGACGGGAAAATATAATAATGTCGTTTCGTGCTCCTTCTCATATTTTCTGCACCTAGCCTTGCGGCGTTTGCTTGTCTTAGAACAATTTTTCTATCCGAACTTTATAGATATTGTACAGTACTGTTTAATTTGTTTTTCTTGTAATGAGTAAGATTGTATCCTCCTTCCTCGTCCTAAGCACCTAAAAACTACTCGTCATGTGAAAGCCTTCGCGAACAACGTTACGAGATAAAAATAAGCATAACTAAATGTAAGGTTATACATAGTTGATCGATACACGTCGTTTGCCTTTCAGCCCCGTGCATTAGTGGAACTCTGCCTGACATCTTGGGCCTTGGAACTGTGAGTAAAACTACATCAATATCTATTGCAGCTCAGTAAGACAGCTTTCGGCCAGTGGGATGCGAGGAATATGAACAGACTGCAGACATCTGCGACCGTGATTAACATGCGAGAAGTCTTTTTATGGCTTTGCAGGGAACAAAGAAGGTATCTCTGCTACTAGTTGTTTCGCTGAAAGTGATCAAAATGGTCACCAGGTTAAGTGACATGCATTCGCGCAGAATTCATGGATTGAAAACCCTTCAGATGGGAACATGATTGCGCTAACGCATCTTAGTTCGCCTTCTCTACCATTGCAACTTTACTGAGTAAGTGAGGCATATATGATAGGGCATCCAAGCTATATGTTGCAAAATTGGGAAATGTTATTTTCGACAAATTTAGTGACTGCCGAGCAGACAGCTCGACCTCTGAAATCGATATGTTCAATATCGATAGGTTCAAATTGGAGGACATTGCGCACCAATAGGGCCAAAAATTTCTCTCTCAGTTCTCCTACACTTGAGAAACGAGAGAAGGAAAGCATTGGTTTCAGGGTTGGTTTCAGAAGCGCTGGGTTTATTATAGAACGTCTTCTCTTCCAGTGCCTTGGGTCTACTTCCCTGAATCTGTGCACGAGTACTGTGGTAAGTAACCTTTCCACGAGTATTTTCAACTCGATAGAAAGGTAATAGCTGGGAAGATCATACAGAAATTATCTCGGTATCGCGTCGAATATAAGCCAGCCATAATTAGGGAAAAAAGCAGGAACACAGAGGAATCAATCCCAACTTTAGTAGCAAAACGAAAAGGCGTGACAAAGGACACCTGCAGAATACTTGCTGCGGTATGTGCCTCTCGTGCACGGCGCTAGCTTTAGTTGTTGATGTTTTCCTTTTCCTTTAAAGTCCCTGTGCTGTTTTATTAGCAGTTGTATTTATTACTTGTTCCTTTCGTTCCTTTGATGTATGCAACGTTCGCGTTGTCTTTCGCCCTGCAGAAAATATTAAATTTTGCCCCGCCAGAAAATAAGCGCTCTTGTATGCGCACATGCACGCAAAATAAAAATTAAGCTCACATACAAATACTCGTTCATCTTCTCGATAACAAGCATTTTCCAGCAATCAATTCGTAAACCCTAACTTTCATGGTTTTATTTGTCGCGAATCGGGTGTGTTGTGCGCGTTGGTTGCAGCGTCCTCTACGCTTAAGAGACAAAATACGCGACCAATCTGATGCCTGATTTTTTCCCATGCCTCTCTTCCTGCGGAACAGGCAGACATATTCACGGCCGTGCTGAAGGTTTTTCAGGTGAGTACGCAGGAGCAGTGGATCTTGACATTCGTCTTCCAGCCGCTGGCATGCTTTAATTGTAGTTAACGATGAGCACATTTTCTACTCATGTGCTTTTAGCAAGGTTTTTTTTAGCCTCACTACGCAAAACCGTTGCAAACCAACCCTTGCTCTTAGGCATTTGTGAGCGAAAATTTGCGCGAAAGGAATGGCTTCTTTATCGGAAGGTTGCAGTGTAGCTGAAAAGCACGCGGTTCGTATCAGCCATACCGGGAATGTTACACAATTTGTTAAAAGCTACGCATACTTTAAGAGCGTACGTTGTTGGGCTAGTCGGTCAATCATGGTAATAGGCGGTAAGTGACCCTTCGATCAAACTTTATCAGAATGAAGACAGGTTTTTGTTTGCGCATGTGTGTGATGTGACAGTTCTAAGCTATGAAAGGAGTGTCGTTTTTCAAATAAAGTTAGTCGCAAGACTCCGCTTGTTGTGTTACCTTCTTGTCCGTCTTTTTTTGTGCGCAGTACCCTCTTTTGTTTACCTACGCATACTTACCACAGTGGTGGTTTGACTGGGACGTTGTGCTCCTCTAATCTTGGCCGTTGCGGCTGTATTTTGATGTGGCGAAATGAAAAAAAAATGCTCGCGTGCCTTCCGGTTCCGACATGATACGTCTCAGTCACAAAAGTTTCTCCTTTATTTTTCCCTAATATAGGCTTTGCCCAAAGAACCACATAAACGTACGATATAGCAGGAACTTGCAGACAAGGGTTATGTTTGTTACCATTTCTGCTCAGATGTTGATATTGTCTGACGGCTTTGAGGCGTTCAAAGCTAAACTGTTTGCAAATGAAGGGAAAAACTGCAATTCTTTCGAATGGTACTAGTCAAACCATTAGCTCGATTTTCCTATTGTGCTCGCTTTTATATTGCCTCCACCTGCAGATACGAAATGTCTGTGCTTTCGTAGTGCCTATTCCAAGGACTGGCGAATGTGGATCCCCTGGGTGCCGTGGCTGCCATTCTGCAATCAATCGCTGGCGCACTAAGCAGTGCTGGCATATGTGAGTAGGTTCAGTTTGCGGACTTCTAAAAACATACGATGGGCGGTATTCCATTTTATAATTTCTGTAGTCTCATTGCTCACGTTCTTCGGAAAGACATATTTCTGAGCCGTGGGGCTGAACTTTTCCGTGAGCAAATAATGGTTAAGATTAAGTGTGGCTCCTTGAACTTCAGCTGCATTGTAATTTGTCCCCCAGTAAACTTTTCTTTGACGCAGTTGATAAGAATGTAAAAAACGCAAAATAAATTTAGCTTTGCGTGCTCGTTAACGCAATTCAATCAAAACGTACAGAGTGTACGGAGTACACTCCAGAATTCGTCTTTCTAAATGAACGACATGAAAAGATCAAAGTACATGACGCAAGATAAGGAGTTCTTCACTCCAGAATTCGTATTTCGAAATGTACAACATAGAAAGATCCCAATAAATGGCGCGCAATAATGAGCTCTTTCTGTGACACATCAGCTTAGCCACTCGCTTTGTCGACACAAGTGAAAGCATGGTAGTCTTTACCAAGCTTTTTCACTAAAAAAAGTAGAACATCCAGCCCAGCTGAGAACTGCCTTTTGTTGGGCTAATTGGTATCCCATTTTGCTCCTTATCTTACTGCCATTGATTTTCTTTATGCGCTGCCAAAAGTATCAAAAATTATTTAGAATATCAAGGATTGGCAGTGACTGATTGGCTCGCGTTAGCAGCGAAGCGCCAGCAACCATTATTAAAGATGTAGTTTATATATTGCTGAATTGCACTTTGATGTTGCAGCTTTGCAGGGCCTCAACCCTTTGTGCGCTGTGTCCAACGTGCCAAACTGCATCAAAATCTTTCCTAAAAACGCTGTCTGCGGAAAACCAATTCCTTTTACTCTTCCTGGTAACCTTGGTCTGGATAAGGTAAGTGCGGTCATCGCCTGCGCTTCACCTTTTTGATGTGCCGTTACGTACTGGTGCTCATCAATTACGGGACATCTTTAAAATAGCCGTCATCAAATTTATGGAAGGCTCCCATGACAGCTGTAGGTTCGGCTATGCGGTTTTTGAAAAATGCATGCATGCATGTATGGCGCTAGTGGCGTTTATCAGCAGTGTCCTGATGAGCCCGTCATGCCCGTAACTTTTTATCGCCAAGTTTCATTGCAGTTAAATATGCAGTCCGTAACTGAATCCATCTCACGTGCTCGGCAGATTCCTTTAAGACGAAGCGACAGCAGAAATGACAGGCAGGGAGGTTGACAAGGCAGGGCCCGTTTGACAAATCTGCACTTGGAGCGGGAGAAGAATGGAGACAGACAGATAGTAGAAAGGTAATGTAAGTTCAGTTCAAAATTCGCAGCACGTAACATGTCCATGTGGTAATTTAGTCTGACATCACGGGACGCCAACGCTCATTGTACAGTCTGCCTGGATCCAGTTATGGCAGGAGACAAGGAAACGATATTGCGGCTCGTCGAATGAGTGTTCAGTGTGCCCTGTGACTTTGTCAATTTTAATTCACGGAAATTTAAAGCTTTTTAATTGGTGCGCGTTTAGTTTCGCAGTAATGGTCATTAACGCTGGCCGTTTCTTTCCTGCAAGTCTATTTTAAGACTAAATTCTGCGACACATTCTCACTTGACCTAATAAGAATATTGCATACACTTACGAAAAATTAGATGCTTATACTGCCCACAATATAGCGGCAGCCGGCGAGTTCTTAGTCCCCTCGACTTCCACAGTATCTCAATATTACCTACAAAGAAACCTGGCGCCTTCGTCTATGCAATTTCTTAAAGAACACTTCTTCCACCACGCGAAGGTCTTGAAGACGCGCTTTTTTATTTGGCTTGGATAATGCAGGATTGAAAACATATATTCTGCTTCTGAATTGGTAGCTCAGCCACGATAGCCTCCACCATGCGCAGACCACTTTTTACGTTTGTTTCATTTTTAATGAAATCATCATTACAGTGTTAACAGTACGTGCTTTTCTGGGGCTAATTGCGTAATGTACAAGTGGCTACAAAAATTTCTCGAATACGGAAAGCAGAAAAATACAATTCCTTAAAAGCCTAAAGCGGGAAGCAAAGCGCTAAAACACGTACACAGTACTTCCCTAAGAAAACTAAGGACATTTTCCCTGAGGACCAGGCGATGCTTATAGGCAGCGAAGCGATACAGGTTTTTCTCTTCTGCCGTGTTCTGAAAACTTCACCCGGCATATGGACATAGTACGTCGATTTCTTCATATCCTGATCTGACCTGCAGGGTAACCCAAAGGTGGTGCTGGTGAAGCTGGGCAGAATGGCTCGTGTAACATCTTGCCTGGGCGTCCACGACAAAGTCCCAGCTATGGGCACGCGTGTCTACTTACGAAATGCATATTAGATCTAATCGGTGACTCGCAATTTGGCAGACATTGGCTAGCAAAAAACGACGTCGACTTACGTGGAAGAGATCCCAGGAAGAGAAGGCAAGCGCAACGCCCAATATAGCTTGCGTTCTCTCCTTGTTAATCGCCTTAAGCACGTGGTCCGGATCATTCAGGAGCAGTATACGCCTGAGGAAATATTGGGGATGGCAGTGGTGCCGCTAATGTGGTCAGTCGTTCGTGCCGTGGCACGACTTTTTGGGGGGACTTTTTGCTGGAAATACGTAATGCTGGTCTTAAGAAAGGTAGACAAAAGAGCAAAAAATACCCAGCGTTATCAAAGCTTCGTGACCAGGGGACTGGCGATAAGCACAGCTTGCTCAGTACAGAGCCCACATGAAGCGAGCTCGTCGAAGTGACCACGGGGGCTAGATTTTTTAAATCTTCAACGAAAATGCCCTCGTTGAAATATTCTCTCTAGAGGATAACGAAAGAACGTAGAGGTTGTTCCCTTAGAACATTTCGCGTGAACGCTTTTCAGCACTCTGAAAACATTGAAATTTTGTGCCATACTCTATAAGATGACCATTTCCAGTGGCCCATTTTACTTTCATTCAGTGCATTTTATTCTGTCAATGGTCACTGAGATACAGCCGCGGCTTTCAAGTGACTGTGGCAAGGTACACGGCCATTGGGCGCTTGGCAGCCGTTGGGTGCGACCATTGGCTGAAATTGGATGCAGTGCGAAGCTAATGGTGAGGTGCATCTCAGGGCTGCGCAAAAGCAGCCGAGCGGACCTTACCACTCACTGTCATTGGCTGGGATATGCAGCCATCGACATGGTTTGGTAGCCAACCGCCCAATAGCCTGGTCCCTTACACAGCCGCTTGAAAGCTGCGGGTATATTTAGTGACCATGAAAAAGGACCTAATGGGCGCTCGACGGAAAATGTACAGCATATACAATACGGCCCCTGAATTAGGTTTACGTCATGGATTTTACTCTCAACCTGGTGGCAGTACTATAAGTACTAGACCTTGAAGTATAAGACTAAGCGTCCACGTTACTCTCATGTAAAAGCCCCTTAAAGTTGCTGAAGTAGTCTGGTCTTATAGCTACCTTCTGAACATCCTGTATATGCCTTTGAGTACGGGAAAAGCTTTATGCGAATGTTTAACGCCTCAAACTTTTCGCCCCTCACCTGGAGTAGATTTCCAGGTAGACTACAAGGTTGATCTCCTAAGGGTGAATAAAGAGTGGCTCCTCCTCAACTTCCCACTGGAGAAATTCCATACTTAGCTAAAACCGTATAATGCTGTTCCTGATGGGGAGGAAACTGTTTTATGCATGATATCCTTGTTCTTGAATGTAGCGCCGTGTGCAAGGTACCGTGCTGTACAGGTCGTCCTCTGCTCTCAATTACATATCCTTAATGAGGTGTGTTGATTTTTGCTGACTTCTTTCATTGCTTTCCAGTGCCTCACCGCCACCTCTGTTTTGTGCAAACAAGGCGAGCTTGTCACGGTAAGACCGGATATTAAAGTTCGTTAGCTGGTTTGCACAATGCTGGCTCCACTGAAATTGTATGTTTATGTTAAAGCGTGCGTTGTGTTCTCTGCAGTTAAGAATTGTAGCCGCAAAGAAAGCCATCAGCGAGCAGCAGGATGACATATTTTTGGAAATGGTCTTTCCCGCCTTGCACTGTACTGCCGGTTTTGAAAAGGAAAGCGTTTAAACAGTTACTACTCGAACTGAAAGGACAAAATTCAAAAAGATATTGCATGAGGTTAAATAGACCATGGAAAGAGCATCCAAAACGTAATGAAATGAAATGAATTTTCTCATATTGCCCATTTCAGATTGACTTAAAATTACAGTTATTTCAAATGCGTACCTCGTATGCGTCTGTTTGTAGAGTTGAGGACGAGAATATCCTTAAAACAAGCTATGTGCCTTAAGGAGCACCATTTATGCAGCTATGTGTGTTTGTGTCGACGACAGCGTGGTCCAACAAGTTTACCTTTACTATGTGGTGTTTCCAACGGGTAGTTACGCACTGTTTCGGACCTGCAGCTACGCATCCGGGGGAGGGGGTAGAAAGCGGAATAGACGAAATGTTTGAGCCCTTTTTAGATACTGCTTGCTATGCAGCAAAGTTTCCATCGTTGGACTAACTTTTGAAGAATTTATCGTAGGCCATCATTAGAAGTTCCAGCGCCGCTACCCTCTACGTCACGATCTAAGCCGAATACCTCTAGGAGCAAATATTTGGACGTTGCCCTCTTTAATCAGACTACCTCGCTCAAATGGCAAAAACGGTACCTCCACTGAGAGTGCAGCTACTATAAGATAAAAAAGTAGAAAAGCATATACTTGTCTCACCGCTAATAACCATTTTACCTAAAAGAATGAAGTGCTCTCAAGGCAGCTCCTAGGCTGCGTCCCTCTGGCTAGTCTACTTCGGCATTTACATCTATACGGTGATCACGGTATTTTGTTCTCCATGTGACATCAAAACCTGGAATTTTTTTCTAGAAATTAATCTATTCCTGCCTAAAGTGAGGTGAATAGCCAGATATACCGTAGAATCTCTATTTCTCAAAGAAGAATAAACCTTTATGTGAAGTGTCTAATGGTACATTTTCGAAGAGACATATAAAGAGCTGAAGTGTTCCCTTTGCACCAACTCTTGTACTGCAAAAAAAGCATAAGAAATAGGCACCTCGTTCCAGTCTAGTTTCACAAAGATGGGCAGTTTGGTTGCTTCATTGAACGAGAATTGTATGCGAACATTTTCTATTAATTATCAGTGGTCCAGGCTCCTAAGCGGCTTATTTGAGGGTACATAATTCCTCTCGTCAGAGATTCATCTGTACCACGTTTACATGAACTGGACGGCGGCGTGGTGCGTCAACTTTACGGAGTATCGCACTCAATGCAGATTTAGTAAGGAAGTCGCGTTACCCCGGAAGGCAGTATATAGAGAACAGATAATCTACTTCCTAATGCATCTAAACTATAAAATGGGACCGCGTGACAACACGTACGAGACGCTGGTGCACGGAACTCCTAGGTTATGCTTGTTAATTATTCCTAACGCTCGCTTAGCGTGGGCTTGCAGATGCCAGCGTCATCCCAAAGCGCCCAATAAAAGCGGATCCCATGTTTACAACTAACATCTTAACCGGGTTTAAGCTTTTTGTCTTTTGAGATACTTATTCATATCTCAGACTACTCTATCTATGGGCTTCTCTTATTACATTCGTTACACTGATTTTGTTGCTAAGCAGTTGTCCGTTTAGCTCAAACCTCAAAGTTTGTGACATGATCCTATAGGCTACATTATTAACCACGTTCGTCGCGGAAAACTGTAAACTCTCTGTATTTTTGCCTGATCAGACCGGCATTGTAATTCATGCAACCTATCGAAAATTGCGCAACTGGTAACGTCAAAGAGCTCTGGTCGGTCGGTGCACGCGACGTGCCTAGCGAACAGATGCGCTGGCCGTGACGCCCCGCCGTGGAATAGAAAGCAGATTACACAGAAAATGACTGTTGCTGAACTATCCATACCGTCCACTGCACGTCTCAGCGACCTCGCGCCCTTAGGTTTCTTCTTTCAGCCTTCCCGACGGGGGCTGAGCGATAGAGCCTGTGCCAACCGCCTGTGCCAAGCACCTCGGGGAATATGAGCGCGACTGACATGGTGCATTGTCTGAACACGTTATGTTGGCTGAACTGGGGTCACGGCGAATCTGCACGAATGCCTCAAATGACGCGGTGTCGATAAGAGAAATGGCGGTAGAGATGGTCGTGTTCTCCGCCGTGAAAGCTGAGTGGCGGGCTCTTAGGTGACCGCCAACTTTCGACTTTTCCTTGGGGCGCTCGGAGATCTTCGAAATAGTGCAGGGGGTAGTGCAAAGGCTGCAAGGGAGCAGGAGGCGTTGCGTGAATTGTAGCCCGCGAAGCGGGAGCCGAACATCACGCAACTTCGACACAGGTGACACGATGATTGTCTCCCGGCAGCGACGGTGTCTACAATAGGAAAAGTGTCACGGGGCGCTTGCTACACCTCCCCGGGAACAAAAGCAGAAATCCAGCCCAGCGCAGGCTACGAAGGGCTGCAAAACTTGTGGAGCTAGTTATGTACGACGGTGCGAATCTATTTAAGCAAACCATATGGGTGGCTCCCGATGGCAGCAGACGATTCGGCGGCTACATCAGCATGCACTAGCCGGTTGTATGTCGCAGAACGCTGTGGGAATACCTTTCTCCTGTCGGGGCATCGGCAACAAATGCGGCGACGATCGATTGTAGGCTGCTCACGAGGCCTGCGAACACCTTTTCCTTTATGCCATGCATTAAATGCCGAAGTTTTTTCACTTCGGGCACAGCCGGATCAGCGGTCCTGAACAGGCGCGTCATGTCTTCGACGAACATCTTTTTTTTATTCGAGCTGTTTGTCATTAGGCATAATTAAAAAGGGAAAGAAAGTTATAAAAAGGAGCGCAAACAAGCCTCGCTTAAAAAGCGGCAAAAGTTCGCGATAAAGGACGAACATCTGTACGGTCTCATTCGGCAGCTGGATGCAGGATTTGAATGCGGACTCTGCTCGTTCAGGTCAGTCTGCGTCATTGTAGGCCTCCAGAAGCCGAAGACAGAACTCCCGAAACGATGTTAAAACAGCCTTGCGTTTTTCGAATCAGATGCCAGCGCCATCCTCAAGGCTAAAGTTATTGTTGCGGAGTTTTGCTGCGTCTTCCCACTGGCTAAAGGAGCTACCCGTTCAAAGTGAAGGGCTTAGTCCACCATTTACTCGAAAAGGTCCCTACGGAGCGTCTTTAGAACTCGAGGAGTCTCCAAAGCTGTCATGAAACTGCTTGTTTTCAGTAGAGTAGCAGCGGCTGTCGTCACAGAGGTCTCGAGTGGTACAGGCTTCGGAAGCTGTCACAGGATCCTCCGTCTCAAGCAATATACCGGGGTGTCAAGTGGTACAGGGCTGGCGTGACGGATGCCTGGAGGGGTTTCGTGCATGGGCTAATGTGTGCCGAGCACCTCCACCGCATTGTGACGTACTTGTTGAAGACGGTTGTTTTTTTACCAGCAGCCGGGCAAAAGGAGACGGTAATGGCAGCTTATACTTGATAGCACGAGTGATAAAATATCGTTTTCCAGGTGAGCTATGCGCCACCTGGCCAGTACTAGATTGTAGCGTATATGTTTCATTTCATTTCATTTCATTTATTGGTTTTGTTTGGCCAGTACAGAGACTGCAAACAAGGGAGAGCAAGCTAAAGGCGCCTAGTAGCGCCTGACAGAGGCCTGCCCTCCCCATGTAAAAAAAAAAAAACAAAAAAAGAAAAAAAAAACAAAGTGGCACTTGGCAATGGTACAAAGTTTCCATAAGTAACAAAACTAGAAAAGCAGCGTATATATTGACAACGAAACAGAGATCAGGCATGCATAGAGCTAAGCACAACAAAACTAAGATCAAAACATAACAAAGACAAAAACTGATTAGGTAAAACACACCACAACTAGCTATAACAAAAATATTCATGAACAGTTTTCCTCAAAGACATCAAGAAGGTGAGCTAAGAAATACGGCTACAAGTCGCATTCATGAAACCTCTGATAGTGCAATCTATGTTTCATGTGATTGAAGGATTGAAAGATGGCCGCAGCTATATAAGAACCCGGTTTTCGGATGGAACATTGGACTGGCTGTAAGTGTGTTCGAAAGAAAAATTACATAACGACTTTGTTATCCAGCCATGTTTTCCCTTACAGGAGTAAGCAGGAAAGAAGTACGTGGTTTGTTTCGTGGAGACACCACCTTGTATGACTAATATATTGTTGAATCGCTTTTTTAAAACCTTTTTATTTCCTTTCATTTCAGGACGCACTCATTGTGAAGTTCTTCACGGCTTTGTCGGTAAGGCTTTGCAGCGCTAAACATTTAAAATGCAATACTTTTTTAACCCTCTCATAACCACATTGTTCTAGCAACACACGACGTGTCTCCTTGCGCACGACTTCACATCTGAACAAATTTAGCTGTATTTGCCAGCACGACCGTGATAACGCAAGAGAATAAAAAGTTTTTAAGCGGTAACCCCCGGATGTTTTTGAAGAACTTGAGTTGATTGTCACATGGCACTACTTTGACTTGTTTCTCTCCAGCACAGTAAACTGTTCCCCACAATAGCTAGCAGAAGCAATTAAAATTAACGAAAACAGGAAATCGCATCTCAGACAGGGAATCCGGGTGATACTGCAATTGAAACAGATTACGTCTCAAACTTGAGTAGAAAAAACACTCTTACGCGTGTTGCATGGTTGAATAGGGAGGGAGCTCAAAATGAGCAGTTCTTTCAAAAAATGCCTGTCTTCATCTAGGACGCACCAGTTGTTATTTTCACTCATGGGAAGAGTGGGCATTTGCTTCCGAGAAATGTTTGGGAAGTCGAAAATGAAGTGTTGCCTGAAGAAACATACCAAGGAAGTCCAAAAAAGACGGCTAACTTGCAAATCGATTTTCACCAGAATTAGATGGTGCGTGCCTGAAATATTGGGAGGAAGTGGATAGCATAGCGAGGAAAACATAGAGGATAAATTTCATTACGATATCATAACCGTGGAATACCCCTGGAGCAGCCCCTTCACATCCACGTAGGTTGCTAATGTCACTTCCACAAAACGGGTTTAATTTAAGATTGGAAGAAGGTATACAACAGCTGTATCTTACCGGTACTCACCTATTGGGATGAAACGTGGAGGCTAAAGAAGAGGGTTCAGCTTTAGTTAAGGACAAAGCAGCGAGCTATGGAAAGAAAAGTGATAGGAGTAACGTTAAGAGATTGGAAGAGGGTGGAGTGGATGAGGGAACAAACGCAGGTTAAGGACATCGTAGTTGAAATCAAGAGGATGAAATGGGCTTGGGCAGGGCATGCAATACGAAGGCAAGATAACCGCTGGTCCTTAAGGGTAATAGAGAAGGCAAACGTAGCAGGCGACGGCAGAAAGCTAGGTGGGGGGATGAGATTAAGAAGTTCGCGGGGATACAGTGGCCGCAACTGGCAAAGGACAGACAGGGTTAATTGGAGAGATATGGAGAGGCCTTTGCTCTGCAGTGGGTGTAGTCAGGTTGATGATGATGGAAGAAGGTAAAAAACCTTATGCTTCGTTCTTAAAAATCATTTTTACCGTATTGAATTTTTAGTGCACTGTTACCGCCCTGAGTGCTACCGTTATTACGTCTCCTCGGCGTGTACTGTGAACATGCGTAGTGATCGCGCCTTTCCGGCACATGAGGGAGGTGATAACGGTTGTGCCACGCGGAAACTGCGACAGTGAGAAATATATGTACAAAAGAAACTCATTATAGGAAAATCATGAAAACAAAAACGAAAGCTTCGGAGGCCCTTCTTGTATTGTGGCGCCATTATTTTCAGCATGAGCTTTACGAATTATGTGGTAGCGAGCGATATATACGCTGTGCCCCAGCTAATTTGGACGAAGATTTACAAAAAGGCTAACCGTTCTTCTGAACTCAAATTGCATGGATGTTGTTAGGGTTTGTCCAAAGTTACAGTACCATTTTTTCGCTCTTCCTATTTGAATAATTAATTCAGATAAATAAATTAACTTCTTAAATATAGCTTGAAACGTTCAGGCGTCAATAGGAATGTCGTGGAGCTCCACAAATATTGTCCAGCCCAGGTGCTTCCAACGAGATAGAGTTAGCGTGGCTGTTTTTAGTCGGGAAAAACGAAAGCCGGCGGAGTTTGAAAAATACCACGTGACAGGGCGCTCCGTGCGCCCGAATGCGCCGCGATTACAGCGATATCATTCGTGCTTTGTAAAAACCATTCGCTTCGCGCCTTTTGTGCTGCCCAAGACAGGGCTTCGCGTTGTGCTTGCTTCCAAGATAAGCGTGAGTGGGTACGGGCGCCAGTTGAAAGAAAGCACGGCTCCCGTTTCTGCGGCGATAATTGCGCTGTCACGTTAGCAGAATGCACGCGGAGGATCAATGACGATCTCATGAGTTTGAATTCGGGAGAAAGATCCCAGCTAGCAAAGACGCGTATAACAAGCCTGATAACATCGTGTGTATTACGCTGAAGAAGAGGAGCCGCGCTTTCGTTCAATTGTCGCCCGAACCCACTGGCGCTTATCTTGGAACCAAGCGCAACATGAAGGCCTGTCTTGGGAAGCACGAAAGGCGCGAAGCGAGTGATGTGTTTTACAAAGCATGGATGAGAGCGCAAAATCGCGGCGCATCCGGGCGCACGGAGCACGCGGTCACGTGGTATTTTTTAAACTCCGCGAGCTTCCGTTTTTCCCGAATAAAAACGGCCATGCTTAGTGTATCTCGTTGGAAGTGCCTGGGTTGGACATTATTTGCGGAGCTCCACAACTTTCCTATTGACACTTCAACGTTTCAAGCCATATTAAAAAGTAAATTTTTTCACCTCGACTAGTTATTGAAATAAGAGGACAGAAAAAATAGCACTGTAACTTTAGATAAACACTAACAACATACACGCGATTTCAGTTCTGAACAACGCTTATTTTTTTTTTATAAATCTTGGTCCAAGTTAGCTGGGACACCCTGTATATATATAATGAGTGAAGGCAAATATTTCGGTGTCTTGTGGCAAGTGCAATTGCTCTAGGGTACTAAGGATATGTTTAATGGGTCATTTAACCTAGGAGTGTGACGACGCCATTTAAAGCCAAAGACGTCCTGAAGAGGCGTCTGCGACCTAATGGTCATGCCATCGTTGAAATTGGGTCATAAGATTTCGCTGTGCAACCACGTTCTTTCGTGCGGACGGCCATAACTGGATCTCGAGCGGGTCGGGCAGTATTAATTGACGCGTTAAATCTGCAAAAATTGCACATGCAGTGCATGCAAGCAATTGATGTAACAATACCCCCTTTTTGCAGTGCCTGCTGAAGATCCTCATTGGGACGAATCCCGCTGCCCTCCTGAAGAAGCTGGCCTGTGCCCTGGCCGCTCTGCTGTTTGCCATTGCTGCAACCATTCCCCCTCCAAACAATGCGCCCGTGCTTGCCTTGGCCAATGCTATCAAAGCAGCCTTCGGTTGTAAGTGCCATTCCAGACCTCGCATGTCACTCCTCATGGGCGCTTATAACGTGTTTTTCGAGCGGCTAGGATAGTCTTTGGGTTTAACCAGCTGTGACATTCAGATTTAGTCCTTAATGAGAAACCTAGACATGAGGTACGTCTTTTCTCGAAAAGGTTTACATATCTCTCGTTAGATTCTGTTGTTAACTGAGGCAACAAACGAGTCCATCACCATTCGTAACCACTGCATCTTCTGTACTTCTTTGGCGGAGTGGCCTTTTTGACATTATTTACCCTTCAAGCCAGAAACACTTGAAATTTTTCATGCGTAAATAAATCAGGTTATCTTTAAGCGTGCGCTGCTTTACCTGTGTAGGTGGAAGCACGTGTCACAACCACAAAACGAGCAGCCTTCGAGAGAGGCATGGTGTCCAATTAACACCAACGTTTTGCTGTTGTCATCTAGTATCGTTAAGTGTCATCAACTACCTCAAGTAACATCCGAGAATGATGATAACATTGATTTTTTCGTTTACTTACGACACTATCAAAGCTGCGCCCGTAAACAAGCGGCCAGACTTTTGCACAAAGGGGCAATGAATCCAGATACACTATTGCATTGTAATGAAACAGAGCGCACATTATTTGCATTGATATGATTTTTAAGCTAAAAGGATTAAATACGTATTCAGCCTATGTGGGTCGTTTACACAAGAAAACTGTCGTCTGTCGAGGCATGTTTAGCCCCTGATCTCCGAAGCAAGGCTAAACTGCCGTTGATTTCGAAACGGTCATCACTTGACGTCAGGAGCTTGAATAGAGCGACGGAAAGCAAATATTTCTTCTAGCTATCCAATTTTCTCAGCCACAATTGAGCCGTTTTTTGAAATAAAATAATTACCCTGTTCTAAAGAATACTGTAGTCGATTTTTGCTGACAACAAAAATTCTACTCACCTGATCTCAGTTTGCCTTTAACACCAAGAAACGAGATTTCACGACGGACCGTTTACCAGAGAAAGGAAATTTTGCAGCTGCAGTTTTAAAAGGGTACCATATCTCAAAGATCGCCGTTTTATTCAACTAGGCGGTGGCGCGGAAAAAAAAAAACCTGAATATTTGATGTTACGAGCTTGGCTGCAATGCATAAAGCACCATCCGCGCATGGCTTTTGGTTACTTGCGCCGGAGTCGGCACTTGTCAGATTATAAAAAAAAACTTTATTGTTTTCTACTCTTTACAGATGCGGTATTGTTAGACAGCCCAGTAATGACGCGGTAATACACTATTAGCGATTTTTTTCACATGCAGCTCTAGTAACAGGATTTCGTATCTATCAAGATACAACAGCTCATGCGCAACCGGAATGGGAGAGTGTTCGTCAGAAGGAAACAACATGATCCCGCGATTGTCATCCATTGTGCAGCAGATTTGCACCAGCTATAAAGCCAGTAATTTGCGGTAACACGCGGCACTCTTTTTTCGATGTCTCTTTATACTAATCTTGTTGATCTTTCTGACCTCAGTAGTTCCATTAAGCCTGATAATCCTCATTATTGCTCTTGTATTCATGTTAATCTCAGATCTGGTCGAAATAAGCAAGAAGAACTTGACTGTTTTTTCAGCGAAGTGGAAGCTCGTTTCAATGTTGTTATGTTTTCAGAAACGTGGTTTACTTGTGAAGGTGACGTCTATGTTATTCCGACGTACAAGTGTTTCTATTTGAACCGATCCATAAGAAGGGGAGGTGGTGTTTCAATGTTAGTTTCAAATCTTATGGAATCAGAAATGCTGCCTGAATTTTGTTGTATTACACCCCATTACGAAGTCCTGGCAGTCAAGTCTGGCACAAGGATATTTTGTGTCTGCTATCGTCCACCGGGTAGCAGTTCTGCTGAGCTCTTTTTATTTCTTGATTCATTCCTAGAATTTGTTAACATCAACCAATATCAGTTAATTTTAGGTGGCGATTTTAACATTGACATGCTGGCCAACAATAACACAACAGTCGAGTTCAATACTTTACTTAACGTTCACTCCTGTGAAAACGTCATCATGTCACCTACACGGATTACGACAGAATCAGAAACACTTTTAGATCTGTTCATAACAAACTTCAAAACAGAAAGCTTGAAATCTGGCACCATCGCTTATGCTCTAAGTGATCACATGCCAATATTCATATCTGTCAATCTCACTCTGAATTCTCAACGACAACCAGACCAAACATCTTTTTATCGAGTTATAAATGATCAGACGTTATGCGAGTTTAAGGAACGCTTATCTATTGTTAACTGGGAACATGTTCTTGAGGAAAGCGACCCTGATGAAGCTTACGAAAAATTTTTAGAGATATTCACTGACATTTATAATGCTTCCTTTCCACTGAAGAAATTCTACCAATCAAAGAAAAGTAAGAAACCATGGGTCGACAAGGACATGTTGCAGTTGATAAAAAAAACGAGATAAACTTTATAGACTGTTTTTGCAAAGTAGGTGCCCTGAAGAGCTGAAAACATTCAAAAAATTTAGGAACTTCGTCACAAAGCAACTTCGCGTCGCTAAAAAGCAATATCTTTATAACCGCTTTAATTCAACTGCTGGACAATCTCAAAAAGTTTGGAAGGTTTTAAAATCTATCTTCGCTAATTCTTCCGAACCGACCACAAAAATTATTCATGAAGGGATTGAACTAAAAGGCGCTGATCTAGCAGATGCCTTTAATGACTACTTTCTTTCCTTTGCTGATAGATCAAGCGGCGACGTAAAACTGTCCTATATGAGTGCCCGTAATGGTAAAACAATATTTCTAACACCTGTTACAGTAAATGAAGTAATTACAGAATTTTTATCACTTAATGATAGTAAAGCTACAGACGCGTCAGGTTTCCAGATACAGCCCATAAAATTTACCATCGACATTCTTGCACCTTGCCACGCCCATATCTTCAACCTCTCCTTGGTTTCCGGAGTTTTTCCGCGTCTTATGCAAAGGGCAAAAGTGACAGTAGTGTATAAAAAAGGAAACAAAAATGAAATGGCAAACTATCGCCCGATATCAATCTTACCTGTATTTTCTAAAGGCCTCGAAAAAGTTATTCTTAAACGACTATCCTGCTTCACTGAAAGATATAACATTATCACTAATGCTCAATATGGCTTTCGTAAAAACAGATCGACTGAGTTAGCTCTCCTTGCTCAGAAAGAATTCATACTAAAACATTTTGAGTCAAAAAACATGGTACTTGGATTATTTTTAGATTTTTCAAAGGCGTTTGACCTTGTTAACCACTCTGTGCTGCTTAAAAAATTAGATCACTACGGTATTAGAGGCATAGCCCATATGCTGATTTCCTCATACTTGCGACATAGGTCTCAGTTTGTCAGTATTGCCGGTGAATGCTCCCATTTGAAAGCGGTAGCTTCTGGCGTTCCGCAAGGGAGCATTTTGGGTCCGTTTCTTTTTGTTCTTTATGTCAATGATATTGTCCGCATTGATAGCACTGCTGAGTATATAATTTACGCAGATGACACTAGTCTGTTTTTTTCGGCTACTTCAACTGCTGATCTTGCAAATCGAGCTAATAAAACCTTGAAAGCAATAAATACTTGGACGGTTGATCATCACTTAAGAATTAACGTTAGTAAAACGGCAGCAGTCATGTTTCACCCACGTCACAAACACATTGAACTACCTCTAATTGAATTAAACAATACCAGAATAGAGTTTGTGCAGTCTGTGAAAACTCTGGGCGTTTACTTTGCAGCAGATATGTCATGGAATGACCATATTAATTACGTAGTTCAGAAACTTTCCAGAACAGTTGGTATCATGCGCCGCAATTGCTTTAATTTTCCTATGTCAGTCAACATGTTACTTTACCACTCTTTGTTCTCTTCTATAGCCAACTACGGATGTATGGTGTGGGCAACAACAACAGCTGAAAATATTAACAAACTCACAGTGTTACAAAAACGAATTATACGCATTGCATGTAAAGTGCCATATTTCTTCCACACGGCGAGCCTTTTCCATCGACACAACGTCATACCAATGAAGTCCATCTATAACTATAGGCTGTGCTATAAATATAAACTCGCCATAATGAAAAATGATGACTCCTTACTTACACTGGCTGGGCTAGAGCAAAGCAGAACTGTGTATGATACCCGAGCAGCAGAACCTTGGAATGTTAAGAAATGCCGCACAAACTATGGCAAGCAAATGTTGCAGCATACCTTACCGACACTTCTGAACCAGTTGTACTGCCACAAGAATCTTGACCTATCCAATATTTCTCTGAAAGAATTGCTCCAAATGTTCATGTAGTTTTTTTTCTTCCTATTACCACTTTGAGTGCACCTGTCAATTTTGCTGTCATTTATTTTCTCCTCCCTGTGTTTGCCTTTATAGGCTCTTTGATCTAATGTAGTTCTTCTTTCTTTTATAAGCACAATGTACTACGTATTGAACGTACATGTCTCATTCTCTGTTCCGAACATACTTTACTTACATTTTGTTTGATGTCGTACTCCGCCACCGTCAATGCTGCACTGTAAGAGGAAGCCGGGACCTCTCAAGCTGTCTATACAGCTTTTTCCCTGGCTGTCCTCGCAACACCCAGTTGCGGAAATAAACCTTCAACCTTCAACCTTCAACTGCGTCATTATGTTAAAGTATGCGTGTCGGCGCAAGTTCAGGAAACGTGACTAGAGGTAAAGTTACCGCCATTGCATTCAGAGGCCAAGTTCTTGCTGAGTTTGCCAATTGGATAGCACATACCTTCAACAGTTTCTGTGCAAAGATAGCTAGGAAAATATTTTTTTAGCTAATATTACATTCCATACATTTAGAAAAGGCTGCAGTTGGTCGAAATTTATGCTGCGATCTTCTAGGAGCGCCTTATAGGAAAAAAAAAAACGCAGGGTGGTTAAGATGATGAACAATAGGGCTACTTGTCTTTCTTGGTAATGACACGCTGCGAGCCTGTCTAGAGCCAGAGACTGTGATGACGCCGCCGGCGGAAGTTGCCAATCTCAGTAATCAAAGCGCTTCGCATAGGCAAGTCTACAGCGAAAGATAACGGTACTTCGCGCTTTATTCCAAGAGTGTATCAATACACACAGAAATGCGCCTGGTTCCCAGTCACACAGTGGCTAGTCTTCTTTCCGACGGTCTGTGATACATGGCATAATGACATTTCCAATGTATTAAATCTTATACCAGGTAGTTTCCCAGAAATCACACGAGTGTGATTCGATTTCCCACCACAGCGCACACAATTTAATGAAATTATGCGGCAAAGACTTCCTAAAAAAATGTCAAAATTTTCAAATTAATATTTTTGGCATATGCTGCTGCATAAGAAATATACATTCGTAACAGTTACCAAATGCATTCCAGGTATCATAATTTATTCACCCTCATTAGGAACACAGCTTAAAATAGGCGCCTATACTTTCTCCCCGCCTTGCATGCCGACACAACAAATATTGGTGCTTCTTTATTAAAAGGAATTCAAAACATTAAGTTGCTCTTGGCGTTAAAATGTTGCCGAAAGTATTTTATTACATTGCAAAACTGCAAGTCTGAGGAAGTTACTCATCGCGTTAAAGGCATTAGGAAAGTATACGACTAATTTGAATTTACATATTAAAATACCTAAATAAATCGCGCTCTGATGTGAATCTCACGCAAAATTTTTCCCTCTTTCAGGTCCCTAAATGGACTTGCCAATGGGCCATATCGGCGCAGTGCGAGAGATCGTGTGACCATAGTTACTTCTGCAGTAGTTTTTATCCTGATGCATGCAGCCCAAAAAAAGAAAAGAAGAGAAAGTTCTTCACGCAAACCATAGAGAAAAGAGAACGGCGACATAGCGACTGCCAGTGTTGTCAACAATACATGGTTTATTGGAAAAAAAGTTTTCTATCGTCTTCTTGTTACCTAAGTTCCTTGTTTTCAGGTTGCTGAGATGCGTAGTAAAGCGCGCTTGGCATGCCGATTTTACTTCGTGGATGTAATGAATAAAAACAATTGGGGCTGTACAGAAGAATCCTCTTCACAAGAAGTGACCACTCCGCCCAGCTTTGAATGATGGAAAATCTTTGATAGAATTGTTAGGCTCATGGGTTGCTGTTCTACGATTCCATGTGTTGAAAATAATAGGAGAGCTCTTCCTGGTGCAAACCTCTTAAACCACATTAAACTGGCCAATCGTGCACCGTAAGCCGCAAAAAAAGATTTTCTCGAAGTGAAGTTGTTACGAGACCTGTTTATGGAAAGCGCACAGACGGCTAAATTTCGACACCTTTGTAGTTTCAAGAGGCTGGACAAGCACTGAAAGAGTGTGAGAGGATCCAGTGGTAATCGACTTCAGAAGTGCGGTACCCACGGTTTCAGAATCGTACTTCAAATTAGGACGGACGGACGTGCCCGATAGAGTGAGAATTCAACATATAACGAAGATATTTTTACATCAAGAGCTCAACACAGGATATATATATATATATATATATATATATCCTGTGTTGTGCTCGTGATGTAAAAATATCTTCGTTATATGTTGAATTCTCACTCTATCGGGGACGTCCGTCCGTCCTAATTTGAAGTACGATTCTGCAATCGTGGGTACCGCAATATATATATATATATATATATATATATATATATATATATATATATATATATATATATATATATATATATAATGTAATTTTTATGCATTTGTGACGACTACACATTTAGTACATGAATTTCGAGCTTTACATACATAGTAACACACTGGTAGTACCGCCAGGTAGTACCGTTGTCTAGTAGTACCGCCCAGCGAGTTCCGGCAAGCATCCGTGTCAGGAATAGTCAAACAATCTTACCGCGTTCACTTACGGCATGCCTACAAAACCTTTTTAGAAAACCTTTTTAAGAAACCTTTTTAGTATGGAACACAATGAAAGGAGCAGAATATAAGAGTTAAAGAGGAGCACTTGAAAGATCTTTCATTTGCCAATTAGATTTTCTTTGTGAAAACTCTGCAGAGAGACTGCAGCGCATGACTAAAGCACTACACTAGCATTTTCCGAAATTCAACCTTGGAAAAAAGACGCGACATATTGTTCTCTCCTGCGCCGAGGCCGCTAAGTGACGGATAGAAGGGAAGCTCGGGTGGCGGAGCAGAGAATATGATGTGGCATGTGCGTCATGGAGTTACGCGATTTGATAGATGCCTCTGCTCGTTCTTCGCTTCCACGCTGTCTTCGAATTATAAAAGAAATGGTCCAAATATATTTAGCCTTCGTGGCGATGATAATCACCTTCTAGAAACGTTGAAGGCTTATCGGGCTGTTATTAACGGCCGCCAAACAATGTCTAAGTGCAACCAGGAACTTAACGGCAACAGTTAGAAAAATACGTATAAGAAATAAATTAATTATGTTAATAATTGACATCAATCGCCTTGTTGTGAGGTCCTCAAGATCATATTACCATGCCGCAAGGAGCTTTTTTTTAGCGTCGAAAGCCCTATTGTAGAAAAGAAATTACCGCCTTCCATGAAATAACTGGTAAGCTCAGGATGGAGGCTTACCAAAACGCTCTGATTTTGTCTGCTAGAACTCTACGATAATCACAGTTCCAAAAGCCCGCTTCAGAATTTCTTTAGTGCTTGCGGCCGCTTCGCGGAACGCAGTAGTTTAGATTTGTTTAGATATGGGTTGGGGGGTTTAAAGTCCCAAAGCAACTAAGGCTATGAGAGACGCCATAGTAAAGGGCTCGGGAAATTTTCACCACCGCTGGTTCTTTAACATACACTGACATCGTAGAGTACACGCACCTCTAGAGTTTTGTGTTCATTGAAATTCGACCGCCGCGGCCAACAGCCAAACGCCATAACCACTGAGCCACCACGACGGCTTTCCTCTTCGGGCTACTCTTTTTGTAAAATATGTATCTATTCTTCAATTTATTCACTGTTTTTGTGTATCTTGTTGCTCCTTTTGCACAACTATTTTTCTTAGACACCTTGATATATGGGCCCTATTTTATTTTCTTTTGCCTGAGTCATCGCCTACTGCACCATTGGTGGCCAAGCTGTTAGCAACAGTGGAGGTCAGCGGATAAATTTCATCTGCCTGCGGTTCTTCAACGGGCAGTGACATTAAAGAGACCGCGGGCGTGCATCATTTTGCCGTGATCGAAACTGTGCCACTGCGGGCGAGATCGGACCCGTGTCCTGAGGCTCAGCAACCTTTCACCTCCGTCGAAACGATGCCACTGCGGGCGAGATCGAGCCCGCGTCTTCAGGCTCAGCAACATTCCGCCTCCGTCGAAATGGTGCTATGCGGGCGAGATCGAGCCCGCGTCCTGAGGCTCAGCAACATTTCGCCTCCGTCGAAACGATGCCACTGCGGGCGTGATCGAACCCACATCATCAGGCTCAGCAGCATTTTGCCGCCGTCGAAACTTTGCCACTGCGGGCGAGATGAAACCCGCCTCGTCAGGTTCAGCATCCGAGCGCCTTCATCACTCAGCCACCGAGGAGGACAGTGAAAAACTTTCAAGCCAGCTAACGATGGGTACTTCGCGTTAGAAACTCGTTACTGTCCTGAGTTTTTTTTTACTTTCATTGTCTTCGGGAATTACATCAAAACGACGTTCTTTTCACTCAATTTATTTAATACTTTATTGATGCAATATTGCAAACCCCGAGGTGAGGCTGTAAGCAGGAGTTGTAGGTATGAAATACAGACAGAAGTAATACATGCGAAAAACAAACCAAGGCCCAAGAATACTGCCTCCACCAATCGGCGTGAACACGCAGGAAATGCACGCGCAGAATATCAAAATAGTATAACAAAATAGTGTAACAGGTAAGTTACACTTGGCTGAGTTCAAATTGCTACAAGTACAAATGAAGACTTTCAGGGAGTGATTCAGTAGTTGGGCAATGAGTATGCGAATGAGTTTTTATCAGAGGAATAATCTTTTAATTTTTTATTATGGGGCGCTCGCGTGATTCGCCTGCACACTGGCTGAATGTACTCGAGTTCGATGTGCAGTGGAACTCAGATTGTGTGCGCTCAGTTAGTGTGCTAATTCGGTCATTTATAATTTCAGATGAAATTCTGTCTACTTTCTGCAACCGTTAGAAAGAAAACACAGAGAAAGTTTGGATGTTACTGCGGCCGGAATGAACCGCTCGCAGCAATGCAGGCTGGCAGGTCATGTTACTGAGACATCACGTCGTCTCGAGTTGTTCTGAATCAGAAATAAGGAAGAAATCTGTGTGTAGATCAGAAAACATATGCATGTTTGCATTCGCAAAGCGTGTGAACGAACATGGATAACGTGGAGACACCACAGAGCTCTGAATCGAAGTACGTTTATTGCTGCGCGCTGAGCATATGTAAGTACAGTTTTTGTCAAAAGTAACCAGCCTTCATGGTTTGCTTCTAGCATGTAGAGTAGAGCCCTTACAGCTTACCTGTAGCTGAAATGGTTGTAAAAGGTAAGGACTGGGGGTCTTGTTACCTTCCAACAACTTTTGGTCTTTAGGAAAGTCACAAGGGCTCCACTATACAAGCTAGAAGCAAACCTTGCAGGCTGGTTACTTTTGACAAAGAGTGTACGTATACAGTTCAGTGGGCAGGGGATTGAAAGGAAATGAAACAACGTGTCACGCTATCTCTGGGAGCTGGAGAGACTCGCACGCGAAAGCTCCCATTAGAGATACAAGGAAAAAACAAAAACACAGTGTGCGGTAGAGAAATACAGCACACCGCGCCTCACAAATGGCGACGCGCGCATTGGCGGGAGGGTGTCGGAGGCTTTTGGGAAGTCGACGTTACTGTAAGTGAGCATCAGTTATGGCACGAAGTGACTAACAGATACGGCATGTCCTAATAAATGAAGGACGTTTAGCGCCGGCCAGCACAACATACGATAGTTTAACTTCAAAGAAGTGCTGTCGAATGATTCCGAGGCCAACGCGACTGCGCAGTGCCCTGAGAACCATTTGCGCTTCTTTTTCTTGCCTGTCTTCTGCATTAGGGTCATGTCGCATCAAGATTTATCTTGTACTGTAGCCACTGGTAGACACTGGGTTCCGTATTTTGCTCTGTTCTGGAGCACAGTACGCATGTGTTCCAGCAAATCGCTTTATATTCTCTGTATATTAGCCTTACTGCATAGACCCCGTAGTTTGTGAAGCTTTCCCTACGATTGACTTCCCGGCTTGCAACAGCTGGAAGCTTGCCGACAAACGACGAGCCACTTTGTAAGTCTTTCACTGGATTCCATCTGATCTTGTACCAATATACCGAAAAAATCTCCTGAGTGACCGGAAGAGCTACCAAACCATCTGAAAGAGTGTATGGGAGCGCAAACAATCAGAGCGCATGCGAAAGTGGTTTATGGCGCGCCCTGTACGGTAACTGCTTAATTTTCGTCATGATAGCTGTTCTTTGCTTATCTCAACGTTGGGCTTTCACGTACCAGTTTTTGTTATTTGTTATTTGTTATTGTTTTTGTTTCCCATATTTTTGTAGAGATTTATTTTTCATTACCATTGATATTTTAAACATTCTTTCTGGCTCAATTTGCTACCAACGAGCGCTGCAGTTATGCTGTGGGCAAATGGTTCTGCAGACGCACCAGTCGCTGGTAGCACACTGCCCTGTCTTCTTTTTCCTCTACTTTCTTGCTGCTCTGCATCGTTCTGAATTTATTACGCCGCGCTATTTTGTATGCTATACGGTGCACGCCTAAGATTGTCAGAGAACCCTATAATTTATACGCATTGAATGGAGTGTCTAGATCGAATGGACTCGATGCGTCTACCGTTAGTATCGTTTACAACAATAAAGATGCAAACGGCGTGCTGTGTTTTGTAATTTCCCAGACTTGAGCATTAAATAAATTACGAACGCTCAGTCCAGCCTCATTCCCGACCAGGTAATAACGACATTTATTGATTACGGAACTGGATCTCAAGCTCGACCACCGAGGTTTTCTGTGCTCATTTCGTGGTAAAAAACGTGTTAATGGCTGTTTACTAGCGTTGTTTCAAAAGGCCGTTTGCACAACTCAATTGTGAAGGCTTTTATGCGGTCATTACAAAACTTCTGGCTGAGTGAATTATTAATTCCATGCAAATGCTAGATATTTCACTCAATTTAAGATCATGTGCTAGCAAAATTAGTGAGACCAGCGTTGGATGCGTGTTTTTCATACTTTGTAATACTGGTACTAATAATGTTTTTTCCATGCTTCCGCCTGCTAAGCCATCCTATTTTTTCTCATTTCTTTGAATCCCTGAATTTTGGGATTTAGTCTTGTTCACCTTCGTCATCATCATCAGACTGACAGAACAGCAAGCATCAGTGCCATGAAATCTAGCTTTAACTTACCATCCTTGTCATCACGTCGTAAAATTTTTCGCCTGTCCCTTTTTCACAAATTATTCTATCACCTGCAGTTTCATGCCGAACTTATCTCACCACCTCAGTACGTATCACCAAGACTAGATCACATTCATTAGGTTGGCATCTCTTTCTGCAGATCAAAAACTTTTTTCCAGTCATTCGTACCACGCAAATCGAATGAATGGAATCACCTTCCTTCTTTGACGGCCACCATCACCGATCATCAATTATTCAAGAATTTCATAGCTAACATTGTCTAACTAGGATTCATTTTATACTGTTTTATCGCTTTTTTTCCTTTTTTCTATTTCCTTAACGCCATAGCTAATAATGTAAGTGTAGAAGTCACGTTCGTATACCTAGCCTGTTTCATTAACTCCCGTTTGTTGATAACATTTCTTTGTTTTGTAACTACTCCCCTCTGTAATGCCGTAGTGACCCTGAGGTTATAATAAATAAATAAATAAATAAATAAATAAATAAATAAATAAATAAATAAATAAATAAATAAATAAATAAATAAATAAATAAATAAATAAATAAATAAATAAATAAATAAATAACAAAAATAAATAAATAAATAAATAAATAAATAAATAAATAAATAAATAAATAAATAAATAAATAAATAAATAAATAAATGAAGGGACTCTCCCATGTCTCTCCAATTTACTGTATTCTTTGCCAGCTGCTTTCACCGTATCCGCACAAACTTCTTGATCTCGTCCACCCACCTAACTTTCTGTCGCCCCCTGCTACGTGTTCCTTCTGTTCTGTTCTTGCCTTTGCATTACATACTCTGGCCAAGCACATTTCTTGCTCTTGATGTCGACTGGTTTGTCATTAACCCGCGCTTGTTCCCTCACCCACTCTGGTCGCTTCTGGTCTCTTAACGTTACACCTATAATTTTTCTTTCCAGAGCTCATTACATTGTCCATAACCTAAGATAGACCCATTTCGTAAGACTGCCCATGTCTTACGTGAGTGCCGGTAAGTTACAGCTGTTGCATACTTTACTTTTCTCTTGAAGGATATTGGTAAACTGCGATTCACGATCTGAGAGAATCTGCCAAATGCACTTCAACCCACTTTATTTTTCTAATTATTTCTCTGTCATGATACGGACCAGCGGTCACTACCTGCCCTAGGCAGACGTATTACCTTCCCACTTCCAGCACATTGCTACTAATTGTGAACTGCTATTTATTTCAAGACTTGAATATTACTTTGATTGTCTTCTGCACGTTAATTTTTAGACCCACCTTCACATACACCAAATCGCCTAGATAACACACCTTTTATGGATATTAAGGCATTCTAGAAAAAATCGTTATATTGCTTTAATTCTATTTGCCTACTGTAGCCATTGTTACAATTCTTCAAAAGCTCGTAAAACAACTTGACTTTTTAAGAAACTTGAATTGCGTCATTTTTTGAATGACATCATCGTTGTTGTCAAAGTTGGCCGTTGTAAGAACCATGTGCTCTAAAGAGTCTTGAGTTTGTAATCCACAGCCCCGTGAAGACAAATTTCTGTTGAACCTGCTCAGTCATGTCCTATAGATGATGCCCAGAGGTTCAGAGGTACCGTATTTTTGGAAGCGAAGGCTCTTGGAAAGCGACTTAATTACATGTAGGCTTCTATCAAGACTTTCATCATTCCTACATTTGATTTTGTTGCGACATGTTCCAGGTGCGGTGCGTAATCTTCGTAAAACACAGTCGCCGGGTGACCAGGAGTGCGTTATTCCTATTGGCCTCTATGCAATATAATGTTTCAAACTACCTTGGGCGCATAAACTTCGTAGAAGAATCGGTGCACATCATGATGCCGAGCTGTCCCGAACGGCTGGTAGTAAGTTAGAAATCATCCTCGGTATTTGCGCAAAGAATGCCGGTAAACATTGCAATGAAATCGCCCTATACGGGCCCGCCTAAATTAAACCTCTTCGATTATCCTCGTGGATCTGCTGGCTGTCGTTTCAGAAACCTGGTGGAAGTGGGAGTTTAAATCAAAACGATACACACAATGCAAATTCCTCCTTGAGTCATCCGGATTGCCATATTTCCGGACCATTTGAGCATGTTTTGTGCAAAGTTAAAATGTTCCTAGACAGACAAAGACAGAATAAACGTCATTTAATAACAAAAACAAAACCCTTACCGGGAGGGGACCTCTCTCTGTGAGCCCTCTGGCATTCTCCTTTAGCCTAGCCTTGTCAATTATTTTGAGCCATTCACTGGCTCCTGTGGCTGCTATTTTGTAGGATACTGTCACCTAGGGACGACGCCAGTCCAGCAAGCAGGAAGACTGCCTAATACTGCCAGGAGAAAATTTTTCCTGCACTGATTTACAACAACAGGGAACTAAACAATTTAGCAGCGGCAGTACGAACGAACGTGCGCGAAGATTGTGGAAAAATATATTGATCGCAGCTGCCGGCCGCGTAAATCTGATGTGACTACCTTGAACAAAGTAAATCAATTTGCTCGCGACTACTGAAACTAAATATAAATCTGGTAGTATCATTCGCCACAAGAGAAGTCATAAAGCAGCACCCGGACAACTTTGAATTTAAACAAGGAATCATTGCAATTCTTCGTTGCGTTGCCCGCCTCTTGAAGTACCATCTACAGGTTTAATTGGAGAGATATGAACGAGGCCTTTGTCGGGCAGTCAATGCAGCCTGGGATGGAACGCTGGGGCATACAGAGTTCATTAGCGTTAATTATTCCTCGCGTTCGTATATCTGCGTTCGAAGTATTCGAAGAATAAATGGTGGCATACATTATTCTAAGAGAACAGTTTTAAGAGCGTTAGCTGTAATTAGCTGGTTGGTAAATATATTAGCACGGATGGCATCTGCACGCCATGCAGGCGCACACGATGCGGGTTGTACGTTTTCACCGGGAGCCACCCACTGGCCGAACACATCACGCGGCTTGCAGGCCCACCACACCTCCCTCACCTGCCAGCCCTTATGGAATGCAATGCGGACACTTAGGGGACTCCTCAAGCACGACCGTGTTCTTAATAGGAACGCGGAATGTGTTATCGATAACATGTCTCGATTTCTAAAGGAAAATATATGGTAAACTCTGATGACTGCCGCTGAAATGTCGAGGCTCAGCCGAAATGTCTGGCGGGCGCTCTCCGCATTTAACCCCGGTGAAAATGAGCCTCCCCGCGTCCCCCTGAAGAAATGGCTCTCCTTGATACGAGCCGAGCGTCCACAAGTAAAACTGAACTTTCTGGCGCAACAAGCTAAATAAAAATTGAACTCGACGTGCGTGCACAGCGCCTCCCTGTTCTCCATCACCTCCCAGCACCTCGCAAATACAAGAATAATCCGCTAACCACAAGGCCACCGTTCTTGTCTTAAAAGAGCATTCATACCATTAGATCAACTGAAATCTGGTGCCATTTCATCTCGATCAGAAGCCACCTAACGATGAGCCATTCACTTTAGAAGCTCGGTGCTGCCCTGTGGTTTGTTTCAGATGTTGATAGACTGAGGTAATTTTTAGAAAGCGATGTTTTTCCACTCGATCTTTCGGAGTAGAGAGGAGCAAGGACATTACAGGCTCCGTTAGTCTGGTCATCTCTGTTTCGGAAAAAAGTGGTGCCTATCTATTGCACCGTTTATAAAGATGACAAACTAAAAATTTCAATGGTACTGTGAGCGACACAAACCTTTCATTGTAATGCAGGACGGTAGGCCACTTTACGGAGACATCACGTCACCTCAAGTTGTTTCGAATCAGAGATAAAGCGCAGAAATTTGCCTGTAGACATAGCAAAAAACTCCTGCTAACGTTCACACAGTGCGTCAGCGAAGCCGAGCAACAGGCAGGAAACCACAGAGCGCTGAGTTGAAGTGACTTTTTTGCTACGTGCTGAGCATACACATACCATTTCAGAGGAAACGTGCTTCAAAGATAAAAAAAGACTGCGTGTCATGCTATCTGTGACAACTTCAATGACCTGCACGAGGACACTCACTTCAGAGGTACAAGAAAAAAAAATGCTAAAAGCATAGTCTGAGGCATAAGGCTCCGGTTAGGAACGAACAATAACCGTTCGAGCCATCTGTTACGTTATTATCCGCACACAGGTCCCAGTAGGTTTTTCGTATCGCTTCAATGTACGCGCCTTGTCCATTTCATGGCTTTAATTAGGAATCTTGACAATTTGTATCTCAGCACACTGCCAAGAGGGGCTTCTGCTTGTTGTTCAACCACCCTGCAGCTAAAGCTCCTGCAAAATCGTTAGACGCATGCATGCCTGGGAAGAAGGCTACGGGTGGGGGTTGTTGAAACAGCGGTGCTCAGGGGCTGTGTGGTGGCATTGGCTCGTTGTGACTTGCGTTGCGTCGTAAATATGTGTACTGCTTCCATGTAGCACGAATGCAATAGCACGAAGGTCTTCGTGCAACCGGTGTCGTCGCCATTATTGCCGCATCTCGCTTTCACAGAGGAGGAATTTTTACTTCCTAAAACAATTAGGTGTCTTTTCTAGGACCCAGTATGCTCTAAGGGGTGCTGGAGATACTATGGTCTTGCTTCTGTTGTAATACAGAGGACCGAAAGGTGAGATAAAGGCTTCTTTCTACTTAGTTTTCACTGATAGAAATCTCGGCACACGGGGCTAATGATCGGTGTTTTCCATTGTTTCGAGAACTGTTGCGAGGCGCCGAATCCATTTTCATTGAATTCTACCTGTTTACTGACTCATCAAAAAACAGCGCTCAACATTTCAGAAGGTGCGTTGGCATTTTCGTCTAGGCCACAGAGTATCCAAAGTTGTTGGGTTCGCTCTTCTCCATATCTGATTAATATTACGGCCTTAAGAAGAGCTAAAACAGAGGCTGCGGGTTCTGCATCTTGGTTTACTGCGCACTACTACACAATACTACTGACGATGAGACAGATGAACGAACAGGGAGGCACGTGAGTGGATTATCTTGTCTGAGTACTCGATTTGCTTAGAATCGTGCCCTTCATAAGGCGCCAATATCACAATGCTCATTCTTACTGTTAATTGAAATTACATAAGACTAGTGGAATAAACATTTTACGAAACTAAATCGATGGAAACATGGTGGAAAATTATCATTATATGGCTAGTTGCCTATTATTCACTCAGCTAAACTAGGCTATCTCAGCATTGGACCAGACAGTTCACGTGCATTGCAGAAATGCCTTCGCCCTCGATTTCCAATGCTGCCAGTCTTGTGCAAGCCTTCAACCTTCCTCTTTCCTCTCCAAGCAAATTTAAATACACTATCACCCTACCTGCACCTCTTCTGCTTTCTGCTCCAACTTCCATCTCTTGAAATGCAGACTCTTACCAGACGAGCCATCCTTTACATCCTCTCAGCATCATATGCACACTAGCCTAGTGCACTCACTGCGAATAATTTCTTCGTTCCTTTTTTATTGCGCGTCGACTCGTCTAAATAATTCCTTCTTTTGATCCGGGTCCTCATCGTTTTCCACTTTATGCGCCCTCTTCTGCTGCCTCTTGAGCTCTTCGGCAAAAAACGCGAGCGCGGTTTGCATAAGTTGCTAACCGGGTTTTAAAAGCTACCTACTTTGTATACGTTGTCAACATATGATGAATGCACAGCTTTCACTCATTTTAATTTCTCTCTTAATTTCCTAATCGTAATTTTGTTTTCTTTCCAGCCATAAAGTGATGCAGTGTCACCCGTTTTGCATACTTGAATACTACATCGCTTCTGATTTACAAGCACGAATTGCCTCTTTAGTTCTTTACTTCTGTGCTGCATACCCTCTACTGTATTTTAGTGGAAAAATGTCATTAGCAAAGGGGAGGATATGTATTTCCCACCACGTCTTATATCTCACTTTTTTCAATACCTGCTAATCTAAACATGTTCTATAAGCATGCAATGATTAAAAGCGGCAATATAGTTTGACCATCCGTGACGCCGAAGCTGGCCAGAAATGGCTCAATGGTGCGAATAGAGAAGAGTGCGTTCCATTATGTAGACAACTTGATGATCATGAGACGCATATATATATTCATGACAAATGCATAATTATTGGGCATAATTATGTCTATCCTGTGCTGCGCCACTTAGGTCTACACTTACCAGTTGGTCAGTTTTGAGTAGATTTCGCGTTCTATTAAGCATATTTGTCCGTGCAAGTTTTAAATACGATTCTGCGACCTAGAATACCGCACTTGTGAAGTTGATTGCCTCAGAATCTTCTGATATTCATTCAGGGCCTGTCCTTCCCTTCTCATTTAATAAGCGTCGAATTTAGTTGTTAACTGCTTTTTATAAAAGTGTTCTGTAACCCCAAGTTATAAGGAAGATCTTTTTTCTTGTGGCTGGTACGCCATCAGAAAGAGGTTTGGGTATTTACTTCTGAAACATGAACTGACTGAACCCCGGCCATTAGTCACCCTTTTTAATCTAAGAATTCCCTTTACTCAAAGCTGTACTGAGTGCTCTGTTGGTTTTTTGATAGGACAGTAATCCCTAGCTATTCCTCATTCCTGAATTCACACATTAAGTAAACCTGGCAGAACTGGCATACTTTACTTTGCTCCTGAACTGAGAACCAGCTACTCTGGAAGGAAATATTCAACACCGAAAGTTGTTCTTTGCACACAACACATGTATTGTTCACAAATAAGGCGGAACTTTATGCCACCTATATGTTCCAAGTGTATTGGTTCCGATGAGCCTTCTCTTGTTTTGTCTTTCTGCCTTGTGCCAGGATAGAAACTGCTGAAGGAGTACCGACGATGAAGAGTTTTCAAATAGGAGAGTTCCCTTAAGGACCTGGGGAATGAAAACATTTTCTGTGAGCTTTACATAAGAGCATTGTTCAAAGTACCATGCTGCAGATATATTTTTCAGTTGCCTTAAAAGACGAAGGGCAAACGGGGCTTCGGCAAGCATTATGCACTTAGTCTTCCTCCTTGCACATCTACTGTGAAGTTTGCTCTAATGACACCTGACTTAATACTTCGAAATCATTACAACTCAGCTTTAAGGGCTGGAAGAACCTGCATCCACAGAACCACGGTAATTCTCTATGTTGTTCTTGTTGCCTCCGAAGTGATCGTAGGGTTTTCGCTATCACTTTACCCTTTGCCTTCCTTCTTCCTCTTTAGATTTCTTTTTTCTGGTCGAAATCTTCCTTAAAAAACAAAAAAAAAGCTTTAAAAACATATGGAATGATATTATTCTGAACAATCGCCCAAGTATTGCAGCTACCACCGCGTATGTATTGAGATGGCAACAGCAAAACGCTGGTGGTTATCGGGGCACCATGTTTCTCTTGAATCGTGTAGTCATTGCGGCTCTGACAGCTGCTGCGCTGGGCACAATTATAGCAGCATATAGGTAATTAAACTTGATCTATTTTCACTACAAAAATTTTAAGTGTTCAGGACAAGGAGAGCAAATTTCGACGCCACACGTTCCACTCCGTCTAAGAGGAAAAGAAGTTGCAACATTGAGGAATGCTGTCAGACTCGTGTCCTGCCTGAGCACTAATAATAATCTTATGAGCGTTTCCCTAAACTCTCTGAGAGAAACGTCGATGATGTTTAGGCTTCGGTATAAGGAGAAATCTGAGAGTTAAAAGAAAATTAAGGACAAAAAGCGTCTCCTCCGCGCGCACAGCTCTTGTCAGTCACCGATGCCAAGTGGTATATATGCGGGCTGATCACCAACTTACAGCCGAACAATGCTTTCACTGCGACGGCCAGGGCTGCCACGGCAATATTGAATGGGGGAGTAACGCTTGGAGCGATGCCAGCCAGCATACTGTAGATGAGGCAGCCCAGGAGCTTGCCCAGGCTTGAGGGATTCGTGTTAATCAGGATTTTCAGCACGCACTGCAAATAGGCGGCATTACCACGTAAACAGCTCACGTACAGTCCACGTACAAATAATGCAGGTTTAGTGCATCTCTTACTACCGCCAGAGAAGCCCGAGATCCAGTGACTATCGTCCGCACGATACAACGTGCATATGGAGAGAGATTAGACAATGTCTTTTCTTTGTTTTAATGACGGACAGGTCTCAGACCCGTTCGTCATGCCGTCGTCCACATACAACAACAGCATCCCGCTGAAAGGTAAAATGATCCATTTGTCGTGCTATTACCACACTATAGACATAAAACTGGCAACTGTACCGTACAACATTTTCTCTTAATCGAATCTATCGATCACGGCTGTATTCAAACAGCTGACGCTGAAAATAATGACGCCACATTACAATAATGGACCAGGACAGTTTAATTGTCATGGGTGCTCCTTATTACCGGTTCACTTCGCAGAGTTAGACCCTTCTCTCACACCGTTTACGCATACCGCAACCGTTATCGGTTCCCTTGGGCGTTGGCAGCGCTCCCACACAACACGCATCTGCAGAACACGACCTAGCGCAATAACAATACCATATGTGCGGTAGCTGTGCCCTAATACATTTATTACGGTGAAAACGATTTGTATGAATCAGACACTGGCTTTATTGCCGTCTTCCTTTCTTAATGAGAAATATTTTGTGGACGTCAGAATAGCAAGGTCCTTACGTGTCGGTTAAATGACAGCTCCAGAGATTGTTATGCGAAAGCATTTCTTGTCTCATGAGCGGCCTCTACAGGACCTGTCATAAGAACGTGTCGGCAAAGTGTATCCGCACGAACGGTCAGTAGTCGTCCACGGTAGTGGTAATTAATAAAACAGTTGATTTAATTATTATGTAATGAACCCAAATGAGTAATTAAGTCCCCAAAATGGTTAATATATTTGTGATTAAGTGTACCAAGTTATTAATTAGGCGATTAGTTTAGAAAGTAACCAGTAATTTAACCGAATCGATAGATAATTAAATAATGAAGTAATAAATAAACTAATATATTCAATAACATCGAATTGAATCAATACATGACAAATTATGGGAAAGTAATTAATCGATCAAATTATTTAAGTAATTAAAATTATGAGTTACATATCACATACGTCTAAATTAAATCGGTTTGATAAATTCATCACGGAATATGTTATTTAGTCAATTCAATTATTATTACTCACATTTTTATTGTTACCTTGATGTGCTTACTGGTGCTCTAGGAATTGGTCCGACCTCTTCGGATGTGGTGGAACCGAAGTTAGAGCAAAATTTCGACTCGGAAACGGCAAACGCACAAAGAAACGAAAATGCAGCAACACAATTGGCAGCAAAAATAGGAATGCTTTCGCATTGCTGCACCTAAGCAGACTTAACTACACCCCTGAAATATTTCGAGGTTGTGGTATTGTGATTAAATTGAAACTGCAGGTTTTCCCCTTTTATGACTAATTCTTTCAAGTGCTCCCGGCACTTCCAGTTTCATTCTGGCACAAATCGAGTTTAAAGTTGGCCCTTTTCTTCGTCTTCGTCCAGATTTTTTGTCAGAGAACACTGCATTTTCGTGTGCTAAAGCATTTATTCTACCCTCTTAATGACGCCAAAAAATTGAGGCGCTAACAGGCCTTGCACGACAATTCATGTCGGGAATGGTCGTTCGCAGTTGCTAATTTAAGCATGCAATGCGCGTGCGAGTGGTTTTCTAGTGACGTTTGGGACATCATGCCGCTGTTACCTGCCGGTTCTTCTCTTTCCCCGGTATGAAATCGGTTGCCTATTTTCGCTTAATATGCTTCCGCTCGCTATTGTCATAGTTTGTTGTGCGGGAGAATGGCAAGTTTAATGAATATCATGTGACTATTAGCTAAAACTTTTCGAAAAACCCGGATATTGCCCTTGAGGTATTCTTATGCTCTTCCATTTCCTATCTTTTGCTCGTCATTGTAGCTAAAAAATAGGTGAGATGTGAAACCATGAGGAAGAAGACACTTCCTTACTTCATGAAGCAGTATAGTTATCAACGTTTGAACGAATAGGTTTAGGCGTTTATCACAGCCAAAGACTTACCGAGAAAGTCTTGACAATGTTCGCAATGAGTCTGTCCTGAAAATGAAAGGAATTATAAAAGTTTAAAAGTTAGAAAGAAAGCAGTCCGACAAATTTATAAGGACTCAAGTGATGTCACGAAGAAAAAAAGTCGAGCCCCTGTTTTTTGTTTACTCTCGCAAAGAGCACGGAGACCCGATAAATGAGTAGCTTCGCAATATTAGTTCGAACCACCTAAAGTAGGCCCAATGTTTTACATGAAAACCCGGCTCTATGGCGCTGAGGCCATCTTTCAGTTGCAATAAGCGCAGTTCGCAGGAGCTGCATCTGCATGAGTACGACTTTAGCGCACCTCTTTGGGATGCCTGTTACCGTTTTTGTACAACACATCAAGTCTGGTGGTAGGGTGCTGACACGTGCAGTGCACGCCAAGAATAGTTCGCACACAGTAATTTCGTGCGCAATCCATTTCCCGTTAAACCTCGTGGGGTCTACCACTAGAGCACAAGACCGCCAGCTGTCGCTCCTTATACCTTGCGTACACTGACCAGAGCTCTGTAATTCAAGGCGATGCATTGCTTTCCAGGGGGTACGTATATTAAAAAAACCTCCGCCTGACCAGGCGAAAATACTTAGGGTATACGGGTTGTTCCCACGCCCACTGTCTGCAATGTAATCTGTGGTAAACTTTCAAACTTCCAGAATATTTATAAACGCGCAGTCGCCTAGCAAAAAATTCAATGAAACAAATGCCGAAGCAACACTCCATGGATGCAGAAGTCCGAGAGATAAGTTTGTATCTATAAAAATGAAAATTTCAGCCCTGTTTCGAGATTAGTGGCAACAAAAAGCGACAGATGTTACTGGGCGCATCCATACAGTGCTGCCATCCGCAAAGCCCTGCTATGCAGCCACTAGGACTAAAAACGTTTTGAAGCGTAGTTTCCCAACTAGCACAGCCTAGGACTTCTATACACCGACGTCCCGTCCGCCGTGTCACGCGAACGCATTTCATAGTCCTGTTGGCTCCGCGCTATCAGTTTACCTGCATTAATGAATTCAACTATCTGTTATCTATTTATGTCGCCTTGCAGGTTAACATGACAAGCCCTCATGCCTGATTTGCGCCATCTATATGAGTGCGGTACGCCATAAAGTCAATGCAATAGACTGTCATCCAATGCAGGTGAACGCAGCTACACACGAATCGTTAAGAGAAATTTTCTACAGTGTTATAGACCACCCCATACCCTAGAAAATTGTCAACTAAATGAAAATATTCTCGTGAAGCTAATGAAATGCCACCCATTGTGATAATGCAGCTTCTGTCATGTTTTAGTACCTAAACTCCCAATCCTAGCAGGACCTAATGGAAAGTGTCATAAATTGCATCACTATATTCGTGCTTAATCGGTTCTAAACTTGTTCGGATTAAGGGTCGCATCTCTGATGAATTGCGTTCAACCGTGCGAGAGAGCATTAAATGGAAAACTATAGCGGTTTAATAAGTACACTGCAAAACATATCATTAGGCACTTCACGTAAACCACTATTTCATTTTCAAAAGCGTAGCTTCCGAGGCTATTCCTTGCTATGCTCATCTTTTTGGCAGGAACAGATGTATTTATTGCTGATAGGATTCCAGCTTTTCACATCATGAGCGAAGAGGAAAACATTACCATCTTTAAAAGTAAGTGGCGCTGCAGACTAGTCTGAAGAATCCGTGCCAAGAAAGTGCCTTCGTGACCATTTTCGTTTTGTTAAAATGGCGGCTAATGATGACACTGGGATTGGCTTTTTACCTGTTTTAGCTGATAACAGCTGCGCTTTCAGAGGAGGAAGAGCCTTTGTCATTCAAGTACGGTAGTCTAATAATGCAAGCCTTTATCAAATTTTACCGCTGTTTCTCTTTAACATCGATATTCTCCTTAGAACGGGACGTACAGCGTTGCAGTGCTTGGGCACCTAATGATAAGGCTACGAAAATCGCTTTTATATTGAGTTCTACAAGTAAAGAGGCCCTGAAGGGCAAGCAATATGTCAAAAAGGCTATAACATTCTCCTCCCTCGCCGGTAGGTTTACTGCAGTGCAGGGACAGTACCGGAATTTTCAATGCGAAGACCTTAAAGGAAGGACAACCTTGATGGCGCCAGTACGGTTGAGCACAACCTTGTTAAAGCACATGCGTCGGGCCCGTATAACACAGTTTACCCCAAGGATATGTTGGTCCTTAATTGCCGTGAAACGTTGTATACTATCCGCGCATTTAAATTAAGTTGAATAGAGAGTTGATTTGTAATTGACAACATGCGCAAGTCGGGATCCTTTCAAAATTTTTTCGGTGTGGTTTCTAGAGCCTTTACGTGCGGTTTGCACATCAGTTTCATGCGATGTGCGCCACGTCATCACGTCAATGTGAAGCTAATATTGCGCAAGCGTGGTAACTAGTTAGCGCGTTCCCATTCAAAATCACGAAACAAGTGCAAGACGGTAACGAACGGTTCCACAAATGTGTCCACCTGTTTCTTGCTGTTGGCTTTCCTGCGGGTACAATTGTTTCTTCCAGAGATCACAAAGGAGGCCCTAAGCTACAGCTCCATGGAGGCAGAATTGCACAAAACAGATCACGAACTTGAACGTCTGTACTTACCGAGACTTTGGCGCCTTGAGTGCAGTCGAGCGCACCGGAGGTGAAGCACTGGAAATGGATCAAAGGAATCAGGAAGCAGGAAGGCATCTTATGATTCTATCATTGTAGCCACGGAAAGGCATGCGCCGCAAGAGCAGGCGCTACTTTCTATAACCAGGATGCCATATTTAACATTATGAACACCTTATACGCGACAGCGTTATGGACGCTTAGTTATGACGACTCTACTATCGTTGACTCCGATGTGGAAGTGGTCGATATGGCGGAAGTGGCCAACGACGGCTTCAAGGTGGTGAGTCATAGGAAGAAAAGAACAGTCGGAATCCCGGTGGTAGTAATGTTAACAGAGGAAGGGGTTGATTTGAGAAAGCGGAACCAGATCTTGCTCTTCGAAGCCAACAAATCATGCTGGGATATGCTCCGACTCGCAGCCGATTCACCATGCAAGGGGCTCTTCACCTAAATGTCTCAACGGAAGCACAATTAGACATTCTTCTGCGGTGCTCTTATATGGTGGCAAAGAGTGAAAGCCTGGTTGCTGTATTCCTACATCGCTAACACGTGCATTACTAGGGACGTGCCGGTCCGGTATTCAGACCGCGCACTTCTTGGCTACTTCAAACCGCAAGGTGATCTGCACTTGAGACGACTGACGAGTCGGGTGGCGACTCCAACAAAAGAATGGGCACTGAAAGCTACAAACTCTATTGTTATAGGATTTGCTCCAAACACCGAGCGCCCGGAAAAAATTGACCTAGTATTTACCAAACATGCAGTCAACGAGTTCACTGAAGCTGCTCCCCGATACTTCAAGTGCCAACGCTTTGGGCAGGTAGCCAAAGTTTGCGTCTAGGATCAACGTTGCAAGAGGTGTGGTGGCGCCCAACCATTTCAAAACTTGAAAAGCAGATTATGCTTGCCGCAAATGTGGAGGTGACCACCCAGCGGGTTTCAGTGGCTGCCCTTTCCGTGTCAGCGCCTTACACCGTAAAATGTCCTTCATTAGTGGCCCCAAACCACAACCTTAAAGAAGCCAGTACCTGGAAGTGATGAGTTCCCTGCGTAGGAGTCGGAAGTTCGTGGTGGGGTATCAAGCAATGCCACTGAGTGCCCTGACCGGATCAGAACAGTAGAAACCTCTGCGTGTGAGTCGGTTGTTTGATCTGCTCCACCAAAAAGTGTCCACGTTACTTAGCTATCAGATCACAGCCAGTCTGTACGACATGGAGGTCTTTCTCTTGCCTAACAAGAGACGAGAAGAGCTGCAGTGGCCAAGAAGGCATCTCAGCCCGCATCTTTTATCGAAGTTGTGAGCCAGTGCATCGCGCAAAATAAGGAGCTCAAAAGTCTGAATCTGTCCCACCTTCTGCGCGTTTTATTTCAAGCCCTGCGGTCGTGCCCAGATTCACACTTTTCCACTACCTTTGGGAATGTCCTTTTCCAAAGGCAGTACCCCCCATCCCCAATCGCACTCATACTTCCTGGGAGGCTGCTTTACGGACCGCTCAGCCCGCCGGCCAGAAATGGCTGGTGGATCGGGTTTTACGTGAAGCACAAGCCCGTGCACTCTTGGACCAGTAGGGGACCACCCTGGAAGATTTTTTTATGTGTAATAAAATTGTTTCCATCCATCCTTCACAATCCAAGCGATGACGCTTGCACTGAAGAACTTTCTCCAGTTGGTGCTTTCCTTTGAGCCCATGATTATGCGTTCGCAGCGAAATGTACCGTCTAATATGGCTGGTCTCCATCCTCGTGCTACTAAAAACCACCAAAAAGTGCCGTTTTTTATGCAGAGGTACTGCGCTGGGATTGTAGGTCGCTAGCAGAACTGACATTAATTTCTAAAAAACATAAATGTTCTCACTTTGGCGCTTGAGGAGGCTGCCTGCCAAATGGGAAATCATTCACTGGATGTGTCGCCCATAAATATTGCAGCATCAAGTCTTTTCCTGCAGGAAGTGCCGCTCTTTGCATACGACGAGAATTCCCCGTGCGGCTTTGAACGTCACTGATCTTTGCACTGATAATATTGAGGTAGCGGCTGTGAGGATACGCCTCGGCTCCCGAACTCTCTTTGTTGCATCACTGCATGTGTCTCCGCGGAAGAAGGTATCACGCGGTTCACCAAGTGTTGACACTCTAGGTCCCGAAACTGTTCCGGAGACCTCCACTACGGCACCTCTTTCTCTCTTTCTTCTTTCACTCCCACCTTCCTCCCTTCCCTTACGGCACGGTTCAGGCGTCCACCGAGATATGTGAGATATACTGCGCCACTTCCTTTCCTCAAAAACCAAAGTATTATATTACCAATTTGCTGATCAGGCTGTGTAGCTTTAGCCGTATGGCAGTGCTTCGGTGGATATGAATGAGTAATTCTTCGTACAAAAGTTAGCGCAAAACACAAGACACTCACAAGAAAGGTGGACAGGTGTCCTGTCCACCTTTCTTGTGAGTGTCTTGTGTTTTGCGCTAACTTTTGTACGAAGAATAATGCCGCGACTAGCCCAGCAACAAGTGTTAAATGAGTAATTACTCTCTTATTACATTTCAGACAATTTCATGCGCGTTGATCGTCTTTATAATGTGGCGGAGTGGTGAATGCAGCCGGACGGGCAGAGAAACAGCGAGGATGGCTTCTAAACGATGCTCTTTATTTGTGTTGACTTGCTCCCACAAGGAACTGAATGTCTCGGCGGTGGCGTGGCAACTGGCGTGCTCGGCGGTCGTCGAACAGAATACCGTACGCACTCGGCCATGCTCTTTTTAAAGCTGATAGCTAACTTTCGTGATAAAGCTTGGAAAGTTACTAGAACATTCTGGAACAAGGTGGAACCGGCTCCGCCTGGGTGCTATCAATCGAGATAAATCTAGGCGCGTCTTGCATCACAAACAAAGCGATAAAGCGGCGTGCCGGCAGCTTTGAAGATTGAACAAACAAACACTTCAAACATTCGCGGTAATATGCTCGTCACTAATCGAGCTAGCTCAATACAGCGCTACTTCCCTCGCCAACATTCATACGAAAAATATGAAGTAACCGTTTGTCGTACAGCGTTCCGGGTAGAATCATGCGATTTCTCGTGGCGTATAGCTTAAACGTGTTAGTCAAATTGGAGGTTGCATTGCTGCAGGGATTCTAACCGACGACATTGAACCTTCAGTTATATGCCTCATACCCAGCAATTCTCAACAAGAGCATTTTACAACGAGAAACAGTTTATGAACGTGTTTTATTAATGTAATATAAGGCTTTATATAACAATCAATATATCCGTAGCCCTTCCGAATAGTAGGCTTGCATTTTTTTTTTGGTATGCTCGTTTTGTTGTAAGAAAAGTTCACCGTTGATTTTCTGGTTTGGTTTGGTTTTAGTTTGGTTTTTATGGGGTTTAAAGCCCCAAAGCGACTCAGGCTATGAGAGACGCCATAGTGAAGGGTTCCGGAAATTTAGACCACCTGGGGTTCTTTGACGTGCACTGACATCGCACAGTGCACAGGCCTCTAGAATTTCGCCTCCATCGAAATTCCACTGCCGCGGCCGGAATCGAACCCGCGTCTTTCGGGTCAGCAGCTGAGCACCATAACCACTGAGCCACCGCGGCGGCTCGTTTATTTTCTATGGCACTGTTAACTGCTCCACGCGAGCGATGGAAAAACTTTAAACGAAAAATTTTGCTACGCCTCGGAAGAATGGACAATTAGCTTCAAGCTTTCGATAACAGTAGCTTACAAAATTCTAATATTCAAAATTTTTGTTCAAGAATGGTGGAAATGATTCGGGCTCTTCACCGCTTCCCTCGGGGCACAGTCGAGGTGTCCATCGAGATGTGAGATCGTTACCGCACCATTTTCATTCCTCAAAAGGCAGTTTTCGCATCAAGAAAGTGAGCAACCGTTCGTAGCGCAGCGTTCCGGCTGGTGTAATACGCGCGTGTGTCTCTGTGGGGGGTGTACCTGCGAGTGGGTGTCAACGCACCCAGGAGCCAGCAACTGTAATGTTTAGCATTCCGCACGGAAACAGTCTTAGGCGTCTCCGCCGAATTTTTTCTGCTGTTTGTTTTGAAGTACCTGATGTATTCACCAAACGAGTGATCTGAAATAATAGTACACCATTCAGCATTTGGCTATTACGCCGAATATTGCCCAAGGAATGGGCTAATGGCGATGAATGCGGCCCAACGTTGCTGCTGTTGATACATAGTGGTGTACATAGTTGTGGTGGTAGTGGTTTAAAAAGCGCAATAAATCTGCAAGCAATGCCAGTGCATGGAAACTCACTTCTGTGAAAAACTTGATTGCTTGGATAGAAAGCCGTGAATGCCCGGCGCTTTGTACAATTTGTGTCTGTTCAATCGGATGTGACAAATATTGATTTTAAATGGTCTTAACCTGTAGCGTATTGGGCGATTGTTGACATTAATAAAAGCGAACTGATTTTTTTTCCAAAACTACCGCCGGCGACAGCTCCAAGCAGCTTTCAGCATTGCTTCGAGGGCCATGTCTCACTGGCGCTAACCAAGAATAGTACGCTCGTCTGGCGATGCAAGGAATTGTGATTTAGGGACCCGACAGCAAGGTCTATACACGATAGCCATTGCGTTCTTGATGTCCACAATTGCCGAAATCAAACTCACAAATCTCGCGGACTCCCTAGGTCTAGTCTAGCCGCCTGGTCAAGGCTAAACCGCTGGTTAGCCTTGGTCTAGCAGCCTGTTTATTGCTGCGCTACGGTCCATTTCATTTTCCTCGGCAGCTTTGCGTTACTGAGGAAGGGAATCAGAACCACCCACACTTTCTCGATGGCATGCCGACTCGTCACAAGTTCTCGGCATGCTGAAGTTCTCGGCAGTTCACAAGTTCTCGGCATGCTGAGCCTGCGAAGTCCTAATCAAAGTTGAATTTCACCGTCACAATATTGTCGTATAGGATTCCATCTTGTTCGCGAAAACCGACGTGTTCCTGAGACGACCCCTATGAGCAGACAGTGGCGACGCAACGCGGCAGCCGTGAGCAGCATTTGAGGCTCTCCAATATAGCGTTTCGCAGAAGTTTTGTGACCAGAAAGAAGCGAAGGACTGCGGAACTACTCAATACGAGGATTGGTATTTTTTTCCACCTGCTTCAGCTACAAATTTCACCTACGGGTCCTCCATGAGAAAGGGCCATGTTTTAAAAAAAAATGGGTTCAGAAACCTCTTCCATGCATTAAATTATTCAGTGCATATCCCAATAGCGCGAAAGGAATGAACTTCTGCTTTGTGCTTCTTTTATGCGTTTCCAGAAAGGCTTTAGTCCCTCTATGTGGGCGTAATTTTCATGTTGCCCCCCCCCCCCCCCCCCCCGAAAAAACATTTCCTGCTGGTTATCAGAATTCCCTGCCAAATCGTCAAATAGCATTCAGGCCACACTTGATACCGAAAATTGTTTTAAAATTATAAAATTTCGAGAATGCAATCCCATCCACTATCTTGTCAAACTCGCCGTTTAACCTCGCAAATCAAGTATACACCCAGCCCCGACCAAACCACGTGGAATCGATAGGGTAGAAGCGACTGAACCAGCTGGCCCAGGACTCGATTAAACACTGCCGTTTATAGGCGCTTTGCTGGTGATCCGCGGTAGATAGAAGTATTCTCTTTTAGTGGCGTGGAGTTGCAGTGAAAGTGGCAGATGGTTTTTGAAATATGCGTGATATTTTTTTTTGCCTATAAACCACACTCTATGGCTCTTGAGAAGCACACTCTTTTTGATGTTTACGGAAATATCATGCTGGATGTGACACGTAACAGACGCCTGTCCTCCGCTTTGGACATAAAAGTACAGCCTGAAGTCCATTATTCACTGTTAAATTTTGCAAATGCCTCCAATAACCCTGTTTTTACTGTATTCTTTAAGATGCTTGCGCTACAATTGCCTCTCCTTTTGGAAGCCAGAATTCTGGGAATTTCACCCTAAGCGTCTTCAGTTAGAAAAGCCATCAGCGTCTTCCGATTACATTCAATAGAAAAAGATTCACAGTCAGGCTCTACTCTGACGTGGGCGTCCTGTGTTGCCTTCCACCAAAAGAGCACGTAGACAATTGCATGCTGAGAATTTAATTTCAACTTCTTTTCTATTGTTTACTTTTTTCTCTTTTTCCTCCTTTCCACAAGTACGGTTGCCAACTAGGCACTGTCTCGTCAATCTCCCTGCCTAGCCTGTACGAATGGCTAGGGACGTGACGGGATATCCAATGCTGTGTTGAAATACACGACCACGGCCATGCGCGCATACATGTATTTTCAAGAACACCATTAGTTTAAGCTAAAGCTCGGTGATTACTTTCTATACGCAATAACGAAAGCACAAAGTTAGAGGGCGAGTATTTGAAAGCTATAACATAATTTTGTATCCACCAGTCCGTAACGTGACAAGGAACAAAATGTTAAGCGCATATGTCCGCGCTCACCTGATCAAGGCCGAGGTTACCAGGAAGGGTGATCTGCATTAGTAGCCCACAGACGTCGGTTTTAGGAAAGATTGGCACGCATCCCGGCACGTTGTTCGCCACGCAATACGGGCTTATGTTCGGGAAGGCTGAAACATAAAATAGTGATAGCGCAGTATTTAAATAGACTCCTTTCTCGCGTGACATCCGATTTTATCCAATTATTGCACCTAGAACCCATGTTTTTAAAAATCGGGAAAAACACACATTTCGTCCTAAAAATTCCCTTTTTCAGAAACACACAAGGACAAGGGGATGTCTTACTCGCTGAAACAAACGTATATAGGTATATCAAACGGGAACTAGAACGCGCATTTTTCTGAACAAAGTTGAAGACGCCGCAGACAAATGACCTCTCATAATTATTTCTCAAGCTTCGTCCTGCGTTCCTGTTCTGTGTCTCTCTCCTTTGCGCTGGTTTGGTTTCTACAATCACGTAGATTGTAGAAATTTACGCCCAGCTCTCCACTCTACTGTATCTCTCATCCTATGCGTATTGCATAGAAGTGTTCCTTCAAATTTTCCTCTTAAACCTCTTTCACGACATATTATTCCTGAAGTGGCTCATTTTGAGGCTATTATCAAACTTAACAATTAAATGCGATAAGCATGTCAAAGAAAACAATATAGTGAGGCACAATATTTATGTTAATAGAAATTATCGGAGCCACTTGCAGTTCTGAGCGACAATAGCTTAGAAGAAAGTTTAGCCCTACGCCACAGAACTAAGCCTTATTCTGAGTGGTAAATTGGCTAAATATTATAGTATTGGATTTCACATTATGAATCTTTACGAATAATGTTTTTTTGCGAATATCACACGCTCTAAGAATTGATCTGAATTTACTTAGTTATGACATTATGGTGACGAGGAAAAAGCCGCATTGCGCACTTGTTAAGTTTCCGCAAAATTATTCTACTCACGTAGGGTGCCTTGGCCGAAGACAATTCTGATCAGCTCCAGGACGATGGCAACGGCACCCAGAGAATTCACATTCGACAGCCCTTTGAATAGGCACTACAAAAGAAGAGGGATTTCTTATCTCGATGTCAAGGCAACATAAATGCTGGCACGATATGATAATAGAAACAATGTTTTTTTTTATAAGCGTCAATAAGGGCCGCGCTTTCCCCCTATATTGCCAAATTGTTTGCCAGCGAAAGATAGTACTCACCAGGAATTTTTACTATTAAGGAGAAATAAAAACAAACACCGCTCTTCTCTGTAAACAGACTGTCGAATTGCACGAACAAATGCAAGGAATGAAAAGGTGAGAATTTGATTCTCAGAGACGTTAAAAGATAGAAACGAAAAGTTGAGAGTTTGATTATCAGAGACATTATGTCAGAGTCGGACGGCGCGCGTGCGTTTTAGAATTTCACTTTACCAAATTGTGCCCCACGGGGCCACAGTTGTATCCCGTGAACACGCTATTAGCACTGCGGCGGGTGCCTATACGGGCTAGTTGCCAGTAATATTTTGAGCTATACCCTCATCAAGGCTGATGCGAGCGGTTAGCTATTGTGAGCTACATTGCTGCCTTCCGATAAGCTTCATGCTTCGCTCTCCCCTTTTGGGCAGAAGTTAGTTCCTTCGCCCAGATTTGTGCACACAAATGCCCTTTAGCAGAAAACAGATGATATTACAGCGGTTTTCATATTGCAGTTACAAAAAAAAACCTTGATAGGAATATAAAACCCGAAAGAGTGGTTATGGTCGAGTACAATGAATGCACGCAAACGGCGGGTGCGTGAATGTCGAGGCAGACTGCCGATTTCCACTCACCTGAAAAGCCTTTGCGAAGGCAGCGACGATGTCTGGCTGTTCCACAGGATGAGAGGCAGATAAAAAAAATAATCAGGCATTAGATTCCTGGCGTTGTATCGTCTCTGCAGCGTTGAAAACGCCGCAACCAATGCGCGCGAAACACCTGAATACCGAGAAATAAAATCATGCAAGTTAGTATTTACGATTGAATTCTTCGGAATTTTTTCCCGCTGCAAGATGCACAAAGGCTTCCTATGTGAGTGTGTTTCGCTTCTTCTGGTGCGTATGTGTGTCTTTTTTTTCTTGGGTCAGTGAGGGGGGGCAAGCACATTGATTTTTCTTCAAGGCCTTCTGCCGGAAAACGAGTTCACTTATCTGAACGCCTCTTCTTGGCTAGGGTACGAAATGTGCGGTAAAGCGTTTCCGTTCAACTGAGCTGCTGTTCTAGTTGCTGCTGAACAGCATTGAGTGCTGTTCTAGAGCGGAGATTCGCAAGACAAGCCGCGTGCGTTGTCACTCTAAGGATTGGTTTAGGGCGTTGTCACGTCATACGTTAAGCTGTGGCTTGAAAATAATTAAAACGGCATAAATTGATTCTGTGAGGTCTTAACATAACTGAAAGGTCGTTATGGTATACAAATATGTAGTTATTAATTTACGTTGAAAGGAAAATTGGAGTTATTGGTTGAGAATCGAGCCCTTGCCTCTTAGGTTGCCTGTCAGACATGCTCTCCGTAGGCCGCTGAGGTACAGTCGGGGCAAAAGTCTCCGGACCACGCGATCCGCAAACGAAGTGGATAGCTCTATTAATAGCCAGCGGCTGAAGTTTACACTTGTGGAGGTAAAAGTTAAAATCCTGGTCTTTCATCTCGACATCTGTGGTCACTAGCCGGCTACTAATAGTAGAACTATGTGCTTCGTTTGCGGAGCACATGGTTCAGAGACTTTTGTCCCTGACTGTGCGTTCATTCGTCGTGGTTAAACTGGAACCTGTTGCACGTTATGGCATTTGACATGATCCAGTACGCCTGCTGATGTACACCGATGAGAGTGAGTGATAGTAAATAGGGGCTAATTAAGAAATAAACTACAGAATGTTCGCTAACGCTGTCGCGTGGTACCCTTAAGAGGGAGCTTAGGGGTGCCCCCAATTTCTTTGAACGAATTTTCCCATTTTAAGCCCTGTGTGTTCATTTTCCTGTTCAATGATATGAATCCACAAGATCACCAAAACAGCGTGCGGTGCACGCTGTAATTGTGCACCGGTTTTGGTTGAACGGTTTTAATGTGAACGGTTTTTCTTTATTTCATTACGCTTTGACATCACAAAATACCAGAGATGGTGGGGAGGGCGAAATAGCTGTTTCAATGTTGCATATAATTAGATGCGCAAAGCGTAAAAGCCAAAAAACTACCACTGGTTACAGATATGCGCGCAAGCTTGAAAAAAAAAAGACTTTGACAACCAGAGCAACGGCAATACGTAAAGGAAGCACTCAATCGAACGGATTTTAGCTGGGTGTCCTATATTGTCCGTATCGTTCGCGTTAGTTTTTTTCAGTCCAGTTTCGTACCTAGTGAGAGAGATCATATCGTTTAAACTTCACAGCAAGGACACCCAATTACGATTAATCTTGGTGACGAACTCCCCGAATACCAACAGCTCAAAACCCCGTTAAGCTGCAGCTTGTGCTTCCTTAGCGAGTGGAGGTACAAAAAATATTTCCTTCGTGCGACCGGGTGCAGATTGAGACCTTCGCTCTTGCTTTCGAGAGTGCCGATGTCGCGCAATTCCTTTATAGCCTACGCATTGGTATATTCCCTATTTCCATTTGAGCCCTCTGTGTTTCTGTTCCTTTCCCCAATTGTGGATGGCTCACCTTCGATGCAATATAAGCATCATTTCTCCATGAGCTGAGTGCCTATTATCTTTCTATACAGTTGTAAATGCTTAAGAAAACGTTACTCACCACAGGTTTAGTGCACACAATCAAATTAGTAGTCCCAAGGCACTGAAATGGAAGTCGTCCTGCAATTAACGCGAGTTTTACAGCCCGACCCTCAAACTATAGGCTCCTTTCTGTCCATTAGCAAAGGCGCGAGGTCTGATAGTGAATTATTGTCTGCAGCAGGTGCACAGCGTCCTACCATTTTGAAGCTATAGATTTTGCTGGTCGACTGCCCTACTCGGAAGACATAAAATTTCACGAAAGCTATACTGCCCAATTGTTAACTGTAGACCTTGACTACGACTTTATCTATCGTTTGCCTACTACGTCAAGTTCTAGGGCGATCGCATGTCATGTAATCAAGAGAAACTTTAACCGTTTTATACACACTAACTCGAAGCAACGATGTACGTTTGTTCATACTGCTTTGGCACCACAAGGACAGGGACAGAGACAGAGTGACCACAACACAAGTGCTCACTAACAACTGACAAAATTTATTAAAAGCTCAAAATATATAGACAAAACCAATGGTTACATGCACAGTCATAACACGGTTACAAAGGTTACAGGCAAGAACACATGTTAAATCTCGACGAATCTACCTGTTATCAAAGTTTAGTGTTCTTTGAGATAATCAACCTCGGCGTCAAGCAGCAGCAAGGATGGCAAACTCACGAATACATCCGCCGACTTCCTTATACGGAAGGCCTACAAAATCTCCCGGAAAGTCTTATCTTTATGCTTCCAGAGAACGCGCGTTTCCTCGAACAACGGGGCACACTTGTGGCTCTTGCCATGCTTGGTCAGGTGCGTCCCCGAACCCCCGTCAAGTGACCTGGCGTGCTCCTGGAGGCGTACATTTAGACAGCGTCCCGTCTGCCCCGTGTAGTGTCGACCGCATGTCAGGGGAATGGAATACACTACACCGCAAGCACAGTCCACAAACGGGTTGGAGTGCTTCACCCCACAAGCGTTCCTTCTCTCCCGCGGTGCGTCACACCTCTCAATGGCGGCACATATCCGCCCTATCTTATTCTTGGCTGAAAATACCAAGTCCACCTCATAACGGCGGACCACCTTTTTAAGGCTGTGAGACACTCCATGTATGTAAGGGATGCAGGCGAGCTTTTTCCTTCCCTGTGCGCTCTGTTTATGCGACCTAGTTCCCTTTACAGTTTGTTTCTGTACCGTAAGGATCTGTTGCGACACCAAAGCCAGCACAGAGGCTGTTCCCTGTTCCTGTTCAAGGAAACGCGCGTTCTCTGGAAGCATAAAGATAAGACTTCCCGGGAGATTATGGAGGCCTTCTGTATAAGGAAGTCGGCGGATGTATGCGTGAGTTTGCCACCCTTGCTGCTGCTTGACGCCGAGAACACTAAACTATGATAACAGGTAGATTCGTCGAGATTTAACTTGTGTTCTTGCCTGTAACTTTTGTAGCGATTTTATGACTGTGCATGTAACCATTGGTTTTGTCTATATATTTTGTGCTTTTAATAAATTTTGTCAGTTGTTAGTGAGCACTTGTGTTGTGGTCACTCCGTCTCTGTCCCTGTCCTTGTGGTGCCAAAGCAGTATGAATTCGTACCAACTCGCCCAATTCTCAACCCTTTTGTACATTTGTTCCTTCAAAAATCAGAATAACGCTTCTTGCGTGCAAACTTCGGCTACGGATGTCAACAGTCTGTATTTATTGCATCACAATGGCAGGAAACAGGGTCTTAGCAACATACAAAAGATATTGATGCAGGCGTACTCACATTTTTAATGCCCAAGATATCAGGCAGAGTACGGGAAACACAAGGGGCTGAAAGGGAAGCAACACGAATAAATCGGTGGTGTACAATATATTTATTTGTATTTGCTTTAATTTTGTCATGGTATTCGTAATCCCATTCACGTGATGGGTAATGCGTAGTCCCTTAGGCCTTACGGGAGTAGGGACACGGAGCAACATTCTCTGATACATTGCGAAGCAAAGACATAAAACAATATTATACAATATGCGAAAACAAGAAAATAAAATTGATTCTAAGCGGAAGAACATGCCGCAAGCTTAGATGGAAAAAAAAGTAATAGGACTATAAATAGGACTATAAATAAACTTTATGGAGGTGGAACTCTTATATGACCCGTTCCGACAAAAGCCGCCTCCTGCTGTCCGTCCGCATTCATGGCATGAAATTCCTCAGTGATGTCGCCATGCTACCGCATGATGTCAGCGGTAGAGTATTAGACAGTGACAGGAAAAAAAAATTTCTTCCGAAGTTACCGGGAATTGAAGCAAGGACCTTGAGGCTGCGAAGCGAGAACGAAACTCTTAATTAGCTCCTTTTTAGTAGCCGTGCTTATTGCCGTCTTAGTGCTCATTTGGTTTTCCTGTTGTTACCGTTGGGACAGAGGCATGATGCGCCTCTATTCTGAATACATTAAAGAAGTTGGTGATATCTTCAATTTCTTCATAGTGCACGTTTCTTTGCCTGTAGACACTGTCCAGAAGGCAGATGACTAAGGTACTTACTGAATATTTGTTTCCCATACCGTTGTATCGACAACTATTTTCTGCAGTTTTTTGTGCTGTAAAACGTGTTCGACTGCAAAAACATTTGTCTGTAAACTGCACACATCGAAGCTGCCTGTCAAGGCATGGCTTGTACTAAGATGTTTATACCATGGATGGTCGATTGCCGGAAGTGCAATACACCAGAGACCATTTATAATTGTTTCATTTTGTGCAGTGATGATATGTTCTATGTTGTTCTGGGACATATTACAACCAATGTTTAAGAGGGACATTGAAATCACACCAAACAGTATCCGTTTTTTGCATGTCGAGAAAAAATGTTGCGCCCTGACAGCCGTATGAAGAACCACCACGCCGAATTACCGCAGTTATAAAAATATTTCTTCCGTGAGCTTTGGCTTGGGAACTACATGTTGCCCTGGTAGAGCTAGGAGCAAGCGTGTGCCTACAAAAAATCTGATGCTTGGAAAAGCGGCGGCATGCGGGAGTAAGGTGGGATTGTAACTGAGACCTTGGTGTTTCGAGAAATAAGCATACTCAGATTTTCCACTTTGGCAAACTTTCCGTAAAATGAAGAAAAAGTAGGCCAAACACAGTTTAGCTTTTTCGAGATTAAGGATGAACCTAGTGTATGCGTTAACTAATGACTGTATGCTAATGTGTACGTGTGTCATTAGAAGGGAACGAATTTTTATGGTCCTCGCAACAGAGGCGGTGATCAAGCAGCGCTTTCCTATTCAACACACGTGAGCAGTTTTAATTAATTGGCATGTGTTTTTTACGCGTTTGCGACGTACCGAACGTGCTGTGGAAATTTTGTTTAATCCCATTATTGTGGCGGTGTCTGTTCGGGAATTGTTTCATTCATGATAGGGTGGCGAATAAATGTTTTGGCCTATACAGATAAGTAGCAGGCTAAACGTGTAATTTTCAAATGCAGACGGCAGCGTGGAAGGATGACTTGGGAAGAGGAAAAAGATATCGTCTCGAATTGATCGACATTCAATTAGTTGAGGCACAGCGGGTGAAATTTTTATTTGTTTTATTTTATTTATATTACCCCTCAGGATCTGTGGCATATTACAGAGGGGGAGTGGTGAGTATACGAAAAAGAGAGGGAAAAATACAGTTGGTTAAATGAATTTTAAACAGCGCATGAATATATAATGTTAGCAGTGCTTCGCGGAACCGTTCATTATTTACAATTCCAGCAACAGCTGAGGGAGGTGGTTCCAGTCACATGAGGTTCGCGGCAGGAATGACTGCGAGAAGCATTTTCTGTTACATGACACAATTCCGACTTTGTGATTATGATTAATGCGGCAGGATACATAAATTTAAGGGGGGGGGGGGCAATGAGGTGATCACGTAGAGCAGGATGATGATACAGCTTGTAGAACAGGGCGATACGAAACACTTTTCTACACGATGTCCGTGTTGGGAGGCAGAGTTTAGACTTCACAGCAGTTATACTGGCTGTGCGGCTGTAGGTAGGATGAAACGTACAAGAGTTATTTTGCACCATCTCAAGATCATTAATTAAGTTGTCATGAGCAGGGTCCTACACAGGTGTTGCATACTCGAGTTTAGGTTGTATTAGTGTTTTATAAAGCAATAGTACCAAGTTCGAATTCAAATTAAAAAAGTTGCGAAGTAAGTAGCCTAGAATGCGATTAGCATTTTTACTTTTGTTCTCGGTATGAAGACACCAGTTAACATTTTAAGTAATGTGAACGCCTAGGTATTTATATGACGGGTCTGATTCCAACAAAATGTTATCAATGTAGTAGTTAGGCGGGGCGGAAGTTTTTCTAGATACACGCATGACTTTGCATTTGTTAATATTTAGCTGCGTAAAGCAATCTTTGCACCAGTTCCCTATTGTGTTGAGGTCTGACTGAAGTAATGTACTATTGATAGCGTTGGTTATTTCTCTAAAAATGACGCAATCGTCCGCGAATAGGTTAATTTGAGAGTTAACAAGAGAGGGAAGATCATAAATGTTAATTAAAAACAATAGGGGCCCAAAACTGAGCCTTGCGAAACCCCCGAAGACACGTCGGTAAAACTAGAGTTATAATCGTTAGCAAAAATACATTGTGAGCGATTAAGTAGAAAACATTCAATCCATTTCAGTAAGTTACAGTCAATATTCAGTTGTTTTAGTTTTGAATTAAGTGAACTTGTTCACGAAGATGCGATAAAATTTTCATTTTGGCCCGTTCTATAAGCACGCAGGAAATTGGATATCAGGCAATCGTTTTTACTCCTGACAGTGAATCTATGATTCCATATACTTCTCTCGGACATGCATAAATGAAATTTTTGTCCTTAACTCTACCCTTCCTCTCTGCTTTATGCCTCAGTCCTTGCGCTTGGTAGCCAACGGCAAATTAACATATATGCAAAATCAACTTCCTTGAACTCCCTTTGTCTTCATTCTCCTCTTTTCGTGGTTATCTGAGCGCCATTAACAAATATCTCGATATATCGAACTGGCAACACACAATGTATGCGGAGGGGAGAAAGATGAGAGCGGCTAGCGCTTCAGTTGACGCTTAGAGGCCCACTGAAATCCGATATTTGTTTGGACTTTAGAAACGCGTGCCAAAGACGAGCAAACGGGCAGTAACCAATAAAAGATAGAAGAAAATTCAGTAGTATAAACCTGTAAAACTGGAAGACTCTCGGGTATAATCATTTTAAGGTAAACCGTTGACCTCAGTTCAGAAAAAAAAAACGAAAAGAAACAGGCAACTTCAGAATCAGCTAGGCAGTGGGAAAGAGAGCGGTTCAGAAATATTGAAGCCGAACCACGTCAACTTTCTCGCGCACCGCCCAGCCATGGTAAAATCATAAATCCAATTCAGGTGCCAAAATTAAGAACATAAATGAAGGGAATGCTGCATGAGTTCTTGTGGAATATTCCACGTCACCTCAGTTTCCCGCAAAGCACTCCACGTGCGTATTCTTGTTCGTCGCGAAACGTAATCATTACGTCTTGCAGTCTCCACTATCGCATCTTTATTGTGCTTCTAATACAAAGGAAGAAATTCAATTCGAATGACAGCAGCCCTAGAGGACACAAGGAAAGCGCAGTTCATTGGTGCTTGATTCTGATTTGGTCGGCGTTTGAACCTCGCATTACGAAATGGACAACTATCAGCAGCCAGCTGCTTGCGACAAGTACCGTTCGAAACCATCAAGTTGAATTAAGTTAACCACGCATTTCGAGCAAACTATTGCCGATAAGTGGACCGCATTTGCCTACAAAAATCATTATTCTTTGTTCTGAGGCTAGAAACATTACGAGGGTAGAATGAGATGAAATGAAATAAATGGCTGTGTTCGTCAGTTGTATATAGGAATAGCTTTAAATATTCAAAAGAGCCCATATATCTTTCTGTGGAGTGGGTGATGGCTATAGAAAAGCCGAACGAGGAAAAGCAGACAGACAAACAAAATATTTATGACGGAGAAAACGTAACGAGTGTGCTGTAGTGTGCTCGAGTGTGCTGTAGTCAAGGCAACGCATGTTGGGGGTTGACAAGTAGAGGATAGAATTTAATCAAGCGCACCAAAAATAACGGGAAATGTTGTACTGGCGATTTCGAAAGGAGAGGTAACGCTATTCGTAAACAAGCTTGGCTTGAAGACTTGAAGCAAAATCTTGTGAGACACACTCCGATACTAATATAACCAGAATAGCGCAGCTGGAGCATCTGTTGCTTCAAACTAAATCAGTAATCCACTAGGAACGAGATTAATTGTTGTTACTACGCAGTTTCTCTCAAATTGAAAACGGTGTCTTACTGAGGGCGTAGTGGCTAAGGCAACGCAGTTGACCCCCCACGAAAGGATCACATGAAAAATTTCGGCCACTTTTCGCCTCGAGTGTAGTTCGCTGGAAAATAGCAAGGTGAGCAACATGCACATTTCTACGCGTACAGCGTACTGTAACTGGCATCAACACGGAGGGAGTTAAAAAAAGAACGAAATTCAGGAGGCAGCATAACAGCATCACAGAGGCGTCTTACCCGCCAGGACAGCGGGCATCAGGGCAGCGAGAACGAGAATGAGGAGAGCCATTGTAGTGGATGGTGTGCTTGGTCTGAAATCAGTTTCAGAGCTGCAGAGCACTGCATTGTCTTCAGAGGCTTACGCACAACCTTTTTATCGAACTCGGGTGACAGAATGCACTATATTTTTTTTTTCTTAACACGTGTGGTCGCTACTTTGAAAATTAAAAAAAAATGGAAACTGCAGAAGAAGAAATTAGCCTATCGTGCAGCGGTTCAAAACACCTAAAAATGGATTTGGAATAGTAAGATCCAGGTGGGTTGAAAACATGGCCTACTGGAATACCTTTCTGGCTGACGCTTGTGGCGGTATCGGAGAGACCCGACCTCGAATTAGCGGGGTTGCTGCGAGGTTAAAGCAAAAAGTGAGTTGAGGTAAAGTAGAAACTAAGCGAAACCGATAGCCACAGGTGCGTCCTTCAGTTCTTCACATAAGCCTATTGCCTGAAATACTATATGCATTGTCCAGACACCTGCTTGGGGCATACACGTGCCTTAAACTCTGCGCAGTTTTCTTTTTTTTAATCGAATGCGTGGTTCTAGAATTTTACGAGCAAAGTGCGCAGCGCGCGAGCGATGAACGCCGTTCCCTCTAGCAATTTTAACAGATTTTTGTTTGCTCCAGTTGGGTGTAGGACACACGTAGAGAAGCAGTTATATTTTTATCATATCAGACGTTTGTCTGCTACGGTTTTTTTTCTGCCTCAAAACTGCCCATGAATGAACTGAATAAAAGCCAGATAAGTCTGGGTGTTTTTATGCAACTCTAATTTTAACACCAGCGCAGGTGGAGCGCATGCGAAAAACAAGGTACACTCGGCGTAGATTTTGTGCACTCTGCATGTGCGGCACTTACTGCCAGTGCAGTTCAGTAACGCACTTGCCAGGTTTCACCATCTTTTATTGTTACAGTCTGCGTGTTCGCTTTGTGCAGAGGTGTGCATTGCATAAACCTTGGGTAATAAGCTGAAAGATTTACTCCAAGTTCTTCCATAGGCATGAGAAGCACGTGAGTCACAGCAGTGGTAACGTCCAAAGGCATATGAAGGCAACCGTTACAAGGCATAGGCGTCGCACGCGCTGGAGTAAACCAAGGCCATGTAATAAAGATTGTTTACGAAATTACTATAGATGTCGTTGCATATATTAGGCCTCTTGAAAGAGTACCACTTTTCAGCAGAGCTAGTTGGAACTATATATGTGCCTTTGAACCTGGTTGCCGCCGTACTCCTGGCTTGACTGCGCCTTATATCTGGTGCCACCAACTGCTCACTGGGTTCAGCCTTATTTTTCACTAAGCTGCTTGCTGCGTTCCGCTTCCTCAGGTGCGGTGGATCGGTAGCGCCAGGCACGGAATGCAGTCCACACAACAATACAGCGGCGCAGAAATCGGAATGGTCTACTCGTGTACTGATTAAGATGATACGATAAAAAATGCGCTAAAATGAAGATGGTTGGAGAACGAATATGTTCAGGTCAATTTATTTACCATTCATTTAATTACAGAAACAAATGCGAGGTAAAAAACAAAAAGCTGCTACAGGAGCATTCTCACCCTGGTCAAGCTGTAAATCGTTCATGCCTACAATAAAACTAAAGCTGAAATGGAACAATTTTGCAGCACAGAACATACACAGAGAATAATGTTATACAGTAGAAGGCGACATGGATCAATATCGTTGATGTCCCATGTCCCCATCATCTGCGACACTTCGGCCGGCACTCCGCGCCCTTTGGTCCCCTCAGCCTTTCGACGTCTTGTCTTCAATGCCCTCAATGGCCTTTCCCATCCCGGAATTCGCGCCACGCAGCATCTTCTCACAAAACGTTACGTCTGGCCCAGCTTCAACAAGGACGTGCGCGCCTGGGCCCGTGCCTGCCTGGCTTGCCAGCAGTCTAAAACTCAGCGACACACAACCTCTCCCTTCGGCTCGGTCCCTCCGCCGTCAGCCCGTTTTGACAACGTCCACATCGATATCTTGCGTCCCTGGCCACCTTCCGCTGGACACTCATATCTTCTTACTTGCATCGATCGGTTTACTCGCTGGCCCGAAGCGTTCCCTCTGCCTGACGCCACCAGTGACACCATCGCCAGAACATTCGTCACCGGTTGGGTCTTCCGGCACAGGGTTCCCTCAACCATCACCACCGACCGTGGCGCCCAGTTTGAATCTTCTCTTTTTAATCACCTTACGAATTTACTTGGCACTTCACGAAGCAGACCTACTGCTTACCACCCCATCGCCAACGGCATGATCGAACGTTTCCATCGTTCGCTAAAATCATCCCTCAAAGCCCAACTCGACACTACCCACTGGACTGCATCCCTACCACTGGTTCTGCTCAGCCTCCGTGCTACGCTAAAACAAGATTTTCGTTGCACTCCGGCAGAACTTGTCTTCGGTTCGCCTCTGCGTCTTCCTGGTGAAGTTTTCGAATCCACCGATTCGTCCACAAGTCCCGACCCTACCGATTACATGACTCAGCTCCGCCATTTTTGCCGTCATCTCAGAGCGCCACATCTCCGACGCCAGTCTCGGCCATCTTCACACGTTCCATCCGAACTAGCGACTTGCACACAGTCATAATTACGTAGAAAAATGAATGTCGTACACTTCTTCGTATACGCTATTAAGAACCCGAGCACCCAAGCTTACCGGTAGATGGCAGCGCCATGTCCGGGTGCAAGGAGATCTCGGTGGTTGAGCCGATGTTGAGGAGGCTGAACCGATGCTCCAGCTTCCCACTGAAGGCACCTCCGGCCTGACCGGGCTAGTGCTGAATTCCAATGGCAGATCGAGACCGCTCCGTCGGATCGCGTACGGAGCGCGTCGGAGCGCGTAGATTTGCCACCTCCCAGTTTGCGATTGGAATGCCAGTGATCCCTCGGGAGCGCGACGCCAGCGCCGTAGCGGCGACCGCGGAAACTAGGCGCGCCGCCGGAGCGGACGCCCTGCTAGCTTCGTGTTCGAGTGCGACAGGAGTTGCGCGAGGCGCGATCTCCGCGTTGACAGACGCCGTCTCGGCGAACCAAAAAGGAGGTAGTACGAAGGCCGTAATGTGAAACCAAAACCAAAGCGTATGTACAGGATGGTCCACTCTCCGTGAACACGCGAGTATGCGGCCGCGGTCTTCGGAGAGCCGGTGAGCCTGTCCCTACCGTTCACGAAAGAAGTGGCGGACGACGCGCAGGCAAGTTGCTCGTTGCTCGATTTTCCAGCCTTGCGACTGCGAGACGCAAGCCGCTGAACCAATCAGCGAGACAGTCGAGCTTTCGGCAACGACGCCGCCCGCGGACACGCCGAGCGACGAACTGCGCTGCCCCCCGGCCAACGTTTCTCCCTGGCTGCCGTAGTCGTCGCTAAGCCTAACTGTTTTTCATCGATGCCGCAGCTGAGGGCGCTTCGGAATTGGCCAGCGCTGTAGTAAAGGTGCTACTCGCGTCACCGTTTTACTGTGTTCCTCGTCTCATAATAAAATAAAGACATGATCGATTTCTGCGACGCCTCCAACAGCGGAGCTAGCAGACAGCAGGCCAGCCGCACTGGGCATCAGGAAGAAATTTGCTTGTATCGCAGTTATCACTTCTACCAGCAACTCGGTATTGGCCAACGATCCTCAAAAATGATTCATTTTTTACATTCCTCTACTCCAGGGCTTGTTATGAACGCGAACAAAGAATATTAGCGCATTTTTCTGACGCCGGCGGCAGGCATATACAGGCCGGCAGCTTCACACTCGCTGTCCGGTTCAGACGAATCTTCACTGCTGGGCTCTGAGCTTTCAGTGCCCGAGTCAGAACTGTCACTTCCATGAAGCAAAATTAGTGCCGCACGGCTCGAAGCAAGATCATTGCCGTCCACTGTTGACTGGAAAGTGCCCGTCTGTCCCGGCTCGCCCGGCTCACCACGTAGCGACGACAGGAACGAAGCGGCTGCTGCCGATCGCGACAGGAAGTAGACGCGGCGGAAAAGAAAACGTCACGCGAGGTTCCGGTCAAATCCGCCGATTTCGGCAGATCAAGAATCGCTGCTCCACGGAGCGATCCGGGATTTACGCCTGATCCCGATCTGCCATTGGAACATACAACTCGCGCTCCCATTTTACCATTGGAATACGACTGATCCAAACCGAGCAGAAAAACTTGATCCCGATCTGCCATTGGAATTCACCATAGGAGAAATCGGCTTAGTAAAGCGCATTGCGCGGCTAGTTGGTGATGCATTTTTCTTTTTTAAAAATTTAAACAGCGCTATATTTTCAGACGAATGCACAGATCGCGCCGGTCCGGTTATGTCTGTGTATTCGTCTGAAAATGTAGCGTAGTTTAGATTTCAAGAAAAGGAAAATCGGCTGTCGCGTTTTCCTGCCCTCCCCTGCATCTTTGATTTTCCTATCCCATTCTCACAACTTTCGTTTCCTCTCCTTGCTTCTTTGTCTATCCTTTCTTTCTGGCGGCTTGAGTTGACCTGATGTGACTCCGAGTTGCCCTATATTTGTTTATAGCAGTTGTGTCCAGCATGCGTGGGCTGGAGCAGTTTTTTAAGTTTCTGTCCCGTCCCGTAGATTGGCTCGATAGTCAGTGACTGGTACTATGGCCGAAGAACACATACTATAATGGCTGCCTCCTTCCTTTCAAATTGTCTCACACCCAAAAGAGGGCGCACCGAAGTGACCTCTCATTTCTTCCACAAACAAAAAGAACCTTCTTAAAGTAAAATCCTTCATTGTCAACAGTAAGTAGAGCCGAGAGTGTGACGGAATCCCGTCTGGCGGGGGGATACATTAAAGAAAAACAGAGAAGCCGGCCAGCAAAATGAAAATTGAAATTTTTCGAGAGTGTGACGGAATTCCGTCTGACCGGGACGATACATTTCAAAAAACAGAGACGCCGACCAGCAATATGAAAATTGAAATTATGTCGAGAGTGTGACGGACTCCCGTCTGGCCGGGGGGGTACATTTCAAAAACAGAGACGCCGACCAGCAAACTGAAAATTGAAATTGACATTTCGGCGCCCAGAAGAAAATTTCAATTTTCATTTTGCTGGTCGGCGTCTGTTTTTTGAAATAAGTAGAGCCAGCAAGATTATTATCTCAATTTCAGTTTCAAATGTTCTCACACATTCATTGGGCCCTAAGTGTAATGTGAACGAAATGGCTAGTGGCGACTTCTTGATCGAACTGCTCGATATATATAAGATATCGAACCTTGCAAGCACTGAAACCTTCGGTGGAATTCCTGTCTCCGTGACATCCCATAAATCGTTTAGCACAGTAGGCGGCGTTATCACGGAGAGAGACTTTTTACTCTTTAGAGAGGAAGAGCGAGTTTAAAAAGTGTTTTCAAAATGGGATTAATGAACATTGAATGAAAATCCTCTGAGAAAAATGGTAGTGGCTGAGCTCAGCTAGGCCAGGATATGCTTTGCGAAAGCAGTTTCGTCTAATGACACTTCGGTAGCGACGTCGCATTTCGGCGGGCGAAGCGAGCGGAGGTGAGCGCAACGACGAGGCAAGCGGTGTGACGTCATACCAAATGGCGGTGGCGGCTCCGCGGTGATGCGTACGGTGTGAAGTCATCCCAGGTGGCGCGGCGAGCGCCTGGCGTCCGCCAGCTGCAGCGGTTGCTAGGCAACGGCTCAAGGTCGGTCTCTGTGCCTTCTCGGAGCACCGCCACCGCGAAATCACAAGTTCGTGGCCAATGTAGCTTTCGCTACAAAACAAAAAATTTCCGAAGATTACGTGACTTCTTAATGCGAAATTTGAGCGCAGCTCATCAGGTGTTTCACCTTTTCGAGAGATTGAGGCAAATAATTCGAGCAAGATATGTATGTACAATTACAGACAACATGTTATTTTTCACACCTCTTCCTTCTGCAACAAACACTCCACTAACAGTTCTTGATTGCCATGAAGGAGGCTTTGTGGTCGGGGAAATAGATGGATATATGCTCGACTTGCTGCACCAATGCCTGGTTCTATGCAAGTATTTCGCGAGGTTGTCACAGCCCTGGGAGGCGTTACGAGCGAAGGGAACGGGATGTTCTCGTGCATAAGTAGTAAGAAATTCCTGTTTGCCTTAATATCTGCATTAAAGTCCCCACCCACCCTGCCACCCCGGCAGGTGGCAGTTAATGGTTGATCGCGAGAGTTCGCTCACCGTTGTCAGTGCTAACGCATGCACAGCACATCTCTCTCTCATTACAGCAGGTACCTACAAGCGCGATTCAGGCGTCCGCTGACCCAGGGAGGCAGTTATGCTCACTTCCTTTCCTTAAAATGATCGGGGCGTAAAACGTTGTCAGTGCCAACGTAAATAACGCAATGAACACCGACGGCCTATGGCTTCAGCGCCGCGTTTCTGGCACAAAATTCCTGCAGCCAACATCTCTCTAACCATTCCACATACCTATAAGCGCGATTCAGGCGTCCACTGGCCACCACGGGTGCCCATACACCTTTGGAGCAGACCATGGAGACCGAGACCTCAGAACCGTCGGACAACCACGATAGCAAAGACCACACGGAAAAGCGCAGTGTGGACACCGTGAACGCCGGATATAAAACTTCACAACGCGATTTCGCACAACTTCAACCCCGTCGGGTGCCCAGTGGTACCGAGACAGACGCCACCGAGCCACGGGCCTGTACCTCGAAAGCCAGTGATTGCGCATCCCACATCCAGGAGACCCAGGAGACGCAGTCACTCCGGAACGCTACACCCGAGAAAGAAGCCGGCTCTGCTAAAAGCGGTGAGTTGTCTGTCCAAGCAGCCTCCACTCCCACCTCTTTTCGAAACCCTGACTCCCCTATTACACCTCAAGAGGCCGTTAAACAGTACATACGTTCCGCTGAATTTCGCTCAGAAATCACTACCATAATAAATACTATAGTTGCTGAACAACTCGGAGCTATGCAGCAACAGCTCATACTAGCCCAGGCACAGTTGATACAGTCCATGACTGACAGGATAGAAGCTACAATTAACACACGCTTGGAAAAAAATGAAGCCGGCATCAACAAGCTTTTCGAACTTGTACCGCATCAGGAATTGCCTCGCAAGCAGCGCGCAGTTGAATCCGCTGCCTGTCCTCATCCACTCTATCCAGACCAGCAACATGGCGCAGAACAATAACACGGGAAAACGTCGGCGGCGACACCAGTCCAACACACCAGCAGAAACAATTATATGGCAATGGAACTGTCGCAGCATACGCCGCAAACAAGCACAACTAGCCGCATATATAGCAAACTCCCCTAATCCCCCCCATGTCATCGCTCTGCAAGAGACGGAAACAAATCGCATTCATATTCGCGGTTATCACACGGCAGCCCTTGCACCACGCACGGCAATCCTGACACTCGCATCCATGCCGGTACTAGACCGCACACCGACAAACACGCCAGACAGCAAGGGCACTCAATATACCGCGATAGAGCTAAGCTCACCAGGACACACATATAGGCTCACTATTATTAACACATACAGCAATCCTAAAGATAAAGGCAGAGTTATTCCGGGTATCCTGGGCTCCTTCCGTTCCTCAAACCTTCTTGTGGTGGGTGATTTTAATGCACGTCACACGCACTGGGGATACAACTCGGATACCCCCAAAGGTAACCTGATTTCTACCGCAATGGCTGATTACAACCTTAGCCTGATCGCAAACCCAACCGTACCCACTCGCATTGGCACAAGCGTCACCCGCGACACCACACCCGATCTCACATGGGCCACACCGAACATAATCGTTAAATCTCACACGGTGCTCCAGGATAGCCTTGGAAGTGACCACTTTCCAGTCTCCACTATTATATCTTATGATTCCAAGATTTTCAACCCTCGTTCGCAGCTTCTCACTGACTGGGATAAATTGCGCTGATATTTGGCAACTGATTCGACAGAACCCCGTACTGTCACTGACTGGACAGACCGTCTGGTGAAGGCCATCGAGGCGAATAGCAAAAGCATTAAAAATACCCCTAAGGCACCGCAGGTTGATCCGCATCTGGCTCATCTATGGGAGGCCCGACAGGGACTTCTCAAGCGCTGGCGTCACCAGCGACACAATCGTAAATTGAGACTCCGCATAGCCGCTCTCTCTCGCGAGGCCGAAGAATACGCGAACACGCTAGCCCGCGCAAACTGGGCAACCTTTTGTAACGACCTCAAGGGTACATTAAGCACTAAACGCACGTGGTCCCTCCTACGCGCTCTCTTGGATCCAACAACCACTAAATCTCAGACACAAGTAAACACACAACGTCTAATACAACTAGACCTCCAAAAGGGCACCGACGTAATTGGCCAACTACGGGGCACTTATATACCCATATCTCTTCAGTCGGCAGATCCACCCAATCTACCTCCACCTAACCCAGAACTTGATGCCGACATCACGTTAAACGAAGTCCGCCGAGCACTCTTTAGTATTCGCCGCTCTACGGCGCCGGGGCCGGATGGCATAACGTACAAGGCACTACTCAATCTGGACGAGGTCTCCCTCCAGGAACTCACGGAGCTCTTTAATAACCACTGGCAAGCTGGGACGCTCCCATCAGCCTGGACCCATGCCAGCATGCGATTTATACCCAAACCGGGCAAAGCCCTCACTCTTCAAAATTTGCGCCCCATCTCCTTAACGAGCTGTGTCGGCAAGCTCTTCGAGCATGTCATTCTCAATCGCCTGCAACCATTCCTAGAAACAACAGGCTTTCTCTCAAACGTTCAATTCGGCTTCCGTCCAAGCATCTCGGCGCAAGACGTACTTCTCGCGCTTAAAGAGTCCCTCTTTTGCACTAAGCGTCGTACAGCCTCTACGCGAGCCATACTGGCCCTGGATATCCATAAGGCTTTCGACACAATAAGCCATGACCATATCCTCACGACATTAGCCACCACTGGGTGTGGCACCCGCATATGGCAATATATTCGGGCCTTCCTTCAGGGGCGCACGGCAGACCTCCACCTTGGGGATATTGCCTCCCAGCCTTTCCCCCTGCCTAACCGGGGAACCCCACAAGGGGCGGTTTTATCACCTTTACTCTTTAACATTGCCCTAGAGCCACTGGCAAAGGCCCTTGCTGCTGTCCCAGGGCTCCCCACAGCCATATGCGCAGATGATATAACCCTCTGGACAACGGGAGGATCCCTTGGAACAGCCCAGGATATCCTGCAATCTGCCATAGACATCACCACCACTCATTTAGCAAACACAGGCCTCCGTTGCTCTCCAAATAAATCGCAACTCCTGCAGCTGAAACCCCTCCCCAGTGACCCCCCGATTGAACTGCACATGTACGGGAATCCAGTGCCCATTGTGCCTCAGGTGAAGATTCTCGGCCTCCTAATTAACAACACACTCGATGCAACCGCCACCCTTCAGCTCTTGCAGAGACAGACCAAACAGGTCGCTGCACTTATCAGGCGAGTGGCAGCACGCAATCATGGGCTGTCTGAACGCGAGACCCTCAATATGACAAATGCACTAATCATTAGCCGCATTACATACCACCTTCCATACCACATACTCACTCAGCGGCAAAGACAACAGGCAGACATCCTAATACGCACGGCTGTCACCTCTGCCTTACGTCTTCCACGGGCGGTTAGCACGAAACGTCTCCTGGCCACTGGTACCCACAATACAGTGATCGAATTAATAGAGGCTCTACGCACCAACCAATTATTCCGCTTGAGTCGCACGGAAACAGGACAATGCCTACTGCGACAGCTACGTCTAAATCCACCAATTCCCACCCCAACAAGTCCTACACCTTACATGATTTCTCTGCGCACGCAGGATCACATATATCAGAAGCCCCTACCGCGCAATATGAGTGCTAGTCTCCATCACGGTAGGCGGCAGGCACGAGCGAGCTATTACACGAAAACATACAGCAACCGCTCCGATATCCTTTATGTGGACGCGGCACAAAATTCTAAACCAGGATATTTCCCGGCAGTCGCAGCCTATGAAGACGGCACAGTGGGGGCCGCCGCCGCTATTAGAACTAATTCGCCTGCAGAGGCGGAAGGAGCCGCCATCGCACTTGCTCTGGCCCACTCCATCATTGACAAAAACATAACCGAAATTTGCACAGATTCACAGGCCGCATACCGCCACTACCTAAAGGGCGTGGCGACTCCGGCAACACACCGTATTCTTACCACGGCCACCTCTCTCGACCGAACGGTTACTCTGTCGTGGGTCCCTGGGCATGCCTCGATCCCCGGTAATGAGCGCGTTCATGCGCTGGCCCGAGAACTCTCCTCCCGGACCCCGGAGGATCAGGCACCCAACCCTGCGCAAGAAGCCCCTTCGGTCCTCTCTACATATCACCAAATTACCACATTTTACAAATTCAGCCGCATGACACTGCCACCACCCCACAGTACCTTGTCGCCCTTATCCAGCGCCACATGGCGGCAATTACAGACAGGCTGCTTTATTTCACCCCACCGCCTCTCATGCTTTTATCCCACCTTTCCTCCTGATTGTAACACCTGTGGCTTGCCCAAATCCACACTTTTCCATTACCTTTGGGAATGTCCTTCCCCAAAGGCAGTATCCCCCATCCCCAATCCCACTCATTCTTCCTGGGAGGCTGCTTTACGGACCGCTCAGCCCGCCGGCCAGAAATGGCTAGTGGATCGGGCTTTACGTGAAGCACTAGCCCGTGGACTCCTGGACCAGTAGGGGACCACCCTGGAAGATTTTTTTTTTGTGTGCGTAATAAAGTTGTTTCCATCCATCCATCCACTGACCCAGGGAGCCAGTTATGCGCACTTCCTTTCTTTATAATGGCAGAGCGCTGTCAATGCCAACGCATGCAGCGCACATCTGTCGCTACTGCGTACCGCCACTACCTAAAGGGCTTGGCGACGCCGGCAACACATCGTATTCTTGCCACAGTCACCTCTCTCGACCGAACGGGGACTCTGTCGTGGGTCCCTGGGCATGACTCGATCCCCGGTAAATAGCGCGTTCATGCGCTGGCCCATGAACTCTCCTCACGGACCCCGGATGACCAGGCACCCAACCCTGCACAATAAGCCCCATCGGTCCTCTATACATATCATCAAATCACCACATTCTACAAACTGAGCCGCGTGACACTGCCACCATCCCACAGTACCTTGTGGTCCTCATCCAGCGCCACATGACGACAATTAGAGACATACTGCTTTATTTCCCACCACCGTCTCTCATGCTTTCACCCCACCTTTCCTCCTGATTGTACCACCTGTGGGATTGTACCACTTTTTCACTACCTTTGGGAATGTCCTTCCCCGAAGGCAGTACACCCCATCCTCAATCCCAGTCATTCTTCCTGGGAGGCTGCTTTACGGACCGCTCAGCCCGTCGGTCAGAAATGGCTGGTGGATCGGGCTTTACGTGAAGCACAAGCTCGTGGACTCCTGGACCAGTAGGGGACCACCCTGGAAGATTAGTGTGTGTGTGTGTGCGCGCGCGCGCGCGCGCGCGCGTGTGTGTGTGTGTGTGTGTGTGTGTGTGTGTGTGTGTGTGTGTGTGTGTGTGTGTGTGTGCGTAATAAAGTTGTTTCCATCCTACCGCCACGCAGCTTGAAGCACAATTCAGGTGTTTACTGTTACAAAAGGCAGTCATGGGCCTTCCCTCTGCTTTCCAAACGCCAGCTCCATCGGTTTCGCAGCTTAAAGCGCGACGAAGGTGTCCACTGCTGGTTACAGCGGACACCGGCGACGGCGACGCCGCGAAGCGCAGGAACCGGGCTCGAAAGACCTGCGCTCGAAAATTCAGTGACGCACCTTGTCCTGACCTTTGGCTCCTATACCATTCGCGAAGCATTGCATGTAAGGTACGCAAAACTGGTGGTACGTGAAAGAGAACTTTTTCTTGATCTCCCACACTGGAAATTCCCTGCAACAGTAGAAACTATAGCGATGCAAGCTACCTCTTAAGTTCTCTGTCGCCACTAGCATTGCGTCTATAGGAGACTAACTTGGGACATGTAAATGAAAAAAAAAATGCCTGAGGCTTAGCTAAGGTTAAGCCTAGTCAGATGCGAAGCATATTGATGGCTAGGCTTGGTAATACATGGCTTTCCTTGGTTGAATACTTGGTCATTTTAGGTTTGGTTTATGGGGTTTAACGTCCCAAAGCGACTAAGGCTATGAGGGACGCCGTAGTGGAGGGCTACGGTAATTTCGACCACCTGGGGTTCTTTACCGTGCACTGACATCGCACAGTACACGGGCCTCTAGAATTTCTCCTCCAAAGAAATTCGACCGCCGCGGCCGGGATCGAACCCGCGTCTTTCGGGTCAGCAGCCGAGCACCATAACCACTTAGCCACCGCGGCGGCACTTGGTCATTTTAATACAACCGCTATACAACCACTAGAAGTGTAGCAAGGATTGCCGTGGCAGCTATATACGGGATCATCGGTGAATTCAATGCAGTGTGTAAAACCGCTGCCCCAGCACCGGCTACAACAGCATTCTTGGCACCCAAGGAAAGTACATTGGAAACACTCTTAGTTATTCCACCACCGCCACCATTCCCTATAGACTGTATTGATATACCCCCAGCAGCAGCAGGCAGCGCCTCTGATGTGGAGCCTCCACCGCCGCGGCCGACCGCGCGAGCCGGCAGCCCATCTCTCCTCTGCTGTGACGTCATGTTGTCACGTGGTGTCACGTGGTGTCACGTGGTCACGCTAAAGGTCAATGGTAGCTCCACCGACGCGCTCGACGGGCTGTAGTGTAGCTCTAGTAATATGCTTCGCATAATATTTTTGAAAAGTATAAAATCTTTCAATGTGACCGTGAGCATGCTAGTAGGCTCTCTGGAAGCATTTCTACTGTAGTACAGAGCGGTGTTGCAAACCACGAAACTAAGCTTCAAATTGAGTTACCAAAGATTCGCAGGCAGAGTTCTTCATTTTAAAATAATTACAGTATGTTCCGTATATCTTCAACCAAACCTCACTATAACATTCCGTGATCTTGAAGCAATTTTTTAGCAGTTATGAGAGCCATATCTGGTGGCAGGAAAACTTTAATGCGCACTCTCCGTTTTGGAGATACTAGAGGCGGATACAGATACTAGAGGCCGAATTACAGAAGATTTCATTTTATCCAAAAATGTATGCCTGACGAATGCAGACAAGCACACTTACTGCGCCCCTTCCCCTCTCTCAGGCAAAATGAGGCGAATAGATTCGATTTTTATTTGCCCCTCTGATGTTTTGGGAATTGTAAATGGGAATTTTATCTGAGGCTGGCACTTCGGCGCCCGGCCACAGAACCAGCGCGGCGAGGAAGCATGTGCTCTCAAGCTGACGCCGTTTGCAATCTGTGCAAGCGAAAAGCCGCATCTGCTAAGCTATGAGTGCTCCAACGCTCCTCACTAATGTCACCTGCAAGATAGCATCCCTAAGTTCTACAATCCTTTTATCTTGAGATATGACCGGAAAATTATGTGATTTCGGGTGTAATTGTTGCCTTGGCTGCATGCGGCTTTATTATAGAACAAGTTAAAGTACGAGAACGGCTTCTGTGTACCTACTCTCATTGCGAAATGTCCGCCTTGACGTCGTGCGCAGTGCAGTGGTGCCCCTATGGTAAGAAATTTAGCTTTCGCATTTTATGAGATGAACAAAGCAAACATTACCTACTTTGACAATTTACCGGTTTCCATTGATGTGATCTATGTGATGCGTTTGGGAAAAGGTTTGTCATCTGCAGCTTATGCAGAACGGGAATCAGTACCGCTTTTCCTTCGACTCCAGACTAGTCAGTAAGGTTGTGTGTAATAAATACTTCAGTAGTGTTTTTATTTGCCTCGCACACTTGCAGGTCCGCTAGAAAATGGGCAATTTCTGGTTAAAGGTAATTTCGCACAAGTCATCTCTAACTGAAAAAATGCCATTACTCTGGACTGTCAGACGGGTGTTTTCTGGGAGTTTTCAAGTTACAGTTTTTTTTTACGTTACACACATGCGAAGCAAAGAACTTTATATCTGGTTTAAAATAAAGGTACCCTGAGTTTCTTGCGTTCAGCGTATTTGGCAAAAATGCGCTAGGGGCAATTTTAAACAATTACAAAAAATTTTTGGTCCAAAAAGTTATATATAAGGCCCAGGCTGTACGTAGTATCTCCAGACAGACGTCAAAAACTTTTTGTCCAAAAAGTTTTTGACGTCGGTCTGGAGGTGCTACGTAAAGCCTATATACTTGAATAAAAAGTGTAACAAAAATGACCTCGCAATTTAGAGAGACGCAGTTGCTTAAAACAAAATAACGCATTCATTCGCTTTCATTACCACAATAATTTCCAGTTACTGTCACCTCTTATATCTTTTTTTGGGGTGCGACACGGCCTATTGAACTAGAAATCAACCATTTGGTCAAAAATAAATTTAGTAGATTTAATTTCACTTTGCGCAATTAATGTGGTTCTAGTTCTCAAGCATCACTTTCAAATTATCCTACAAAATGGGTTGCAGCATCTTCGGGCCCACTGCTCCTCGCAAAATTTTGTGTTATTTACTCATTTTCTCTTTGTGCTGTGATGGCCGTACTTAGGCTGATCATGACATCATATATCTCTTTGGAAGTTCGACGTAACGTGACGTCATTGTGCAAGAGCAGGATGAGGAATTTTTTGTAATGCATTGCAACAGTCTTGCTGCAAAATAACCGCAACGATTATTTTCGATGTGACTCATCAGTGTACTGGTGGACAGCTCTGTTAAGCACTTTATGACTTCCTTGGCCATGCCACAGCAGTTTTCCAAGCTGCTTTGTCCAACCTTAATCATGAGCACAACACAAACTTGGAAGTAAATGATTTGCTCACAGCCTCTACCACCATGCTCTTGGGACGATCTTTTCCATACTCGCAAGGTTGTCTGCTGGTTTGTAAGCCGTCGTGGGTAGGCTAGAAGCATGATCTGTCTAATACTCCGCAATAAACGTCATTTTTTTCTGAATTTGTTGCCAGCCTCATTTGCGAATATTTGTTCGGTAGAATAGTGCATCCACAATGCCGGTCATTGGTCAGTTAGTTGCCTATAAAGCATGATCCTATATGCAATAAGCTTGATATGCCGGTGTTGAAAAGCTGAGTGCTAATTATCTTAAGCTGGATGCTAGTGTTTCAGAGCTAAAAAGCCAGTCTGAGACCTTTACTGTCCCATTACTGTCCCATACTGTGTCGAAGTGATATGACTTGGAAAAGACACCTTACTGGAGTGTGTAACAAATTTCGCTCGATATCTTGTGTGCCATATAATTGTCGTTTTTTTTAACTGCGCTTGAAACTAGAAACGATACGCTTCATTCCCTTGTGCGTAATGTACTTAGGCGCAAAAAACTGTTTACTATCACTGCTCAGCTTTATGGCGATCAAAAGTTAAGAGCGTTTAACACACATTCTATGCAAGATTCACTACAACTTGTCTGTCCCGCCTGAGAGAAATATTATCTCTGCTATAAAATTACCTTCTTTCAATGCGCTTTTCATAAATGCACTGTTAACGCGAGCATTTTGGCCAAGTAATGTTCTCATTGATTACATACCCCCTCTTATATTAAGGCAACATCTACGATTTTCTGTTGTGGTGTGTTTACATATTTTCGTTGTTTCGTGAGAAAGTATTGTCCTGGCACTGCTAGCGATATACTTTGGGCACATTCAAAAAGAGTAGTGGGGACATAGGTTAAAACGTGAGTTGTGTTTTGGTTTTTATTTTATTTGCTTTAAACTGTTTATTCTGCCTACAGAAGTGGCTGCCGGTTGCAGTACTGGAAAAAACCCTCGCGGCTTCGGTTCACCAGACGAATCTATAAGCAATTTGATGTGCAGCAATAAAAATTCATCATTGTGATTATACATCGGAGATCTTCAAAAGCTTTCAACGTGGGAAGCAAACTTCTGCAATAAATATCAATACGTCGATATCGATGGGAGCTCCTCCCGCATAACTGAAATCAAAATTACGAGGAACTTTAGCGGCTAAAGTGGTGAAAGGCGAAAGCCTGAGTGCTGCATTCTGCTACGCGATTGTTCACTTTACATTCTGTTGGTGCATAAATTAACTGCCACTTAATGATGCTGAATGTTTGCCTTTAGGAGTGGAATGCGACAGCGTGTTGTAGCGCTGCCAGGCAGTTCACGGAACACCACCACCCGTTCGCCGCGATGCGTTGCCCTTTGAAGGCAGCGCTTTTTGAGGAAAGGTTCCACCCTTGCTCGTCAGTAAATTGGTTTTTGAGGAAAGGAAATGTATCTGCCTCTCATATCTCGGTGGACACCTAAACCTCGCCTTAACGGGAACGGAGGAAGATGGTAGTGAACGAAGACACCGTATTCACTAGGCGCGCCTTTGTTCATTCTATACCATCGAGCTGGCATGGCGGAGTGGTAGCGTGCTCCTCTCGCACTCCGGAGACCGGGGTTCGATTCCCGAGCTCGGCCAATTTCCTACTCAGTTTTATTTAAAAGTAAGGGGGAGATAACTGACCCTTGGGCGACAAGATCCCACACAAAATTGTGTGGGTACCGGGGCACACGGGGGTGGCAGGGAACCAAGAGGCCGACAGGATAGCTCGAGGATACATTACTTTCCGAGCATCCGATGAGCCCGCGGAACTCGCGCCAGCACCCAGGGATTACTCGGCCATACTACAAAACTACAGAGGCAGAAGATTGCGGTATCCCCCACCGCACAAATCTCTCAGCAGAGAGGAAGCTGTCACTTGGAGACAATTACAAACAGGCTCTTTCCCAAACCTACATATACTAAACAAAATGCACCCTACCATATACGCGGACAAATGTCCCTGGTGCGACGGAAAACCTACTCTCTATCACATCACATGGGCCTGCCAAAAGATAGACGTGGTCCCCAAAATACAAAACCCGAGTGCGGAGCAGTGGGAGACTCTGCTGTCCAGCGACCGCTGTGAAGACCAAGAAGGTCTGGTACAGCGAGCTCAACGGGCGGCAGTGGCCAGCGGAGCCCTGGACTGAGGGCAACCGACCACTGATTAGAGGCGGACGACTTCGACAGAGAAGACTCCTGGGGGTAAAATCAAGGAGAAAACGTCTCTGAAGATGCTCCCAAACCGCAGGAAAAAGGACTGGAGTAAAATAAAGTTTTTCCTTCCTTCCTTCCTTCCTTCAGTTTTATTTATTTATCTGGTCTGACTGGAAAGGCTAATTAGGCTAATTGGTTAAGTCCCACTAACTTGGAGCATCACTATACGATCCCTGTAATTGGTTGCATGGATATTAGCCTAAGTACAATTGGCCCCGTTTGAAGTCCGCGTGCTGTGACGTCACGGCCGTTTCGACCAATTGAAAAGCGTGACATTTCTGTCGACAACTCCTGCTTACAACGATGAGGCATTAAAGGCTTCCGCCTTAAAAGTAGCGTCCGGCAAGGTAGTACTTTTAGCCAGTTTCTGTTTTATTTATATATCAGTGATACCACTAAAATAATAAGAAGACATTCTTTATAACATACGGGGACAACGCGAGCGTATTCTTTAGAGGTTACTGCCCAGTTGACCTCATTGCACTTGAAAATAATGCTCTTTCAGTGCTTGTCCACTGGAAAAATGTAATGCATAGCAGAATAAACATTTCCAAAAACAAAAGAATTCTATTTCGGCTGAAAGGAAAGATACTGGATTTCTTCAGAGAACTTCGTCATTCATCGCGCACTGTAGAAATTGTTAGCAGCTTCTACAACTTTGGGAATCTGGTTCACTGAGAAACTGTTCTGGGATGCATATGTCGATCATGTATGCTTTAAAGTTGCTCATGTACTTGGCATACTATCTCGGTATTGCAATTTTTTTTGTGTTAAAATTAAGTTGCTAAAGTTTCAAACCGTCATCTTGTCACATTTTCATTATTGCAACTTATTAAGGGGAATTGGTCCGCACACTATTCTTTAATATATCTACCTCGCTCAAAACGGCTTCAAGAATTACTCTCAGCCTATCTTACGATATTCACACCGCGGACCCTCTCCGCAACAGCAACATACCTCGAATATTCAATCTTTTTGATACCTGTCTGTGGTTACGCTAAAAAACATAAAATTCGGGACATTGTATCTACTATGTCTGGAAATAGCTAGGCTAAAGCTGCTAGTGCCGACATACCCACTAATCCGTCTGAGACACTACATCATTCACACACCACAAACTGCCTATGGGCTGCAGATGCTCAGATATCTACTTCCAGCATTACGTAACCGTCTTTTTGATGCAGGCGTTGGTATTAATAAAAGCAGCAATGTCGATATCCTTGTGTTTTTCGCTAAACAGCAGTCACATATAGTTTATGGTTTGTTTTATGGCTTCATGCTGAGCCTTCATTACGTGTTTGGGTAAGTGTGCAATATCCAGTTTGGGAGAGCAATGTCTAACTAGGCAAAAGATGAAGTTCCGTCATATCACTGTGTGTGTTAATTTTTTGTACCCTGCCTCTGTTTTAACATTGATGTATAAGAAAGTTCTTTTCGTTTTGTTTTTTCCACCCAAGTTTACATTCAATGCGTTGCTACGATATTACTATGTACTATTATCTATGTGTAAAAATTGCTTTCTTGTTGTATGTAGTCATCGCCCAGAATTTTCTATTATTGCTGTTTTATGTGTAATACTGTGCTAATTGGAGTGTGTTGAAATGGTAGGACTGTTTTCTATAGCATGTCAAATATGCTCGAAGTTTATGTATTCTTCCTTTCTTTTCATGTGGCTAATGGTGTCATTGTTGCCGACCCTTGTGGGCATCGGGAGCTTATCATGATGAGGTTTTTTTTCCAGAGGCACACTGTGTTGAAGCGGAAATAAATGAAATTAGACAAATAATGTGCCCAGGATTGTACTGAGCCCCTTCTTTCCTCATAACTTCATTCCATGCATAAAGTGAAAATGGCAGGTCTGCCATACTTTATAGGATCATGAGCAACTTAAAACGATCTGCTCAGGTACGAAAAAGACACAGGAAAACGTTGTTTTCTCACACAAAACGTATATTTAAGCAATATTTTTGGCTATTTATGTCGTCAGAATATTTCCTTTATGGTTTCTTGCGATGAAGTTTCCTTTACAAGGATAAAAACTGGTGCCGAAGTAACGACAATTACACGCTCTTTCGCTACGGCCCGACTCGGCCGATGGACGAGTTCCTTCAGGGACCTGCAAATGGAAAACGTTTTATACGAGATTCAGATCGCTTCAAAGGAAACAACAACAACAAAAGAGCAGTAATAAAGGTACAAGGGTGCAGTTCGCTTTTGCAGTTGCCGTGAACGGTGAAAGGAAAAACGGCGCTTAGACTTTGCCCGCCTTTTTACAGTTCTGATCGGCAGTTTATTATCTCTTGAAGACGTGCTTGAAAACGTGTTCAGAGCAGCAGCATTAATGGTTCGACCTATATACACCCGTAGAACCGTGATGTCCTGCAGGCCGTTCGTTTCACTGATACTCCCGAAAGGCTTCCGAGTCTGTTAGTGAGTACATTGTTTCAATGGTGGCACAATTTCTTTCCTTGAAACAATTTTTCCGGCACTCAAATTTTGGTATTGTGGACCAAACTCATTATGTAGCATATACTACTGCTTAAATATTCTTAGTACTAGAACTAGGGTGCGCTGCGTAGAATGCAAATATCATCAAAATGTTGCGTTTAGATCACTGCAACACCTGGCGTGTCATAAAAGTAATTCAAGCAACTAAAGTCACAATGTCCAGGGCTGCAGGGCGCAAATGAGGTCCTTTGTTCATTTTATCTTCGTTATCGCTAAAAGCTTCCATACAATAAAACACAGGCAACCAATTTCGATATTTCTTGACGGCTGCAGTACTGTTCTGGATCAAAATTTGCTTACCAACCCTTTCCTTGCCAATAGGAAAACACTCAAAAGGGAGGCTTTTTTGGAAATTGGTGAGCAAATGTAATTTCAGCAGTCAAGTATGCAGGTCTACAAACACTTTCATACCGAATTTTGGATAGCAATGCAATCTGCAAGGCTGTGTTTACCAAAGAAATGGCGTTTTCTTTAATTTTGTGGTCCTATGAGTATTACTTTCATTTACTCTTCTGAAGTTTGACATTGTAAGGAAACGAGATCGTACTTAAAAGTCTTCATATCGAGGAGGGTGGTGTGTTAGAAAAATAATCAGCGGTACTGAGTAACTTACCGGATAATAATAAGCAAGCATTGAAATTACCTTCCACTGCATTCCAATCGTATTCCTATTTACACCAATTCTTATCTTGTTATATTCCAGTTCAATTTGAATCGTATTCTAATTAAAGTATAATATTAGTCCAGTTCTACTAGATTTGTATTCTATCCCTTTGACGTTTGTGAAGCTGTAAGTTTTAGTACTGACTACTGCTGCTTAACATTTCGTATTTTAGCGGCTCTATTGGTTTCATACCGGTTCTATAAATTGTCAGCGTTGCAAAGCCACCGCTTTTTTGTCGACGCCGACTTTTCGTTTTGTGTCAGTTAATGCTTTCGCGTCAATAACCCGTTGGGAAACGGCAGGAAAACAGCGATCCAATTTAGCAACCACTAAATTAAGTGGAAGAAATGAGCATGGGAAGGGCATGTAATGCGAAGGTAAAATAACCGATGGTCCTTACGGGTAATGGAGTGGATTCCAAGAGAAGGCAAGCTTAGAAGGGGGCGGAAGAAAGTTAGGTGGGCGGATTAGACTAAGAAGTTTCCGGGGATACAGTGGCCGCAACTGGCAAAGAACTGGGTTAACTGGAGAGACATGGGAGAGACCTCTGTCCTGCAATGGGAGTAGTCAGGCTGATTAGGATGATGAGTAATATCTGCAGGGGCAGTGACCACTGGCGGAACGTGTATGACGAGCAGCTTCATCCAAATCTTCTCTTTACATAGAATGCAACTTCGAGCTTCCTTCGAACTGTTGACAAGAACTTGTATTTTACAGGGTGTTTCACCTAAGATCTTTTATATTTAAAAATAGGCTTCTTGAGTTAGAAGTGCGATTTTAGTCGGCACAGCATTATCAGTAGTATTGAACTTGAGAATACTGCTAAGACGGGCTAACTACTAACCAGGTTATCTAATCGAACTTATTACCTATCACTGTTAGTCGCCTTAATTTTCGAGAGGCGTAGTGTCCACCGTCAGTAATATCCATATCATTTTCTAAAATACTTGCGCTTCCAGAAATCTTGCAGGCAAAGCACCCGCTCTGGGGAAGGTGATTCATCGAAGCATTCTGAACTACTTGGGTCACAGAACCGACGGCCACATCGCTTCCGTATTTCTGCACAGTGATGCGGATAATACCACCGGTGGGCTACCCTTAGCAAAAACTAATACGTTTGGAATATACGGTGGGCTATTTAAAATGTATTTTAAACATATTTTGTATTCATGAATGCACTAAAAATATGTAGGAAATGCGTTTCTGAAATTTCATGCTTGGTATTCGAAATATATTTTTAAAATGTGCCAAAAAGACCTCACTTAAAGCATACTTCGAGCACTTTTCAAATACGTGAAAAAATATGTATGCAGTTTTAGCATCTTGTTAGTGTATTAAAAGTGTATTTTCGGAAATATGAAATTAATTCATAAAGTATACTTCAATTCTAGAAAACGGGCAGCCCTTGTAAACGTATATGTATGCAGTTTTAGCATCTTGTCAATGTATTAAAAGTGAACTTTCGTAAATATGAAATTAATTCATCCGAAATATACTTCAATTCTAACAAACGGGCAGTCCTTTTAAACGTCTTTGCACACTTCTATCTGCCGTTGAACTGTCCAGTGCTCGAAATCGCGTTTCGGGAAAAGGCATTTGCGTGTCGTCAATGTATTTGAAGTGTACTTCCGTAAATACGCCATTAATTCGTCCAAAGAACACTGAAATTCTAGCAAATTGGCAGTCCGCATTAGCATGTATGCAGCGCACTACAAGCTGTCGTTGAACAATCTAATGCTCAAAATCGAGTTTCGGGACATCGCATTTTGGTGCTGGCCATCTATTTAAAGTGTACTTTCGTAAATACGCAATTAATCCGTCTGAAGTATATTTAAATTCTAACAAATGGGTTGTCCGCGTAAACATATTTGCATTACACTTCAAGCTACCGTGGAACAATCTAGGGCTCGAAATGACGTTTCAGCGAAGAGTGAAAACTTTCCCTTCCTTGTCATCCTTTCGTTTATGGTAACTTCTAGCAGGAAGGTGATCACCACTTATACCCCTGCTACACGGGCGCTTCGAATGCCTTCCAGCCGAATGTCATCTAACGATGGTACGCGTGTTCTGTCTAAGGGAGTGCTTGAAGATAATACTACGCCAATGAATATTAACCGCGTCAGCATGAAATTTCCCCGGGAGTGCGCCGATGAGGACGACTGCACTCATACTGTTGTTTACATCGCTTGTTTACATAACATAAAACGCAATATGCGCTTTCTTTCTAATAAACAATCTGTTTTCTTTTTTACTGGTTGTACTCGTGCTTGTTTACGCAGTGCGACTATATGTGGGAAGCGATGATGCGATCGCACGCCTGAGAAAGCCGGGTTGTTGGCATCGCGCAGGACTGGCGCTTCTCGCTTCTTGTCCCGGCTTTCTCCGACGTGACCAGTACTTTTTTTTTAAACTACTTTATCCAGAAGTATGTCTTGCGACTGTTCGCTTTAACTGAAACGGCCTAACTTGTTATCCACAAGCTAGCGACGGCGACGACTGCTGCTGGCCGTAAAGCACGGCTCGGCAGTCTGGGTCACACCGGCGATTCCCGTTCATCGTATGCGTGCGTGCCCTGCAATGTAAGCAATAGTTGATTTCAGGTCACTGTTGCCAAAACTACACCTGGTGACCATTTGCATTCGCTAAAGCTTGTGATTCGCTCTTCACAACCGCCGAAATCACAGATCCAACCCTGCGAACTCGCTGGGCCTAGTCGTCGCGGAAGGGAACAGAGCCGTCGTCGATTGAAATTTATTTGGCAAGCGCTTATCGCTGGTGAGTGTTCAGGTGTGCACACGTGAAATATAGCCGTTCGTTTCGCTCATTTAGAAGCGCGAGCATATACACACCGCCGCCTCATCACCGTGCTCTCGCTCAGCCGCCGACAAGGCTGACCGTCCGCCGACCGGATTCGTCGGTGTCGTTGGCCTGAAAAACGTGTCCCTCTAGAATCATATTATAGTAAACTAGATATTTCACTATAATTACATGCTGCTGTTCAGCGTGATATATACTGTCGTTGTCGGACTAGAGTGACCGCCGTCGTCGTCGTCGCTGTACACTGAAAACGAGCTGAGGCTTTCGAATGCGTTTCGAAAGTGTCGTGCAGCACCGCGGCAGTCCGTCGAGTCCGAATGTCATTCCTATTCTCTAATGTCATTCCACTCAATGTCATTCGAACATTTCCGTGTGACAACGTGATAGCATTATACCAGCAAAAGCGCCTTGGGCACTTCTGGGTCCGAATAAGCCAGCGGAAAGGACCCCGTCTGGCAGGGCAGACCGGCTCCCTTACACATCCATGTCTCTGTTGGTTGACACTTCGACTCCTGACCTGTGCCTGACGCAAGTTTCAACTAGCAATTCCGTTCTGAATTAACCCCAGATTCGAACGCGACCAGTAGGGTACTTCTGCGATAATTTGGCAGCCCACAGTATTTGCGCAAAAAAAGGCCTCACCGTGCAAAATAGTGCGTCGCTTTCGCTGGGTATATATACGGCAAGCAGCCTTCGGGCTGCGGCCGTGTATCTGTATTTTTTAGCCAGCGTCCGTTCCGGCGGACGCGGTTGTTGCGACGCGCGTCTTTACTCTGTCTTTTACTCTGTCCTCTCATCTTTCACCTGCCTTCTATCTGCGCGTGGCAGCGGTGGTGGCTCGGCTTGAGCCAGTTGGCAGGCCCGTGCACTTTCCTTTTCATTCTTCTCTCAGTCGCAACCAACCAACCAAGTATAGCGCTTGTCGTAGGATTTGTTTGCTGTGTCACTGTCGTCTTGGTATGCTGTGTGTAGGTATCTGCCGTTCCCATTCAATCACGTGACCTTATAAAATATCAGACTCCTGTTGATTAATGATAAATACCCGTGTACGATTTGTTCTCCAGTTGAAGAATTAACCCATGTCATTGCATGGAGCCGCCCAGTGGACTTTTTTTAAGCCCGAGTAAACACATTTTTAATGTATTAAATGCATATTTTTAGTATATTTCTAATGTATATTTTTATTATATTTTTAATGCATTATAAATATGCTAAGCGGGCAAAAATGTACTTTTCACGTATTTTTAAGAACGCTTAAAATATTATTCCTTGTATACTTAGAAAGCATTCGTATTGCAGTTTAAGCATAGGGACAAAAAAATGCGAAATAAATATGAAATTATTACAATATGTTTGAAATGCATTTTTAGCACATCCTCTTTTTCGCTAAGGGTACACCTATCTCAATAAATAAGGAAACTGACAGTGATAGTTCAATATCGACACATGATTGCGATAGTTCGTAACACGAAAATTGAGCGCAGGTGTTCACGGGTGGCAGATGGTGTGTAACGCTGCTAGCCACCCTCCGGGATCTTCCCGTCGCAGCCACCTTCCGGTTGTCCATTGCTCTGCTCACGCTGTGGCAGGTGGCGTTCCGTTCTCCGACTACACGAAACCTGTCAACAGCCAGGTGAGGGCTGTCTGGATGGTTTCTTTCCGGTCTAAGTCTTCGACAATCGACTACGCCGCGAACAACTACGGCGATGCCATCTACGACTGGGAACGCAGGAAATGGCACCTGAAAGCTGCGCTCTGAATGTAAACTGTACAATGTTATTTGAGGAGCCTATTAGTTAGCTGTATTAGCTGTATTCGGATGCTCTGGAGTGACGACAGTGCTATGCCAAAAAATGCGCACGTCTAAGTCGGGCAGCCTAACTTTAAAAATGGATAGTCATCTTCGGTAAGTAACCCGGTAAAAAAGAGGCAAGCCAAACTCAGCAGTAGACTCAACATTCGGATTCCATCTATGCCCTTATGATGCCAGTAGACTTCGTTCCGCCGAATATGTGCGGTGAGGACCTCATGAAAGTTTTTCACTCCAGATTAGACTTCCCGATGATGCTGCGTGTTAAGTCTGTCGTTCCAAAAATGCCGCTACTCATCGCTCCTTAGGTTAATGTATACGCGCCGACGTTCACCTTCATCTGAATATATCACAAAAAACCTAATCCCTTCAATTAACTTTAAGTAATTTGTTTACAGCTCACAAATTTGCACCCGAATGAATTGCTACCTTTGTCTTGTTTTGTATAGCAATGGAAGACTGCGAAAGGATTTTAGGGCCAACAAAAATATTCACTCTATATCGCTTTACTAAAAATGTGCCATTCCTTTTTTTCTCCAAAACAAAGGTACTTATCCGTGCAGAGCCGGGTTAAAGTTCAGGATTTCACACTTTCAAAGGCAGTTTGTCCTTATTTGCAGCATTTAGGAAATATGGAATGTTTTTTGGAGCTGCTGGCATTGTGCTTTTTTGTATGCATTGGATAAAAATCAAAAATACTAATTTGAAAATTATTATACTGCTTTTCGAAAGTCCCTGCCTTCTAATTCATGGCCTTTTGTCCGATGTGACGGGGAATGTAATCAGATTTATGCGGGAAATACGGAAAAACAGGTTAGTTATTTCACAAGTTAAAAACACCAACTATGAGTGACAGTCGGTTGCACGACTCGACAGTATCTGAGAGGGCACCATGCCTGGTTGCGTGCGTATCAAGATACTCATGGAACGACCTGCGAAGTAGCTTTCTGTTTGCCGCCGCTTCAGTGCCTACGCCAACCGTTTTCACTCGGCTCACTGGGAATCGGCGCCGGCACGTTCATCACCCAGAAGTTCTTCCTTTCCTGTCTGCTTTTTAAAGGTCGTCCTCCCCGCACAATTGCTTTTTAACGAGAAGCAAGACATATGGGGCCAATTGTTTAACCTCCCCTCCTTTTATATTTCCATTGAATGCCCGCTTTTCTTTCTAAGGTGTAGTCTTAGAAGAACGCAGCCCAAATTACGAAAACCACTACATGTCTTAATCCCGTAGTCAAGAATGCACGGCGAGCAAACTGAGCGAAAGAAGTTCATTTCCAGAAGAGTTGAAATCTGGGTTAGTTGGTACATTATACTTAAGAAAAACCAGCCAAAAAGACGGGTACAAAGGAGAGACGAGGCACACACAACGACTGGTGCCAATGTTGTCTTTTCTGCTCCTTGCAAACTTTCAAGCCTTTGTTCACGTGTCGCGCGTGGCAGAACTAGACCACCTGTTTGTTCGACGCGGCATCAAAACTGCTATGTTCCTTGTGCGACACGGGTGGTTTATAAGATTCCGCTGACATGCGAAAAAGTTTACATCGGCCAAACTGGCCGGTGTATAAATGAAAGGCTACGAGAGCACCATAACTCTCTGACTCCGGCTGACGGAGCAAACTTGCCTCGCCATTGCCGCGATTGCGGGTGCTACCCGTTGTTTTCGAATGTCACTTTTCTCGGTAGAGGCAAGGGTAAGGTTGAGCGGGAAATCCTCGAAGCATTTCACATTAGCAATCATGCAGATAACTGTGTTAGCACGGCTTCTATCACGTGGATGCAGAAAGAATTAGGTTACTTGTCCCGTTGACACTGCAGCTTGACTATCTTACGAGCTCGCTGTTGTTTTTTGTGCTGGTTTTGCGGTGCCGTTGAGCTGCGCATGCTCTGTTGGGTTTTCTCGGAGACTGGCTGTTTTTCAATAAAGCACAGTTGATAGTCCAGTCGTTGTGTGTGCCTCGTCTCTCCTTTGTCCCCGTCTTTTTGGCTGGTTTTTCTTAAGTAAGTTCATTTCATCGCTCTTTTGAGACGAACACTTCTCAAGACATCATGGGCCTTAGAATGCAAATAATATGAACTTCTTTTTTAAAAATAAAAACGAAACGTAAAAGATATATAGTGGCGGAGGTGCTTGCAGACTGTAGTATGTTAATTGCATTAAATTTTTGCTAAGAAAACCACCGGACAAAAACTCGTAAGTGCTGGATTCCCGTCTTATTAACAAGCTGACTATATCATAACACGTCCCGAGAGGATAGAAAACAATGAAGCTTTCTTGACATTCAGGCAACTGAGCACTCCGCAATTTTTATCCGTAGTAAAAATCATTCTCAAAGCCTTTTATTGCTATGCCGATAATTTTGGATAAGCGAAACGTTGGTTATACATAATCTTTGCCACTAGATTCGCGCTCCAGCCGTCAAGGCATGAAAGCACTCTGTATTGACCGCTTCGAAGGAATGGTTTAGCCTAGCAACTGAGATTCGGGATAAGAGATGCTTTAATGCACCACAGATCTTATGCCTTTACGTGTAATGCTGCAACTTATTTATTTTTGTTAATTTCTCTGTGCTGAAAATGCTCCTGATATATGTAAAGTGGCCTTGCGTGCAATAAATTACTCGAAGAAACCGATTAATTAATTTAAGACTTTCCGCATTGTCCCTTTATGAATAACTCTAGTGGCGTTTGTAAAGAGTTGGCTTGTATAGTGTTGCTAATCAGCGCATTGATAATTCGCTATTCACTATTGATAAGTTATTCACTATTCACTATTCACTATTGATAAGTTAACTCAGAACGTTGAGGGCACTTTGCGCCGTTGGGATGGCAACAGCGAGACGCTGCTGGTACTCCGACAGCGGGCTTAATATGAATCTTCGAGTTATGGTAGTTTTTTATGTTGCTGCCATGGATACCAAGGCCGCAGCGCTTTCTTGATTCTAGACTGATCTATTTTCCCAAGAAAAAATTCCAAGTTGACCACACAGATAAATTTTAATGCCACATGGGTGCTTCGCCTAAAAGCAAAAGAAAATACACTGATGAAGAATGCTGCCGGACTCGTGTTTTGCGTCAAGACGAATTCTAGAATTTTGTGAGCGATTTGCAACACTTTCAGATAGAAAACGCAGCTTCTGCCTAGGTTTCTGAATAAGAATAAATCTGAAATTGAAAGCACATTAAGTCCAAAATCTCCTTGAGGTGCGCGCACAACACTTCTCAGGCGCCGATTCGAAGTGGTATGATGAGCGGGTCTACTACTTACAGCCGAACAATGCGTTGACCGCAAGAGCCAGGGCTTGCACAGGAGCATTGGACGGCGGGGGAATACTTGCAGCAATCGAATTCAGCAGATTGTCAGCCCAGTATCTTTCCGAGGACTAGAGGATTCGTGCCAATGAAGGCTTTAATCAGGCACTGCAAACCGGCGGTATTGCTATATAAACACTGAGAAACAATACATGCACAAGTTATGCGTCTTTAGTGCCTTAGTTACTACAGCCAGACCAGTGCGAGATACAGTGGTTGTCGACCGCTTGAAAAGACCTCATGGCGCAGCGAGGTCACATCACCCATGTTCTTCGTTTCAGCGACCGTCTGGTAGCTGATGCACTCGTCACGTCGTAGTCCGCATAAACGACAGCGCAATATTGCCAGCTCAAATGATCTATTGCATGTCTTAGTCTTTCACGTTAGTTTAAACTAGCAACATAACCAGAAAACAATTTGGGTTCAGTTGTTTGATCGATCACGAATCTCTTATTTATATAGCTGACGCTGTGAAAAGTACCTCCACATTACAAAATTGACACAGATATTTTTATTTTCATTGCTCTTCCTGATTACCAATTACTTTCTTGGGGTTACATTTCTACGTCACACAGTTTGCGCACACAGGGCGTCGGTTCTCGCGGGTACTAGCAGTGTGCTCGAACTACGTGCATCCGCAGAACACTCCGACGGCACATAATACCAATATCACTTCTGTAGCAAGTTTCCTAAAACGTTTATTACGATGCACAAGATTTGTTTGAATCACACACTGCCTTCGTTACTATCTTTCAAGAAAAGCTATTTTGCTGAAGCTAGAGTAGCAAGGTTCCTGCTTGTCAGTAAAAGGTTCAGGGGTTCTTCGACGTAACGATACTGCAATCAAAATTATACTGTAATATTCTTGGGTGTGAAGTTTTTTAGCCGCACACACTCTCATTCTTCGAGTTTCGAGTTTCATGTCTGCCGTTTCCTTTTAATTTGTGGAGATGTTTCTTAAGAGCACACTGCAATTTCCACTCCATTAATATGGAGGCAAGAAAGCTAAGATGCCATCAGGACTTCGCCATTTTGTGGTGGGAAATATTGTTTACAGTGGCCAATTTAACCACGCTACACACGTGCACGTGTTTTTATAGTATTGTTTGTAAGATCATGGCCCTGTCACCTGCAGCATCTTCTCTTTCGCCGGGCTTCAATTCGGCTGATTTTTGCCTGATTTTAATCTATTACACTCGCTGTTATCTCAGATTGTTGCGCTCGAACAGCCAATGCTAATAAACATCACGAGGTGACATGCTGAAAGTTTTCAAAAAAATCCAGCGTTTCCCCAAGAGGAGATTGCATGCTCTTCCACTTCTAGGTTTGTGCCTTTCATTACTGCTAAAAAATAGCATGTCAAGCCATACGGAAGAAGAAACTTCGTTCCCACCTGTAACAATGTCATTACAAATTTTTAAACGAATAGTGTAGACGTAATTATCGCTGCCGATAGCTTACCGATATGGTCCTCATCCATCTATTAACAAGTGCGTCCTGAAATGAAAACAAAGTAAAAAGTTTGAAAATATAAAAATTTAATAAATGTACAGTTGATGCCCCGAGGAAAAAAATCAACTACTGGCTTTTTCTTACTCCTCTAGAGAAGTCGCCGAGAGGAATGAAAGGAAGCTTTGCGATTTTAATTTTGAACACACCAAGCTCTGACCAAATAGTGCGGTTCTCACAAGCCGCATTTACATGAATGGGACTTTGGCGCATCACATTTTGTAACCCACCTCTTTTGAGATCTATGTCGTCGTTTATGTAAAACGCATCGAGTCTCACAGGGTGGTGTCGCCACCTGCAGTGTTCGCTAGGGGTGGTTGACTTACAGTCGTTTTGTGTAAAGTCCGCCTCCCAATAAACCGCCCGGGGGAAGAGGGGGGGGTGTACCAATAACAGCTGTCGCCAGTATTACCATTATATTAGCAATTGGCGACGGCTCTTATTGGGCGCATCAAAATAGCGGCGTCATCCGCAAAGGGCTAAGCGGCACTCGGTCCAAAAAATGTTTGATGCGCAGTTTCCCAAAGAGCTCAACCTACCAGCTCTTTACAGTGACATCCTCCACGTCACGGGCACGCATTCGATAGGCCTATTGACCCCACGCTAGCAGTTCACATGTACTCAGGAAGTCGGCTATCTGTCCTCCATTTATTCCGACTTGCCGGTTTCCGCGACACGTTCTCATAATTTCTTTGCCCCATCTACATGAGTGCGGTGGGCCGGAAAGTCAATTCATCGCTCTCGTCTTATTCCGGAAAAACCTGCTGCAAATGAATCGTCGGCAAGAGAAATTGTTTGCCGTATAATAGACGGCCTGAAAACTTGGATAATTGTCAAATAAAAGAAAACATTCGCCTGTATTCCACGTTTCACGAAGCTACTAAAATCTCACCGAGAGTGATATGCAATTTCTCGCGAGTTTTAGCTCAGAAACTGCCAGTCATGACAAGAGCTAATGATATGCATGCCAATCCGCGCCAAACTGCTTTGAATGGAGGGGCCCATCTGTGATGCCTTTAATTCCACAGTAAAAAGGCATTTCGCCCGGTAACTTACGGCGCTTAAAAAGCCTATTTCAAACTATATTATTATCTACTTCACCTAATTCACCACTTAGTTTTCAAAAATCTAGATTCTATTACCATTTCTTCCTATTCTTATTCTCTTACGGTAGAAAAGACGCCTTTGTTGCTCGGAGTATTCCTGATTTCCCTTCATGAGAAAACAAGACAGTCTCATCATTGTTTAGAAGTAATTGGCGCTGCATACTGCAATGAGGAACCTCCGCCAAGAAACTGTCTTGACGACCCTGTTGCTAGTACGGCCGGTAGTGCCGACAGTATTGTTACTTATTAGTGCTTTTAGCTTACAGCAATTGCGCTTTCAGTAGCCGGAGCGTTCTTGACAATTGAATAGGAAGGAAGGAAGGAAAGAGGCTTTAATGGATAATGGAGAGGTCTGCCTGGTTATAGGCCTGGCATGCTACTCCAGGTGAGGATGAAAGAAGAGGGTGAAAAAAAAAAGTGACATCAAACATACTCAACACTCACGCACTCTCACACACACAATGATTATCAAAGTATGTTCACTAAAACCGTGTCCCTTAGATGACTATCAAAGTATGACCATAAACCCGTGTCCCTTAGAAAAACTAAGAGAGCTTTTGTCCCTCGCTCAGCCGAAGTTGCATCAGTCCAGGGTCCAAGGACATGCTCCAGGAGCACGGGGTCGTCCTGACGAAGTCCTAAAGCACCTAACAGTGCCTTGCGACGAGTATTAATGATTTGGCAGTGGCATATCAAGTGTTCAATATCTTCGCGCACACCACATGTCGGGCACAGAGGGCTACTTGATACACCAATTTTATGAAGATAGAATTTAGAAAAGGCAACGTCCAGACGAATTCGGTGCAGGCAATTACAGTCACGTCTATTTAAATTCCGGGGCATGCGGAATTCACAAACGGGGTCAATGCGAAAGAGGGGTCTGTATTGACGCCGCGGATCACACCACAAAGAGCGTTGCGTCTGTCAGGCTTTAGTAGCGAGAAGTATCGCGCCATCACTACGGGAAAAGGGTATCGGTAGAACTAAGGAGGTGTCGCCATGCGCCGATCTTGCTGCACCGTCAGCACGATCATTGCCTGCGAAGCCACAGTGAGCGGGTAATCACTGAAGCACAACACGATGACGTAACTCACAGGCCTCGGTGTGTAACCTATTCAAGTCATCGACGATCTGCTCTTGAAAGCTTCCTGGTGAATTTATCGCCTGTAGTGCAGCGCGAGAGTCACTGAAGACAACCCACGCTGTTGGCGGTTGTTGTAGGATGTAAGTAAATGCAACACGCAGAGCAGCCAGCTCGGTAGCAGTAGTCGAGGTGCGGTGACTGAGTATCGCTGAAATTGTGGTGCATGTCGACGGAATACAGACGCCAATCGCAGATGACAAGGACGTGACAGAGCCATCAGTGTAGATGTGACGGTGCGCATTGTAGCAACTATGAATGTGCTCAAGCGCAAAATATTTAAGTGCAGGATTGGGGGTGTTTGTTTTTCTTTTAATGCCAGGTATTGTGATCTTAATTTGCCATGCTGCATACCTCCAAGGTGCGGTGGAAGTTGTGACAGGACGCTGGTACTGTGATGGGAGAATGTTAGAAATTTTCTCCATGCAGTACTCAGCGAGTGGGTGGTTTGGTACACGAGCCACAAACCGCACCTGGGCACGAAGGAGCTCCTGGGTTAAAAGCACTGATGCCGATAGGCGTCTGCTCTCAGCTAGAGTACCCATTGTGGAGGTGTTTTTGGGAAGGCCGAGACAGATTCGCAAGGCTTTAGCTTGCATGGCTTCAAGGATTTTAATATTAGTTTGCGAAATACCCTCCAGAGCTGGGAGACTGTAGCGCAGAAGGCCTTCACAGAGGGCTCCATACAGTCGAAGTAATGATGGTGTAGAACAGCCTGTTCTGCTGGTGGAGAGCATACGAAAAATAGAGACGTAAGAGCAGAGCTTGACTTTCATCTGTTGCACATGTGGGGACCATGACAGTGACCTGTCAAACGTTACCCCCAGAAATTTATGGGTTGTGACGTACGGTATTGAACTTTCAGCCCGTAGCGCGAAAGATCACGCCTTGAAAATGCAATTGCTGAGCTTTTATCGGACGAGATGGCGAGACCGCGCTTGCTTAAGAATGATTCAATGGAGCCTATTGCCCTCTGTAGACGGGCATGCACAATGCGGCTATTGCGTCCGGAACACCATATACAGATGTCATCTGCATAAAGGGAGATTTCAACTATCGGTGGCAAGCATTTTTCCAAGCCAACAAGTGAGAGATTGAAAAGGGTGGGACTTAGTATACCCCCCTGAGGTACTCCGCGAGATATTTGATGCGGAGCTGTGTCACCTTCACATGTTGACATAAAAATCGATCTCTCATGAAGATAGTCACGCAGCCAGTTATACATTCGTCCGGTAATGCCAATTGATTGTAAAGCTGAGTGAATTGCCTCATGTGTGACGTTGTCAAATGCTCCCTTAACGTCAAGAAACACTGCAATGGTCATAGCCCGCACTGCTTTGCTGCGTTTGACACAATTGGCAAGGGCAATAACATTGTCAATGCTGCTGCGTCCTTTTCGAAAACCAGACATGGTCGGAGGATAAATTCCCCTGTTCGTCAGGTCCCAGGTTAAACGGGAGTGAACCATTTTCTCCATCAACTTTCCGACGCAACTTAGAAGGGCTATAGGACGATAGGCGTTTAAGTCAGTTGATGGTTTTCCAGGCTTGAGGATGGGTATGACACGCGCACGCTTCCAACACGTTTCAAGGTGGCCGAACTCCCAGGAGGTGTTATAAACTGCAAGGAGTTGAACCTTGGCGCTAGTTGTCAGGTGAGAGAGGGTAGTGTAGCTTATGCCATCTGGTCCAGGGCAGGATCTTTAATTGGTAGTTGCCAGAGCCACATGAAGTTCATCCATAGTGAACGGTTCGTCAAGGAGGGCGGTGTTAGGAGAAGAGATAAATCTTTGGGGAAATAGTGGCACCGATACGGCTGATGAACGGTCAATTATCTTAGAACAGAAAGCCTCCGCTGCGTCGAGACGAGAAATATTCGCATTCAGAGCTACGCACTCAAAAGGATTTAATGGTGCCGGCTGACTACTGAGGCTGCGCACAATGCTCCAAATCTTCGAAAGGGGCTTTCTGGGATCGAGCTTTGCGCAGAAATATCGCCATTCCCGTCTTGCGAGTATGTCCAAATGGCGCTGAACGTGTTTCTGTGCACGCCTAGCAACGCTGATGTCTTCTCTGTTATTGGTCCTGCGTGTTCGTCTCTCTGCTCTGCGGCGAATTGCTCGAAGTCGCTCATATTCAGCATCTACACTTGAGTACACTGTTGGTAAGGTTACAACTTTAGTGCTGGTCGTTTTAGCACGTGATACAGCATCAATAAAGTTTTCATAATCAAGGTGGGAGAGCTACAATTTATCTACTGTGTCAGAGAAAACATCCCAATTCGTGTAGCGTACCTTACGCCGCTCGGAACTTTAAAAAGCACCACCAACCTTAATATACGTAGGTAGATGATCGCTGCCATGAGTTTCTATGTCTACATTCCAAGTTGTTGAAGACGACAGATGCGCAGATATTATAGAAATGTCAAGGGCACTGGACCTTGCACCTTGATAAAACGTTGCCAGGCCGTTGTTGAGGAAAGTTAAATGGTTGGACTGTGCAAAATCAAATAACTGTTGTCCTCTGGCTGTTGTTCTGGTGCCTCCCCAAGCAGGATGGTGTGCGTTGAAGTCGCCCGTTATGATGTGTGGTGCAGGAGTACTACGTAATATATGCTGAAGGCGGTCAACGTCAAATGTGACACGCGGGGGTATGTATCCAACGATCACTGTGAATGACATATTCATGATCTTGACGGTGGCTGCAACATATTCATTCCGTGAGTCGGCAGGTATCGGATGTGGGATGGAGGTGACGTCTTTCCGAACAGCTAAAAGAACTCTGCTGATGTCAGTGCCGGTCATCGAGTTCTGAACGGTATAGCCTGAAAGACGAATGGTAGTACGCAGACGAGATTCTGCTATGGCAACAATCGGGAAACGGTGTTTTGAGACAAACTGTCGGAAATCAGACAATCGTGGACGAAGGCTACAGGCATTCCATTGAAAGATGGTGGCCGTGTTACAGATGCTTTGCACGCTAGGGAGAGTAGCTGGTCTATTGACTGCTACTGCCATTGTGCAAGTAGAGGTGAGATGAAATCAAGGATTGTAAGGATGGCTTGTGCCACCGGCGAGGAGAGTGGTGTAAGAAAAGCGCGGATGGCCTCAACAAGTGAGCACAGTAGGGAACTGGTACCGTCGGAGTTTTGGCGAATAGATCCTTCGCGCGAATGGTTCCAGGCTGTATACTGTGGCTGCCGTGGAGTATTCAGACTTGTACTCGCTATCGGAGGTGGCTGAACGTTTTGGCGCTCTGGAAAAGGAGGGAACTCAACTACGTCCTCAATGCGTAGGTGATTCGCTTTATCTTTATCTTTATCCGATTGTTGAGGAGCTTTCTTCCCCGGCGATGATTTTTTTCTGCTGCGACTGCCCCGAATTTTATTTTGCTGAATTAAAGCAGATTTTGCTGTCTTATAATCTGTATTTTTGGAGTTCTTATATTTGTAGATGATCTTCTCCTTTTTATAGGCAGTGCAATGAATAAAGGTCGCTTCATGCTGCTTCCCGCAATTTCGACAAAGGGGGTCATCACTTGCACATTCATTTCGGCCATGGCTGCCACCGCAACGGGAGCAGCGCAAGGCAAGTCGACAAGCGCTAGCCACATGGCCGAAGCGCTGACATTTGGTGCATTGGCGCGGTTTTTGAATATACTCGTACACACGGTATCTTGTGTAGCCGAGAATAACGTATTGCGGCGCAGATTCTGTCGCAAATACAATCCGGATGTTTTCTGAATTGCCAAGCCGGCGGACAGATTTGATTGGAGCTCTCTGTAGCAGCGCAGAGTAAATCTCTGATTGAGAAAGATCCAGGGGGATACCCTTGATGACACCAACACCGCAGTTGCTGGGAAGAGGCTCATAAGCTTGAACGGCAACTCCAGCTATGCTTGTTAATTGCAGAAGGCGTTCTGTAGCGTGCGCTGTACGGGTGTCAACTGCCAGAAGGTTTAGACGCTCGTTGGGACGAACTTGAAGAACACCGTCTAGAGCAGCAGATTCAAATCCTTGTCTCAATGTCAGTGGATTAAAGCGGGTAATGTGGTGTCCAGAATCCACTGGCTTGATGACAACTGTAAGGTTGTGCCTAGGCGTTTGAGTTACATTGGGAGTGTCTACACTCAAAAGTGACCGCTTTGAGCTGCGACGACGCTTTGAAGGCACCTGAAAAAATTTCTCAGACCCTTCTCCGGACTTCGCAGTGGTGTCCATGTAGATGATGGTAGACGAATCTGACGAATCAGAAAAATCATCCTGACCTGAAGGTAGCGGCAGATCACGGCTTAAATCGGAAGCTTCAGGGATGCGATGTCCATGGGGGTCTGGATATGCTGGTCCTGACGCAGCTGGAGCAGAAGGGTAGCTGCAGGGCACCAGGTGTGAGGTAGCAGGTAGAGCTTGCACAGCAGGTATGACCAGCTGAGCTGGGCCTGACGGAATGCCAGGAGAACATTCAGGTGTTGAGACCGGGTGCGGCACCGGCGGAGCCGCACCCACCGTTGGAATCATACCACGATGTTGCAGTGCAGGTTACCTGAACAGAAATGTTCAACACCGATCACAAAACATCCACAAAGATTAGCAGAGACGAGCGGGCTCAGCCCGACAGCTCCCTGACTTCTTCGTCTTTCCCCAATTGAATAGGGTACTCTAATCATTCAGGCCAAGATCAGCTTCACGACACTTGCGATTAATATTTTATTTTAGGAAGGTCTTCTCACTAGAATGGTATGTAAAGAGTTGCCGAGCTTCAACTTCTATTACTGAGCTACGAAAATTGCTTCAAAATTAAGTTCTACAAAAACGATTGCCACGAGAAAGCAATATTTAACCATGGCTCTAAATTTCCAGCCATTGCACTCACTTCCACTGCTGGCACGCAGCCACACGTACTGGAATACCGTACTGGAATACTCACTCGGAAGGCCATAACGAAAATATAACCTAATTGGCGCCCAGCAAGCCGCCGTCCACTCAGGCGCTCAAAAGTGTGGGTGCCACGTTCTTTCAGGAATTTCGCCCTAAGGATATCTTGCTCCTCTGTTGTAGTGAAACGCTGCTTGTGAGCGAAGCTTTTGGAAATACTGGAGTCATCATCATCGTCATCATCATCATCAGCCTGACTACACCCACTGCAGGGCAAAGGCCTCTCCCATGTCTCTCCAAATAACCCTGTCCTTTGTCAGCTGCCGCCACTCTATCCCCGCAAACTTCTTAATCTCATCCGCCCACCTAACTTTCTGCCGTCCCCTGCTACATTTGCTTTCTCTTGGAATCCACTCCGTTACCCTTAATGACCAGCGGTTATCTTGCCTTCGCATTACATGCCCTGCCCAAGCCCATTTCATCCTCTTGATTTCAACTAAGATGTCATTAACCCGCGTTTGTTCCCTCACCCACTCCGCCCGCTTTCGATCTCTTAACGTTACACCTATCATTTTCCTTTCCATAGCTCGCTGCGTTGTTCTTAACTGAAGCTGAGCCCTCTTTGTTAGCCTCCACGTTTCTGTCCCATAAGTGAGTACCGGTAGGATACAGCTGTTGTATACTTTTCTCTTCAGGGATATATTGGTAAGCTACCATTCATGATATGAGAGAACCTGCCATATGAACTCCACCCCATTCTTATTCTTCTAGTTATTTCCCTCTCATGATCCGGATCTGCGGTCACTACCTGCCCTAAGTAGACATATTCTCTTACTACTTCCAGTACCTCCCTACCAATGGCGAACTGCTGTTCCCTTGCTAGGCGGTTGAACATTACTTTGGTTTTCTGCATGTTAATTCTTACCCCCACCGTTCTGCTCTGCCTGTCTAACTAATTGATCATGCTTTGCAGTTCTTGTCCTGAGTGGCTTAGCAAGGCAATGTCATCAGCGAATCGTAAATTACTCAGGTATTCTCCATTAACTCTTATCCCCAACTGTTCCCATTCCAGACCCTGGAATACCTCCTGTAAGCAGGCAGTGAAGAGCATTGGCGAGATCGTGTCTCCCTGCCTGACACCTTTCCGTATTGGAATTTTATTGCTTACTTTATGGAGAACTATAGTAGCTGTGCAATCGTTATAGATATCTTCCAATATTTTCACACAGCACTCTTCTACACCCTGATTCCGCAATGCCTGCATGACAGCTGAGGTTTCCACTGAGTCAAATGCTTTCTCGTAATCAATGAAGGCTATATATGGGGGTTGGTTATATTCTGCGCATTTCTCTATCACCTGATTAATAGTGTGAATGTGATCTATTGTCGAGTATCCTTTACGAAAGCCTGCCTGATCATTTGGTTGACTAAAGTCCAAGGTTGTCCTGACTCTATTAGCGATTACCTTAGTAAATACCTTGTAGCAACGGACAGTAAGCTGATTGGTCTGTAATTCTTCAAGTCCTTGACGTCTCCTTTCTTATGAATTAAGATAATGTTAGCGCTCTTCCAAGCTTCTGGTACTCTCGAGGTCACAAGGCATTGCGTATACAGGGTGGCTAGTTTTTGTAGCACAATCTCTCCTCCGTCCTTCAGCAAATCTGCTGTTACTTGATCCTCACCAGCTGCTTTCCCTCTTTGCATTGCTCCTAAGGCTTTATTTAATTCCTCCTTCGTTACTGGCAGGATGTCCCATTGCTGTGCTTGACTGCCTTCCTCAGTAACTTGATGATTAGATTCGCTACTGTATAGATTTTTGTAGAACTCTTCGGGTAATTCAACTATCTTATCCATATTGCTGATGACATTGCCCTGTTTGTCTTTTAGCGCATACATCTGGTTTTTACCTATGCCCAGTTTTCTCCTCACTGATTTTAGGCTACCTCCGTTCCTTAGAGCATGCTCGATTTTCTCCATGTTAAACTTTCTTATGTCGGCTACATTGCGCTTATTTATTAACTTCGATAGCTCTGCTAGTTCTATCCTGTCCGTGGAATTAGACGTCCTCATGCTTTGACGTTTCTTAATCAGATCTTTAGTTTCCTGAGATAGCTTGCTGGTATCCTGTCGAACAATCCTACCACCTACTTCTGCGGCGCACTCTGTAACGATAGCTGTAAGATTATCATTCATTGTTTCAACACTACGGTCGTCTTCTTCAGTTAAAGCGGAAAATCTGTTTTGCAGCGACATTCTGAATTCCTCTACCTTCCCTCTTAATGCGAACTCGTTAATAGCCTTTCTCTTCACCAGTTTCCTCCGTTCCCTGTTCAAATCTAAGCTAACACGAGACCTTACCATTCTGTGGTCGCTACAACGGACCTTACCGAGGACCTCCACATCCTCTACGATGCCAGGGTGTGCACACAGTATGAAGTCTATTTCATTTTTAGTCTCACCATTGGGGCTCTTCCACGTCCACTTCCTGTTTGCTCGTTTGCGGAAGAAGGTATTCATAATTCGTAAATTATTTCTATCTGCGAACTCTACTAATAACTCTCCCCTACTGTTCGTAGAACCTATGCCATAGTCACCTACCGCCTTGTCTCCAGCCTGCTTTTTACCTATCTTTGCTTTAAGTCGCCCATCAGAACAGTGTACTGTGAGTACAGAGTTCATATGAAATGGACAACATAAAAATTTGTGTTGTTTGCATCACTTTTGCTGGCGGTTTCTGCGCCCTATACGTCAGGTTTATTGCTTCTTGAAAAAATCACAACGCAGACTCTCAGCTCCGGCTTCAGTAGACGCAGAATTCTACAAATCTGATAATGAGCTTGAAATTCTGGTCTTACCGTCACTTTGCTGCCCGGAGTGCATACAAGCGAACCAATGTTGAAGCACCGGAAAATGATGGAAGCAATGAGAAAGCATCAATACACCTTACTGTATTCCTCTTATCGATGCCATTGGGCGACAAACGCCAGAAGAAATATTAGAGCATGACCCTGCTGCCTAGTACCCCGAGGTTGTACTTAATTCCTTAACACCTTATGCGGCACCTAATACACGTGCGAATTCTCCTGGAGGAAAGTGCATTCGATATGGATGCATCCGATACAGCATCCGATATGGATGCAGTAAAGTTTGAGAGACTAGGACAGGATTTGTGCCGGCTATCTAGTTAGGTAATATTCAGCATCTCGATGGATTAAGCGGCTTCTGAAGTGTCCGGTGCCTTTATATTTCGTGCCTTAATTTGCATATAGCCGTCCAGACTTTTATCCTACCGTCTCATTAGCTTACGTTATCATTTCCTCTACCATTGAGCGCTCAAAGAAAATTCCATTAAACACGAGGTGAATGCTAAAGGCACACGAATCTGTCACTTCCACAGACGCTTGCTGTAAAACTACACTCGAAGCACTTCAGTATTTTTATGATCTTGTGGTTGCTATTTCCAACATGACAGATCGCACAAAACCTGTATTAGAAGAGCCGCAATGCAATTTAACTGCCTTCACTTCGTCCTGTCGGACGGCAAAATATAGAATCCAAATGGAAACCAAACATTAGTCTCAGCGACTCTAATAGCTGCGGGTTCGATCCCGGCCGCGGCAGTCGAATCTCGATGGAAGGTGAAATTATAGAGGCCAGTGTGCTATGCGATTTCAGTGCACATTAAAAAACCCAAAAGGATCAAAATTTACACACCCCTCACAACGGCGTCCCTCATAGTTTTACTTGTTTGGGGTGTTAAACCGCCAAACCCTACACACTCTAAAAGCGGAGGGATTTAGTTCACGATCGCGAAAGCGCCGACCTCCTCGGAGGATGCTCTTTGGTCGACGGCAGCTCCGCAAGGCTTCAGCCGTGAGCTGTATGTCAGGCTCGATCTCCATTTGCGTGACGCAGATGTGTCGTCATCAGAAAGCAATGAAGGAATGTGGCAGTACGCATTGCGAGTGGTTGTAATTTTACCTGCGCTCTCCTCTACAAATTTCATGCAGGGTTCTGCCGTGAGAGAGTGCCGTGCGCTAAAATAAAAGTAGGGAAGAATACAGGTTCAAGCTTTTAATAATCACGCTGCACGTCACAATAGCGACAAAGGATTCAACTCCGGCTTTGTGTTTCATCTATGCGATTGCATCGGAATTTTCACTCCACTCAGTGGCCTTGTTTGTGTGCTGTGAAAAAAATTATTTTCTAGCTGTTTCAGACAATTTCCTTCCGGGTAGTCAATCTTCCTTTCCGGACCAACATGAGACCGAAAATTGTCAATTCATAAAATTCTCAGAACAGAACGCTAATGACTATCATGCCGAACGTGCCGTGCAAAACCGTAAATGTTGAATGCAACCAACCACTTGTAAATAATAGACTAGAAGCCATTGAAGCGCCTGGCGCAGGACTTGACTAATGACGGGAGATGTATAGCGGTCTGCCAGGGATCTGAGGTTGCGGCGTTCTCTTCCAGCGGTGCGAAGTCGCACTGAATGTAATACGTGGTTCGGGTAGAACATGTGATATTTCTTTTTTCCTTGCGGACAAGGCCATGTGGTCTTTGACATGCACATTAATGCATATATGAAAATTTTACGCTAGATTCGAGATGTAACCGACGCGTGTCAGCATCTTTGCACATATTGTATTGCGTGAATCCCACTCTTCACTGCTAAATTTCTATTAGCTAACGCTAGCCCAGCGCTCACCTTCTTCTTTAAGATGGATCGTTTCGATTGGCTCTAGGAGGCGAAGCGTCTGGGACCTTAGCGTAAGCATCGTCGGCTAGATAAGCTTTCCACGTACTCATATAACACCCAAATGACAAAAATATTGATACTCAGCCTGAACTCTGAGCGTCGTAGTCCTCTGTTACCATAGTCCAAGTGACAGTATGGACTCGTCACATGCTGAAAATTGTTCTTTCGTTCCTTCTCTATGTCTTTCTCTACCTTCTTCGTTCGTATGTGTAGGGTTTCCAACAAGCCAGTACTTTCTGGGCCCACTTATTGCCCATTAGGCAAAAAAAATCCTTAGGCACACGACTAGAAACTGGGGACGATGCTGAAAAAACGGCCTTCTGTGTGTCAATGTATTTCACATTAACATCACTAGATTAAGTTAAGGCAGCGGTGGTTGCTTTCCATATGCAGCACCGAAAGCAGCAGTTCAGAGGACGGCGATTTTAAAGCTGTAATTTAATCCGGCAGTCACCAGTCAGTAACGTCATATGGACCAAAAATGTGCAGCATGAAAGACATCGCGTACCTGAGCAATTTGGGCGTTATTGGGAACAGAAACAGGGATTGCTCCTCCGCACAGAAAACTTGAGATTGAGCTAAAGAGTACCAAGCATCCCGGCACGGGGTTCGCAATGCAAAAGTAGCTTAGGTTCGGGAACGCTGTAACATCAAATTGCGACAAAGCAATATATGAGTATCGGCCATCTTTTGGTTGTGAAATTAAACTTTACACGATTCATGCACCCAGAACACGCCTATTCACCGCGGAAATGACCTTAGCAGAGAACACGCTAGGGCAACGTAGGAAGGTGAAAAACGTAGCGCAAAGAGACGAGGACACAGAAAGACGGACAACACACGGCGCTGTGTTGTCCGTCTTTCTGTGTCCTCGTCTTTTTACGCTACGTTTTCACCTTTCAGTTATGAACCAACAAGCCCAAGCATATACCCTTCTGCAACATAGGAAGTTGGTCGTTAAGGCATCCGCATATATGAAAGGGCAAAGAGAACGTTGGTTTTCCTGAAGGAGTCTAAGGACTCTGTACAAAAATTATCTCTTATGCAATGCTTATTCAAGAGGAGTGTTTGTTCAACTGGCTGTCAGTGCTTGTTATCCCTGAGGTGACTTGATTTCAGGATATTCGATGACTACCTTTTACAAGCGAAGGGCCTGAACACCGCTACTGACCAGGCATTTAAACGGCATCATGTACAAAGAATTATCCGCGCAAACGGAATCCCGGTCAACGGCTCATTTCCTTTTAAAATAGCATGTGTAATGTTCAGTAACAGTTTTCGCAGTTTACAAACCTGTATACATGGTCTTGCACGCATGCCAAGTGCACCCCAGGAAGTTGGGCGTACAAAACAGTGCAACCTGTGTCCCGCGTTAAGACGACCGCTTATAGTAAACTGCCTTTTGAGATAAAAAAAGAATAACTCCAAAAAACCGATAATTAAAGAGAATTTGTTCCCTAACACGATTTGTACTAGAATTTTATCTAAAAATATCGGCAGATTATTGCCCTACAAAATCTGAGAAAAAAGAAAACTTATACGAAAGGAATTGTATAAAAAAATCCCCGTAATCAGAGAGTTTCCAGCATTCGCTGAAAACGAGATTGGATGAGTCACTGCCAGTCTAAGGTATTCTGAACTATTTCTGGTGGCGCAGCCAGCACGCGAAGCCGGGGACAAACACTAAGAAAGGCGGCAAAAACAGAATATCACCTAGCCTAACGAGGGGCAGTTCTGAGATGAGTTCTGAACAGGCTGGATGTTTCAGTTGTTAGAGTAGAAGAACGAAGTGAATACCACTTTTGCTTAGTTGAGTCGACAGAGGGCGTGGGTAGGCTGCCATGTTACTAAGCAAACGACAAACCTGGAGCATGTCCTATCACAAGCTCTATTCAGAAAGCCGTATTCTCGCCGTCAACATCAACAGTGGGGCTTTTGAAATTATCAACTGGATTATCCCTTCTGTTTAGAATTGAATTGAATTTATTTCGGGGAGACATGGTGGGGACCAGGCAAATGTCGCATTTCGCACTAATTTAATTTCCGCAAACTTTATATACTTACGTAGGCCACTTTGACCGAAGACGATCTTGATTACCTCCAAGGTAATGGACACCGCAGACAAAGAATTCAGTTGCGACAACCCTTTGAAGAAGCACTGCGAAAAAACAGTGATTTCGTATTTAGAGGTCAAGTCAACATGTAGGCGCACACAATACGAATATTGAACTAAAGGTTCGTCAGGAAGAATCAGTAAGGGGCGCGCTTTCTTCGTTTATTCCTGAATTACTTGCGAGTTAACGAATAGTAAATAGTGTTCGAATAGTGAACGGTGAGTCTAAAAATTAACACGGAGAAAACCTAAGAAATGTTGAGCAGTCTCGCAACAGAACAGAAGTTCTCAGTTCGCTTTGAGGTGCTCGAACTAGTAAGGGAATATGT